>NC_132838.1:34598573-35235239 GCF_048164855.1 Canis lupus baileyi
AATATAGTAATAATTATTTACCATTTCTGCCCTCTATATTATTTATCTCTGTGTCCTCAAGACCCAGCATATAGCAAAATCTCAACAGATATTAATGATTCTAGGTGATGTGATAAGGTTAAAGCTATATATCAAGCATAAACAAAGGGCATAGGTAAGGGGGTTTAGTTCCTATGGAGAGCATAGGGCAAGATGTCACTTGAGAAAAGCAAAGTGAATCAGGCAGATAGGCTGGAATTTGGCTCTGAAAAATAAAAATATATGCTTAGTGCTTAACAACTAATGCTTGGTATTAAGTAATACCTGACACAATGTTTGGGTAAACTATTAGCTCCCAGGAGTGTGGCATATAGATGCAAAGAAACCCATTGCAGATACTGAAATTTGGAAGGTATTAGCAGATTTCCAAGATGACTATAAGACCCTGCTCCCTGGTATACATACTTCTTTAAGTTATTCAATCAAACGTTAATCTAGGTGATTCTGTGGCAGGATTTTGTGGTGTAATTAGCTCCTAAGTTAGTTGACTTTATGAAAGGTAACTAGATGGGTATGACCTAAAAGTCCATACTTTTGACCTATAGAACTCTGAGCTAATAAATACATATTGTTTACAGGTGGTGAGTTTATAGTACTATACTGAAACAATAGAAGATAAATACAACAGGTAACTAATTTTATATCCCGCTCCATTTCTAATGAATTTAGGATTATGTTGAGAGTTATAGACTGTACTTAGCTTCTAGCTTACAAGTCTTTGACATCTATATCTGGACATGGTTTTGGAAGGCAGGAATAAACTTAGCAAGACTTCCATAGACTGAGTCCTACCACTGAGACTCTTTCCCATCAGTGGAATCCAGCCTCTTACAGTAAAAAGAGATACCTGCTACCTTCAATAAGAGTTTTGAAGCTTCACAGATTTATTTCAAAACCCATTCTATATTTTCGTTGCTAAATGATTTTGGGCAAGATATTTAACTGAGGCCCATATTTCTTCATCTATAAAATGGGGATTGGAATAACTATTTCATAAGGTTATTATGAGGATAAATGAAATAATGCCTTTAAGCTTTAAGTGCATCTCCTAGAATATAGTAAACACCCATTAGCATTAGCTAACCTTAATTCACTATCCCAGACAAATATCTTTCCTTCTCTAGTGTTCCTTCCTGGCTTAACAAAAAACACAAATACGGGGATGCCTGGGTGGCTCAGTGGTTGAGTGTCTGTCTTTAGCTCAGGGTGTGATCCTGGAGTCCCGGGATCGAGTCCTGCATTGGGCTCCCTGTGAGGAGATTGCTTCTCCCTCTGCCTATGTCTCTGCCTTTCTCTGTGCCTCTCATGAATAAATAAATAAAATCTTTTTTAAAATAAAAAATAAATAAAACCCACAAATATGTGTATGATGGCCAGAATACATACCCATGTGTTCAGGATATAATAAACAAAATTTTGTAAATAATGTCTGTCTGTAAAGGTTAGCACATAAATGCAAATTAACACTTATCTGGTCTCAACAGCAGGTGGACTTAGGTAAGCAGAACACAGTTAAATGACTGGGATTGTGTCCATTTTATCAGTATATTTTGTAATATGCTGTCTGTGTTTTAATTGCAACACCTGCTACTGATTCTGAAAAGAAAAATTCTGTTTATTTATTCTTTTAATTAGGTTAGGCCAATAAAAATTTCCACGTTGCTGCTCATTATGTATTCTATAGTTATTTATTATTTCTAGAAAAATATTTACAGTTTAAAAAAGTTCAGTAGTAAAATGTAACTCAAAAATTCTATCAAGCAAAAAAAAATTTTTTTAATAACGAAATAAAATAATTCTATCCAGCATCCTATTAGATTCAAGGTTAGTTAGTTCATGTGAAGATATTAATATAGTCATTGCCCTACCCTAAAACCCCAGAGATATTGGGGAAAGGAGACAAGTTAGAAAGGTTTTGCAAAAATTACTAAAAGAAGCAATTAGGGATGAACTAAGGAAGTGTGAGCTGAAAGGAGAAGGGAGATGGTGATGAGAAGATGTTGCTGAGATAAATCAAGCACTTGGAAACCAACTGGGTGGTTGAGGAAGAATGAGAACTGAAAATGTCTCTCTTCTTTTCTTTATCCTTGATCACTGAATTAACAAGCCCCATCAAACCCATTCCCACCACTCTGAAATCAGAGGTAAAAGAATGCGATCCTTTTAAATTAGACCTGAGTTTGAGTCTCAGTTCTAACATTTGTGATCAAAATGGCTATGGGAAAATCCGTTAAATTTCTTGAGATTTGATTTTGGTGATGGTAAAATAGAGATGATAATTGCATTTGATTATCACTCAACTTGTTCGAAATTCAAACGAAGATATGCAAAAGATTTGGATTTTTTAGGAAGATGGTAATGTCATTGACTGCAGTAGTTATAATAGGAAGGAACACAGATTCCTGGCAAGCTTTGAGAAATGGGTGTTCAGATCATGGCATGTTATATTTAAGAAAACAGCAGGATATGCAGGTGTGAATACCAAAAAGGCCATTTGGTGATAGCCTTGGGACTCAAGAAATCAGTCATGGATAAACGAAGAAACAAAAATACAAAACGAAACAGAAAAAAAGGATGTAAGAATCAACTGTGGAGCACTGATGGCTGAAATTATGAGATAATATGAGATGATAAAGGAAGTTTAAAAATTTGTCAGAGATTTTAAAAAGGAGAATAATATGACTAGTTCTTCATTCCCCTTCATTCATTTAATAATTTAAAACATTGAGCATCTATTATATACTAAATACAGAGTTAAGTCTGCCTACACAAACATAATTAGGATACATTCTTTGCCTTCAAGAAGCTCATGTTTTAAAGGTAGAATTGCACTTGAACACAAATAATTTTAATTCAGTGACAGGTAATAGGGCATCGAGGCTCTGCTCCTAAAAATTTTGGGGGGACAAGGGAGTTCATCAAGGATAGTTCACATTGAGGAACTGAAGAAAAATCAAGCAAATAAACAAGTAAAAGGCATTCATGGAAGGTGGATTAATTCCTGTGCATAAATATTCACATGTCCATGCAGAGATAAAAAGGCTCATGAGGTGTCCATGAAAAGCAAACTGTATAACATGGCTGGAGTCCAGGGGTGAGGATGTAGAGAGGGTCATGAATGACAGATTCTTAAGGGATTCAGTTGCTTTTATTCTGTAGATAATGAACAGCCATTGAAGAGCAGAAAATACCTAGAGAATGGTAAATGCAATTAAATTAAATTCTATATTTTAAACCAAACAATTAAGTTCACTGGAAATCACCATGCCCACAAACATCCTATGTCATGAAAAAGAGAAAAATAATAGCTTATTTTGACAACTGATATAATAATATTTTGTGTTTAAAAATATTCTACAAGTCTGCGGCAGATTGCACAAGTGGCTACCATCAAAAATAGGGGAAGGGGATAAAGAAGTACAAACTTCCACTTATAAAATAAACAAGTCATAGGAGTGAAAAGTACAATATAGGGAATATAATCTATCGTATTTGTATGGTAGTAGGTGGTAACTACACCTATTATGGTGAATATTTTGCAGTATATATATATAAATGTCGAATTACATGTTGTACACCTGAAATTAATACACCATTCTACTTCAGTTTAAAAAACTCCATGCAGGGACGCCTGGGTGGCTCAGCAGTTGAACATCTGCTTTCAGCTCAGGGCGTGATCCTGGAGTCCCAGGATCAAGTCGCACATCAGGCTCCCTACAAGGAGCCTGCTTCTCCCTCTGCCTATGTCTCTGCCTATCTCTCTCTCTCTTTGTATATCTCTCATGAATAAATAAAATCTTAAAAAAAAAAAAAATCCGTGCTGAGGAACTTTCAATTTCAAAAGATAAATACACTTGTTATCTTTACAGTGCAGCTGTTAAGATCCTTACCAAGCCAAAAGCAGCACCATTTTGTGTTATTACATTTGTGTCATACACTCAATGATAAAAACAAACAATGAATAAACAGAGCCAAGAGTTCATAGACTTAAAAGAGAGAGTAAAATCTATTCTCTACCCCTTGGATATGGAATGATCTTGTTACTTTTTCATAGCCCATTCAGATGTGAAATAATTTCATGTGAACACCAAACCTGTCCCATTTGCACATTTCCACAGTCTCTTAGACTCCTGCTGCTACCATGTGAGCAAGTCAAAGCTGGCCTACTAAAGGGTAAGAGACATGTGGGGCAGACATGAGCTAAAGCCATCTTAGACCAACTAGCCTTCAGCTACCCTGGTCACTGACCACAGTGACCACCACAGTCGTATGAATGAGCTCAGCTAAGAGCAACTGCCCAGCTACACGTAGCCCAAATTGCTGATCCATTGAATCTGGAACAGAAAGGATGTTATTTTAAGGCACTAGATTTGGAGTAATTTGTTACACAGCAAAGAAAACAGAGACACAGTCTATAAATTACATGTCAGCTTTTGCCACACTTTCATAAACAGATTTCCTCATTTGTTGGTCTTTCTATAACAAACTTAAACCACACATTTGGAGAAGGACAAACATTATATGTTCTCATTCATTTGGGGAATATAAATAATAGTGAAAGGGAAAATAAGGGAAGGGAGAAGAAATGTGTGGGAAATATCAGAAAGGGAGACAGAACGTAAAGACTGCTAACTCTGGGAAACGAACTAGGGGTGGTAGAAGGGGAGGAGGGCGGGGGGTGGGAGTGAATGGGTGACGGGCACTGGGTGTTATTCTGTATGTTAGTAAATTGAACACCAATAAAAAAAAAATAAATAAAAAAAAAAATAAACCACACATTTGGTAATCAATCATTCATATTTAGTGAGTTATTCTCATACACAATGTAGTAAAAGTAAGTTAGATTCTAGTGGTTTAAAACGGTATCATTCAAACATGGACTAGGGCTGTTTCACTTAGTCCAAGGAAAATGTTTCGCTACAGCCAGTGAATAATATAAACAGGATTCAAAAGGGAGAATTTATCCTACTTACTAAAATAAATTGTTTTCAAGTACTTAGAACTTTCATTAACATACAAATAACAGAAAACTAATGTACTAAGTCAAATCATCCTTATATTCACACCAGTTCATTAGCTTAGAATGTTACAATTTGTACAATAAAGCATTAGAATTGCAGTTGTAAAAATATTATCTTTCTTTGTTGGTTCAAATGGATTTTCCTGTTATCTGGTATTAAATTAGTGAAATGTTCTGATGTTTGCTTATCAATAATTCTCCCCCTGGGATCCCTGGGTGGCGCAGCGGTTTGGCGCCTGCCTTTGGCCCGGGGCGCGATCCTGGAGACCCGGGATCGAATCCCACATCGGGCTCCCGGTGCATGGAGCCTGCTTCTCCCTCTGCCTGTGTCTCTGCCTCTCTCTCTCTCTGTAACTATCATAAATAAATAAAAATTTAAAAAAATATATTAAAAAAAATAATTCTCCCCCTGACAGGCAGTGATGTACATATTTCACACTTAGGATGACCTATCTCTGGATCTTCAAAAATCTAAGTCTCTCCTCTGATTTTAGTCCCTTGCATTTTTTTTAAATTAAATACTCTAATTATTATCTCTCAACATCAAGCCTATGATCTGAGTTCACCATTCTGTAACTATATTCTTCCATCTAACCCGAAAAGGAAGGTACTGGGGTAATATTTTTTTTTATTTTAAAGATTTTATTTATTTATTCATGAGAGATACAGAGAGAGAAAGAGAGAGAGACAGGCAGAGACACGGGCAGAGGGAGAAGCAGGCCCCACGCAAGGAGTCTGAGACGGGACTTGATCCTAAGACTCCAGAATCATGCCCTGGGCCAAAGGCAGGTGCTAAACTGCTAAGCCACCCAGGGATCCCTGTGGTAGTAATTAAGGACTGTGAAATCTAAACAAAGAGGTAAAGAAATATAGGAGAAAGATTTTTTGAATAATTGACCTTCTAACATGAAAACCTTATATTATAGTATGGTATTTACTGTTTTTAAATCTTTCATACTCTCTTATAGTACACA
Source organism: Canis lupus baileyi (assembly GCF_048164855.1). NCBI lineage: Eukaryota > Metazoa > Chordata > Mammalia > Carnivora > Canidae > Canis > Canis lupus. The sequence goes on from NC_132838.1 coordinate 34,604,607, forward strand.
TTCCATCAGCAATGTCTAAAAATAATATTTTGCTGTACTTTCTATTATACAAGAAATCATCATTGTTACAAACGTCAATTTCTTAAGTAGAATCTGGTACTTTATTATTTCTTTAAATTTGTTCCCCCCCCTTTTTTATTGGCATTCAATTTGCCAACATAGCATATCACCCAGTGCTCATCCCGTCAAGTGACCCCCTTCAGTGCCCCATCCAGTCACCCCAGCCCCCCCACCTCCCTTTCCACTACCCCTTGTTCGTTTCCCAGAGTTAGGAGTCTCTCATGTTCTTTAAATTTGTATTTATTTTGTTATCAGTGAGTTTCATATTATTTCATATTTCCATAAGTTTATTTGAATTTTTTCTTATCCATTTCCTAGTTATATCCTTTGACAATATATTAAACAATTAGGTATTCTTTTGCTTCCAATTCTCCAACCTCTTCTCTCTCTTTTTCTATCTTCTTATTTCTCACTTATATTTGCCTATACACATTGGGTTTATAATAATAAATTAAAAGTAGAGTAAATAAATAAAAGTGCAGAGTTGGTAGTAGTCAGAGAAAATCTACACCAGAAACAGGTAGACTTGAAAATTATCTTCTTTTATGCTTTCCCTTCAGAAGACACCCATAGTTTTGTCAAGCCCCAAGAACAGATTTCTCGATCCTCTTAAAGAAGATTTTTCAAGAATCCTCATTCAGGTAGACTTCAGAAAATGAGAAATGACTATAATGCCATCCAGACAGATGATTTACCTGACCTGTTGGAATGTTGCTACTTCCTAAATTCTTATATATAAAGAACGGAATGCTTCAGAATCCCATATATATATATAATATTTAATATTTAATATATATATAGAGAGAATATAGAAGAGAATAGAATATATAGAAGAGAATATATATAAATCTTTGCCAGGAATCAAGATTCTAAAGCAAATGGCAGGAGAGGAAGCCAACCAGACAGAAAGCACAGAGGAAGCAGTTATTCAATTTTCCAATTAAAATTCACAGAAAGAGACACAACAAAGCAATGGTTCTCAAAGTATAGGTATCTGAACCACCAGCAGCAGCACCAGAAAACTTATTAGAGATGCAAATCCTTTGGCCCTACCTCAGAGCCAGTCAATCAGAAGCTCTGGAGTAGGACCTGAAATCTGTGTCAATGAGTCCTTCAAGAGATTCTGAAACACACTGACGTGTAAAGATCGTCTTGATAGCCATGTGCTTACTTGCGTAAATAAACAAATAACATCGTATTTCCAGGTTGTTCCAGTTTGTCTTGTCTCTCTTGGTATGCAGTTCTTTCATGCTCACCACCATTATATGACAGTTAATTTAAAGTTTCCCAGGGTGGGAGTAATCTAAAATTACCTTTTAAGACTGAAGCACACTCTTGCTTGGAAACCCAATTAACTTTTAAGATTCTCATTGGACTTCCTGAACCTGCTCAGACATTGGAACTTTAAAAGAAAAGGAGGATTTTTTTTTTTTTTAACTTTCAGATCATTATCTGGGATCTCTCCCAGAAAGATTCTCAGAGATTCCTTCCTTTCCTCTATCCTTCCTTCCTTCCTTCATTTGCTCATTCATGCTTGTATTGCATGCCAGGGCACTTGCCTTCTGCTGGAAATACATACAAAAGTCAATCAACATATATGGACCATACCCTCACAGTAACTAAAGTCTAGAAAGGATAATTTATATGCATTATAAAGTCACACATTCTAAATTGTAACTATCATGATGGAGAAGTTTAAGAGGCTGTATGAAAAGGGGATGTAATCTCTGAACTCAGGGAAACTTTCCCAAGTGAGTAACAAGCATAAGATAATATCAAGACTGTCCTCTAAATTTTAGTCCATCTCTTCAAAGAATAAAAAGACACACTTTTGGGAGAACTGAGGAGTTGTAAGAAGAAAAAAAATATTTTCCTTCACTCCCTTCAGATAAGTAAACATAGGAAGGGAAAAAATGTCTCCTTACCAAGGCACTTATTATTTCTATCTATCCTGATTATTTTCAGGAATAGTATTATGGAAAAGGTGCCAATAGCCCACCCCTTTTGAATGAAAAGATTAATATGTATTATATCAACCTCCATTTTATTATAAAGATGAAAGTGTAAACTGGATTTTCAACTGAATGGATGTGGGGGCATTTCTTATCTGTAGGTATGACATGCAGATGTGATATACTGATATGATCTGCAGCATATGATATAAGAAATAGATCTGGGGCAGCCCAGGTAGCTCAGCGGTTTAGCGCCACCTTCAGCCCAGGATGTGATCCTGGAGACCTGGGATCGAGTCCCCAGTCGGGCTCCCTGCATGGAGCCTGCTTCTCCCTCCGTCTATGTTTCTCTCTCTCTCTTTCTCTCTCTCTCTCTCTCTCTCTCTCTCTCTGTTTCTCATGAATAAATAAATAAAATCTTTTTTTTAAAAAAAGGAATGGATCTGCCTATCAGAGCTAAATTCAAATAATTGAAAATATTCCAGTATCCAAGTAGTCAAAACACACTTTGTCATTAAATTTAAGGAACTGAAAAAAAATAAAATAAAAATAAAGAGGGAGAGAGCACCCGTGTTGGCTCAGTGGTTGAGCATCTGCTCAGTGGTTGGTTGTGATCCTGGGGTCCTGGGATTGAGTTCTGCATCGGACTCCCCACAGGGAGCCTGCTTCTCCCTCTGCCTATGTCTCTGTTTCTGTCTGTGTGTCTCTCACGAATAAATAAATAAAGTCTTTAAAAAAAGAAAGAAGGAAAAAAGAGAAAGAAACAAACAAACAAACTGGAGTTAACAGCCACTGCAGTGAGTAAAAGTGGTCAGCACTGATGAACTCTAACAAAACAGGTCAAAGGAGCAGGAGCCCCAAATTATTTCATAACAAGTCAATAAGACAAAAATCATATTTTGATACTCAGTTCTTGCAGTCAACTGAGGTGGAGGAACAAGACATGCTTAGTGTGGTTAGAAATATCAAAATATCTATCAAGGAAGATCAATTTGATGATAAGAAAATACTTTCTATTTGGGGGGCAAGTGTAACGTGTAGAGTTGTTGGATCACTAGATTGCACACCTGAAACTTTTATAACACTGTACATTAACTATACTGGAATTAAAATATAAAACCATTAAACACACACACACACAAAGAAAAAGAAAATGTCTTCTACTGATCAAGAAAGATAACATTATGGTTTCTCCAAAGGGAAGATTCTTCTTTTCTGTAACTAGAGAGAAAAAGCATACCATCGCTCTCCCTCTAAACTGTTGATGTAAAGTTGGGCTAACCTTGTGAATAAGCAAAATAGAGTGTGACCTCTACAGTGAGATATGTTTTTCTATTTGTTCTATGGCTATCTTTTTAATTCATTTTCTTATCTTTAATGTGTACACTTAATTTTTATATAGCTAGTGCATTTCACATGGTTCCAAAACAAACAAAAAAATATAGAGAGACGTGGGGATGAAGAAAAGCCTCTTTCACACCATATTCCTCTGCTTGCCCAGCTTTTCCCACCTCGTTCTCACCAGGTACCAACATCAATTTATTGTGTATCTTTCCAAAGCTCCTTCAAGCATATACAATTAAAATCTCATATATGTTTTTTCTACCATTTATTTACTATTTTTACACCAGGTCAGCATACTACACACACTGTTCTCTTCCTTGTACTTTTCACATTACAGTGTGTAATCTTACCATGATGTTACAGATAACGTCTTATTTTTTACGGTTGCACATCACTGCATTATATTCTTATAATGAGTGAGGCTGAGAATCTTCTCATATGTTTAAAGAACCATTCTGCATTATTCTTATGAACTGCTTATGTTATATGTCCTTTACTCTGTCAAGTTATTGGAAAGTTTGATGTTCAAAAATTTTAACAATCAGTTTGGCACAATCAACATCCAATAGCAAAGGATGCCAGTCTAATTCAAAAGGACGCCAGGTGTAACCTGGCATGCCTGTTGGCATCATGTTCCAGTGGAAAATTAGCCCCGAATGTTGGCCTTTTCTTAGACGCTTTCAACATACAAAGAGTATTGAAAATAACTTTTTCCAAATGTGTCATTTATCTTCTAAATTTGCTTATGTTATTTTTTGGAGGGCAGTACACACATTTTTAATTTTAAATCTTTATGTTTTCAAACCTTTCTTTTATGCCATCCAGATTTTCAATTACAAAGAGTTTTCCACTCCAAAAATTTGAACAAATATTTTTATTATTCTTGAATACATATATTTCAAATTTTCACACTTAAACTTTAAAAGATTGGGATGTTATCCAAGTACACATTGTGAGATACAATGAGATACAAATATATCTAACCTTATTTCCCCAGATAATTACTTAGGTGTCTGACTCTACTTATTGATAATCCCATCCTTTTCCCCAATGACTTACCCATATATTAATCTTACCCATATATTAAATACCCATATGAATTTGAGCTTATTTTTATACTTTCTATTTTATTTCATTAATCTGTATAAATCCTCATGTACTAGCACCACAGTGATTTAATTAGTAAATCTTTATATTTTAAAACTTATAAGTCTTCTCCACCCTCATTGCTCTTACTTTTTCAAAGTTTTCCTATTTATTTTTATTTCTCCATATTAGATTTAGGATGGGTTTGTATAGTTACTGTCTTCAAAAAAGATGTTAGTGCCACTCTCATATACTACTGGTGGGAACAAAACTACAGAAGGGAAGTTGGTAATATCTAGCAAATTGCATGTTCATTTGGCCTTTGATTAAGCAATCCTGATTCTAGCAATATATCCCTAGAGATTCATTACCTAAAATGTAAAAAGGTATATGTACAAGAAATTTCAGTGAAGCACTATTGTAATAGCAACAACAACAACAACACAACAAAACTGGAAAACCCTAAATTATTATCAACAGGTAGCTAGTTGAATAAAATACGTATAAAGTGATATCTGTTTTTTAAAATTTCCTTTGTTTCTTTGACTTCTTACCCCTTGTCATTTCTTGATGGGTGCATTTTCTCTTTCTTTCTTCAGTAGATTAGACAATAATTTATCTATTTTTTTTCTCAAAGAACCAGATATGGTATTTATTAATCCTATACTTGCTTTCTAACACGTTTGCTGTTCATTTTACAACCTCTAGTTCAGATGCTTGCTTTCAATTTTCTCTTTTCTTTATATAAATATTTCAGCCTGTAAATTTTCTTCTAAGCATTCCTACAGTGAATCTTGTCAACTATTATGTATGATGGTCTTATTTTTACTATTTTACAGAAATTCTGCAATGCCTGTATGCATTCTACATTGACTCTAGAGATGTTTGAATATATTGCTTTGTTAGTTTAATTTCCAAATAGAAAACTCTTTTGTTTTCTGATTTTGTTATAATTTTCTTGTTTTTATTATGTTTCAATCAGAGAAATTTTCTATTCTTTTCCACTTCTTAGAATGTTTGAGGTTGCTTTGATCTCTTACATAATCAATTTCATGAGTATAACAAGAACACTTGAAAAGAATGGGCATTTTATCTTCAGGGTTCAAAGTTTGATATATACGATCAAAGACACTTTCTGAATTATGTTATTTGGGTTACCTATACTCTCAAATTTTGTGCAGTTTGATCTATCATAGACTGAAAGAGGTAAATTAAATTCATCTACTACTAGTAAGTAGCACGTTTTTCCTTTTAATCTCCTGTATTTTCAACTTTATCAGCGTTTGTATTTTAGGTGCAACTACTAGTAATGTTTATTTCCATTATAAAGTCCTCATAGTACCATCACAAAGGAGGCTTCTGTTTCTTCTTGAATAATTGTTGGCCTAAACTGCATTTTGTTTAAGCTCTTAGGTCAAGATCCTCACATTATTTTTTGTTTGCACTGCATGAGAATACATTTGCTCCTTTTTACACTATATTTTCTGAATTATTTATTCACTGACTTCAGCTTCAATCTAGAGTTAGGTTTTCTTTATGCTCCAATATGAAAATCCAAATCTTTTAATTAGATGTACCATTTATTGATATGCATATGTCAATAAATGTTGCCTTGCTAGAAATATCTATCTACTACACCACTCTGATGAGTGCTCTTAGAAATCTTCCCTTTATGTTTGAGAGATTATCTCTCATCTCTTTCCTGGGCACTTTTACCCTGCTCTTTTCATGGTTCTCCCCCAGAGATAATGCCACATTCAGTAATCAGCTGTATGAAAAGACATTACAAGTCTATGTAAAATGTGCATCAAAGGAATGGACTTTTGTATGACTCATGAAGTCATACTCAATGCCACCTGGGCCATTTAGTTCTCCAATCCCGGGCCCAAGGCTGCAGTGTAAGAGTTCTACTTTCCTTGGAAATAAATTGAACATCTTGCCTTCCAAATATAGCCAAAATAAAATTCTGAAACTTCTGCCAAACCACAGTCATCCAAAATGAGCCCTGCATTATCCATCAAAAAGAATTCAGCAATCGACAGACCACTATCCCTTCATTTAGTTCATTCCCCTTGCCCACAGTATCTTCATGGCAGGGAGTTTACTCTTCCTTATTGTCCACCTTCAATTTGAAACTTTTTCTTGCCCTTTAGTCAAGTTTTCATCTTTTCCAGGACAAAATTAATTTTGGATATACCACTGAATCTTGCATTTATAAAATTCCTCCCTGGATACATGATATTGTGAAAAATATGTGAACAATATTTTTTCCACGTTTAAATTGAAATTATCTCAGGAAAACAGAGTTTCCTTAAAATCTTATAGACACATAGTTGTCAGCACTAGTGAAAGAAGTAGACCTCTTTAAAAATGTGTCTGTAGTTACCAGCACACCTAGGCGTAAATTGCCTTTTCAGTTAACTGGTTTTAGTGCAGTGAGGAAATGAAAAACTCAAGAGTTGGAAAAAGAGTAATCTTGAAAAAAACTTGAATGGAGACATTTAGTGATGGGCAAAAAGCTTATAATCATTGGAAGCAGACAGTAGGCAGCAAGAGAAACAGAGGAGCAGATAAAGAGTGGGAAAAATGGAAAACAATGTGTTTTGTTTAATTCACATTCTTACTAGGGCAATCTCCTTCTCCAAAGCTGAAACTATAAGCTATAGCACACCTGATAAATCTGTGCACTTAGGGTTTTTTTCCATAACATCTTATTATAAAAATTTTCAAATATGCAGCAAAATTGAAAGAATTTTAATATATAAAAACTGGTCTATCCACTTAGTAGATTCTACTATTAACATTTTATTTATTTTTTAACCATGTGTTTATTCATCTATTCATCCATCAACCTCTCTAATTTTTTGATGAATTTTGAAGTCAATTGCAGAACGAGAGTTCAACTTCTTTATATTTTCTTTTCTATAAAGGTAAAAATTACAGTGTAAATGCTATTATCTGGTGACTAAACTGTGACAGCTCTGTGTTTATCTCCAGAGATGCCTGGAAGTCTGGTGCCAAGATAAGAACAAGTGATATAACTAAAAATTTCTAATGCGCTATTTAATTTCAAACATTAAACTTTACACCCAGGACCAACTTGTTTATTAATCGCTTACCCCTGGTATAACTACTAAACAACCTGACTTGCCCATATGACTAGTGGGGCATAAAACACTGCTGGTCATTTTTCCTGTTGGTATCTTGAAACTAAGATTCTTACTCACTTATCAGTGGCTCATAATCCACAGACGAAGTGCATTCTATGAGAGGCAAACAGACCAGATCCCTAGTGAACTGCGCCTGAGAGGTTCTCCAGCCCCATAATCACCTACACTTTGCTATGTCATTCTCCTTGTCTTGATTAAAGCTTTATGTGGGTATGCTCTATTAAGTATTGTAAATCTTTTATTTATCTAATCCTGTGAAATCATTGCATTTATATACAACAAAATACATAAACTTTAAGCAATATTTACTAAGTTTTGACAAACTCCTATCAAGACAGAATATTATTCTTAATCCCAGAATTTCCCTCATACCACTTCCTAGTCAAGCTGCAGCCCACCTCCAGAGAAGCCTGCTGTTATTTGTTGGCTCCCCATCCCCATACAGATTAAATTAGCCTATTGCAGAGCTTCATATTCATGGAGCCATGCAGTATGTGTTTTTGTGTTTGTCTTCCTTCCTTAGCATGTTTTTAAGATTCATTCTTCCTGTTGTTTGTATCAGTGCATTATTTTTTTATTACTGTATTAGTATTCCGTCGTGTGAACACATCATAGATTGTTCATCCATTCTCTTATTGATGTATATCAAAGTTTCTTTTTTTCCAGTTTGAAGCAATTTGGAATAGAGCAGTATGAGTATAATTGTAAAAATCTTTCTGTTTTCCTCACTTTTGAATAAATATCAAAGGGAGAAACTTCTGAGTCATAGGATAAGTATATGTTTCATTTTATGAGAAACTGCCAACATTTTCCCAAAGTGGCTGCTGTATTTTGCATTCCTATCAGTAACATATGAGTGTTTTAGTTACTGCACATCCTGGCCAACATTTGAGTTATCAATCTTCTTGAGTTTAACTACTCAAGTGGATGTATGATGGTATCTTATAGTTTTAATTTCTATTTCCTCATGACTACTGTCATTGAGCAATTTTACATATGTTTAATGGACATCTGCATATGTTATTTTGTGAGGTGTCTACCAAAAAAGTTGCCCATTTTTTAATTGGATTGTTTGTCTTTGCATTATTCAGTTGTGGGAGTTCATTATATTCTGGGTGCCAGAAGTTTTTTTGCAGTTGTATGTTTTGCAAATATGATCACTTAGGCTGTGTTTGCCTATTCATTTCTCTTATTAATGATGTGTTTTGAGGAACAGAAGTATTCAATTTTGAAGAAGTCTAGCTTATCAATCATACTGTGAAAAAGTAATAAATCATTGAAAAGTAAAAAATCATTTTAAAGTTTTGGGAGTGGTTTGGTATTCAGTAATAATAATAATACTAGCCTACATCCACAGGCTAAAAGTAAAAAAAGGATGGTATAATGTGAAGAGCTCTGAACTGTGACTCATGCGCACCTAAAAAGTACTGGACAGATAGAAAACTAAACATGTTTACTGTGAATAAATATGAATTATTACTTTCTGATATATTCTCCTATCTGTGCATGAATAGTAAAGAATTCAAATCCTTCTTGCATTATGCAAGAACTGACACAGGAACTCTTAAAACCTCACGAAAATGGAACTTGACTTTATAATCTTGATTAGTAGCTTTTTTAAGTGCTAGCTTTTAATAATTTCCTTGACATAGCCAACAACACCTCTTCGATGTGAAAAATCAGTTGACTAAAATTATGTGAACCACACACAAAAAAATTGAGACTACAGTTATATAATTATGGTTGTCCTGTTATAATGTAAAACAATAAAGTAAAAAGATTGCAAGAGTGTCTTTTCTCATTCACACCAGGAGATAATACTTAATGATATGATAGACTCTTACCGAGGGTATTAACTAATGTCAATGAGGATGGTGATTTTTTTTTCATGAGAACACAATTACAAACTGTGTTTGACTCATATTTTTATACAAAGAGATTAACATAATAAAAAAAACATTTTGTAGAGAACTTATTTCGTTTGTCAAGGCCCTATGCCTTTTAGAAAAGAAATTTAAAGATCTTAAGAGCAGAATGGCAATCTGAATTTCGGGAGAGAAGGAAAAAGTTCAATAATTTGCTGCCTTACATTTTTTAAAGATTTTATTTATTTGTTCATGAGAGACACATGAGAGAGGCAGAGACACAGGCAGAGGGAGAAGCAGGCTCCATGCAGGGAGCCTGATGTGGGACTTGATCCCAGGTCTCCAGGATCAGGCCCTGGGCTGAGGGCGGCACTAAACCACTGAGGCACACAGGCTGCCCTGCCTTACATTTAAAGTCATGAAAATAAAAAAAATAAAAAAAAGTCATGAAAATATACAGTCTAATTATGAAATCATTAGATTATGATGAGGATAAATTTCTAAATAGTATTATTTTATTGGGTCCTTTAAGATTTGATTTTTATCCTGAGATAGTAGGCTAGAATCCATGTCCATTCATTCATTCCACAAATATTTAGTAGACCAACTTCATGCCAGGCATTTTGAAATCTCCAAAAATACAATTAGCAAACTAAAAATTCCCTATTCTCATAGAGCTCATCTTATAATGACAAGAAAGAGTTAATAAGTAAATGGCATGCCTAGAGATGCTAGGGATCAAGAACAAAATAAATGATGAAGAAATAGTTAAGGGATGTGAGAAAGTAAGTCATTTAGCTTGCTTGAGGAAAAGCAGTCTAAGAAAGGGTGGAGAAAGGCAAAAGCTTTGGGACAGGATTATGCATGCATCTTCCATGAATCCAGTGAGGTTGAAGCAAAATGATGTTACAGAGATGCAGCTAGGGCTAAGTCAGATGATATCTTTCAGGCTACTGTAGATTTGTTTTTTCCCTGACTGAGAAGGGTAGCCATTGGATGATTTTGAGCAGAAGACTCATATGATATGACTGTTTTATAATTAATTCACTCTGCTTCATGGAAAAGAACATAGAGGATAGGAATAGAATGTTACCAGTTAGGGGACTATGCAATCCAGTTGAGAGATGATTTTGCCTTGACCAGGAAGGGCAACAGTGGAAATGACCAATAGATGATTGGATAAGAAAGTCAAGATTTCAAGGGAGACTGGATTGGATATATAAATTTGACAGACCACAATGATATTGAAAGCCTCAAAAGTGGACGAAATCACTTCCTAAGTAAGTGAGGTTAGAGAATAAAGAGTTGAGGAAGACAGAGAATTAGTTAAGAAACTAAGGAGTAGGGGATCTCTAGGTGGCTTAGTGGTTTAGTGCCTGACTTCAGCCCAGGGTGATCCTGGAGTCCCGGGATCAAGTGCCGCATCAGGCTCCCTGCATGGAGTCTGCTTCTCTCTCTGCCTGTGTCTCTGCCTCTCTCTCTCTCTTTCTCTGTGTCTCTCATGAATAAATAAATTAAATCTGAAAGAAAGAAAGAAAGAAAGAAAGAAAGAAAGAAAGAAAGAAAGAAAGAAAGAAAGAAAGAAAGAAAGAAAGAAAAGAAAGAAACTAAGGAGTAAAGCCAGAGAGACTGTAGGTAAACCAGACAAATGTGGTGTCCCACCAAGCAGATGAAAAGTATATCAGGAAGGAGGGAGAGAGAAATCAGCTGTGTCAAATGCTATTGATAGGTTAAGTAAGATGAGGACTAAGAAATTATTGACCCTTGAATAATTCAGGGGTTAGGGATGTCGACCCCCTTGCTATAAAAAATCTACATATAACTTCTGACTCTCCAAAAATTTACTAATAGCCTAGTGTTGACTGGAAGTATGTAGTTATGTAATGTATTTTATATTCTTACAATAAAGTAAGCTTAAGTGTTACTTAAGAGAATAATAGGAAGAGGGGCTCTTGGACTGCTTAGTGGGTAGGGCATGTAACGCTTGATCTCTTATGAGTTCGAGCCCCAATTTGGGTATACAGATTACTCAAAAATAAAAATCTTTAGGGGTAGCTGGGTGGCTTGGTCAGTTAAATGTCTGACTCTTTAAACAAATAAAAATAATTTAAATGAAATAAAAATCTTTATTTAGAAAATAAAGAAAATAATAGAAAGAAAATAATAGAAAGAGAAAATACATTTATAGTACCATACTGTATTAAAAAAAAGTCTGTGCATAAATGGACCTATGCAGTTTTAACCTGTGTTGTTCAAAAGTCAACTGCATAAACAATCCGATCTTGGACTTTGGGGTAAAAGGGAGCTAAGAAATGGAGATGCCAAATGCAGAAAAAGAAATCCCAAGAGAGGGATTTTTTTAGACAAGAAATTGTAGTGCATTTGAAAGCTGATACAATGAAGAGAAAGAAAACCTGATGACCTAAGAAATCCCGAATGCTAAAAGACATCATAAAACGTTTCTCTAAACATGCCCACATTTGCCTCTATGCATCCTATTTTCTTTTTCTTTTTTTTTTTTAAGACTTTATTTATTTATTCATGAGAGACACAGAGAGAAAGGCAGAGACATAGACATAGGGAGAGGCGGGCTCCCTGCAGGGAGCCCGATGTGGGACTCGATCCCAGAACTCCAGGATCACGCCCTGAGCCAAAGGTAGACACTCAACTGCTGAGCCACCCAGGCGTCCCTGCATCCTATTTTCAAAGCTAATCCCCACTCTGCTCTTCCTTTTTTTTTTTTTTTTTAAGATTTTATTTATTTATTTATCAAGGGAGAGAGGGAGAGAGAGAGAGAGAGAGAGAGAGAGAGAGAAGCAGGCTCCAAGCCCGGAGCCCAACGTCGGACTCGATCCGGGTCTCCAGGATCACACCCTGGGCTGAAGGCAACGCTAAACCGCTGAGCCACCAGGGCTGCCCTCTGCTCTTCCTTCTGCTGCCACCTTTGTGGAACTACGTCTGAGGCCTTGTTAGTTACTTCCAGCTCTTGCCCACTGGCTGTGTATGACGGCCCCGCTCTCTTGCCTCAGTAAAGCATGCCCTCTTCCATCACTAGACAGTGCTAGAATATTTTCTCTTTACTTTCTAAGTGTGTCCCACCCCTATTTTGTCAGCCCAAGTAGTCTTAAGCAAAATGTTTAGTAAGAAATATTTAATTTAATTGTAAGTACATACCTTTGCATTATTTGTAAGAAAACACTGGGTTATGTTCCCACTAACTTTAGAGCCAAAAAAGAAAATTTATTTCTTTGTTAGAAAATTCTGAAATATTTTGGGTCATCTTTAGGAATACACAATATATTTCCTACTTTCCTAGGTAACAATTTTTATTTAGATACAATTTTTCCAACAGGAAGTGATCATCCCCAGGAGAGGCAGCCTTCACTTCTTTGCACACCGTCTCTTCCACCCCTTGCTCCCTAGGACAGTGATCCTCCCCTTGCCTCTTTTTTAAAAAAGAAAAATCTAAAACAAATGAACAAAATTTCTCTGAGTGCAAAAGGAATATATCTATGCTATGAAAAAGACATACTTGAGAAATATAGAGGAAAAATAAAGAAAAATTACTCAGATTTTTACTAAACATTTTGGATTCATTTCTCTATTACTATTGCAAGCTGTTTAGCAAACAAGAAATCACACATAAAATTTGCACTTACTGTGATGCAGCCACTATTTTCTAGTGATGATTAGATACTAACATAGTTTATATTGTTTCGCAATATAGAGACACCCTAGTAGAGTTTGGAACATTCAGAATGTGCAGATTTTTTACCATTATAAAATAGGCATTTTTAATTCTTACTCTTTAAATATTCCTCTAAGTATGTACTCCCAAATAGAATTTCTGGGTCAAAGCATGTGAACATAGGTCTGGGTCATAGTAACAGTTTCCCAAAATGTTGTTTTCCAACTTAGATCTCCACTAGCACCAAGGAGGAGTGCAATTGTTAATATGTTACATCTTTCATAATTTGCTGGAAGTGGTATATCATAGCTATCAATCACCTACTCATTATTAGTAAGAGTAATCTCTTCCCAGTGTTGATTAACCATGTGCCTTTCCATTTTAGTGAAAAGTGTGTTCCTGGTCCAATTCTCTGTGGCTAACTTTCAGGGCATTTTCCCCCTGTGAAGTGATTTAATGTCTTCGTAAATTAAGAATACTAACCAACTGTCATATTTTATTTAAAATACATTTCCATATGTTTTCATTTAACTCAGGCTTGCTTTGTTTTATTTTATTGACATAAAGGAGTAGGAATACAGTAGGAAGCATTGGTCATTTGTAAGTGTTTGAATTTATTCAGATTCATAAAACTTGTCTCCATTTACAAATGAGATTGATATTCACCTATATTTTCTGTTGTTTTTTTAGTTTCAATTTCTATGTTTAGCTCCTCTTTCATCCTTTTTAAATTTATCTGAATGAAATAAAGTGAAGTAAAATCAAAACGGATATTTTAAACTAGTTCCTTAATACTCCCAGCAATACATTTTGAAAGATCCATCTAGTTCACCTGATTCATCAGGTCTCATTTATCATGAATTATACTATAGGATCTAGTTCCATGATATCTATTCTATTCTATTGATTGGCCACTCTATTTTTCACCCACTAATTACTATAGTTTAATCATTTAAATTACACATTTAATTATCCTAGTCTTAGAAAAAGTTTTATCTTACAGAACTAGTCCCTACATATTATTCTTCCTTTCCCAAAGTTTTGCATGTTTTACATCTTCTTGTTCTTTAAGATAGTACTGAAGTCCTCGTTTTTGTTGCTATTTTGTACAGTGATTAAAAGCATTGACTCTAAATCCAGTCTGCATAGGTTCAAACTCCCAACCCTATCAACCTTGGGCAGATTATATGAGCTCTATCTGCCTCAGTTTTACATTTGTAACCTGAGTATAACAATTGAACCTACCTCGTAGAGCTACCATAATGATAGAGTGAATGATTAAATATACATAAAGCATTTAGAATAGTAGCTGGCAACATAACATACAATATTACATAGGAATGTTTCCTATTATTGTTTAGTGGCATCTACTTTGTGAAGCTTTATGTGCATCCATCATTGAATCCCTGCTTGGGCCCACTTCTCAGGACTCTGTCCTTCTAACTTAATGATCTTTTATGAAGGCAACCAAGTTAAAATAATTTCATATTTGGTCATAGGAATAGTCTCACAGGAGGAAAAAAGAAAATCCAAGAATTATTTTCCTATTTCTACTGAAATTAGTTCATAAGTATTGTCTCACCTGAGGCTGCTGATTCTCTTGACTTTTCTAACCCACAGGATGGGAAGAGAAAACACAAAGGTTCACAAAAGTGTGCGTGTGTATGTTTAAAATCATTCCCAATTCATTTTTGTTGAAACATTGCATTACCATCAGTCTTTTGTTATGATTGTATGCAATCCATAAAATAGAATTTTAAGAATAACTCCTTGCAGGGGATGCCTGGGTGGCTCAGCAGTTGACCATCAGCCTTTGGCTCAGGGAGTGATCCTGGGGTCCCAGGATCAAGTCCCACGTCGGGCTCCCTGCATGGAGCCTGCTTCTCCCTCTGCCTGTGTCTCTGCCTTTCTCTCTCTCTCTCTCTCTCTCTCTCTCAATCTCTCTCTGTTTCTCTCTTTCTCTCTGTGTGTCTCTCATGAATAAATAAAATCTTAAAAAAAAAAAAAAAAAGAATAGGGATCCCTGGGTGGCGCAGTGGTTTGGCGCCTGCCTTTGGCCCAGGGTGCGATTCTGGAGACCCGGGATCGAATCCCACATCGGGCTCCCGGTGCATGGAGCCTGCTTCTCCCTCTGCCTGTGTCTCTTCCTCTCTCTCTCTCTCTCTCTGTGACTATCACAAATAAATAAAAATTTTTAAAAAATTAAAAAAAAAAAAAGAATAACTCTGAGGGGGGCACTTGACGGGATGAGCACTGGGTGTTGTTCTGTATGTTGGCAAATTGAACACCAATAAAAAATAAATTTATTATTTAAAAAAAGAAAGAAAAGATAGTTGAAAAGTACACCTTAAAATAAAATTTTAAAAAAAAGAATAACCCTTTGTAGCCTATAGTTTGTACCAAGTACACACTGATACATATAGGATATTTTTACCTTAATTGGCTGTTATGAGGCAGGCCCAATAGTTTGGGTTCTGGATTGCTAAGGAAGAGACAGAGACAGAGAGAAGGTTTACCAGAAGAGCAGGTTAAAAATGAAGATTACAGAGACTCCCACTTAATAGTTTTTCACAGTGAATAAGTCCTTACCTTCCAGGTGACAGAATGCAGACGGTTTCGAGGAGCAGATTTTGAGAAATATCACCCGAAGGAGGGACATAAAGGGAAGCACTTGCAATATAGCATTATCTATAGTTGTGATGGCTTCCTTAACAAATAAAAACAGACAAACTTCTCTGATTAAGGGAATGTTATCAGTTTACAGTGTGAAACACAACGAGGCAGGGATGGAAAGAAAGGACAAACAAGCATGCTGCTGGCCTAGCCATAAAAAGCAACAGCTACAATGTCAATCAGAGTCTGGATATCACTTTTCTTTCTCCAAGACATGGAAACCCTGCTACAGAGATCTTTCTTCCTCAGTGCCACCTCTTCTAACCTCCATTTCCTCATTAACAACAAAACAAAAACAAACTACACAAAGGTGGCCTGTTAGAAAAAGTACAATCTCTACCATTCAAGATGGTATCTCAACACATTCCCTGTTTGAATGTCATCTTTTCATAATGACCCCAAAAGGCTGAGAATAGCTCATGTGTTTTCACCATCCGTGGCTAACACCTTAGTCAAGGATGGCCAGGTTAAGAGGAAGAAGGGGATGTCGTTAGACCTTTCTATACTTAAATCCTACATTCAATAATTTCTACACAAATTGATATTTTAACTCTAGAAATATCATCACCAATATGTTATGTAATATGAATTAATACATCCTCTTTACTAGGTGTCCAGCATACATGTCTTCTCTTGTATATATTACCTCCCCTCTTTGCTCACTTCTCCTACCAACAGCACTTAATTGTAATGAATTCCACATGTCCGTGAGATCCATGATATTTCAAGAACTATTCTAAGGATTAATGTTTCAGAAAGTTCAGAAAAAGTACAAAATTTTAAAAAGAATTATGAGAGAAATGGTTGTCCAGAGAAGTATTAATCATGTTTAACTTGAAACAAGTTAATACTCCCATGGCCTAACATGCTTCAAGTGTATGATAAACTTTTATAGACAGAAAATTTTGCTATTTTCCCCCCAAAATTGGTTATCATTCATTGAGTTTTTCTTGATGGTTTAATATTTGCTTAGTGTTTTACAGACCATTCATTGAGTTCTATTAGAAATATTCATCTTTAAAAGATACTTAAGGATGATAGTTTTAAGTACAGTCAGTTATCTGGGCAATGATAAAATAATCTTAGGTAATGACATCCATCATCCTCAATTCACTGAAGACAGGTGGCTTTAGTGAATAAATAGTTCATTCATTTCACTGACCAATTTGCTTCACTTAGGGACCAACCCTTAGTAGTAGCATGAGGCCTGTGGAGCAATACTTCAGAGAAATACAGAATAGGCAAAAAGAATGCCAAGAATTTTTTTTCACATGCCAAAAAAATGGCCAATGAACCAATATCTAAGAACAAAAAAATGAGATTTATTGAACATTAAAAGTCTGAAGTGTGAAAATCATTAGCTTCTAATAAGAATGAAACAGAAACAGACTCTTTTTTTTCTTAGGCCATTTTTAAGACACTTTTATGATACTAACTATATCTGAGAATAATTTTCATTATATCAAGGAAAAAATTATATCAAAAAAATTATATCAAGGAAAATGAAAAAATTTCATTATATCAAGGAATCAACAACTGACAAATTTTAAGATTACTGGATTAATTTTTAGGAAGCATATAGGACATTTTAATAGCCTGTAAAGTGTATTATAAGAAAAGGAATCTTCCCTCTGAAACTTGCCATAGCCTAGTCAATCACATATACAATGATCATCTACATTCAGTGACTATGACTTTCCCCACTCCCATATTTATCTCAAAGACTGGATTAATGCCTATGGTTAATCTCCTGGAAGGCTAAAGGAACTTAAACGCTGAAACAGAAAGCGGTTAGTCCAGAAGAACCACTTCCTGACAAGACAAGATCAGCTTTTAGCTGGCTAAAAAAACAGTGAAACTAACCCCAGGCCTGGGTCAGAAGTCCCAGGTTCAAATTCAGAGTCTTCTGTGTTTTATATGTGCCATCTTGAACAAATCACACCACCCCCAAGCTTCTGTTTCCTGTTCTGAAGCAGTCACGGCCACATCTAAATGTGAAATTGTCTTATCCAGCACTTTACATACAGCAACTACTTGGAATTGTGGGTGAACCTAAATCTAAATGTTGAGGAGATTCCAGAACTCCTCATTTAATTTTAACTTTCACTCAAATCTAAGAGTTTTTGTTCACATTAACAGAAGGAAAACTTTCTATGTGTTATTGATACATATCCATATACTTAAAAAAAGAAAATGTGTTGTCTGGGGTTTGCTTTAAACGTTCTCAAAATGGATGGGAGAATAAGTAAAAATATAAGATTGGCAAAATATTCCTAATTGATAAAGCTGGAGGATGGGCAGTTGAGACTTATTATACTATTTTCTCTAATTTGTGTATGCTTAAAATTTCCCATAATAAAATGATTTTGTTTAAAGTAAAAACAAAACAAAACACACACACACACAAGGAATACTTCTCCAATGCATACACAATTTCGGTAATTGTCCTGTTTGTTATATACAGGGGATGTGCAGAGCCCTGCCATATATTTCATGTGCAGTCTGTTTACTGACAGTAGAAGCATTTAATAAATGTCACTGACTTGACTACAAATAATAATGAACACTATGTGCCAGGCACTATTCTAAGTGTATTACCTGTATTAATTTATTTAACCCACACAATAAGCTAACAAAAAAATAGCAATTTATTTGTGTGTGCATAAAAGCACAGGAAACAAAGAGAAAAGAATCCTTTGTGTCTTAGAAATGCTTCTAAATAACAAGGAGCCTGATTTTCTGCAGCTGTTCTTCTCTGCATCCCCTAAGCTCATTTGTTTTGAAAATGCAGGGAATCAGTCCAAATCCAGGATGCAGGATTCCATAGAAATGGTCCAGGTGGCTGGCTGTTTAAGAGAGAGGTACATAACAGCTACAACTATAAGCTTTTGGAGCTAAGAAAGAAGAAAGGTCAACCTAATTCTATCACAATACCATTAATCAAAACAACTTTTCCATAAATCACCGAGGATTATAAAGGATAAAGGGAAATTTTCTTCCCTTTACTTTTTAGTCTTTCTTGATTTTGTGTATACTCCAAAAATCAAGAATTGTTTTTTTTTTAAACTTTGATGGCTGGTATAGTCTTTTCTCAGATTCTATCAGATGGTTGGGAGTATTAAAACGATCTCATTTTAAGGTGTCAAAGAAAGAGAATAAAAATAGGCTCATGTTGAGAGCATCCAGTGGCCTTTGGTGACACTTTCACCTTTGAAATAGCTGTGCTTCTTATTGTTCTTCTTTTCTACTAAACTTGCAGGTGTTATATAAATGTTTTCCAGGATTCAAAAATCTTGCCTTAAAAAATGAAATAAAAAATTATTGAGCCATCTACCAATAGCATGCAACATTTATTATTCAAAATAGATATAAACACTCAAAGACATTACCAGAATATAAAACAACAAATTTTGACAGGCTCGTTTATATTAAATTTTCCAATATGATAAAGAGACAATGCTGCTTTCTCTGTTATACTTCTTGTTTCTTCATAGTAAATTCTTCTTCTTTTTTTAATTTTAAGAATACACTATTGTTAACTATAGTTACCATGCTGTAAATTATTTCTCTGGAACTTATTTACCTTACAACTGAAAGTTTTTACCTTTTGACCAACCCCATCCATTTCTCCACATGACACACCAAATTCTTCAGCATGTGATTACTCTATTTTCAAAAGTATAAAGCTCATTTTCTAGTTAATGTTTTCTTTTTCAGTATAATGCCTTAGTACAAATCCAGAATCTATGTTACTATGTTACCAACACCTACATTTCCACGTGAATTGGATTCTCTTTCATTATATAATTACTTTTTGAATGGGAAATTGTGTTTCTATATCTCTGAGTTTATTATTGATAAAGATATTAAGCCATCATAAAGTTTTAAAGAAATTTTTACTGAAATATTTTTTAAGACTTTATTTATTTATTCATGAGAATACACAGAGAGGGGAGAGAGAGAGAGAGAGAGAGAGAGAGAGAGAGAGGTAGAGACACAGGCAGAGGGAGAAGCAGGCTCCGTGCAGGGAGCCCGACGTGGGACTCGATCCCAGGTCTCCAGGATCACGCCCTGGGCTGTAGGCGGCGCTAAACCGCTGAGCCACGGGGCTGCCCTTACTGAAATATTATTTCAATATTAAGAATAAAGTGAGCTTCAATGTTTAAATTACTCTGTATCAATATGATGTATAAGGCTATAATTACAATTTATTTGAAAAATGCAAATTAAGATTTGAGGATTGTGCTAAGTAAAATGGTCATATTCCATGTTACTCTATTTGGAAATGCAATTGCCTTTAAAATCCTGGGTACAAAAATGGTTAAGCAGGAGCGCCTGGGTGGCTCAGTTGGTTAAGCAACTGACTCTTGATTTCAGCTCAGGTCATGATCATGGGATCCAGCCCACCGTGCTTAGCAGGGCGTCTGCTTGAGATTCTCTCTCTCTCTCCCTTTGCCCCTCCCCCAACTCTCATTCCCCTTTCCCTCCCACTCACTCTCTTGTTCTCTTGCTCTCACTCTCTCTCTCTAAAAACTAAAAAATTAATTTAAAAAAATAAATAAATACTTAAACATTCCTCTGGTAAAGAAATGGAGAACATTGAATATTGAAGAACAATGTCCAGGCAACAGAAGACAGAGAAAAAGGGAAATAAATCTAACCATTGGCATATGCAAAGGGCCAGTTACCAAAGAGAACTTAGTTAAAGAGAACTCTGAATAAAGGAACTGAATGCATTTTTATATTGCAGAAGCAAAGGATTCAAGTTGGAGAGCAAGAAGAAGGAAGCTTAGTAAACCAGAGAGGATTTTTAGAGATCCTATACACGTTATAGGAGTTTGAAGTTCACCCTAAGTCAGTGGTTCTCAAACTTAGTTGTGCATTGGAATCACCTTGAGGGTTTGTTAAACAGACCCCCACCCGGACCCCACCCCCAGGGTTTCTGATACAGTAGGTCTAAGGGAGGAGCCCTTGAATTTGAATTTTTTGCAAATTTCTGGGAATTGCTGATTCTGTTGATCCTCAAATCACACTTTGAGAGCTTCCTTTTTAATAGAAACCTCTGAAGGATTTCAATGGAGGAAGAGACTTGCTCTTTAGAAAACCCACCCTTACCATACAGTAGAAAAATGGATGAAGAAGAAGCAGTGTGGAGGCTGTCAGGCCCCTATACATACCAAGAGTTAAGAGTTTTTCACAGGTGAAGGTCAACAATTGTTCTTGAGGTTCTAACTTGAACATACAGGTGAATGGTTGAAACATTTTCTGTAATAACACTGTCTAAGGAAGCACTTCTAAGGAGAGGACAGTGTTGAATAATTAAAGGTTGAAGGATAGTGATGTTCTGGTAATTGTTTGTCACTTGCTGTCCAGAGTGGGGGGATGAGGGAGGAAAGGCCTTATTTTTAGGGCTTGCAAATTTGCATAAGGTAAATTTTCCCACAATGGCTGATTTCAAATTACCAATGTGTTGTCACAGAATAGGGAAGAGGTGTATAGCAATACCTATTATGTCGCATTTCTACCATATAAATACAAAGCCAAATTCCAGAACCAAGAGTGCTGCTTTAGAGCTGTGGGCACAATCTAGGAGTATAATAAGTTGCAATTGCAGCTATATGTTATCATCAGACAAGCAAATTACAGGCAAGGATCTATTTGAGACACCAGATCACAGTCTAGGTGAGACCATGTGTGACCAAGGAATTAGAGAAACGGGTTTCAATAGATATGGGAAGTGAGGTGTGGAAGGGCTAGTCCTGAAAGAAGAGGCAGAGTCTCAGCGGGTACAGTGTTAGTCAATGATCAGTTAACATGCCCTTAGCGGTGACCTACCTGTGAGTTGAGACTAGGATTCTTGATCTCCTTAGAACAGAAGCTAGAATAAAGCATTAACTTAGTGTTGAGGAATAGAGATAGGAGCTCACCTAAACAAAGACTATGGTGTAAGGCAAGAATCCAACTAATAGAAGAGGGACATTTGATGAGGGTAGATTTCAAGGAAAGTGAAAAACCCAGTTATCCAGACTGGTGTCCCAAGTCAGAGGCATACCACCAGTATGTGGTGAAAATGCTGAACTATACAAAGCTGGGATAAATCCACACCTTTTAGAGGCTGAGAATCAAGGAAGGAGTAATAGCTATTCAGCTTACTTATACTAGCCCCTTTTAATTATCCCACAGGTCACCTCTTTCCTCCTTTCATGTCCATGGTTATGCGATTATTTACTTCCAGCATAGAGAAGAAAAGTGCTTTCTTAAAATGCAGTTTTTATGTATGTTTTTGTATATATTGCTTATGCTTAATAGTTAGCAGATTCCAAGTAAAATTAGAATATAATAAAACATAGGCTTCATCAAGTCCTAAACACAAGGCGAGACACTGAATGTCCTAATGTTAAATATGCCATTGGCATAGTCAAAAATGATCATTGTACCTTGTAGGTCTCATAATAAATAAATTCAACAAGAGCAATTGCAAATTATCTGAATTAATAACATCTTGAGGAGGAAGCAGAAACAGGAGAATTTTGTTCTCAAAGTTTAGCACTGTTTTGGACTATTTCTGCATTGAATTCCTTCCTACTCAACTAAAAAGCATGAAAAGTCTGGTCTGAAATCTTGTACTGAAACTAATCATTTCAGGTTCCTACTTGTATATTTTATTGCACTTACAACAACATAAATTAAGTCGTTTTAAAGCAATACACAATTTTGAAGTCAACTTGCATATATTTCTGTTAAAAAAAGAAAGAAGGAAAGAAAAGAAACTATCCAAAGGAACGTTTAAGGGCCCAGCATTTTCACAATGCTGCCATAACGGAAAAAATTAAATATTTTGTTTTCCTTAGATTTTTTTCCCTTAGTACTCTGTTTTTACCTGGTTTTTAGACTGCTTCTTTAAAAAAAAAAAAAAAGTTAAGTCATTCCATTTGTTTTCTATAGTAACAAAAACTAATTTCTGGCTTTCTTCATGAACTATGATCATGTTAAAACCAAAGAGGACTCATGGGTCTTACAAAATTCATAAAATTCTGAATAAATAGGACTGCCATCTTCTGGCATTCATCTGAAATGACAGATAATTGTATCAGTTCTGCCTCCTAACCTTAAGATTTCCCCTCTCGTATTTCCTTCTATTATTTCTAGCACAGCATAATGACGTGGCACAGTTCAAACAGTTCTTGGGTGACCTCATTAAGTTGCAAATAAGCCTTTTGTCCCAAAGGGAACATGAAAAAGTGAGGATGTCTTAATGCAAATATTTGTTCCAGAAATTTGGAAGATAAATGCACTGGGAACCAAAAGAATAAAAATTTTCCCATTTCTTTCAAGAAGTTATTTAATTGTTCTAGATTAAAAACCATTCACAGCAAAAGCCATGAGGTTCAGAAGGAAATTCTACTAGTGATTACTCTGAACCAAGCTTTCCTCTCCAGGGAGGAATGGAGGGAAGACTAATGGAAGAGGGCATATAGGACCAGGGGACTTCCTCCCACCCTCTTCAGCTGACAACAGTGAGTTATGAGGTGTTACTGAGTGAAACAGAGTTACCGTAAGATCTGTCCAAATAACTTATGGCACTGAATCACAACACTATCTTCAGGAGATAATTCATGTCACCAGTGAATGTTCAGTAATATGGATTTTCTCCAAAACACCATATTTAACAGGAAGCACCATTAATGGCATAGTGAATTATTTAATAGAATTGAACTATACTCCAACATGGAACAAGAGCTGATTAAAATGTATGCATAGTTGATAAAACCATTTAAACTAAATACTGGTTGTGGGTAGCAAATAATAATAGGACCAAAATGTTAAAAGATGCCAGCCAAATCAAAGATTAAAGAGGGTAAAGAGTAATCTAATTAGAAACAGTCTATATTTCAATACCTCCTTTTTATTATTACAGACATAATAGTAAATTAAGCTTTAAATGTGTAAGACAGATATTATTCTATCAGAATGTTTATTGTTGCAATATCTGTTCTTTACAGTATTAGACACAACAAATAATTATTTTAATAAATGATTCACTTATTCTAATATTGATAAGATATTACCATTCCTAAAAGAGAATATTCCTCCATGATTAAGTCAAATGCAGTTGGGAGTTTCAGACTCACAAAATAAAGATGCTTCCATGAAACCGTTAACTTATGAATTAAAGACTATGTGTAGGCAGTCCCAAATATGAGCTAGAAGCTGCTCATCAATAATAGAGTAATTGAGATAACTATGGAACATTATACTATGCAATAGTAGTAAAATATTATTGATTCCATTTGAACAAAATTACTACCACTTGCCTCAAGTAAAACTGGCTCAAAAATACCAAAATGAGACTTTAAAGCATTTACCCCCAGATAATGCCTCTATGAGAAAAGTCAAAATATTATAATTAGCCATTGGTTTTGGCTCCATGATCAATGTGACATTCTGTCCCAGTATGAATCCCCACCTCTGATCCATTGTTAATTGCATCTGGTCAGTTTACCCTTCATGACTGGACATTTCCCTGTAATTGTTGATGCTACTCAATTTCTCTGCACTGCATAAACATCAAGTTTCTTTCTCTGAAATTTCAGTCTCAGAGTACTCTTGCTTTGCTCTCTTTCCGGATCAAGTAATTTTCCATTTCACAATTTCCCTCAATAAAAGTACTAATTGTACTAGTGAGAAGTCTTATATACAGGCAATTACGAAAGTAAAGAGTAAGTGCCTGGCACAACTCTATTTATCCGATTGAATATTCTATGGCCTTGATTTATCTTTAAGTTATTTTTTGCACTCACCATCTTTTTTGTAGTCTCCCTTCCACTAACCTAGTTCAGGTCTTCACAAATGTTTATCTGCACTCTTCCCAGCAATAATCTCCAGCTTCACCTAACAATTCCTCCCCTCTACAAACCATCCTCCATGTTACTTTCAATCACCCGAAAGCACAACTCTGATTAAGTTATCCCTTTGCTCAAAGTCAATAATGCTTTTCATTTGCAACACAGAATCTGGGCATGGCACGCTTTACAAATGTGCACAGTCTGATGGCAGCTTACCTGCCTAACTCTCACTTCTACAATTCTTTCTGGGGAGTTTATGCCACAGTCAAAATAGACCACTTACAATTTATGAGACTTGCCTACATCCATTATTCCTTCCACATGGCATTACCTCATCCCAGATCTTACTTACTCATTGTAACTGTCTTTAAGACTCTACTTAAATGCTCTCAAAATAGTATAATTACTGTATGCTAATTATAATAGTATAATAGTATATAATATATTATTCATTATATATTATAGTGTAAATATAATATGATCTCTAATGTATAGACCATAATATATGCATAATATACTATATTATTATATATGGTATATATTATGTTATAATAGTATAATAGTGTTTATTGTTCCCCCTGGAAAAAGATAAATCCTTTTTGTCAGCTACAAGATCAATTCTTATTCACTCTTTTGTTCATAAAGTTAATAAACACTTGTGGAAGACCTACTAAACACCAATCTCCAAGACAGGCACTAAGGATGGGGTTATGCACATACCAAAAAGATACCTACCCTCATGGAACTCACAGTCTGGTAGGCAAACAGACTGTATATAAGGTAATAAATAAATAAGAAGCCTAGAAATTGGTACAAAGTCTATAAAGGAAATAAATATGGTGGTATAAATGTGAGAGGTGATTTTACCTAGGGTAATAGAAAAGACGGCCCTGAAAGAAAGACAATTAAGCTGAGTCATAAAGAGTAAGAAAAACACTGGCTTATGAAGTGCTCAAGATGGTCATTTCTGCTTCAAAAAACACAAGAGCAGAGTCCTAGATATCAATGGCACTTCTAAAAGTCCAGGTGGAGAGTTTAAAAGGGTATGAGGTCAACTTGGAGAGTTGTTCCATCATGTTAAGCTGTAAAGTTCATGGATAGAGTGTGGGCTTTGTTTTAAGAGCAATGGGAAAATAGTGAAGTTTATTTATAATAGTATCTTTTCATACATTCAGTATTTATTAAGTACCCACTTTATGTCAGGAATAATGCTAGCAAGTTATAATAACTTAGATTGAATAAATGAATATTCCCTCTAAGAGACATTCAGACAAATCCTGCAGTCTATGTACAATTCAGTGAGAGTTGGTTGCTGAAAGAACACAGAAGAAGCGACCAATAAAGACCATTCTGAAATGGTTCATCCTACTTCCAAGTGGCAAAAAATACTTACCTTGCCTGAAAATTCAACCTGCTTTAATGGCCATGAAATAGACATAAACAAAGGTGATTTCTTTTTCGTGGCTAAGGCCAATTTTTGGCTGGTATACTCCTAGAGAAAAATCTGGGGAAAAACATGAATGATTAAAATTAGAGAAAACCACAGGAAGCCTGATGATATTGTGTTATCATATTAATAGCTAAAGTGGAAGCACCATGGCTTCCTCATTCATCAAAGAATTGGGACAGGCTTTATGTCACAGTGGAGCCAGTTAATATATGCAGAACATTAGGGGTGACATGGTATCTCATACAAGATCAAGTGCATCACCACAATAGTAATGACATGGTGATTACTTGTCTCTAGGCTCCTCGTTATTGCTGGGTTTTGCATTATTCCCCAAAATGAAAAGATAAACAGAGAAAGAAATCCAAGCAGGGCTGGATGAAACTTACTGGTTGCTACTTGGTTATTCCTTTTAAACTTGAATAAAGTTGTTGTTGTTGTTGTTGTTATTGTTTTTTGTTTTGTATTTATTGATGATAAAAAAAAAACTGATGCCAATGCCCTCCAGCTAAAGATCACCAGGAATAAAGCTATAGTTGAATGGGTTGAGTTTTTGTTTGTTGCTGTGAGGATAAATGCCTATCATAAGGACCCATAGGGTACCTCAGTAAGGAAGTATTAGGGAGGACTTATTACAGATTTACATCTATGTTAGATGATTTGGGAAGAAGATCTAAGAAAGCAGGACTGGGATCTAGATTAGATGTTCTCAGGAGGCAAGGGTAATTCTATGATTTGATGTCGTAATAAACAACTCATTCTAACACTGTAATTGGTAAAGAAGCAATAGTTACTCAGTTAGCCAGGATAGCTTGGGGGCAATGCACATATTTTATCTCTGTGGCTTGGACAATGAACATATTATATCTGTGTTCAGATATGACTACATGGTGATATTATTTTTTGATCCATCATGGTCACAGCATAGCCTAATGGATGTTTATGTTCTTCAAAATTGTTAATATTGGACAAAAGAACATTAAGGGTCTTGCTTGATCCAGGCCAGCTCCTGCATATCAAATGCTGTTTTTTGTCTTTCCACAGGTTGTTCCATATAGTTGCAGTGGATCGCCCTGGCTTTTTTTGTTTGTTATTTGTTTTGGTACACAGTGTAAGTTTTCCCTCACACCTCCACAGGGTAATAGCCACTGCTCCCTAAGAAGGAAGCATATGCACCAAACCCTAGACCTAATGCTTCCTACTGCTGCACAGGACACCCAAGAAGGGCTTATTAGAATCCTTCTCAGAAACGCAAAATGCAGATTGTGAATGAGGAAGTTTTTCTAATTCCTCTGATGTTTTTAACCTGGTGCCCCCTGCGATCATGTGATGTGCCCTGAAGCTTGAAGAAGAGAGAGTAACATATTTCTTAAAAAGAGGAAAATAAACAGAGATAAGAGGATGATGATATATTCAAAAATAATCTAGGACTTGGACACAGTTTTGCTAATGGCCCTAATCCACTTTTATCTCCCAGCCATACCAGCCAATAAATTCTTTTTTTTTCCTTAATCTAATTTTAAGTAGATTTTGGTCATTTGGAATCAAAAGAATCTGGAATAATATAGATATCATGCACATAAGTGAACGTTCTCCACTCAAGAACTGAAAGTCACTCTACTAAAATCAGTCTATAATCCATCAGTAATTCCTTGCATGCATATTCTCATCTATATCTTGAATGTCTATATCCCCAATACACATTGTCACATCAGTGACAACATTGGTCACTGTCATGTGTAACACTGCTCATCTCCCAGCTTCTCTCTGATCTATCTTCTGTGCAGCAGCCAAAATCATCTTTAATAAATAGAAATAATAAATATACATTGGCTTGGTTAAAACTTCCAATTTCCCCTCAAATAGATTCCAAAAGTCTGGGGTCAAGACCACTGCCTACCTCCCAAGCCTCATCTCGGTTTACCCTCTCCCTCACCCACTTAGCTGCAGCCACACTGGTCTCCTTTAGCCCATCAAATAAAGCTGGTTTTTTTCCTTTTTTTAAAAAAATACTTTATTTATTTTATTTTAGAGAAAGAGAGTGTATGAGCAGGGGGAGGGGCAGAGGGAGAAGGAGAAAAAGTCTCAAGCAGACTCTCCACTGAGCCAGAGCCCCACATGGGGCTTGATCTCACAACCCTGGAGATCATGGCCTGAGCCAAAACCAAGAGGCAGAGACTCAACAAACTGAGCCACCCAGGCACCTCAATCCTGGTTTTCTTTCTGCCGAGATGACTTACAAGCGCTATTTCCTCTATCTGGAATCCTTCCCTAATCACCATTGCCCTTCAGACCCACCACTGGGTATCAGTCAGATCTCCTTCAGGTAGAATGATCCAATAAAATAATATTAATAATAAAATAATTTTTAAAACAAGCATTTGGGAAGCCTTCTTTTCATCCTTCCTCTCCAATCAAACATCAGAGGTTTTTTTTTTCCTATTCTCACCCAGACATCATTATTCTCAGCCCTCTATTTCTAAGCACAAGCATCACATTATAATTATATATTGATATTTTTTGTTTTCTTGGCTATTGTTTTTCTCCCACACTTTCTTGTAAGGCCCTGAAGACCGACACTTTAGCTATTTGACTATTCAGTAAAAATTATTTGGTCTTTCCTAGTTTTCTACTTTTCATTAATTTGGGGGAAATTTTAATATCCTTCCCCAAGATTTCCCTTCTGCTTGAGTTAACCATGGTCAGTTGCTGACAGTTAAGATGTCTCTGATCATGTCTGTTTTATTTACATATTACCTGGACCAAATAGAGCACACATTATATACTTTTTGCTACACAAATATTTGCTGAAATGAAATTTTTATGCTATTTCATGTAGAAAACACAAATCTAAGGATGTTGCTATAACCTCCCACCAAAAAAGAAAAAAAAAGAAAAGAAAGAAAAGAAAAGAAAAAAAGAAAAGAAAAGAAAAGAAAAGAAAAGAAAAGAAAAGAAAAGAAAAGAAAAGAAAAAAGCGATCAAATCAATATAGTTTAAGGTTTTCTCTCCACAAGTTCAGGCAAAGAGAATTACCATAAGACCCGATCTCAGGCAGCGAGAGATCTCAAAATCCTGGAGACCAGTGATTTTCCATCTGGTTGGGGCCCAATCATCTCAGAACTGTGAGATTAAAATCAATGCCATCAAATACAAATAGTCACAATAGACCACTGTTCAGAATAACTCGTTTACAGGAGTTTTATAGACTTAAATTGTATAGTTTGTACACGCCTTTCTTACTATTTGGGTCTGTTGAGTAGTTATCACAATAAAGTGCAAAAATCTCTTGGAAGCTTAACCTTAAGTTTACCAAAATAAAAGTTGGTTCATCTCTAAGTTGAATCATTACAAAAAAAAAAAAAAAAAAAAAGGTGGGGGAAGGGGAGGAAAATTTGGTAATATATAGCTGTATGGTTGTTTCTCATGGAGATGTTCAAGATAAAATACCACAATTGTCTTACTAGTAGTTTAGATGTCATTTTACACCCAGATAAAGCTTTGACACAGATTATGATTCTAATGAAGCTAATAGAATGAATCTATAGAAAGCTACCATACTCAAGCTTTCTCATCATATCTACAGTTTAAATGCCATTTTACTATGCAAAATTTAGAGATAGGAAGTAGGATCAGAATCTACATTAGACCAGCAAAGGACAGTCCCTGTCTATCTTGAGATTTTAGACTTCACATTTATCCCAAGGTTGATAATTTTCCCCCTTACTAGTGTTTTACCAGTGTATGATTCTGGGCAACTTTATTTTTGTTTTTATTACTAAGCATAAGAAGATAAAAAAGAAAAAACACCATCCATGTTTATTTTCACCTGTATTTTCTAGAAGTTAATGAAATAGTCTCTCTTGATCAACAGAATATCTGGCACCCAGCTGAAGAAAAAAAAAGAATTTCAATTCTAGCCTTTCTCAGTGCTGTTACTCAATTATACTCAGTCTTTTTAGGAACCAGGCATCTCAATGAATAAAAGAACCAAATGTGGGTGGATAGAAGATTGGTTATTCATACAAACTATGGAATTTACAGCTTTCAGAAGTTCAGAATTTTTAATTCAAGGACTAGATCAAAAAAGCAAACATTCACAATAGCAAATGCCCTTACCTGACCCAAAGTCTCTGGTATTTGTATTCTAATCAGTTGACTGTATCCAACCATGTGTATTTAAATTAGAAAATATTTCACAGTCATTTCATAAATTTTATACATTATTTTAAAAAACTAATTTACCTGTACTATGTATAGTGTTAATAATATAATCTAAGATAATATCACGCAATGACTCTTAAAAAAATTTCTCATTCAGTGGAACCATCAAACAAAATAGAATGCAGTCAGTTTTTAGTTATAAGTTCCTAAAAAGGGAAGAAAGTTTTCATGAAGATATAATGGGAGTCAGTGGATTACTATCCAGATAGAGTAGAGTATGGTCCCTACATCACAAAGTGGCTGCTTTCATCTGCAAGAAGGATTCTTGGGGTACACAAAGAGTTATTTCCTGATAACTGACTGTGAGCTTTCTTTTCACTTTAAACCATTTAACATTGAGGTAAATTCTAAAGACATGAGCATCCCACATGGCTTTCAGGAAAAATATTCCAGTTTTCTTTTATGCCTTTGGCATTTTTCACTGAAATATATAATCCAAATGATATTTTGCAAGAAATTCTGAGCTTTGTGATGCCAAAGACAAAACTATAAAGTTCTATCAGCACTTGATATGGGGAAATCTATGTTTTTTTTGTAGCCCAGCACCATTCAAACCTTCATTTACTCAGCCTACTGTTAGTTGGTGAATACTAACTACATTAAACTACGTTCCAAGAATTGATTTAAGTCTTGGGGATACATCAAGTGTATCCATAAGTGGCCGCTTTTATAGGACTTTTACTTGAGATGAAGGAGAAAGAGTATACAAACAAGTAAAGAAAAGAAGCAAGGTAAGTACTATAGGAAAATAAATAAGGACAAAGAAATGTGATAGAAAATTTGATAGTGGCTACTATAAATTTTTGACCACAGATTGCCTCTCTGACAAGAGTCAGCCACATGAATATCTCAGAAAGAGTTCTAGACAGAAGGCACAAGTACAAAGGCATTTACATGGGAAGTTGTCTGTGTGCTGTAGGAGCACAAATGAGGGCCAGTGAGGCTATAGTTCAGTGAGCTAAGTAAGAAATGAATTTAAAAAGGTAGTCAGGAGACAGATTATGGAGCCCAAGCAAGGAATTTTTAACTTATTCTAAATGTATTAGAAAGCCAAGGTGTGACATGATCTAAATGTGTCATGATTTCTGTTTGCAGTGTGGAGAATGATTTAAGTGGGGACTAGTGAAACAGGGCAGCGAGTTAAGATCTTACTGCATTCATCTAGGCAAAAAAGAATGGTTGTTTACAGTATGAGAGTTGAACAAGGAGAGTGAAAGACTCAAGATACACTTTAGAAGTAAAATCAGCAGGAGTTCTGATGGATTGGACATGGAGAAGTGGGAAAAAAAATTAAGAATGACAGTCCTGGGTTTATTTTCCTTCTATAAGGGGGGAAGTCATGATATTTACCAGGATACAACAGAAAAAAAAAAAAGGATCAAGTTTGAAAAGAGAAGGATCAAGTTTGGGAGTAATGAGTAAGCTTCAAATACACCAACTTCGGGATGACTTTGAAATGTTCAGGACAGATGTCTACCTAGACAGTGAAATTTGCAGACCTGGACTATAGCCACTGCCCTCTTCAGGCCTGCCCAGCACTCAAGTCCCTTGCTCTTGGAAAAACCAGCTTCACAATGACTCCATAACCCCTCCCATTTTCTCCTCTTTTATTTCTCAGCCTTAGTGGCAATCTTCCTTTCCTTAGTCCCAAAAAGTTAAGCTGTTCAGCCTAGGATACTGATAATTGAACAGAGCTTTGTGAAATTTTTTAGCTTGGCAATTTTAAATGACTCTGCATTTGATCCGAAACATTCCCACTCTATCAAAAAAGAGTTTATTCTTACTTCTGTTTTATTAGTGACTGATGATGAGTCCTCTTCCATCAGACTACCCTTAATGCACAAACTTCAGATAGCAACTTCCAAATCAAACACATACCTACCCCATCTCTAGTTTAATTGGCTGATTCTGCCTAAGTCTTAGGATCCTCTTCTTTTTTTTCCCAATACATTTTCTTTTTTTTTAATAATACATTTATTTTTTATTGGTGTTCAATTTGCCAACATACAGAATAACACCCAGTGCTCATCCCGTCAAGTGCCCCCCTCAGTGCCCGTCATCCATTCACCCCCACCCCCTGCCCTCCTCCCCTTCCACCACCCCTAGTTCGTTTCCCAGAGTTAGGAGTCTTCATGTTCTGTCTCCCTTTCTGATATTTTTAGGATCCTCTTCAAAGTCTTCACTGTAAGTTAATAAACAATGTCCTCTTGATTTGTTTCACAAGTGTGGGCATTTTATGAATTATTTATTGACCACAATTATAAAGGGCAGTTTTTTAAATTTTCTGGAACTTTCATAAAAATGCATTAAAGATGGCATATAGTCTATGTTTATATGAAAGAATGCTCTTTGAAATACATAAAAGCTATCAAATAAAACATTTTGACTATGTTCCCAGATAAAGAAAAATACCTAGCAGAGTAAGCACTATTAGTTATATTTTTGATTTTCGTCTTACTCTATGAATATTTTTAGCTAAAATAAAAATGATAACAAAAAATACTAGTTTCTGCTTTTTCAAAAGAAGTTATATATAAAATGGCAATTTATGGGGTACCAGTCTATTAAGTGCCCGACTCTTGGTTTCAGCTCAGGTCATGATCTCAGGGTCATGGAGTGGAGCTTGTGGAATCAGGCTTGAAACCAAAATAGTATTCCAGGAAAATTGTAGAACCTGACCGTAGAACATTGTGATTTTTGTCCTCGCGTTTGTAACTTCCACCCTAATTTTATGAAGTCTTATTTTATTAATTAAAAAGAAGGCAATATGGCATTCTAAAATTGAGACCAACATAAAATGAACCAAAAAGCATTAACAGTGTTCAAACAATTATCTTTATTCCCTATTTCTTGATTTTATTCACTAATAAATTCTCCTAAAGAAAATGTATCCACCTGCCCTGTGCAGTGAGATGTGGCAAATCATTCTATTTAAACGTGATAACTTTCCTTGATATGCTTCTTGGCAAACTACCTGGAAAGGGCAAATAGTTTCTGATTTTTAAATACTCTAGACAGCTTATTATAGCTTAGGCTGAAATACAAAACTAATGCAGATCAAGCACACCTGAAATCCAGCATGCACTGTTATGTGGTCCTTGCTGAGTCCAAGAGATTTATTTGATTAAACACTTAAGGAGAAATAACACTGCTCTTGGTAATTTGTTATTTGGGTAAATTTATGTTTTTAAAATACATCTGAAGTGCACACTAAGTTTAATTTCCTATTGAATTCTATTAAGTATCTGCAAAATACTACATAGTTGTTTAACCGAACTTTCCTTGCTGTTCCATGGAGAACCTTTACCCATTGAAAACCATGAACTTAGGTGAATGAGTTTGTCTGATAGAGACAATAGGGTTATCTTAAAATGATTTGTGAGGCTTTTTCCTCCTACTTCTGCATTCTCATTGGATCGTATTTACATGCTCTCTTTTATAAATAAATGTGCTGATGAAAAGTGGGTCATATTGCTGAGGGCTTACACTTTTTGGTGTGAAGGAGGCAGTAAAATACGACATGCTCAAAATGAAAAGATACATTTCTGTTATTCAGCAGAAAGTTAGAAGTTCTAGGCACAGTCATGTTTCCAATTAAATTTTTGCAGCATATGAAAACAACAGTCAGAACATTCTAGTATTTGATTTTCAGATGTGATTATGTACAATTGCCAAAATACCTCAAGTGATTATAGGTTTTTCCTTTCAAATAGTTCTAAATACCATTGAGTATTTTGTAAAATACTTTTTAGGTCCATAAATGGGTTCCATTTATATTATTCTACTCTGAGGAATAAAGGGTAACTATTATCTGTTTACTGCCCAAAAGAAAAATTAGTTACCAGAAATAAAATCTTGGTTAAATTTTGCTCTACAGTACTTCAAACACAAATTACCCGCACAGATTAAGACTTGGCTCTGCATATAAGAAAATTTCTTGTTTGAAATTTTGGTAAGACACAACATATGGAAAAAATAGAGCTCTTGGGATAGCTTGGTAAAATAATTTAGAAAACAAAATGGTGTAAAATGCTGTAACCACAGTGTGTAAATATGTTTCCTCCAATAATCATTAAAGATCCACTTATAACCAAGCTTTCTTTAGCACTCTTGTTATTCTTTTATAACTTTACCCAAAAAAAATGGTTTTCTGCACTAAGGTTGACCATATTTACTTACACCTTGCCCCTTACTTTGAAAAAGTCTAAGGAAAACGTGCACAAATATTAATCTACTCAAAGTCAAAATACACATACTTATTCTATTTTAAGAGAGGCTTAATGGTTGAAACATTTCATTTCTCAGAAATTTAGTGGAAACATTTCCTGTGTGTGCATTGAAGCCAGTATGAAATATTAGTCGATGGAAAAATTATACTTGTTCAAAATCCATTAAGTATTTTTACGGGTTTTACAGTGCTATACAATCATATAAGCATTTAGAACATGTTATAACAAGCAGATAGTCAAATAAGATATGTGTTTTGGTATCAAAAATAAGTTCCATTAATTATTACTATTTCTCCTCTTTTTATGTAGCATGAACAAAATAGAGAAAGAAACTGGGGGCAGAAATTACAGAAACATATTTTTACATATGAAATTATTTTATAAAAATAATCATATGAGGGTGCCCGGATGGCTCAATTGGTTAAGCATCCCACTCTTGATTTCTGCTTGGGTCATGATCTCAAGGTAGTGAGATGGAGTCCCATGTCAGTCTCTGCGCTAGGTGTAGAACCTGCTTTTTAGAAAGAGAGAGAAAGAGATAGGGAGAGAGAAAGAGCGATAGAGAGAAAGAACCTCTCTCTCCCTCTCCCTTTGGCCCTCTTTCCCAGGTTCTTTCTCTCTCTTTATCGCTCTTTCTCTCTCTATATCTCTTTCTCTCTCTTTCTAAAAAAAAGAAAAAGAAAAAAGGGATGCCTGGGTGGCTCAGTGGATAAGCATCTACCTTCAGCTCAGGTTGTGATCCGGGGTCCTGGGATAGAGTCCTGCCATCTGGCTCCCCACTGGGAGCCTACTTCTTCCTCTGTCTATATGTCTGCCCCTCTGGCTGTGTCTTTCATGAATAAATAAAATCTTAAAAACAAAAGAAAAAAAAGTATTTATATGGGTGACCCTGAATTTAAGCCATTATTCTTACCCTAGAATGATGAAGTAAAACTCAAAGATCCATGTGTTTTTGTCCTTCATCATCAAGTAACTTCTACATTCCAGAAAATGTTTCATGCCTATTTCTATCTTCCAATAAATTAACCAAATTCCAGATTCTTGGCAGAATTGACCATCAATAGCATATATGAGTTTAAAGTCTGATAGAGGAGAGTTCACCAATCTCTTCCATTTTGTCTGCTTGCTTATTAACCTCCAGTTTCCTCACCCATAGAACAGGAATCAGAATAATGCCTGCCTTACAAGGCATTCCTGTAAAATACAGGATCTGGCACATAGTAAAGTTTTCGTAAATTGCGTTACTTTACTATATGAGGAAAGATAACTTTTAAATACAATCATAGAAGCTACTCTTATTGAATACTTACTATTATGCCAGGAATTGTGTGAGTACTCTACATGCATCACCCAATTTAACCCTTACAATACTGTTAACCCACTTTACAGACAAGATGATTAAAAGAGAGCATTCTCTGGTCACAGAGATTGACTGCAAAGATCCTGTCATGTTGTTTTTCTTTTGAAATACACCTGGTTTAAAGAAGAGATTAACATAAAAGACATTTATCTACATGAAAAATCATAATTGGTTGGAATTTGCCTCCATTATGATAGATTTTACCACACTACATATAATTTTTTCCTAATATTACCTTCAATTAAGATATGACTAGATGAAATTATATAAATCAGGAAATTTATTACCTTTTCAAAAGTCTGTTTCATTCTGCTTATTTTAACAGATTCGAAATTTCGCATTTTTGTTCCACTTCTGACTAATATGCATAATTAGATTTCCTTCTTTAGTTTGATTTCATAGATAAATTTAGGGCTTAGTGGGATGCCTGAGTGGCTCAGTGATTGAGCATCTGTCTTGGAGTCACGTCATAATCCAGGGATCCTGGGATCAAGTCTTGCATCAGTCTCCCCGCAGGGAGACTGCTTCTCCTACTGCCTATGTCTCTGCCTCTCTCTCTGTGTCTCTCATGAATGAATAAATAAAATCTTTAAAAAATAAATTTTAAAAAATTAAAGTTTGCTTCTTTTATTTTCACTCTCTGGTAATAAAAAGTCTTCAAATGCTGAGAAATAAACATAAATAACTCAAAAATTAAGTATGTGAAGCATGTATAAATAAACCAAAAATATAAAATCTAACCAATGCCAAACCTTGAGATCTTCTTTAATATGAATTAAATCTCATTTGTGTGAGAGAGTATGTATGTGTGTATTAGACACGAAGTTTTGTTTGACTTGAAAAGTATATGATAAAAGTAAATATTAAATATTTGCCTTCACCATGCTGTACATAGAATATATGCTAATATATTAATTCTCAGGTATCTAGTCCAAAGAATATATTTGAGAAAAGGACTTCTTGAAAATGAGAAATCATTATGGTTAGTGAGTGAATTAGAATTATAACCCAGCAGC
The DNA here is from genome assembly GCF_048164855.1 of Canis lupus baileyi. NCBI lineage: Eukaryota > Metazoa > Chordata > Mammalia > Carnivora > Canidae > Canis > Canis lupus. The sequence continues at coordinate 34,641,567 of NC_132838.1, forward strand.
AGAGTGTAACAGCCTGATTCAAAACAAAGTTTGCCCAGGTAATCTTCAAGTAAGCCCACGTGGTAAGCTTAATTTATGAACAGGGTTCTAAGAATTGACAGAGTCTCCGAACTTCAGAGATCAACATTAAGAGAAAGTCTGACTTTCAGTATTAATAGCAACCAGAAAGAAAATGTTTAAATGTAGCAAATAAAATAAAAACTTAATAAATAAGATAAAATAAAATGCAGACAAATTTGGATAATATTGATAATAGTATATAATCAGACATGTGGCTATTGTTAAAATTCTTTGTTTAAAAGAGGAAAAGTGGGCAGCCCCCTTGGCCCAGCGGTTTGGCGCCGCCTTTGGCCCAAGGTATGATCCTGGAGACCCGGGTTCGAATCCCACATTGGGCTCCCTGTGTGGAGACTGCTTCTCCTTCTGCCTGTATCTCTCCCTCCCTCTCTCTCTGTGTCTCTCATGAATAAAATACTTAAACAAAATAAGTATAAATAAAAATTTTATCTAAAATATCTCATGAAAAAATGTTTTTCATTCCCAAAAAGTAAATCAATAACAGATTATATAAAAACATTATTTCATAAATTTTAAATTCTCAGGACTCTGTAACTAAGATGTTTGTATATCCCTTTAGTTTTGTATATACACATATAGTTTCATACAAGTATATATATAGCATATATACTTTGTAATATATGTGAGAGAATATGTGAGAAATTAAAAGAATCTTGCAAGGTATATTTGCATATATGATTTGCATATACCTTGCAATACTCTTATATAACCTTCTACCATCATCTTAATACTAGCAAGGAGAGAGTTTCCACATGGACCAAGGATTACCATTGGTTCTTTAGATTTTAATAGATGAGGCTTAAAAGATTTAAAGACACTCAGAGTCCATGTAAAATTTGTGTATAGGATTTTGCACCTTTCCGATGAGTAGATCAACAACTTTTGCATTTAGGACAACTAATCAAGATAGAAGAGAGTTACAACTGAGTTGTGATGGAATAGTGGGTACATGTACATGTACCATGGTGAAGCATCTGGTTTTAGGTCTCACATTTTCCACAAGGCTATGTAAATTCTCTTTAACTTTCTTAATATTTCTGTTTCAATTTTCTAGTCTATAAAATAAAGATAATAATAGGACACATTTCAGAAATGAATTTACCATGAAGTGAATAAAGCTTAAGTTTGTGCCCTGGCAATGTGTTTATATGGTTGGGTATAATTGAGTAAAATTTGCAAAATTGTGTATTTTTCTAATAGAGATATTCCTCAAATTGTGTAACTTCATGCCCTACCAAAAATGGATCTTTCTATTTTTCACCTTAGGGTTTATACTGAGTATTAAATTTGATAAATAAAAAAGATAAAGTTTTATGATTATGCCTAGAATAGGGAAAACACTTGATTAATGTTCATTATCATTATTATCAACTATCATAGACAATTTGCTTGTGTTTATTTTTCTCATTGCTACATATGATTGAATATTTCATATCTTAAATAGTATGGCTTAGGGGTGTTTAAGAAAGAGCTTACTATATTAATAGAGTTTTCCACTTGGCAAAGTTAGAAAGAGAAATAGTGTGAAATATATTAATTCAAATGTTAGACTTACTGATACATATCTAAGAAGGGGTAGTGTTTAGAATTTAATCAAGACCATGTTTACATTTTGGTAAAATATTTAAAATATTTATTCAGAAAAAACTGTGGTACTATGCAGAGAAAACTTGCCTAAATGAGATTTCATACACTTATCAGGTGGCTGTTGCAAGAGAGAATGAGTAAATGATTGAACTCACCAGAATTACACTAATCATCATATCTATACAGATTCATCTAAATGTTCAGAGACTCAGCAATGTATATGAAAATGGCTATGCCATTTTCTAAGCCACAGTTTCGAGGCATATGATACCTATTTTACATTCATAATGAAAATCGATCATATTCATATGGTATCTATTTTACTATTCATAATCGAATGTTATCATTCCTTTTAATCACACACCTAAAAGTTACAGACATAAGCTGTCTCTATAAATTATGATTAATCATGCAAAGATTCACAATAAATATTATTGACTTGTGATTAAGCTCTACCTTTTGAATTCTCTATTTTACTTAAACAAAAGAGATAAATACATGCACTGCTTATGAATAAAATTCACCAGGAAAATATGACTTGTATTTCAAATAATGAGAGTTTGAATATTACCCTCACTGAATCATCAAGTCAATATAGGAATTCATTTCATGCTTCAAGATAAAACAAATTTAAGATAAATACATTAGAGTTGTCTCTAACAACAGCTTAAATCCTGAAACAATATTAATTTATACACATATAAAATGGCATCTTGGATGACTTTTAATGTGAGACATATATTTTTCAATGTAATTTAAAATCCTGTTCAGAGAAGAATGCTAGCTGTTTGTCTTGCCTTTTCTGAGTCAATCATGAAATCACCTGATGAATTAGCTAAGCAATAGTAAGAATGAGGAAATTGCTTCTTTCTGCTCTGCTCAATAGATAGTAAGGTGAGTAAATTCTTTCCATGTAGTAAGTTGTAAGTAGAAGGGCTAAATCACAATGCCATTTCCTGCTTCATGCTGTGCCCATTTAATAAAACTGAATTGGTCATCATGTTCTTAGCACTGCTTTTCAGAGATGTCATAGGCACTGCAGAAGAGCTGTGAAGGTAGCTGGTTGATCTCTCTCCATAGGACTTCCTCCCACAGCAGAGCTGGCTATTGAAATGCCTCCTGAAGCTTTCACTGAGTAGATAAAGAGCAAATGGATTGACACAAGAATTGCAAAAGCTCAGAACCCTGGCAACCAAGGTGACAATCATGTGGCCTAGAGATGGGTCAATCTCATTATAATTGAAAGACCTATACATGTAGAGAATGTGATTTGGAAACCAACAGAAGACAAAGCAGCCCACAAAGACCAGCACAATTTTCGCCAGGCGTTTCCGTGTTTCCATCTGCAAGTACAAGGAAATAGTCCCATCAGTTAAAATGAAACTGGAACCATCCTCATGTGAGACAACATGGTGCAAAAAGATTAAAACTTACCATGGCATACAAATGCAGCCAAAAATACAAAAATTATTTTCTTCAACAAAGTGATGATTTCAAGAGTTTGACAAATCCTATTTTGGTCACTATACTCTTTCATCTAAAAATATTTGACAGCCTATACAAGACTAGATGATAAACTATTAATAAATGGCTATATCTTCATGTTAAAACTGTGACCTAAAAAATTCTCTTATTTTTAACTACTTTCTTGTTGCTTACAGTCTTACTGTGTTCACTTTAAATATAAATCTTTTCTGTTTGTATCAAATCCACTGACTTAATGAACCACATAATAAATTCAAGATTAGATTCTTTTTTAAATCAGGGAAATTGAAATAGAGCATGACTTTTTAAATCCTTATTACACACACAAACAAAAACACAAAACCTGAGATTTGAAGTTCTGGCTCACATAAATCAAAATCACTGATTGACTATCAAATCTGTAAGTATTTACTATGTTAGATTACCTTTAAAAATAAAAATACATTTTTTTCTTTTCATAAACTTTATATATGGTATTTGCTGTTTTATAAGAAAGCCTTCAGAAATGTGATAGAGAAAATTCAAAATTTAGTCTAAAAATTATTTTTCTAACATCTAAAGTTCAAGGTTTAGCTCATATTTGTCTTATTTGCTTAAATGTTTAAATAAGGCAACATGAGTGTGAAAACTTAATTTATCAAAAGATACTGATAGTAAGCAGAATGATATTTTCAGAGCTAAAACTATTGATAATTAACCAGAACATGCCAAAGAAAACTGGAAAGGTTTCCAATTAAGACGGATCTGATGTTGGGTGGTAGTCGTGAACAGTGTTGGGGGAAGCAAATAAAAGTGCAGCAAAGAGGAGGAAAGCAAAATGTGGTACTCCAGATGTATTCTAGTGGCATGAGTTAAGTAAGATGGCAATATTTAGGAACTCAATTGTGAAATTTATATTATGAAGCATTGTCTACCCTAGCAGGTGGAGCATGGGTGCAAGAATTTCATGGCAGTCTATACTTGGAGACTCAAATGCACAGACTGGCTGTTGGCGTTGAGATTACTTCTTAGCAGATATCAAGCCCAATTACCAAGTCAGAGTCTGTAAGTCCCAATAGAAAAATTCACAAAAACAAGCAGAACTAATGCCATTTAAAAAAACAAAAGTGGAGGTGGGAGGGTAAAAGAAACTCAGTTTTAGAAACCAAAGCAAAAAGTCAAATACCCAAACTGAGATACAGATTGGATTACAGGGCAAAGGAAAAAGTACAGTGAGCCTATGACTTGGATTTTTTTTTTTTTGTTTCAATGATGCTACATATTTAGACAATTCTGGCATCCTACACAAACTGCACCCCCAGTTCCCAGACCATGTCCTACAGTCTTTCCTGATGGTCTTTGTCTCAGACTTTGTCATCCTTATTGGGCTAATGGGAGAAGAGACAATAATTAAATAAACTTATTCTTAAAATGTGATGATTTTCTGGCTTATTATGTTGTTTTTGCACTAACATTGGCAGGTAAGGAAATGCTTTCAAAGATATTAAATTTTAACAGCCCAGGCCCAGATGGCAGGTAAGGGGAACCTCAGTAGACCTCTACAGAGATGCTCTCCCCTCCTCCTCCCAACACAATGTCCCTTCCAGTTCGGGCTAAATGCAAATCCCAGTGCCCTGTGGCTCTTTTCTAATCTTTCATGGTACTGAGAATCCAAGAAATGGAACAGAAAGTAGCAGTGACTGCATCTGACCCCCACACCCCGAACACACACACACACACACACCTGCCAAGCCTACCTGTTTTTTAGTATGTTCATTGTATTCTCCGGGAAGATTATGTGCACTTTTAATTAAGGTCTTTGCAATATGATAATAATAAACGCTAATAATAGCCAGTGGTATGAGGAAATAAACCAAGAAGATGAGCACTGAGTGAATCTTTGGGTGTAATTCATCCGTCTGAGGGTAGGGTATACACGCCGTGAAGTTGCCATTTTCCAAACTATCAATGCGCTTCACTTCGGAAAACACGGCTTCGGGAACGGCCAGCAGCACCGAGAGCACCCAGATGCCCACCGCCTTCGCGCAGGTGCACAGCACCGCCCCGGACGTCTGCATGTCCATGGGGTTGACGATGGCTCTGTACCTGGCAAACAACACGCCCCACATTACTCTCGTAGACAAATGGAAAGGGAAAGAGAAAGAGCCAGGGAGGGAGGGAGGGAGGAAGATCCTACTTGCTGATACTCTATTATTCCCTAGCTGGTTTGCAGTGTATGGAATACTTGGTACCTCCGATGTCTGTCTGTCTGTCTGTCTGTCTGTCTCCAAGTCACTCCACTGCTTGTTGGCACAGAAGATGGGAAGAGACAGGGAAAGATTTTAAGCTGTCATTCTTCAAATTGCATTGATTTGCTTACCTCTTTCACAAGCTCTTTCTTTCCGAAATCCATACATTCCACAAAGTAGCATCAGTTACTGAATTTCTTGTTGAAATCATTATATTTTCAAAAAACATAAAAAGATCACTGCTGAAATTGCAGGGAATAGACAATAACTCTAAAATATAAAATGTTTACAAAATAATTTTACTAAGTTCTATCTTAATACTTGCCTTTAGCTTTTGAGCTTGAGTCTCCTACTTTTTTCCCTAAGGACGTTAGTAAAACTTACAGACTATCTAGACGGTGATTTCTGCCATGTTTCTTTCGATCAGAAGAGCTGAAAGAACTGAAGATGAAATAACATTCTGTCTTCGCAGATCAAATTTATTTCATGTTGAGACCTCATGAAATCCTTTCTTCCTATATAATGCCATCATACTGGTGAAAGGAAACACACTCCAGAACTTAAGGGCTTAACCAATCCAAACAGCTAAATCACTCACACACTTTTAGGCAATAATAATGCAAAAAAAAATTTGTTAGTGAACATTAAATTATTTATATTTTTCTGAAAGTATTTCTGTCATAGTATATCTAGGTTGTTAACAAGATAGAATAAAAAGTGATTTTAGTCAAACAAATCTAAACCTTTGTCTCATCTCTAATACCTTTTGGAAAATCACTTAAGATCTTCATCTGAAAAAAAAAAAAGATCTTCATCTGTAGGGTGAGGATTTATAACATTTCTCTCAAAATTTTTTGATTATACAAAAATAAAACGCCTAATTAGCAGATGTGCCTGCCAATTAGCAGATACTAACTGTTATGATTCTGTACCTTTTCCTTATTTACGTTTGATTTAGTCTTGTGTTCTAAAAAACTCAGACTATTTCAAGCACCATAACAACTGGGTAAGGTGTTCTGAGGTTCTGTAAAGATGTTTCCCATCGCCTATAGGAGAGGAACAGCTCCCAGCCTGAGGGAGCCTCTCCTTCTCCTTCCTGACTTGCATAAAGTGTCATTCCCAGGCCCTCAAGAAGAGAAGTTCCGTATTTTTATCTAGAGAGTCTTCCCATGTATAACAAGAAACATAAATTTTAAAGTGGAGTAGCAACAAAGGGCCTCGACACCAAATTAAATAAAGTAGCATGCATAATGCATTTATTTTACCCAGACTTTGCACATCGCAGAACACAGTAGACATGTGCTCCATCCTCATTCTGCTTAATTGCATGTTCTTAAGAAGCTAAAAGAAGAAATACAATAAGTAACTAGAATGAGCTATTTTTTTTGTTTCTTTAAACTTTTTATTAGATTAATACATTCAAAGAGGTGTTATTTTTGTTTTGTTTTGTTTTCTTCTTTTTCATCAGAGTGTACTAAGAGCCCATAAAGAAAAATAGAAACCCTCAATTTCATTTCAGGTCCTTCTCCTGGCTGGGACGAACCAATGTCATGTCATTATCTCCGTATATCTAAGAAATGTATCTTTGCCACTATTTCTTGAAATAAATATTATAGACATTTGCTTTTGACATCCTGTTATGGAGGTTGAAAATTTTCTCTTATACTACCTCTATTCCTCCCATTACTAACTTCCTGGTTTAGTATGCTATATTAAATGTTTATAAAATAGTCACTATATTGTTATTATAACTAAACAAGTATCTCACACTACAGAATTAAACAAAATATATTTTCTTTCTTACACATGTCTCTAATATACCTACATTTGCTACTTGATTATTTTCTTGTTTGTATAATTTTTCATGTTCCTGTATTTCCTTTTTTTTTCAATGTTCTTTTGCCACCTTGCTGAATAATTGGGGTCCCAGTGTTTGAATCTCAATTCCTCTTTCTTAGTCTTTTACTTTATTAAGATCATCTCTACCTTTTTTGGTTTTACACCTGAGATACTTTATAAGCTTTAGCTTCCACTCTTTCTTCTGATTTTTTAAACCTCTGCTATCATATTTTTGATTTCTAGAAGTTCTTTCTAGTTTTCAAGTCACTCTTTTGCATAATATCCTATTCTTATGTTATAAATATATAACGTCTTATTGTATATCTAGAACTAATTCAGGAAATTTTACTTCTCTTTCTGGTATAGTTTCAGTAATAGTTAACAATAGTAGCACAGCTTCTCTCAAGTTTCAAGGGAAAAAAAATCTTTTTTCTCACAATAAAATCCAAGCGAATAACTACTTAGAAGAAGGCTATTCCCTTCACAGAGTCCAGTAACTGAAGTTTAGTACCAATATACATTATTTTCACTGTGGATCCATTTTTTCTTTTTACATGTTCAGGTGTCCCTCTCTTCCTTTTTTTTTTTTTTTTTTTTTTTAAACATTAGTTGTGATGCTGTTCTTGGAATTCATGGAAATACAATTAAAGCAGATTTTAAACAAACAAACAAAAAAACAACTAATACCTTCAAAGAGGTTTATTTATTTGGTTTCTTTATGTTGGAATTTCTCCCCAAAAGTTAGATATCTACCACCTGCCAGTTCATATTTAAGATTAAAGTTTACAAAGCTGATGGTAGGGGATCCCTGGGTGGCTCAGCGGTTTGGCGCCTGCCTTCGGCCCAGGGCATGATCCTAGAGTCCTGGGATCGAGTTCCGCATCTGGCTCCCTGCATGGAGCCTGCTTCTCCCTCTGCCTGTGTTTCTGCCTCTCTCTCTCTCTCTCAGTCTGTGTCTCTCATGAATAAATAAATAAATTTAAAAAAAAAAGCTGATGGTAAATTCTTTTGTAAAGGGAGGAGATGGGAAAAGAGTAGAGAAGTTTTAGGGGGTGATGAATACTAAAAATTAATCAATTAAGTAGCCTTTCTTTATTAGATTGTCAGAAATCTCAAAGAATATTCTGGTCTTTCCTTTGTGGATTTAAAAGGGGAGGAAACTTCACTCCCCATGCCTTTATTCTACCCCATATCTAACCACTTAAACATAAATTATGTTAAGGAAACTGCGAAGAGAAATGAAAGCTGTAACTTTTTCATTCTGACAAGATTGCCACAGTAAAGCTAGCAACCAATCTAGAATTCTTAATTTAGGAGAAAAAAACTATTAGGAGTGTAAGACATGGGTAGAGAAGCCTTTTCAACTGGAATGATTCTTGGTCATACCCTGCAAGAAATGGAAATAGATTTTGGATCTTCCCCTAAAGGATACAAACTTGACAGAAAGGGGAGTATCAACAATTCAATAAAGCCAGAAATTGCAGTTTAAAACAAGAGATGATGCAGCCTGGGTGGCTCAGCGGCCTAGGGCCACCTTCAGCTCAGGGCGTGATCCTGGAGACCCGGGATCAAGTCCCATGTTGGGCTCCCGGCATGGAGCCTGCTTCTCCCTCTGCCTGTGTCTCTGCCTCTCTCTCTGTGTCTCTCATAAATAAATAAAATCTTTTTAAAAAAATGAAAAAGAAAAAAGAAAACAAGAGATCACTGAAGTGTCATTATTAGTACTTACATATCACTTATAATTGCCAAATAATAAACTTTACATTAATGTTTCCTATACATCTTTGAAAGGATAAAAAGTCAAACAATATAGTGCAAATTAATATGGACATGCTTAATCATCCTTCCTTCAAATATTTATAAAAATGTAAGAATGATAGTCTCTCAATGTACAAACCATCTCATTAAATTTCGTAGCATAATACATATGTGTGAAAGTTATCTTTTTTTTTCTTTCAGATTGTCTCAGAAAGGTATTCCTCATTGAAAACTAGAAAATAAAAAAAAATTTTTAAAAAATGAAAACTAGAAAATAATCAAAAGGAACTAAAAACATAATCATCATTCATGTACTAAATATCAATAAATAGATATGCTTCTTCATTAATTTCTGTTTTGAACCTTGCACTTACCATGTCTGTGTATAGTCTAAATTTAACATAAAGAGCTAATGAAATATAATCATATTACAAAATATATCATGAAAATTGGATCATTTTTAGCTCATATAAAGTCATCTCAGTATCTCAAAATCTCCATCTACACATTTCTGTAAACCTACTAGTTACATTATCCAGTTTCTTCTATCATCTATCTATCTCTTTCTCTCTCTCTTTCTTTTGGCTTATCATACTTTCATTTATCAGAGGCCAACAAAGAGTTTAAATGTGATCAATCTGACAAAGGAGAGAAAGGTATCATGGAAGCAAGAGAGAAAGAGAAAATTTCAAAAAGACGTATAGACCTCTGTGTCAAATACTCCCTGAAGACAAAAATGAAAACGAAAACCTCCTTTTGCTTACTATTCTATCTAAAGTACATAACATAATGCTTGACCCATAACCATTTCTCAATGAATGTTTGTTGAACTGATAAGGAAATGTGATCTGAGCGGCCAGGAGATTACTTAGTAAAAGCAGTTTTGGTAGACTAGGATGGTCGTTGAATATTAGGTTAAGGTTAGAATGAATGTCAGAGATGGATACTCAGTCTAGTCTAGTGATGCCCAAGCTGGATCCAATTTGGAATCATATAGAGCTGAAAACAGATAGAGGAGTAGGTTTTTCCTCAGATTCACTGGCACAGAGTCTCTAGGATGTAAAATGTGAGGTTCTGCATTTTACTAAGATTTTCAAATGATTCTGAATACAAACCAGGTTTAGAAACCACCTTTTAAGAAGATTGATTGTGGCGATAAGCATCTTTCTACAAGACCCCTGTGAGCTTGTCTGGTGCAAAGGACACACATTCAGCAGTGGAGAGTATCTGGAATCCAGCAAAAGTTCAGCATTAAAAATTACATGCCTGACCTATACAATATGTCACATGATTTTTCTTTAAGATCTGTTTATTTATTTTAGAGAAAGAGTGTGTGTGAGCCAGGGAAAGGGCAGGGGGTTGGGGGGGAGAGAGAGAGAGAATCCTCAAGCTGACTCCCCACTGAGCATGGAGCCTTTCACGGGGCTCTGTCCCAGGATCATGAGCTAAGCTGAATACAAGAGTCAGTCACTTAACTGTCTAAGACACCCAGGTGCTGAACATCATATTTTAAAAGTATTTATAGCTTATAGCGATAAAACTTATTGTGACTAAAATCACTAAATTTATTATTTAAAAGTATCTGTTCATGATTATAGAACAGAATGTCTATAACGATAATCTTTTAAAAATAATGTAAGAGTGGGATGTCACTTTGGAAAGGATGAGAAATACCAAATTTGATTACAGAGGGCTCAGCAATTCCATTTGTTCTTTACTCCCCTCCACTAAATCACTTTGTTCTTAACCCATTAAAGTATATGACTTAAATGACACATGAAGGTGTCACAAGGAGAATGACAATGACAAATCAGGGTGGTGAAGGCAACAGGTTAGAACTAGCCAGTCTAAGATTAAAGGAATTAGAGAAGGCCTATAGAAGGTAGAGAGCTCATTTTCATTAATTTACAATAGGCTTATTTTGTTTTCCACTTCAATGCCTATTATTTAAAAAGTAACTACATATGTGAATAAAAATTGGCTTGAATGAAAGGGTCATTTGTTATCCTGATACATAGTTGACACAGTATAAGTAGTTACACAGCAACATACTGTTTAGAAATGTTTTCACATTGTCATTTGAGAAAATAATCCTGTGCAGTAAAATTGATTAAAGTACCCATTTTGCAGAAAAGTTCATTGAAATTAAGGAATTAAATGATGTTGAAATGATCACAGAGCCAGCAGGCAGATGACTCAGGATTCCCACAAGACTATCTTGTGACTTCAGAGTCTATATATTTTCAATTTATGGAACATTGCAGAGAATGCAGCTGAAAGTGTATTATCTATTCTACTCATTTATAGAAATTTGACTTCCTTGTCCTTTTAAAGCCAGTGGTATTTTTAAGTGAAAAGACGGGATTCTCGGGTAGCTCAGTGGTTTAGTGCCTGCCTTCACGCCCAGGGCATGATCCTGGGGACCGGGGATTGAGTCCCACGTCGGGCTCCCTACATGGAGCCTGATTCTCCCTCTGCTGTGTCTCTGCTCTCTCCGTGTACCTCTCATGAATAAATAAATGAATTTTTTTTAAAAAAAGACTTAACTTATGTCTGTAATCACATTTTCTCAATTATAACAATCATTTTTATGGGAGTAACTAAGCCTCAATAGTACTAGCAAGTAATATTTCATATTTTTAAAGTCATCTCTAAAAACTACATTTTCATCAAATCAATGTAAATACCTATAGTCACCTCCAGGTCATGCTCTCATAATCTAAAACTACTTCTTATGAGATGTTTAATGCTTGGCTGTCTCTTAAAATGTGATTCTCTTCCAAAAATTAATTTAAATTAAATAACAATTATTAAAATTTTCATTCTCAAAATATTCCACCCAAATTTCCACAAATAATAAAAGTAAAGGGGATTTAAATTGAAAGTTTAAAAAATATTCTTAATGAAAATCTGCAGAAGAAAAAAATCAAAACCTAGTGGCAAACAGATGAATCAAGGGAAGGGCTAGGGATAAATAAATGGTTAACATTTATTCTTGTTCCCCTTGAAGATCTATGACTAACTGGAAATAGAAAATACTGCCAGAACCTCAGTAAACCAGTGACATTTGCAAAGGTAGGCTATGAACCTAATAACAATGAATATTTTGTATCAATAATTAAAACAGTAAGTTAAGAGACAGCTCACTAAGTTTGAACCTAACAATATCAAGCTGGTTCATCACTTTGGATCCTGAATTAAAATTGAAAATAATTTCGATCATACAGAAACAAATGAGAATTCAGGAACAAAACAACAAACAATAAAAAAAGGAAATGTAATGAAGATATGTATCTTATTGTGTAGAAAAAAAACATATGAACTTTCTGAATACCAGTTGTCAGTATATTTGGGATGTGGTTGGATTTTTCCATAGAGCTGAAAAAATTTACTGATTACATAAATATTATCTAAAACCTACATACTAATTCAAAAGTAGAAATAATAATGGAAAGTAAATGCACAAACATAGTATATAACTATTTTGTACTGAATATTGGATCAACTCCTTCCAGAAGAGAATCATCTACACCTCATGTCAACATCAGTTTTTCCAGAAATACAATAAATAAACAAGTAAGGATTAACTAAAAGATTTTAAGTTAGAACTTATTGAATGGACTATTATACAACCACAATAAAGGACGAGATCATGTCATTTGTGACAACGCAAATGGACGTAAAGGGTATCACACTAAGTGAAATAAGTCAGATCGAGAAAAACAAATACCATGTGATTTTTTTCATGTATGAATCCTGAAAAGCAAAACAAACGAACAATAATAATAAAAAGAATCAGATGTACAAATACAGAGAATGAGTTGGTGGTTACCAAAGGGAAGGGAGGTGAGGGGATAGCAAAATGGATGAAGGAGGGTGGGAGATTCGGGCTTCCAGTTATGCAATAAATATCATGAGAATAAGAGAAACAGCATAGAGAATTTAATCAATGTTATTATAATAGTGTTGCACAGTGACAGATGGTAGCTACACTTGTGGCGAGCATAGCATAATACATAGAGAAGTTGACTTACTATGTCATACACCTGAAACTAACATAACATTGTATGTCAACTATACTCAAATTTTATTTTTTTAAAAAGAACTTACTGAGAACGAGAAAATAAAAACACAATAAAAAATTTTCAAGACCTTGGAGACTGGTCAACCCTTCTGAGGAATCAGCAACTAGAAGAACCAAAGAAATTGTTATTTTTGTTCTTGAGACACACAACAGGAACTGTACTGCTGGGACAACTAACAAGGAAAGTGTTGAATGTCAACTGTCTGACCTCCTGGCTCAGGCAGACCAGATGGACCCCTAGTTAATTGTAGCATCACAGGCAAAAGACTGACAGGTACATCTTAAAGAGTCTTTGTTTCCACTGAGAAGTGGGCCAAATAGAATCAGCATATATTATTAACTGAAAGCCTTGTCTGAGACATTGCAACATTGAGTAGAGCAATAGATAGAGCCTCAGAGACAGAACTCACCATCCAGCTGCCTTAAAGATTCTAGTGTCCCTTCTCCTCTTTTGGTCTTTGCTCAATAGCCAGGTAGGAAAATAATAGGATCCTATTTAATATTTAATATTTAATATCAGAAAAAACATAATCCAATACATTAAATTAAGATTAATTTCACTCTTATTATCTTATAGATTTTTAATATTGAATTTATAAATGCATTTTAATTAACAGTTACATTAAAAATAATAAAAATAATGCCTCAGCTCTGCAGTAGAAGACATTATTCTTTTGCAAATGAAGAAAATATTGCCTTCTGAGCATGTGTTTTGCACTATTTTATCATCTTCTCCAACTAGAACATTTGAACCAATAGATACAGGACTCACACTGACATGCCTAGTATATCCCCTCCTTATTTATAGTGTGTCCTAAAGGTTTCAAATCAAGGTGGATGAATAATCTTCAAAAACCATAAGATAATATATAAATGATGGCAATAGTGTGAATATTGTAAAAATTATACAGCACCCCCAATGTGCAAGAATCCTTCTAAAGAGAAGGAAAATGGACATAAGCTGGAAGCATTTGAGACTAGTGAGCAAAAGATATCAGACTTATTGGAGTCAACTTTTGTTTAACAAAAAAACATATGAATTCAAATTAAAAACAAATTAAGTGCAGGTTATAATTTATCTTGTTTTATGACTACATAAAAATAACACTGAGCCCTTCTTATGGAAAAATTGTTCACAAGCATGTGACTCACATTTGGTGATAGTATAAGCCACCTTATTGTCTTCAACTTTTATTTTTCCTCTACCTGAGTTTCCTTCATTTCTTTTTTTTTTTTTTTTTTTTTTGTATGTTGTTAGGATCTTTATTTATAAGCTCTTTTAAATTCTTTTGGGGCAAGTTGAAAATAAAGAAGTCCTCACTCTGGTAAAATGGGTTATCTGTAGGGGGAGTGGGGAGTATTCTCTTAGTGAGGTATAGCCAGCTTGAACTCTCCAGAAGAGTTTAGAAACACTCTCTTAAGTGTAATGTCAGCACAGAGAAGCAAAGATTTCTAAACATACTATCCAGGGGTCCAGACCAAAGAAAGCATCTCCAGTTGGGGTCAGTTGGTTAATCAGTACCTGAGCTTTGATCAGGAGTTTTGGTGAAAACTCAGCAAACAGATTATGGCATTTCCTCCCATCACTGGACTGAGACTGACCAAAAAATGTTTCTGACAGCTAAGGAGTGTTAGATCCAGGTCCTACATTTGATCTGTTTCAGTATTTTAGCAAATAATTGTACTGAAGAGAATATGTTTTCATTGGTATAATATCCAGATAAGGCTAATGATTCAAGGTTCATACCTAACAAAATTAGCTCAGTTATGGAATTAAATCTGATTATCCTAATTGGCAAACAAAAGCTTGAAATCATTACTATATTAGCACTTTATTCAGATTTGGTGCAAAGTTATTTTTGCATCCAATCCAGCATTGTCTATTTAATATCAGAAAAAAAATAATCCAATACATTAAATTAATATTAATTTCACTCTTATTATCTTATAGATTTTTAATATTGAATTTATAAATGCATTTTAATTAACAGTTACATTAAAAAGAATAAAAATTAACACCTAGTTTTACATTTTTAAACACATAAAATTATAAATTTTACAGTTCAGCACCAGGAATCTGAGAAATTTATTCCTGTAAAGGAAAAAAGAAGAACCCATGCTTAAAAGTTATTTGCATTTTAATTAGGGGCTTTTAGAGGGTGAAAGGTCTTCATGCATCAAAGAAATGATATTCTAAGCCTGAAAATGAAACTACTGTAATAAATAGTGAAGGAGAGATCTATCATGCCAACCACAAAGTATGTTTATGGGACTCCACCTATTCAGTATCATAGCACACATGTGAGAGTGTGTGTGTGTGTGTGTGTGTGTGCATAAAACTGTTAGAAACATAATACCTCAGAGAATACACAAGTGCCTGTAATTAGCTATTTAATGTGAGCAAGCAAACAAGTACATTTTCAAAATCAAAAAAAAAAAAAAAAGCCAAGATAAAAATAGACAACAAATTGAGGTCAACACTCTCACCATCTCATGCCCTGTATCTCCTCCTCCTGGTTATGATACGCCTCTGAGGCACATCTACAGTAAACACAAATGACCTTTTCCAAGAATGTATCAGTTGAAACTTCTCGAAAAAGTTTGGAAAGCCAAGGATTAATAACTTCAAGTGCCAAAAGTGTCATCCACACTACCCTTTGGTCATATTTGAACCTAACAGATACAGTACTG
This sequence comes from Canis lupus baileyi, assembly GCF_048164855.1. Lineage (NCBI taxonomy): Eukaryota > Metazoa > Chordata > Mammalia > Carnivora > Canidae > Canis > Canis lupus. The sequence continues at coordinate 34,657,317 of NC_132838.1, forward strand.
AACACATTGAACAAGGTGATTTAGGTCTCAAGGCAGATTCATGAAAATCATATCTCTTATTTCAGTCTCTGCTTTCCAGTGATTCTGTCATCAATGTTCTAAAACACTGAAGTCCACATCACATTGGGATATGTTTTCTGAAATAGAATTATCTTCTGTTTCTTTTCTACATTACTGTGATCTCTACTTCTAATTCTCTATTTTCTTAAGCAAAGAAATTTAAGCTATCTCATGAAAATAGGATATTTGGTTTAACAAATGAATTTGTTGCTTAAAAACTCTACTAACAGGGTTTTGGGGTTTTTTTGTGTGTGTATGTGTTTGTTGTTTTAGTTTTCCTATTGCTACAACTACTACTTAATTTTGATTTCGAGATGTTTCTTTTATCTTGCAATCACATTTTATGGTTTTCTTTCCTTTTGTTGAATCTAATGAATCAACTTTTGCAACCATTTTTCCTTTTTTACTCTTGGGTTCTTTATTTCAAACTGAACTTTTTAGTCTACCATTAAGTAGGAAAAATCATTAATACTTTCTTACACTTAGAAAAACAATAATGCTGCTTAATGGTGAAGAGTATGGTCTTTGAACTGAGCTCAAATGCTGACTCCATCATTGTGAGGTCATGAAAATGTTGCTTTATTTCAAGACTTAGTTTTCTTAACTTTAAAATAGTAACAATATTAATGCCTACTTACTAGTGTTGTGAGGGTAATAAATTTACACAGAAAAGGCACAATGCTAAGGGTGATTAGTCTTCTACTTGTTCTCAAATTCACAGGATGTCAAAACATTGGTTAGACAGAATGTGAGGCGATCAAGTACTTATCAACACTTGATTACTGTGTTCTGGAAGAAAAATAGAAGTGTAGATAATATACAGCAAAACATTTCCAAAGCATTTCAACTGAATATTGGAATGTATTGGGTCATTTCACCACCAGTGATTTCAATTCTTCAATTTATATTTCTAAAACACACACTAATAGGCAGGAGTAGAATCTGGACCAAGTAGAAGAGGCCACCCACCTTTTTTTATCCTTATTGTTACGTTGTCTGTGGTGCATTTACAAAGTACATGACATACATAACAAACTGAAAAAGTCAGTAAATACATAAGGTATAGCATATTCTGTCAGCTTGGTCAGAGCAAACTTACCTGTGGGTCTCCCTGATAACAGAGTGAGAAAAATGGCATGAAATAAACTCAAGCCCCAGATCTTACTACTGATAAAAGCACAATGATAGTAATTTTAACTATTGTAGTGATAATTATTCATTAAGTTTCATTCTAATCATTAAGTAGAATTTCTTAACTTTCTAATTAAAATAGAGCCTATAAAGGAGGTCAGCTAAACTAAAAAGTCACATTTTAATCTAGGATTCAAAGAAAACTTCATAAAAGGTAATAGAAATGGTGTCATAGTAGCAAGACGAGGTGCATAATTTACCCAAAGGCACCCATTTTTATAGGAAAGTGGTTTTAGAGAGACTATGACACAAACCAAAAAAGTCAATATTAGGTTTAAAAAGGCAGAAGCTCTCAACTCGCTGGTGATTGTTGTCTTTCCTTCAATGAAGAATAACACTTCAATGCCAGAGTAATGGAAGGGTATTATTGCAAATACCAGGAAATTTAGATGGACTCATTTTCCATTAATAACAACATATAAATTGAAAAAGAGGAGAGTGAACACCTCCTTAATCACCCAAGTTCAATTGTTTATCTAAATAGCTTAAGTCCATACCCCATCCTCAAGGGAATTAGACCAGGTCTCTATGCACAGTTGCCTAATTGGACATTTTGTCCCCACTCCCACCCAGACATTCCTCCTGCTTAAATGCCTGAAAGCATGATTATAGAGAGACTGAGACCTCTGGACCAGGAGTCAGCAGACCTGGATTCTCTTCTCTGCTCTGCCAGAGGGACTTACATCCCCAGTGCCTCAACATCTTCTCCTGGAAAATGACATAGTTGAACTTAGCTGATCTGCTAAGGTAGAATAATGGACACTTCCCCACCTTTGAAATATGTGAAAAGCAGAGTTGATATCAAAAATGTATTTTTATAGCATCTTAAGACACTAAAATTTGGTACCTACCTGTTGAGGAGGGGTGTCACTTAACTTGAAGTATTAAAACAAGAATGCGCAGTCATCTATCTGAAGAGCACTTACTATTGTAGTTGTTTGACTTCAAATAAAACAGAATTTAGTTAATATGTGTAAACGGTATTTCCCTATATTTGAAAAAAAAACTTCAAAATTAAACATTTCCCTAATATTAATTCAGACATTCTTACCTATCATGTTATTAAAATACTGAATAAGGAACTGCACTTCTAAACTTTTGGCACACAAGAAAAACCTCTACATGATAGTTGCACTGTTGTCCGATTATTCTGTAGCTTTTCTATGAAGTAAATAATAAAGATTCCCAAAGTGTGTGCAGGGGAGAAGGAAGACTAGGATATGCCATTTTAAAACTCCTTTTTTTTTTTTTTTTTTTTTTTTTTAAGATTGTACTTATTTGTTCATGAGAGACACAGAGACACAGGCAGAAGGAGAAGCAGGCTCCTCGCAGGGGGCCTCATGCGGGACTCAATCCCCAGACCTGGGATCGCCCTGAGCTGAAGGCAGATGCTCAACTGCTGAGCCACCCTTAAAACTACTATCAAACTAACGCAATGTTAATTATTTTAAAAGTAATGATTTTCTTCTTCTTCTTTTTTTTTTTTTTTTTTTTCAGGCTTCACAGCTCGGTCCGTTTTAACTCCTTTCATTCCAAATCCCAGATACACTCTCTCTCCTTCACTCCTTGCCCATCCCCAGACTTTCCAAACTCCCTCTTCCCCCCAGGAGCGCTCCTTACCCTCTTCCACCTCTTTCCCAGGCCACATCGCCACTACCTGCGCCCTTACCTGTCGGCGCTGAGGGCAGTGAGAGTGAACACGGAAACCCCCACGGAGGTGAGCTGGATGACGGGGATCAGTTTGCAGCCCACCTTCCCGAACATCCACTCGTCAAAGAAGTAGCGCGACGCGTCCACCGGGACGCAGGTGAGCAGCAGCAGCAAGTCCCCGGCGGCCAGGTTAGAGATGAAGATGTTGGGGACGCTCCTCATGGCGCTGGTGGTGATGAAGATCTTCACCAGCATGATGTTGCCCAGCAAGCCCACGGCGATGATGAGCAGGTAGAGGGACGGGATCACGCAGCGGATGGCGAACTTGGCGCCGGTCCCGTCCGAGGCGGGCAGAAAGTCCGGGCCGGACCCCCCCGGAACCCAGCCGCTCTGATTCTCGCCCGCGGCCCCCGAGAGGTTGCAAAGCGCCTTGGGGGGCATGGTCTCCTTCCCAGGAGAGCCCGCTGGGGTTTCATGCGCCCAGGTGCCCTGAAGCGTAACACACACTTGGGCTTAATCAATGTCCCTCTCACAGGGACAGGTTCCCCGCCTGGGGGGGGCTCGTGGTCACACTGCCCCGCATCCCAAAGACGCCCGGGACTTGGTGAGAAGTCTGTCCACGCTCTGGTGCTTCATCTCTGGAAGGGGCACATTGGCGCCTGCTGGCTCCAAATTAAAAAAAAAAAAAAAAAGGAAAAAAAGGCAAAGCAGTTGCGTCTTTGTGCTAATCCTCAGTGGTTTATTTCCTTTACAGCTAGCGGAAAACAGTCCTTTAGTGAACAAAGATTTATCCCTCCGGAATTAATAAAAGTACCTGCTGGACAGTTCCCGGGGAGGCGAGGAAGTGATCCCGTAGCTGCCCAACGAAGCGCAACTGAAACCCTGGGGAACCAACGGAGGGGCGGCTGGCACTTTCTGCAGTTCCTGCTGTCGCGTGTGGAATTGGAGGGGATCTGATTCCTCTCACTCTGCGCCCCTACATAGTTACAGTCTTACCCGCCTCCGAGCGGGAGGAGCCCCAGACAGTTTGCGAACCTCAGAATTTAGGGGCTGGGCTAGGAAGGCCCTGGAACTCTGAATTTAGGAAAGAGAATGAGAGACAAAGGATGGAGTAAATGAATGGAATTCCCTCTTCATTCTTCCTTGACCCATTTTTTTCACCCCAAATATGGAGACTCTTTCCAACAGCTGGCAAATTAGTTTTAAACTTCTTTTTATTGGAATACAGTACGCATAAGGTATGCAATTCTTGAATGTACAGCTTAATCTAACCACCATTCAGAACCTACAATCTAACCACTGTCCCTTGAAATGACTGTCCCTTGAAATGACACTATTTATTCTGCCTTTTGTCATCTAAGATTAGTTTGCTGGTTTTGAGCATCCTATAAATGGAAACTTAAAGTATTTAATCTTGTGTCCGGTTTCTTTCATTCAGCATTATATATGTGAGACCCCTTTGTGATTTTTGTGTGTGGTATTTTTCATTGTCATATAGTATTCCAGTATAAACATACCACTGTATCTTTCCCTTCTAATGTTGATATTTTGAGTCTTGATAGTTTTAGCTAATCTGGCCAATGTCTCCATAAGTATTCTTTGCCTGTCTTCTGGTGTGCATTTGGATAAATTATATATCCAAATATATCATATATCCAGTATATTTTTTAGGTAAGAATGATTGAATATGTTCAATGTTAGCAGAAATAGACAATTTTCCAAAATAAATTCCAACTTTTTTTTCTTTTGGAAACTTGCTGGACAATATCTACTAAGACTGAACATACGAGTGCCTATGGCTGAGCAATGCTAACGTTAAATATAGTCTCAATACATAAATAATGCACTATTTTTTAGTTTCAGGTGTACAATTGCTGATTCAGCAATTCTATACATTACTCAGTGCTCATCATGGTAAGTGTACTCTTTAATCCCCATCACCTGATACACTATTTTAAATAGGGTAGTCCCAAAACCAAAATGACTTTCCAAATTAACACCATCTGAGTTTAATGTAAACTTCTCAGAAGGGCACAATTCTGAAGTTAGTCAAATAACATCTTCATTAGGAAAAATATTAGGCTTGTTCTTGGTTCCTAAGGATAAAATTGCATGATAAAAATAAAATTAGTCAAGAACTACCTATAATGATCAGCATAAGCTGATGAAAAGTGCCAACCTATTTCTAGAATGTAAGCAATGTTTCAAGTATTTCTGACCAATAACAGCATTTAATTACCATAGGCTCATTAGACAAGATAAACATTTGCTCTATAGTCAATTTTATGTTTATTAACTTGATTATAAGTCTGTCCTTAACATATTCTTCTTGATTTCATTATTTAATTTGTTATTAGGTCACAGTTGGCTAAATAAAATAAGTTTGAATATATGTATATAAATCACTTTTATATATAAGATATATAGACAATTAATAGCACATATAAGTTGAGAATGTCTCTAGGAATTTTATCTTCAAAGTTTTTTGAATTTTATCTTTTAACATCCAATCTTATTATGCAAAGTAAATTAACTATGAAAGCAATCTTTTACATTATGAAATCTCCCATTTTCAAATTGCAACTATCCCATTCTAACCTATTTTATATGAAAACATATTTTAGTCTAAATGGTTGTACAAAGAGACACCTGCATGGCTTAGTTTGCCTTTGGTTTAGGTCATAATCTCAGGGTCCTGGTAAGGAGCCCATGTTGGACTCCCTGCCCAGCTGGGAGTCTGCTTCTCCCTCTCTCTGCTCATGCTCTTTCTCTCTCTTTGTATCTCTCAAATAAATAAAGTCTTTAAAAAATAAAAATAAATAAATAAATTGCTGTATGAAAATCTGTATTCTCCTCTGTGTCTGATAATGCTAAGCATTTAGATGAGAAAAATGTTTAGTCTGAACACTGAATTACTAAATGTCCAATTGCCTGGCATTATAGAAATAAGACATCTAGATTATAGAATTTTTGCATTTTAAGTGGATCCATATGTATTTACTCAAAGTCTTAGGTTCATGAGATTGGAGAGCATAATGAATACTTTAATAATAATAGCCTTACTGATTTTTATTAAAATATTATAAAGTTATTATAATTATGTATGTATTACTTAGATATACACCAAATTACGTATAAGTGTATAGCTATTGTCTCATTTGCATAAGATCAACCCATCAGAATAAACATCTGCTGAAGGGATAAATTTTTTTATTATACTCAATGCTCTATGCATTGCATTAGGTTCCTTAGAGTTATATGTTATTTAATATTTATATGTGTTCTATGAGGTACATTTTTGAGTCTTAATTTTACATATGAGATGATCAAAACTCATAGAGGTAAGATAACTTGCTTAATTTCCTAAAAACTTTAGTAAAACTGTATTTTGAAATTTATTCGACTTCAGTCTACTGTATCTCATTGTTCTAGGAGAATAAAATTGCATAAAAAATGTGATTTCTATATATTTGAAAGATACATTTTTAATATTGAAGTATTCAATGTTTATAAAATACATATTATACATTTTATTGCCCTAAGCTGAGCAAAATCTATTCAGAAGTATATTAAACATTCCTTGTTGTTTAAAATTCATGCAAATAAGATGCATTCACAACCAAAAAGAAAAAAGAAAAAAAATTGTCAATGGAAACTAAACCAATAATGATACAGATGATACAATAAATAGATAAGGATATTAAAATTGTAACTTAAAATGTAACGAAACCTTGTACCATGTGTTCAAGAAGGAAGAAGAAAATATTAGCATTAACATAGAGAAATGGTGAATACAAAAAGACATTGAATTTCTACAGAGGAAAAAGCAATGTGATGGGAAACAAATACTATAGGGTTAACTGCAGAAGAGATCAGTGAGCTTGAAATATAGTAACAGAAAATTTTTAAAATATTTATTTATTTATTTATTCATTCATTCATTCATTCATTCATGAGAGAGGTAGAGACATAGGCAGAGAGAAAAGCAGCCTTCTTGCAGGGAGCCTGATGTGGGACTCAATCCCCAGATCCAGGATCATGCCCTGAGCCAAAGGCAGATGCTTAACTGCTAAGCCACCCAGGCATCCCTAGTAATAGAAATTATCCAAAATAGAATACTCAGAGAAAAAGCTGAAGAAAACAACAACAAAAAAAAGAACAGGGTATCAATGCACTGTAGAAAACAGTCAATGGCCTAATCTTTCTGTAATTAGGTCCTTAAAGGACAGAAGAGAAAGAAAAAATTAAAGTAATGGCCTAGCATTTTTTTCAAGTTTGATGAAAGCAAATCCCAGGTAGAAGAAACATGAAGAAAATTCTACCAAGAAGGAAAACTGGAAGCTTTCCCAGTAAGATCGGAAACAAGAAAGGATGTTTTTTTCACTGCTTTTATTACACATTTTACTGGAAGTCCTAGCAATGCAATAGGACAAGAAAAGGACATGAAAGGTATACTGATTAAGAAGAAGGAAATAAAACTGTCATTGTTCCAAAACATGGCATGATTATTTATGTAAACAATCCATAAAATTCAACAGAAAATCTCCTGCAACTAAAAAGTTATTATAGCAAGGTTGCAGGACACGAGGTTAATTTACAAAAGTTAACTGTTTTTTTTTATATACCAGCAATGAATAAGTAGAATTTGAAATTAAAAACAATACCATTTACACTAACACTCCTATAATAAAATACTTGTACAAATCTGAAAAAATATATACAAGATCTATATGAGGAAAACCATAAAACTCTGATAAAAGAAATCACATAAATAAAGGAATAAAATAAATGGAGAGATAATCCATAGTCGTGGATAGAAAGACTTAATATTTTTAAGATATCACATTTTCCCAATTTGACCTACAATGCAATATTAATCAAAATCTTAAGTCTATTTGTGAATATTGACAAAGTTAATCTAAAGTTTATATGGTAAAGCAAAAGACCAGACTACCCAACACAATATTGAAAAAGAATGAAGTCAGGGACACCTAGGTGGCTCAGCAGTTAAGCATCTGCCTTCAGCCCAGGGCGTGATCCTGGAGACCCAGGATCAAGTCCCATGTCGGGCTCCCTGCATGGAGCCTGCTTCTCTCTCTGCCTCTCTCTGTGTGTGTCTCTCATTAATAAATAGATAAATCTTTAAAAAAAATGAAGTCAGAGAACTTACACTATCTGACTTCAAGATTTACTATAGAACTACAGTGATCAGGACAGTATGGTATTGGCAAAAGAATAAACAAATAAATCAATGGGACAGAACAAAGAGTGCAGAAATAGACTCACATAAATACATTCAACTAATCTCTGAAAAGGAAGCAAAGAATACTATGGAGCAAAGATTGTCTTTTAGCAAATGGTGCTAGAAAAAGCATCCACATGCAAAATCATCATCATCATCATCATCATAATAATAATAGAGACACAGACCTTACACTCTACACAAAATTAGACATCAATATAAGTGTAAAACATAACACAATAAATCTCTTATAAGAAACATAGGAGAAAACCTAGATGACCTTGGATGGCAATGGTTTTTTAGATCCATTATTGAAAGCCCAACGCATAAAGGATTGATAAACTTGACTAAATTAAGAGATTGAAATTATATACTTCTGCTCTGCAAAAATACAGTCAAGAAAATGAGAAGACAAGCCACAAACTGGGAAAAAAATATTTCTAAAACATATAGCTGATAAATGACTGTTACTCAAAAATGTAAACATTTAATACTCAACAACAACAACAACAACAAAAAACCATTTAAAAAATAGGCCAAAAATCTGGGCAGCTTACCAAAGAACATGCACAGCTGGCAAATAAGAATATGAAAAGATGTTCAACATCGTTTGTCATTAGGGAATTACAAATTAAAACAATAGTGAGCTTTTCCACCTACTACCCCATCCCCCAGCATCCCCTTCTGATTGTATCCCACTTACTTCCAGCTCTGGGTTCCTGCTAGGTTAGAGTACCATTGACTCTTTCCAGCCATTGTCATGATCATCTACTGGGACCTCATCAGCCATGATGAGCTGGGTTGTGCCTGGAGATGGAGGGGAATATAGCCAGTAAGACACTGATGAGCCACTCATTGCTGAAAATGCCTTTACTGAAGGCCCTAGGGGAAAGGTATCCAACACACAGTCATCCCTGGTGTTGATATTGTCACGAACTATCACTTGTAAGAGACCAAATTCACAAAAGAAGCCTACAAGTAGTACATCAAAGATTGTATGAAATCAATCAAAGGGAAACTTAAAGAACAGTATCAAAAAGAGTAAAATTTTTTATGACAGAGGCTACAGAAAAAAATCAAGCACATGCTTGCTAATTTCAAAAACTACCAATTCTTTCTTGGTAAAAACATGAATCCAGATGACATGGTTTTTATCCTGGACTACCATGAAGATGGTGTGAGCTCATATGTGATTTATTTGAAGGCTGGTTTAGTGTGAAAGAGTATTAATGCATTTGGATGTTTTTAATGTCCCACTTTGGATGTTATCACCTATTGCCATGACTGGCTGCTGCTTTTCATCCACACAGCACCAGAACTTAACAAAGGGACTGTTGTCATCTTGAACTCTTCGTTTATTTTGACCTTGATTTATTGGAGCAGAGTCATTGTTTTTAAGAAAAAAAAAAGTCATGTAGTTGTCAAAAAATAAAAAGCACTTAAATTCAAAACAGCAATGAGATACCAATTCACATCTATTAGAATGGCCAAAATCCAAAATTCTGATAACATCAATGCTAATGAGGAACAACAGTTTTAGAATGTATTAGAACAGCCTTACAACATGCTAATAAGGAACATCAGTAATTCTCATTTATTGCTGCTAGAAGTGCAAAATGATATAGCCACTTTGGAATATAGTTTGGACTTTCTTACAAAACTAGATATATTATTTTCTTAAAATATTTTATTGGGATGCCTGGGTGGCTCAGCAGTTAAGCACCTGTGCTTTTCTAAAAAAAAAAAAAAAAAAAGAAAAGAAAAAATATTTATTTATTCATGAGAGACACAAAGATCCCAGAATCATGCCCTGAGCCAAAGGCAGATGCTCAACCACTGAGCCACCCAGGCATCCCACTATGTTCTTATCATGAAATATATCAGTTATGCTTCTTAGTATTTATTCAAATGAATTGAAGTCTTAATGTCCACACAAAATCCTGTATATGGAAGTTTATAGCAACTTAATTCATAATTGCCAAAACTTGGAAGTAACCAAGATGTCTTTCAGTAAGTAGACATATAAACTTTGGTAAATACAGACAGTGGAATATTATTCAGCATTAAAAAACAAGCTACTAAGCCAGGAAAAGATGTAGAGGAAACTTAAATGCATGTTACAAAGTGAAAGAAACCAGTCTGAAAAGGCTACATATTAAAGGATTCCAATGATATGATATTCTGGAAAACACAGAACTACGGAGACACTAAAAGGATTAGTAGTTGCCAGAGGTCACCTTAGGGAGGTTGCAGAGGAAAAGAGGCAGCGCACAGAGTCTTTTTAGGACAGTGAAACTACTCTGTGTGATATTATAATGGCAGATGCATGCCATTATCCATTTGTCAAAAGCCATAGAAAATACAGGGCCAGGGGAGAACTCTAATGTAAATTATGGACTCTGGGTGATAATGATCTGCCAATATAAGTTTGTTAATTATAACAAAAGTACCAGCCCATGCAGGATGTTGATAGTGAGACTGTTAAATATGAGGGGAGAGGATGTAAAGAAAAATATCTGTAGCTTTCAGTCAAATGTTTTTGTGAACCTAATGCCACTTTAAAAATTGCTCCAAAAGGGGCTCCTGGGTGGCTCAGTTGGTTGTGCATCCGGCCGTGGATTTCAGCGTAGGTTGTGATCTCACAGGCCATGATCTCCAGGATCAGGAGATAGAGCCCACTTGGGGCTCCACTCTCAGCAGGGAGCCTGCTTGAGACTCCGTCTCTCTTCCTCTTCCTCTATCCCTCCTCCCCTACACTCTCACTCTCTCTCTCCAAAATAAAGAAAATAAATATTTTAAAAAATTATTCTAAACCATAAAGTCTTTTTTTTAAAAGACAAATAGGATAAAATCATAGTTAGTTATAAGGTGCTATATTTTACCTAGATATTTATGTCTATTAGAACTCTTTGATAGAATTATCTGTTCTATATTTTAATATCAAAAGGAGTCTTACTTGGGATTGTTTTTTAAATAAAATCTACCTATGGCTTAAAAAAAGAATTGTTCCAAGGTATATCGTAATCAAATCAGCATTCAATAAGAGATTTTGCACAAGGAAAAGGTAAGCTATGAAAACAGAGAGTTCTAAAGTTCTCTGCAAGGGAACTAACTGAATCAGGAAGAGAGTATAAGGAAATTCAGGCTGAAAGGCACTCTTGAAAACAATGAAATAAATGAAAGTAACCCTGACAGTAGTTCAAATTGACTTTGAAAAACCAAAGAATGTCAGTACATTTAATTAGAAAAGACAGTATATGCATATTTCTTCCTTTTTCTTCTTTTAGCTTATTTTAAAAAGCAATTGTATAAACCAATACATATAAAATTTACTGTTGGCCTTATAATATATACAAATATAATAATATTTGACAATTAATGCATAAAGTAGGCAGGTGGGAACAGAACTACATAGGAGTAAGAAAGAGACACTAGACAAATCTTTAAGGACAAATAAAGAGAATCCAGAAGAACAAATGGAAAGAACCAAGAATAGTAAATAGGAAAGTTTTTTTAACAAACAATAAATATATACTTCCTCTTTCTTTCTTTTTCTCCCAGCATCTTTTAAAAGGATTAATTATATATAAAGTAAAAATTATAACAATGTATTGTTGGGCTTGTATCACACATAAACTGGTATTAATTTAGTATAAATCTGAAGTAGATTCTGATAAGATATGTATGATAAGCCCTAGAACAACCACTAAGAAAATAACACAAAACATATAGTAAAAATAAATCTAAAGAATTAATATGTTAAACTAGGAAATATTTATTTTATACAAAAGAAGGCAATAAAAAAGGAACAGAAGAACAAAAAAGATTTGAGACATGCAAAAAACAGAGAAAATTATCACACAAAATCCAACTTTATCAATAATAACATAAAAGGTGAGTGGATTAAACAATTCAAGCAAAAAACAGAGATCAGCAGATTGTATTAAAAAACAAGATCAAGGCCATCTGGCTAGCTTAGTTGTTAAGCATCTGTTTTGGGCTCAGGTCATGATCTCGGGGTCCTAGGATGGAGCCCCACTTTGGGCTCCCTGTCCAGTGGGGAGTCTGCTTCTCCCTCACCCTTGGCCCCTCTCCCTTCACCCCCCTCTCTTGCTTGTGCTCTCTCTCTCTCTCAAATAAATAAATAAAATCTTTAAAAAAGAAAAAAAGATCTAACTCTGTAAGAGATACACACTTTAGATTCAAAGGTAAATGTAGGTTGAAAGGAAAAGAATGGAAAAACAAATACAAACAGCAGCCATGAGAGAGCTGTAGTGCTATGATAGTATCAGACAAAATAGCCTTTAAAACAAAGAGGTTACTAGAGATAAAAGACATTTTTTAATGATAAAAGGGTCAATTCATCAAGAATATTTAACAATTCTAAACACATCTGTACATAATAACCAAATCTCAAGTTACATGAAGCCAATATTGACAGAATTTAAGGGAAAAACTGACAATTCAAGAGTAATAGTCGGAGATATTAATATTTCAGTTTCAATAATGACTAGAACAACTAGACAAAGGGGCAACAAGTAACGAGACTTAACACTATAAACCAACTAGACCTAACAGACATCATTAGAACAATCTACTCAGCAACTGAAAAAGACATATTCTTCTCAAGTACATGTGAAACATTCTCCATGGAACACTTGGGTGGCTCAATGGTTGAGTGTCTGCCTTTGGCTCAGGTCATGATCCCAGGGTCCTGGGATCCAGCCCTGCATCGGGCTTCCCGCAGAGAGCCTCCTTCTCCCTCTGCCTATGTCTCTTACTCTCTGTGTCTCTCATGAATAAATAAATAAAATATTTTTAAAAAGAAAAAGAAACACCCTCCAGGATAGATCATAAGCTAGGCCATAAAACAATCTTCGATGAATGTAAAATTATTAAAATCATTAAAAACATTAAAAGCATTAAAATGTTTTTTTGACCACAATGGAATAAAGTTATAAATCAATAATGAGAAATTTAGGATATTCACAAATATAGGGAAATTAAACAACATATTCCTTAGTATCTAATGTGTCAAATAAGAAACCACAATGGAAATTAGAAAATATTTTAGGATGAAAATATTGATATAACAAACCAAAATTACAAGAATGCAATCAAATCAGTTTTTAGAAAGAAATTTATAGCTCTAAACACCTATATTAAAAAGGAAGAAAAATCTTAATTTAATATCCTAATCTTTCATCTTAAAGCAAGAAAAGAACAACTGAATCAAGCAGATGGAAAGAAATCATAAAAATTAAAGCAGACATCAATGCAATAGAAAATAGAAAAATGAGAACAAAAATAAAAAACAGTAAAACTTCATTCTTTGAAGAGATCAAAAAAAACTTGATAACACTTTAGCTAGACTGACCAAGAACAAGAGAGAAGACTCAAATTGCTAAAATCAAGTACGAAAGAAGGGCTTCATTTTTGTACCTTTCAGACACCATCAAGGAAGTGTCAAGATGATACACAGAACAGAATTTATAAATCATATATCTAATAAAGTACATTTATCTAGAAGTAAAGACAACTCAATATAGAAATGTACAAAAGATCTAAATAAATCCAAGGAAAATATATAAATCCAAAGAGATCTCCAAAGAAGATATAAATGGCTAATCAGCACATGAAAAGAAGCTCAATATTAATAGCCACTGGGGAAATGCAAATCAAAGAAGATAAGATAAGATACCTCTTTGTATCTACTACATAGCTATAATCAAAAAGTCAGACAAAAACAAATGTTGGCAAGGCTGTGGAGAAATCCAAATGCTTATACGTTGCTAGTAGAAATGAAAAATGAGACAGCCTTAGTGGAAAACAATCAGGCTGTTCCTCAAAAGGGTACAAAAAGAAGTACCATATTACCAAGCAATCTACTCCTAAGTGTTCAACAAAATCATATATTACACAAAACCTTTATGATCACAGTATTATTCATAATAGCCAAAATGTGGAAACAAATGTCCCTCAACTGATAAATGGGTAAATAAAATATAATATATCCATATAATGGAGTATTGTTTGGTATTAAAAAGGAATCAAGCACTGATAAATGTCACAGGATGGATGAGCCTTGATAATATTACCCTAAGTGCAGAAGCCAATCACAAAAGACCATATACTATATAAGTCCACTTACATGAAATGAAGTGTACAAAATTTATGTGAAATATCCAGAATGGGCAAATCTATAAGAACAGAAAATACTTTAGTGGTTGCCTAGGACTGAGGAGTAGAGGAAGGGGGCTGGAAGAAGATGTGGGGAAATGTTAGCAGGTATCAGTTTGTTTTGAGGGCGACAAGATATTTTCAAATTGTGGTGATGGTTACACAACTGTGAATGTATTAATACTTTAATTGTACACTGTAAATGAATGAATTATATGGTGCGAATATATATCAATAAAGGTACTAACAGGAAGAAGACTAAAGAAGAGGAAAAAGTAGAAGAGTTGACTCTATCTTATCATGTTTAATGCTTAACCATGAATAGAAAATCTATGGACCCTGTAAATTATGGAAGTTTCTAAAGTGAGTACGTAGTTCACATCAATCTTCATGACAACTTTGCTCCTATGGATGGATCAAAATAAGTCACATTCAATTAGGAAACTTGTGGGGACAGGAAATATATTAATTTTTTCTCAGATAATCCTGCTAAGAAGTTGATTGGCTATTCCAGCAGCTTCCTCCCATTGGAAAACCATTTAAAATGATCAAAGATCTGTACCTATGCACAAAATGTTTGAATTCACTGATGCATGGCCTTCGGTTTACATCACTGGGTACAACAAAAACTGGTACCTGGGAAGAGGTCATCTCTGTGGAGAAAAGTCAGTGAATACAAGAGTCATAATCTCTGATTTGTTGATAAAAATCAAAGTTAAATACTTTTCTTAAGGAGAAGAAAACAATGCTCTGGCTATATAATAATGTGATTTCTATGAGTTTCCAATCATTAACGTTACTTATAAAAAAAATAACTCAATTGTCCCTTATGTAGTAGTCTCTTAAACCTTAGTTATGTAAAGGGAAGTTTTTTGAAGTAGTTTTATGCATTGCTAGTTTCAAGTAGGATTCACAAAAATGTGAAATTGATCACTTTATTCAAATTAAAACATAAAATTGGGATGATATTGGTTTTTATTGGAAGAAAATTGAACTTTGAAAAACTGAGGATACCAGAAATGTCAATGCCCATATAAGTCCACTAGAAATGTGACTTCAGAGAACACGCATTAAGTACATTCTTAGTAAACTCCGCTGAATTCCCCATTTAAAATGCAACTCTTTCTTTCTTGGTGAGATACCTCTCAAATAACTTGCTCAGAAGCCACCAAGGCACTTCTTAATACATGAGCAGATGTTATTTGTGTAGCTTAATTGTTAAATTGACAAAATAAGCAAATACTTCCATTCTTTCTAATTAAGTAACATTCCCTTATCCCAAAAAATTCATTTTCATTTTCATTTAATGCCACAGTCTACTAACATTCATTCTGAATGTTTAGTAGAACCACAAAACAAAAGAAAATTTTCACTTTGGAACACTTGGCCTAAATGTTGATCTGGTAAATAATCTGCTAGGTATCCCTCAAAGATAAATGGGATTATAATTTCCATGGGAGTTAGTAGTTCCTAAGAATCTCTTTTGATTTCCATATTTTGTCCTTAAAGGAATAACCACTATGTGATTCACTCCCCTCCCTCTTCCAGCATATGAATGGAAGTTCATACAGGTAAATGGCCAGGCTTAGTTTTCAAGTGAAAGAAGGTACTCTGGTTTTTTTTAAATATTATGAAGTAAGCAAAAAAGAATAAACATTAACTTCAGACTCAATATAAAGTAGGAACTGAATAAATCTCTAAAATCATTCCATGTGGCATTAGCACTCGGAGAAACAATGCGAGCAGATTGTCCTTACCCCCAACAAACTTATTAATACACTACTAAATCTCTGGCTGTAGGAGTTGGCGATTCAATATTTTGTGTCTCATTAGCGCCACCTGCTGAGTACTGCTCACATTTCGTAAAATGTAGTCACAAATCAACTGCTTGTACGCGAAAAGAACAAAATCAAAATAACAAAAGAATGACAATAGAATTATTATATCTCCAGCATTTTCTTTTCATCTGTGCTACTTGAGAATAGGTGCAATAACCAGAGCAGTCTCAGATCAGAAAAAAGAATTGGCTTTACATTTTATTTATATAAATATGATACTTAATTTTATTAATACAGGCTTTACCTTGGCAAAAGCAAATGTTATTAAGCCATAGCTGCCTTACCCATGTCATGAATTTATAATACAAATTATATAAAATAATTCGTGCAAAAAATCTTTGCAAACCACAGAACATTAAAAATGTGAAACACTCTATACAATTTAATCCATAATGGAATGGTATTTTCAGTTTTATTTTAATTTTTTTCAAAAATTTTTAAAATGCCATAGCTGAATTTATGATCCAAGCTAGGCTACTACTTTAGGTTCCATTTATTTAAGCATTTGAAAAGTTAAATATTTCAATTCCCGGGAAAGAGATTTCCTACATTTGATGGTTTGGAACCCCTTTCTTATATCTTGTCATTTATTAAAAAAAAAAAAAAAAAAAAGTAAAGGGATTAGTCTTATAGCTCAGTCGTATTTATTTTTCAGTTCTGAAAATGCATTGAATCTCACACAGTAAACATGCATAAGAAGATTTTATTAACCAAAATGGAGTTGGTAATTCAAACTTGTGATTTTGCTGAGTTGTGAAGTGCATGAAGTTATCTGATACCTAAGACTGTAGTTATCAACTACATTGACTTTTGATGGCTGTTGAGTTTTATGAAACAGAATGATTTCATTTAAGAAAAGTTCCTCTCACAAACTTTAGTTCTTTCACCATCTACCTATGGATCATGTCTGAAGTAATAAAATAATAATAGTAAACAAAACAATATAAAGTCGCAATTAATAAAATAGAAATGAAATAATTCCATATATCTGATTAAATGTATTCATTACACTCATTTTTTTCAACTGTATACATAGTACAGGTAAGACACCAGGATTGAAGAATCAACAAATACTTATTTTGCTTATTTTCTTATCCACAGTATCCATTTATATTACAAGCAGCTTACTGAATTTGGAAGCATCTAATATCTGCAAACATTCAGGTATTTGTCATTTTTACCTGAATGTTTCCTTTTCACATGGAGGCTTCCATATTTTATAAATATAAACATAGCTGAAATACTGAAGTCACTTACACTCTCCAAATGCAAATATATGAATGTTTAACAGATAGATACCTTCCTTTGGCACAATTCCCTCCTCCATTCACATCTTCCTGGCTATCCCTCCAGATCCCCCAGAGGTTTCTCAGCATAAAGAGCCCAATTATGAAGTAGGAAAAGTTCCACTCAAAACCGATACACGCAGTTACAAAGTGCTCTGGAGAGGTTAAAAGACTGATATGAATTTGGTCCATGGAATATAACCTGCAGCAATATTGCCAGAGAAGACAAGAATTTGAATGAGCCTCCATTGGAAAAATAAATTACTTTGTCGCCTTGAAGGCAATCTCCATGGGTCAAGGCTAAGGCCTTTTTCTTCAGTGTTGTATGGAGAATCATCTCTATTGCTGTTTTTTTTCCAGATAACTAGGTGGTTTTGACATTTTTGTGGTCAGTAATCTGATATTTTTTCACAAATTGTCTTTTTGAAAATGGAAAGTGTTCTCATTAGTTGAGTGGGAATGTTTGATCATACTAACAAATGTCTTTCTCAAAATGTATCATAACTTTAAACAAGGTCAGTGTATTAATAAGACTACTACCTTCCTCATATTTATTTTGTGTCTCTGGTCTTATATTTCCATATGTATCCAGATAATGTCAACAGCAGGAGAAAATAACATCTTAGTTCAAGAAATATAATCTTGTTAATATTTATTTAAGAGATACTGATCTGATAATGATCATCAGTAAACATTTCAGTCAAAAAACCAAAAATGCATTTGTGTCTACAAATGTATTTAATTTCCATACCTGAAACTTTAATTCAAGGAGAAAAACAGACCATCCCTGAAACTAAGGATGATGGTAGCATAAAACATAATAATTATAAAGGTCATGACAATTTACTGATTAAGGTTTATATGCCAAATATCCAGCTAGACAATCTACATTCATTATCTTATATATTATTATTAGCAATAATATGAATTTCATACTATTATCACCACTTTCCAGGCAAGAAAACTAAATCTAGAGAGGTAAAATAATATATCCAAGGTCAAACAGCTAGATAATGACAAAAAAACTGAACTGAAATCTGGCAAGTAGCTACGTCTGCAAGGATTAAAAGGTAGTTTTTCCTAATTCACTTAGAGTCATAGTCTGCTCACCATTTTTTGTGCCTATGGCACCCTCTGTCCAAATGGAATGGGTTGGGATGCCTGGGTGGCTCAGCGGTTTGGCACCTTCCTTTGGCCCAGAGCATGATCCTGGAGTCCGGGGATCGAGTCCCACTTGGGGCTCCCTGCATGGAGTCTGTTTCTCCCTCTGCCTGTGTCTCTGCCTCTTTCTCTCTCCCTCTCTCTCTGTCTCTAGTGAATAAATAAATAAAATCTTTAAAAAAATGGAATGGGTTTTCTAATTTGTCCAAAGATGTCAAGTGGCCTAGTTTTAGCCCTGTACATTGCCAAATGTTTTGAAAATTCAGAGAGAAGAATTGTTGATAGTTCAGTTGATCAGGGATGGATTCATAGATATAAGAAATTTAAATTTAGCCCCCAAATGGGTAGGATTTTAGTGAGGAAAGTAAACAGTATGGTGGGAAAATAAAAGCATTTTTGGAAAATGCAATAGGTCTACACACGGAAAAGGAATAAGACACATTTGAGGTATAGGAGATGGTCTAGAATGGCTAAAGTAGATTTTTCTAGAATGGGAGAACAGATTGAAAAAGGCCAACTTGAGAATACTCAAAATACTAAATTAAGATGTGTAATCTATGATCATTAAAATTTGGAGAGTAAAGATGACTTTGGGAGGAAGCAACCAAACCGTATATTGAGCAATTATCCTGGCAGTGGGTGTAGAAGCGTTTGAGCCAGTAATATGGCAATTAGAAGACAGTCTCAAACTATTAATACCAGACCTGAACTACACTAGTAGAAGTAAAGGAACAGGAGAGAAGAGATAATCAATCACTAGAAATGCATCATTGTTCTTTGTTCCTATGAACACTTTATTTTTTAAGTTCTTAGTTCTAATATTTTTCATGTAGGCATTAAGTTAAAACACTGAGCTCTTTCGGAATTTGACATGGGGTAATGGTTGTGAAAAATTATCCAAAGACCTTGAATTGTGATTTCACAGAAATGTTAATCAGAGAAATAACTTTAATACCCATTGCTCTCTGTAATCTCTTAATCTTACAAAAAACACACTTACCCAAACACATATCTATATCTACACAAAAATATAACTTCAGCCTACATTTACTATAAGAAGCTGTACATAGAATATTTGGCTCCAAGGGGGCGTGAAAAGTTATTAAAATCTTGTTTAGGGCAGCCCGGGTGGCTCAGCAGTTAGGCGCTGCCTTCAGCCTAGGGCGTGATCCTGGAGACCCCCATGTCAGGCTCCCTGCATGGAGCCTGCTTCTCCCTCTGCCTGTGTCTCTGCCTCTCTCTCTCTCTCTCTTTGTGTGTCTCTCATGAATAAATAAAAAAATAAAATCTTTAAAAAATAAACTCTTGTTTGGATACAGAGAACAAGGATTTCTTTATTTAGAAGATTTTATAAAGGACTCAAGGATAAATTACTGGAACCTTATATCCACTAACAGTCTTGAAACCCTAATAGGTTGTTGATGCTCTTGAGTTCTGACAAATCAGCAATCAATGGAAGGTCTCTATAGCACATCTGTGATATAATTCAATTCCAAATTGCTCTGTCTACGAACTCCAGGGAATTTACCCCAGCAGGATCCTGATTTTTCACAAGATCTTTTTGTGTTATTTGATAACTGATGAGCAATTTTTCACTGGGTATTACGGAGACATTCTTTTATTTTCTTATCCACTTAAGTTTCTATTCATCATTCAGTATTACATATTTTTAACAGACCTGTTGGCACAAAATCATCTTTCAGCTTATTGTTACTGGAAATTTTAACTGCTGCTACCCAAATAACTCCATAATTATCTTTGTTCTTTTTTTAATCTTTGTTCTTAACATAATTGCTTTTAATAAATTAATTTCTAAGATTATCATGATTAATATTACTAGAAACCTGTCACCTCACCCAAAATAGGTTAAATAATACCATAATAGTTTTACAGATAAAAAGTGCTATTAGAAAGTTGCAGCACAAAACTCATCTTAAACTATTTGTGTCTCAATAACAAACAATAAAAAATAGGATTGGTTTCCATTCACTGGAGTGTCCAAAAGTGCTTATGATGACAAGTTCACTAGATATTCATAGGATCTTTTGACACAGGTTGAAAAGTTTATACCCCTTACATATAAAGCTGGAAAAAATGCCTCCATCTGAAACTACCAGAAAATATGTAAATGGTTTTAGTTCATATGACACATAAAACTCAAATAATTATAGTCAGTAGCATATTAATAAAGTCATCTCACATATGTTTTCATATTTTACTAGCTCCAGTACATTTCCATCCCAAGATCTATATTAACATTTTATTTTATTTTTTTTAAAGATTTTATTTATTTATTCATGATAGTCACACAGAGAGAGACAGAGAGGCAGAGACACAGGCAGAGGGAGAAGCAGGCTCCATGCACCGGGAGCCCGATGTGGGATTCGATCTCAGGTCTCCAGGATCACGCCCCGGGCCAAAGGCAGGCGCCAAACCGCTGCGCCACCCAGGGATCCCTATATTAACATTTTAAAGATAAATTACCACATTCCAATACTTGATAAGTAGGAATTCATAGAAAAGTGGCCATTAATTTTTTTATAAAAAGGAGCAAAGGTGGTTTATATATGAGGTGTTCAAAACAGAGAAAGGTTTTAATCAGCTTTCAAAAGCTAAATTTGTCTCAAGCTCATTATTATTCAAAGCAATGAATTTTCCCTGGTAACATGTCACAGAGGGAATAAGGAATGGAAAGTCTAATGAAAGCCCAGCAATTTAGCACAGGGTTTAAATTCAGTAATCTGGAATTTGTGCACATAAGACTAAATATATGCACTAAAGTTTGATTCTATAAGCATTTCAGAAATTAAAGGAATCTATGTATTTCAAAAATACAAAATATGATTCAACATATATTAAAATTAAGCAGCAGTTAGAGTACACTACCTTATCAAACATAGAAGAATTATTTATTTTTCCCAAACTAAAGCTTATGACAGAAGTATTTACAATCTCTCAATATGTCCAACACTGAAAAATTATAACAAATTGATGACTTATGGATCTTATATTGATGAAAATTAGAGTGAAATCAGGGATAAACACCAACACAAAGTACTACTAAGCCTGAGCTTTCTGAGTTTGATTCTACAGCAAACAATTTTACAAAAACCATTTGCTGTCAGATATGTACCTCCCTACAGACACCTGGTTCACAAAAAAAAAATTTTTTAAAACTTGGAATGCACAAATTTAAAAATTCAGTATTTTTCAGAAAGATGAAAATAACCCTTCAACCAATAAATCTAAAACATCTAGTTACAGCGCTATAATGCTCACTAACTCTTTTAGCATTTAAATAATTTGAAATAGGGCAGCCAGGTGCTCAGTGGTTTAGCGCTACTTTCAGCCCAGGACATGATCCTGGAGACCCGGGATCGAGTCCCATATCGGGCTCCCTGCATTGAGCCTGCCTCTGCCTGTGTCTCTGCCTCTCTCTTTCTCTGTGTCTCTCATGAATAAATAAATGAAATCTTAAAAAAAAAATTTGAAATAACATGAAAACTTGAACACGTTGAAAGGTTATGCTAAAACACTCATATTTGTAGACCTCACCAAGTTATTACTAAGAATATTAATCATCTGTACATAATCAATCTTGATGCCAAAGTTTTTCATCTGATAATGGCAATTTGTGGTAAGTTCAGATAAGAGCCCTCCAAAATCGTGTTTGTAAGATGCAGGTTGTTTCATAATGAAGAATCTATTCATTGATAAATTACCATAATATATCTTCAGGTTTATCCAGGAATCGCTCTTGGGAGAAATTCCTATATCTAAAGATCTTTGGGGATATAATGACTATTTAAAAAGTGTCAGGGGGCCTAGAAGCTTTTGGGAAGTTGATGTGAATTTGATGACCAAGAAATAGTCCATCTTCTGGCACATCTGAAGGACAAACACCAAGGCTGCCTAAAGGTAATTTTTTTTTTTTTTTAAACATCAGACCAGTTGGTCTAACTACTGTCTTCCTTTCTACATTTTCTCAGTATACTTCCTTCCTCTTTAAGATCAGGTGCATCAGGTGTACTCAGGAGTGCACATTCAGTTTAAAAGGATAAAACATTTCCACATTCATGTGGGTGGCAGATTATTATAGTGAAGAACCCCAGGGAAGAAAGGCATAGGAAACCATCAGAGCAGTCATACAATAATCCTTGCCCTCAGTGCTCTCAATTCAGAAGCCTATGTCAGGTCTCAGAGAGCACCAGAGCAATGAGTTTTCTGCATTGAGAACACAACATCCACTCATTTGTGTGTGTTTCACACTCGTGTTCCCCAAGTGTCTTAGACTGGGTTCCATAGAGACAAATTCTGAGATGACAACGTGTATGCAGGAGGTTTATTGAAGAGTGCTTTTAGGAACTGACCCCATAAGGAAATGAGGAAAGTAGGATTGAGCAGATGAAGAAGCTCCTGCAAAGTGGTTGCTCCTGAAGGCTCCATCATTCCAGTAGCTGGAATGCCCTTCAGAGCTGTTCTGAAATGGAATGGGAACAGGCCTTTTAGTTCTGCATTGGCCAGTTTCTGGCCATGTGTCACTCTCTGGGAAGAAACACATGCTCAAGTGAGAAATTTCCCTGCAGCAGAGGACTCTGCTCAGTGAAGGATGTAGTTGTGCACTGCCAGCAGCCAATATTCCTAGCAGTGGGGTGATGGTATATACAAAAGGCATCATAGCCTCTATGACACCAGAAAGGGAGATGTGATTCAGTCAGGCTAACCACATCTAAATAAGAAGACCTCATCAAGCTTTCTGAATCAAGCCAATTCATGAATGGCTCTGGCTGGTGCCCTAAGAACTGGTCCAGGCAGTTGCAGCCAAGTAAACCAGTCTGCTTTCATCCAAATGATAAAGAGCAAAGAATCTCCAGGGACTGTAGCATGGTGGGTACTTGAAGGCTTACAGACTCATCTTCAGTGTAACAAATGAACAACTTCTCAAAAATACCATATCAACAACACCACAATAATACTTTATGTTAATTTAGTACTTACAGTGCTAGATATTATGTTAAGTACGTAATCTATCTCATTTGATCCTAACAGCACCCCTGTGAGGTGAGTATTATTATTATTTTTTGTTATAGATGGGAAATTGAAACAGGAATAAAAGCAGAAATGTATCCAAAATGACACAAGTGATCATAGAACTTAAAGCATTTCACACTCTTTCATTCTAAGCGACTGTACTAAACTATCAACACAGCCTGACTTATTGCTGACCTTATACTACTTGGTACTTGGATCAAATTCTGTTGACTTTTTAGCTTTAAGTGTAAAGTAAGATCTACGCATTACAAATACTGCAAAATTGAATTATATTTATTCAGCGATCCCATGATCTTTACTCTTCAGAATATTGTTGAGAACAGTGAAACTAGTTTTAAAGACTTTTATGTTACAGTAGAAAGAGTTTGATACAAATTGGATGGGTTTTTTCCTGTTTTCTGCTGTAAACAACTAGAAAACAATCATTGTAAAATATGAGGCAGCCATTGAAAAACAAGCAGCACAGAACTGAAGGCACTGCAAAGAGAGAAATAAACCAGGCAAGCCCAGGCTGCATAAACTTATTCCCTAGAGGCAGCTCAGGTCCCTAGCTCAGAAAGTGGAAACCCTAACACCATTCAGTGGCCTCATTGAATTGAGGAATCAGAAATCAGTGCTTGAAGAGACAAAGAGGCTTAGAATTTGGATGTCAGAGTAAATAAAGAGAAACCTAGAGAAGAACAGGAGGGTCCGTTTGAGGCTCTGACTGAGTACTGATCTCCTCAAGCATAGAAGAAGCTTCCCAAAGTCAGAGAAAAAACCACTCACAAGTAGTTACAAGGCAAACTGAGTTAAGAATATTTTGTGTCTCCACAGCCAGAGTAGAAAGACTTTGTAATGCAATGTGTATCCTGTAGAATACAGAAGATACATACATACCACTTTAGTTGTGAGCCTAGATTTGCCCCATTACAAGTTAATCTAAACCCATCTTAACATGCTGAAATCAAGCCTGAAAGGTATCCAACTGATTCAAGTAAGCTACTTGTATGCCAGGACAAATTCTGACCCCATTGAAAGGGAATCAATAAAATAGAGCAAACAACAAAATGTCAGTAACCCAGTTTAAAATTACAAGGCATACAGAAAACAGAAACATAAAACCCATAATGAAAAAATTGATCATTAGAATAGACAAACAAGGACACTAAACAGCTATTAAAATATATCCCATCTACTTTTAAAATGGCAGAGAAAAATACTAACATGATGATTTAAAAAATGGAAGATTAAAAAAAAAGACCCACATTCAAATTCTAGAGCCGGATTAGCTCTAGAAAGATTAACAAACTTTTTTCTTAAATAGCCAGATGGTAAATATTTTAGGTTTATGGGCCATATATCTCTGTTGCAACTACGCTGACCTTGTAGAGCAAAAGCAACCACAGACAATACATAAATGAATGATCATTGCTAAGTTGCAATAAAACCTTGTTTTATAAAAAGAGTGGCTGATCCATGGGCTATGGTTCACTGACCCTTGTCCTATAGATAAATATACAATATCACAGATGAAAAATGTCCTGTGTAGGATTAACTTCAAATGACACACTGTAGAAGAAAGTATCAGTGATATTAACATAATAACTACTCACAATGAGAAGAGAGAAGGATCAGGGACCATATCAAGCACTCTAGCATGTATGTATTTGGAGTCCCAGAATAAGAGGGAAAAGGACAGAAAAATATTTGAAGAAATAATGGCTGATCCCCCCCCCAAATTTGTTGAAAACAAATCCACAGATCCAGAGAGCTCAACAAATCCCAGCAGTTGAGGAAAATGAGGCTTAGTGTTATTAGCTAAATTTCCTGAGGCATTTTCATTACAAGCTGTGATTTAAATCTATGTTCACTGATTTAAGAAGCCAAGTGTTTACTTATTTGGTGTACTTCCTCTCAAGTTTGATACAATGAGTCTAGTCTCCATAATAAGAGCAAAAATAGTATTTATTGAGAAATCACCTATGTGTTAGGCAGTGTGCTAGATATTACCTCACATATTCTCTCATTTAATTACAGCATCTATTGGGTAAGAATTATATTCCTCACTTTACCACTAGAAAAACTAAAACTTGTAGAGTTAACAGAGAATCCTTAAATAATAACCAGTAATGGTTTAAAAAGAGAGAGAGAGAGAGACACACACACACACACAAATTCAGGTTTTCTGGATTTATAGACTGTAATCTCCTATAGGGCTTGACTATATGGATGAGGCATCTGGAAAAGAAATAAGACCTATGTGTTTTACAACTAGAAACCATGCAATATAGGCATATTGGAAATATCTGAAATGTACAAATCCATTGATAAAAAAGAAAAATGAGGACTTAATTTAACTATTAGATCAAGCAATTGCTGGCAGCACACAAATTACTCACAACAAATCTCATAGCAAGTATGAGATTGATAAAGCTCCAAGTATGGTTATAAAACTTAGAATCATAAAACCAGAGAATTGTGAAATTATTTACAGTTGTGGAATCCAGTCTATTCCTTTTGGAGAAATGGAAATGCAACTCAGCAAGTTAAATCATTTGCCTAAAATAACATGATTGGTTATTGACCCTTTCTGCTAAGGGATCCACAGTTCCTTTCCAGAGAATATAAATTATTCATACAAAAAGACAAACCCAATTTTGACAGGTCAGAGATTTCAGTGAGATGCGAATTGGTTAAGGATTGTGATTTATGAATTGAGGCAGCTGTCCAGATTGCCTTATCTTAGCTGTCCTTCTGTGAAATCTACTACTGGGAGTACCTAAATTGATCTCTATTTCATCCCATTCAACAATCATTGGATATCGCATGAGGAGGAGGGTAAATTACTGTAATGAAATGCAAAATTCTAAGAATCAAAGAATGCCAGAGAGGAAACTTTATAAAGAGATTGCCAGATGTAAAATAAGCCAAGATAGTTTGTGACCATACTCTGAAAGATTAAATATAAATCATGCTTTAAGTAAATTGTCAGCACTATAAATGTCAATTACATACATTTATACATATATATGTAACATATATACATATATATATACGTAACTGTAGATGTATATACAAACACACATGTTCTACCTTAAGCCCAATGAAGGCAGGAGCTATATTATTCTCACATATTCCCAACAATGTACATAGCAGTTGATATAGTAGGTATTTAATTGGTGAAACGAAAAAAATGAAAGTGAATGAGCACAAACACATAGAAAATCATAGCTCTAAAACAATACATGTGATTAGATTTGAAGCATTAATTTAGAGCAGATTGTAAATAATAATAAGGAAGAGTATTTGTGGATGTTAACTATCCTGACTAGTGCTTTTCTACACTGTTATTTCATCAATCCTGTCCTGAGTTCTGTGCAAAATTAGAGGTTTATGCCCTTTCTGGGCTAGACTACACAGGTCTTAAACGTTTTCAATCTCAGAAATTTTAGGACTCCAAGAATATCTGTTAAAAACTATACATTAGTTCTGTAGTTTAGAACAGTATCAGAAAATAGTAATCAATAAATGTCAGCAATTTGTATATGCATTTGTATATGTGTGTGTGTGTGAAAGCAGAAGTTACTGTAGAAGTTACAGTAGTAGTAGTAGTAGCAGCAGCAGCAGCAGCAGAAAAAGATCTAAGCCTGTCTTCACTCCTCTGCTAAAGTTAAAAGCTTCGAGCAAGTTTGAGCAAGCAAGCTGGTACTATTGTGTCAAATTTTAAGCCATTTACTCAGGAAATTGATGGAGGCAACCTGGTCACTTCAAAAATCTTTAGAGCTGGGAGAGCAAAGATATGTTTTAGGGATTAAATTTACTCAAAAGTTCCCTGGGGTTCAATCCCATTGGTCTTGCTGAGAAGAAGTCCATGTCTTGGCATCTTAGTAGATCCTGAAAAAGAGACACTCTATCCCAAAAGGATTAAACAGAAATAGAGGATAAATATTGAAAATAAACACGCATATTTCAAAGTTACTGAAAGAGTTAATCTTAAAAGTACTTATCACAAGAAAAAAAATTTGTAACTATGCATGGTAACAAACATTAGTTAGTTAGACTTATTATGGGGATCATTTTGCAATATCAATATCATTTGATGCAAACATCAAATCAGTATATTGTATACCTGAAACCAATATAATATGTCAATTATACATCAACAAAAATTTTTTTAAAAATCTGTGGGATTTTCATGTTGTTAATTCTTCCCAAAAATGTTCTTAGTGGCCAATACAGATGTTCTTTATGTTGAATAAAGTAGTGACTCTTCCTTGCTTAAAAAGGATTATTAATTTAACATTCTGTTGTCTGTATAACAAAGAAAAATTAATAGAAAACAACAGGTGATTAGGGATTTCATTAAGCGCAAGAGGAACATGCTTCCAAATACTTTAATAATCTTCGTACAACAACCCTGTGAGATAAATACTATAATCATCCTCAGTTGGAGAAACTGAGATTCAGAGATGGTAAATAATTTTCTTGAGATCTCAGATCTAACCAAGTGGTAAAACCAGAGTTCAAAGATAGGTTTTCTAATTCCAGAGCCCATGATCATAGATACCAATGTGGTCCTTCCTCCTCACATGGCTACCAAATGAGAGAAATTAAGCTGACTTCATTTCTATGGAGTCCTTCATATTTCTCAAGTACTCCCTTGGCATGTATTTTATTGGGTTAGTTCTCTGCTTGTCTTTTCCTCTTCACATTGAGATCCAGGAGTGTGGGGAAATAGCCAGCCTCCACAGCACCAGTAACTCCTGAGCTCTTTTCAGGAGAAAATAAGAAAATCTTGACTTATTTCCTCTTAATTCCTCATGTTTCAGGGTCCTAGCAATTGGCTTAATAATATTCTCATGTGCCTACAGCTTACCAGCTAACAACAAGCAATTCATTCACTATCTTTCACCACCTGGTTTTGCCACCTATTAATTGTAATATTGGGTAACTTACTTAAACTCTCTAAGCTTCATCTGTAAAATAGACCTATACAAGAACATATCCTAAAACAGAGTTGTAAGAATTCAGGGAGATAATTTGTTTAAAATTCTTAATAGCAAATAGAAACCATTTCACAGGCTAATATATTATTATTGGGTTTTTATTTTGGAGATTTTTTTCCCATTTGCTCTAGCTCTTCTCACATCCTTTTCACATCAGGAAAGAAGGGCAGAGTGGACAGTATAAAAGCATGGCCCCAAACTTTAGTTTTCATTAATTGACTCTAGGCTTCTCTAGGAAGAATACACATATTCTTGATTCCCAAATTGCATTTTAAAACAAAGACTCTTGAATATTAGATTTCTTCATTTGATGCCCTTAGTCATGGGGGTGATTGTAAAACCATTACACGTTCTTCACCTCTTTATATCCCTGCCATTGGAATGCAGCTGCAGATCTTCCTACTCAGAGCTGGAACCCATCCAAGATTGCCACAAGTCTTGCTTTGGCCAGTGGGACATTAGCAATTCTGAAGCAAGCAGAGGCTTGAAAAACTCTTGCACTATTGGCCTTTTCAACTATTTTCTGTTTTGGAAACTCTGCAATCCCCACCATAAGCAGAAGTCTGGGCCAGTTTCCAGAATGACAACAGATATGTGCTTTAGTCACTCTGGCCCAAGTCTGTCCACCTCCAGATATGTGAGTTAAGTCATCCTAGATAATCCATCTGATCTGTTGGATTAACAGATCAATCAATCCAATCTGATCTGTTGACTGACCACATATGCATGCAAAAACCCAGCAGAGACCATTACTCAACCCAGATAGGGAGAAATAACCACCTAAACCATGTGCTAAATAAATGCTTGCTTTGGCCATTAAATTTGAGGGTGGCTTGCTATGAAAAAATTCTTAACTGATACAGATATTGGTACCAAGGGTCAGGTGCTTCTCTAATAAAAACCTAAAAATGTGGCATCATCTTTGGAATCAAGCAGTAGGCAGAAGGTGGAAAAGTAACAAGAAACTAGTACCAAAGGCAGGAAAAGCAATGTGAAACTATTGGTGGAAGCTGGAAAAGCATTGAGAAAACAATTGTAGCAGGCTGGAAATATGGTAACTCTTATGACATAATACCAAGACAATTGGCATAAAAGTCATCTGAAATAACTTGGAAGATAAAACATGTACTAATGAAAATTTGGACTTGGCTAAGAAGCAATCCAGAAGGAATTCTAAAAGTAACAGTTTGGTACTCCTAGTCACATTTGATAAGGTATAAGAGGAGACCAATGACCTACTAAGGGGCCTAGAAATGAGTTTTCAGGGAAAATATAGAGAGATCAGGATTTGCTACATGAGAATTCTTTTGTTTTGTTTTGTTTTGTTTTGTTTTCATTTCTAGTGTTCCTGGCAGGTAAAAATTCCTAGTGCAAGGCATGTTAAAAAGCAAATCAACAGTATGACTATAACATCCTTTGATAAAACTCAGTATATTTAATATATGACTAATTGACCATCTCAATTAGACAAAAATTTTCTAAAAATCATTAAAAGCATTGTCTCAAATAAGCCTAATCCTAAAATAGCAGTAAATGTATATGTAGAAAGAGGTATTTCTTTAAAATAATTGTAGGTATAATTTTATTCAAACTAAGTGCATTAAAACCAAAACATTGAAAACTAAAAATGCAATTAAGAGAGTTGTACCAGCAAACAAAACAAAACAAAACTACTAGTTTGAATCAAATGGATATTAGTCAGACTGTAAAAAAGACTTATGGTCCTCCAAATTTCTAGTAGGGAGCAGCCTGAGGAAGCTATCCTGCTTCAAATGCAATCATGTTTTAATGAAAAAGGTCAGATTTTTTTCAGCTAAGAACATAAAGGATGGAGTCACAGACTATTGACAACAATGCAGCAGGAAACCATTTCAATTAAGAAGTACAGTATAGGAGACTGGGGAGCATCTTTCAAGAAGTAGTACTACGTCTTAATCAGGGGATATTCTCTGCCTTCAGAATAGGGAGAACTGGCAATATGTTCCATGCAGAATTTCAGAATTACTATGGACCAGTGACAACAGTATGCCTCCTACTCTTCCATTTTGGAAGTGGAGGTATCTGTTAGAGTCATCCTACCCCTGTATCTCTATCGTGCATTAACATTGTACGGAAGATAATGTTTCCTTTTGTTTCATTAGATTCTGGATCACAAGGAGCCATATATCAGCCATACCCAGATTTGTACATGATGCAAATCACAGAACATTGCATTTCAACCCTTATTAGATGAGACTTTCACCATTTTGGAATGAGTGTGATGACATGTGGGAGAAATATGAATATATGTGATCAAAGGGCATATTGTGGTAGCATATAAAATTAGTCACAAATTTTTCCTATTTCTGCACCCATGTGACTGCAGAACCATCAAGCAGTTGTAGCTCTTTCTCATATCCGTGTTGGCCGTGTAACTTGCTTTGCCTAATGTAACATTAGCAGACATGAATCAAGCAGAGGACTAAATAATGCTTGCAGTTTGGGGATTGCCGTCTTTTGCTGCTTCTGTTATCCTCAACTGTTAGCATGAAAAGAAGTTCGGGTTGTCATCCCAATTAATAGCCCCATCAATTGCCAAACACATGAGGCCAGAGTAACTATAGTCACTATCTTATCTGATGAGTTTACCTTATATTTGGAAGGCAAAACTGAGAATTCATCATTTACTTCTTAGCATTTTCCCCCTTGGAAGCCAGTTGTCCACAGAGATTAGCAGTTCTACTCTGCTCTTCCCATGTATAAATCTTAAAGAGGCAGGGAGGTAAAGACAGGCATGATACAGTATTAACCAGGCCTGCACTTGTGTCTACCTAAGAATCACACTTTCCCAAAGAGAAAAACCCATCCCTCATCCAACATAATCTTTATGGTAATAAGAGTATAATAAGGGTGATATTTTAGCAGCCGTATGCTTTACTCCTTTGTCTTATGACTCAATTGGATCATGACCTATAAAGGGAAGAAAAGTATTACTCATTTGGTCCTTCATAGCTCCCAACAATAAAAATGATACTGTGTTTCTCCCATTTACACATGCAATTAAGGTTCAAGCCAATTTTGTTCCTCTCTGAAAAAACAAAGAAGACTTTGATGATTTTTACATGTCTGACCTTAGCATATAATGGGCTAAATAAACACATTCATAATTGTACATGGTAGGAGTCAAAGCAGAATTCCTCCCATGCAAAAGATAGTTTTGGTTTTTGGATGCCCTTTCATAGGAATCCATACATAGCAAACCTGGAATTCTGTTTCTTTTTTTTTTAAGATTTTTTTTTTTTTAAAAACGATTTATTAATGAGAGATACAGAGAGAGAGAGAGAGAGAGAGAGGCAGAGATGCAGGCAGAGGGAGAAGCAGGCTCCATGCAGGGAGCTCAACATGGGACTCTATCCCGGGTCTCCAGGATCAGGCCCTGGGCTGAAGGCGGTGCTAAACCGTTGAGCCACACGGCACTGCCTTGGAATTCTGTTTCTGAGAAGAGGAGAATATATGCCAATTTCTTTCATCCAACAGCTCTGAGTTATCATTACATTGTCCATGTTTATTTTCCGTATTCAGTACAACACTCTGATTCAACATGGCCACTGCCCCTTACCCATTGGTTGCAACTGCATGTGTTATACAATCACATCTCTACTTGCTAAGGAGAGCAGTGAAGTTGTCTAGAGTTACAACTTTCACAGATCACAAACAAAACAAAAATGAGAAAGGCAGGTGAAGAAAAAACAGATGTGATCTGCCATTAGCTATGGAAGTATGGGTAGGTGGAAGATACTCTACAGATGTATTAGTTGGAAGGCATCTCCTTGTCTGTTTTGTCCCCTGCTGATCCCAACACCCATATCAATATCTATCTAGCACTTGATGTATTTATTGAAGGACAAAAGAAAGAAAAGGCAGGATTATTCACATGTTTTTTGCCAGATCCTGAGCTCATCTTGGTTGGCAGTACACTATGTTTTTACTCAGAATGGAGATCTAACTACAGATTTTTCCATGTCCATAGTAAGCATTCAGCAAAAAGACAAATATAGCAAGATATCAGTAATATTTGATGTTGTAATAGCTATCATAATCTGTGTTACAGTTTTTTTTTTAAGATCTTAATTATTCATGAGAGACACAGAGAGAGGGAAAGGCAGAGACATAGGGAGAGAGAGAAGCAGGCTCCATGCAGGGACCCCGATGTGGGACTCAATCCTGGGACTCCAGGTTCACGGCCTGGGCGGAAGGCGGCGCTAAACCGCTGACCCACCCAGGCGTCCTTGTGTTGCAGTTTCTTAAATGTCCCAGAAATTAGAGCTATTTTGCAAAAGTAAACAAGAAATAATCAGAACTATTTCCTATGTACTTCTCTTTTCAGACATACCTAAATGAATGCGGGGAAAAGATCACTGTACATTTTGGCGAAAATTCTAAGCTTAAGAATCCACTGATTTACATATAGGCAATTCTCAGGTAATTGAGAGGCATTGAGTACTCAGAGCCCTTGTTGGATTGGCTTCTTGCTTTGCTGGCACTCCTGTCTGTCTGGCTGGCTCTGCTGACAGTGTAAGTCAAGGGATTATTAGATTGACCACATGCCCTCTGCTTTTCTTTGTTTTTGTTTTGTTTTGTTTTGTTTTGGGAGAGAGATAGGAAAGTTGACTGGGGCCCCAGAGATCTATGAAAAAAAAAAGGCAGAAAAGGAGGATGGGAGAGAAATTTGCAGTGATAAGTGTTTTCTGCTGTAAGAGTCATGAGAGAATATGAGTTTGAGTCTGACAGAGGCGAAGTGGCAATGTGGGTCAAAAATTAACCCACAGGGATGCCAGGATAACTACTCCTGAGACATGTCTCTAAATTACATCAGAAACTTCTATGAAGGATGTGTAAGTATTATACAAACAAGCAAACAACCAACAATTGTTTGAGTCTTGTCTTGTATTTTAACCTGATTTGCATAAATGTTGATGAATAAGAACCTCTACATATATGGAGAATAATATAAATATCAACCATATACTTCAAAATATTCTGAATTTAAAACTTATAAGTAAAATAATTCAGGAAGTACTTTTAGCTGTTAGTGTTTTAAAGTAGCTCACTCTCAATTCGATACGTAAGAAGTGGAAAATAAGCTGTAATGACAATTAAATAAACATAATTTGGTTGTTAAGACAGTGTGCATACCAATGAGTTTAATATTAGATCTGTTATCTAATTTTCTAAAAGAGCTCTTAGATATTCTAAGATTCTCTTGATTTTATTGCAAAAGGATTACAGGGGTAGGGAAAGTCATTGAATGCAGAGCTTTTTAAATATTTCCAAAATTATACATGTGATTAGCAACATGTCCCTATTTGCTGCATTTCATATTTTTGGAATGGAAAGGAGTGAGCAATCTATGATGAAGAATTTGCATTGGACTTGATGAGGTCTAAAGTTATATCTTGCCTCAAAAATTCATGAATCTTAAATATTTTTAAATACAATAATGAAAACATCCTTTAAAATGTACATATTTAATGTTTGTTTTCAAAACATCTTTTTCTCCTAAAACCATTAACAGGTGAAGCCTCCAACCGTGATCGGTCAATTCCACACCCTTTTCTTTGGATCAGTAAGAATGTTCTTCCTTGGGGTATTAGGCTTTGCAGTCTATGGGAATGAGGCTTTGCACTTCAGTTGTGATCCAGACAAAAGAGAAATAAATCTCTTTTGTTACAATCAGTTCAGGCCAATCACTCCACAAGTAAGTTTTTCTGTGTGCACATAAACCTTCCTCTACACCAGATAAAAAATTGACTTTTTAAATGTAAATAATGTCATAAGACAATGAAGAATGCTTTAACAGGTATTATTTCTAGAAATATACTTTTTCTCTAACTGACTGTATATTTCAGGTAAATTAATTTGAGTTGGTCAAGAGTTTCTTCCATCTCCAGAATTCTGTTATTTATTGATGTTAGAATTGTACTCTAGGCCTATAGTTAGTAAATGGAACTTGGGTAGCTACTAAATAAAATATTTCATTATTATTAGTAATTGGTAGCTGATGACAGAAAAATAGGATTATCTTTTCACGATAACTGAGATGTTGACAATTTTAAATTATCTTAGTAATTGAATATGTTCAAGATGACTATCTTCATTATATTAGTTTTAGAATTGAGACTTATGAAACTTAGAATTGTTAAGTTTGCCTCTGTTGAGAGTCATTCTCTTTGATGTGTTTTTGGTAACATGTTGATTGATTTGACTAAGATATTTCTGACATACTTTAGGTGTTCTGGGCGTTACAACTAGTGATTGTCCTGGTTCCTGGAGCTATTTTCCATCTTTATGCTGCATGTAAAAGCATCAATCAAGAATGCATTCTTCAAAAGCCTATCTACACTGTAATTTATATCCTCTCTGTTTTATTAAGAATTAGTCTAGAGGTGATAGCATTTTGGCTTCAGATTCACCTCTTTGGTTTCCAAGTTAAAGCCCTCTACCTGTGTGATGCTGGATCTCTTGGGAAAAAATTTACTATTATAAAATGCATGGTGCCAGAACACTTTGAGAAGACCATTTTTCTCATTGCAATGTATACATTTACTGTGATTACAGTGGTATTATGTGTTGCTGAAGTTTTTGAGATCATATTTAGAAGATTATGCTTTCTAATCAGGCAATGACCAAAAGGTTAATTACCTACTGTCAGGCCACAATTCTTCATCAATCATTTTTATTAGTTTCATCTTATTCAGTGAATATCTCAATTTCAAGCGTAAATATCTGTTCCTAAAGCTTACCTCAGTGTGTCTGAGCTTCATGTCTAATATAAAATATTATACTAAGTTCTAAGGCAGGTATTCTTGAACAAACATTTCATTCTATTTTAATTTTGTCAGATGTTAGAATATACATGCAGAACTAATGTTAACTCTTTTTTAAATAGTACTCTTACA
Organism: Canis lupus baileyi; assembly: GCF_048164855.1. NCBI lineage: Eukaryota > Metazoa > Chordata > Mammalia > Carnivora > Canidae > Canis > Canis lupus. The sequence goes on from NC_132838.1 coordinate 34,692,903, forward strand.
GAGTTTTCTCACATGAAACATCTTAAATAATTACAGTGTTTTGTGGCCAGAGAAACTTTGATTATCTCTTTTACACAGAGTGGAAAATTGAGTCTCAGGGAGATTAATATTTATGCTCAAAGTCATCCAACCACATTAGAACTAGATAGAAAGGCCTAACCCTTTTGGCTAAACTTTGAGGGTCTAATTCTATTTGCATTCATGTAAAATGTAACTTATTTAAGCACCAAAGTTGTAAATTAATCATTAAAAGTCATTCTATAGTTTGATCACTAACTTAAAGAAATGGAATAATTACATTTTTAATATTACACTGTTTTCTTGAAATTTTTAACATTAAATGATATGGTAATATAGCCAGCAAATAAATTAAAAATGCTATGGCAAATATTGTGAATGGTTTCCTTGTTTCTTGTTGAAAAAAAAAAATCCTCTCACAGATACCCTAATAACTATAGCTTTTACGTTCAAGATTTTTGAACTGGAAAATTATATTTATATTGAATTAGACTTCCTAAAGAGCTATAAAATTATCTCAGAGAAATTTGTACCAGTTCAGCGTATTCTTTATATCTGCCTGCCTTACCAATAATCACCTCTATTTGATATCATTTAAAATTTTTATGTATGACTACCTTGTATTGATGCCTTATTAGCAAAGAAAGTATAGTTAGTCAAATCTTGAGGATTTCAATTTTTTTCTTAGGCATTATTTAGCCTATGTTTAATACCATGTATTTCTAGATTTAGGATTTTAAGGCATTGAGATTTTTCTCCACAAAGAAAGCACAGGAGAAGAGCCAAGTTATTTTCACTTAGCAAAGAGCTGCTAAGAATTTGCTGTTATTTAACATGTACTGCATTAAGACTTCATATACAAAGATAACCCAGATTTAGTGCCTTTATGAGATATTTAGTGAGTGGTCTGGTGGCACCCTAAAGAGCAGGGACTGTGGAAATAGCCTACCCTGAAAGCAAGAAGTATTGATTCACCTTCTTTGTTTAGAATCTCTGGCCCTATGTGCTAAGAAACAGCATCAATATTTATTCCACTTTGTTATTATTTTTAAATTCTCTGTAGATGACACACCTTTTATTGCCTACACTCAGGGTGGATTGCTTTCACCAATCGTCCCACAAACACATTTATCTTTGATCTATTTTCCTGTACCTTTGGAAGGCTGGTAATTTTTTTTACTCGATGCCTGATATTATATGTTTTACTTTGTTGGATACAAGATATTTTTGTCTCCCCATGAATATTCTTCTTTTAAATTTTTTAATTTATTTATTTATGAGAGACACAGAAAGAGAGGCAGAGACATAGGCAGAGGGAGAAGTAGGCTCCATGCAGAGAGCCTGATGTGGGACTAGATCCCAGGACTCAGGATCACGCCCTGAGCCAAAGGCAGATGCTCAACCTCTGAGCCACCCAGGCGTCCCTTCCCATGAAGATTCTTAAACTTTATTCTGGAGCACAGTTACGTTACTTGCAAATGGTTGATCCTCTGTGCTTCCTTTTAAGTTTTCTAGATAGAACCAGTGTAGCTCTCTCTGAAGGGCTAATTTTGCCACCCTACTAAGGCAAATCTTTGCTGAGTACTCTATAAGATAACCTTTTGGTATTTTGGAAATGTTATCTTTCCACCACACTCAAAATTCTATCCTCAAGCGGGTTGACTCCTGTTAGTTCATTTAGACTGTTATTGACAAGATATCATAGATTGGATGGCTTATAAACACAGAAATTTATTTCTCACAGTTCTAGAGGCTGGAAGTCTGAGACCAGGAGGCTAGCACAGTCAAGTTCTGGTGAGATCCGTCTTCCAGAGTTACAATCTTGTCCTGGGTCCTCACATGGTTGAAAGAAGGTGAGGGAACTCTCTGGGGTTCCTTTTATCAGGCACTAATCCCATTCATGAGGGCTTTACCCTCATGACCTAATCACCTCCCAAAGGTCCAACCTTCTAATATCATCTCATTAGATGTTAGGATTCTAAAATATGAATTTGAGGAGGGGCACAAACATTCTGTTTATTGAATTCTGATTGCTACATAAATTGCTGTGGCTACAGGAAACAGGTCTTTGAGGTAGCAAAAGAAAGAAGGGAGAGGGTAGCACAGGACATCCTCCCTCTTAGGATTTTTCTCAGGAAAGACTTCCTCAAACCCCCCCCCCAACCCCGCAACGGAAAAAAACAAAACAAAACAACAGGCTCCCCCTTCATGTTACTGCCCACTCATAGGCGAACACCTATTTATTCTTATTCTGATTCATCCTCTAGTAAATTGTTAAAGTATGATTCTTTGTAAAGAGATTTTCTATCTTGCCTGTTGTGAAAAGCAGCAGGTCTCAATCTTGTGAGTATCTTGGTTACTGTTTCTTTCAATGTTTTCAGTCGTTCTTTTCCTTGAAACATATTTAAAGACGTTTCACTGAGCAGGACTCAGTTGGAGACCCTTTACAGATCTCTGGAGCGGTCTCGCTTTGCAATTCTCTCCTCTAGGGTAGTCTGTCCTGCAAAATCTAACCTCCTTGGCAGCTGCCCTCCCCCCGCCCCCATCTCCTCACTAGACAGGTGATGGCATTTCTAAGCCACCATAGAAACCCTACTTGCCTCTGCTTCTTTTCAGCAAATAGTATAAATTGTTATGTTTCAAGATACAGATCCAGTGAGAGAGTTGGTTTGGATAAGCTTTTTAATTACTTAATGATCTACTATTTTATGATTTTGTTTGGTTGGTAACTATATCAGGATTGTTAGCACACAGTTATACACTCCTGAATAACAAATGGTAAACATACATATGGCATTTATACAGTGTAAATATAAAGTATTCATAAAAAAGATTTTTCTACCAAAATGCAAATGTAGTAAAATTAATAAGACTGTCAGTATTTTATAAACAGCTCATAGATCAAACAAGGTAATTTAAACTGAAATTTTTCTGTATTTAAAAATGAATAACAGGGCAGCCTGGGTGGCTCAGCGGTTTAGCACCGCCTTCAGCCCAGAACATGAACCCGGAGACCTGGGATCGAATGCCACATCAGGCTGCCTGCATGGAACCTGCTTCTCCCTCTGCCTGTCGCTCATGAATAAATAAATAAAATATTTTTAAAAAATAAATAAATAAAAATGAATAACAACAGTCAGAGTACTACATATTGAAACCCATGAGATAGGACCAAGTCTGTAGTACACAGAAAATTGACAGCTGAAAATATATTTATTATTAAAAAGAAATATTAAATATAATTTAAAAAGTAAAAATAAGAACTAGAAAGTAAACCTAAAAAATACAAAAATAGTTTAATAAGGTAAAAGGCAGAAAGTACAGTAATAAATTAGAAAATATAAGAAAACAATTATAAAATATATACAAAATGGTAATGGAAAATAATAATAAAATAGATAAACATGGTGAATCAAATTAAGTACGGAGGTATACTATTAAAAGATTCTCATATGTAAAGCTGTATATTATCTCTTGAAGTAGACTGTGATAATTTAAAGATGTATACTGTAACATATAAGATAACCGGTAAAACAAAACAACAAAATTTGGGCTAAAAGCCAACAAAGGAAATTAAATAAAATCATAAAATTAATTAACATTCAATTCATCCAAAAGATGGCAGAAAAGAGGAAAAGGAAACCAAAAAATGATAGGGAAAATTGAAAGCAATGACAAGGCAGTAGGCCTAAATCTAAAAATATCAATAGTAACAATAAATATAAAAAGTATTAGCACCCTAAACAAAAGCAAAGATTGTCCAGATGCATTTTTTTAAAAAACTAGACCAAACAACAAGAACACCACTTTAAATATTTTTGAATATTTAAAGATTTAGTATTTAAACCATTCAAATATTTTTACAAATAGATAATAAGATAAAATGGAAAAAGATATATCATGCAAAAGCATAAGAGAGCTGAAGTTGCTATAATATGAGAAAACTCAAGTAGATTTCAGGACAAGGGAGAATGGCAGGTATAAAAAAGACATTTAATAGTGATTAAAGTATAATTTCATCAGGAAGCAGAACACTTCTAAATGTTTGTCACCAGTTACAGAGTAGCAAAATGCATGAAACAAAATCTGACAAGATTCGGAAGAGAAATACATTCAGTTACAATTAGAGATTTCAACACCCCTTTCTCACTAATCAGTTCACAAATTAGAAAGAACATCAGAGAGGATATGGGAGATTTACACGTTACTGATAACTGACTTGCACTGATTGATATTTTCAGAACCTTTCACCTCACCCCAGCAGATCATATATTTATATATTTTCATGTACATGTGGAACATTCACCAAGAGAGACTCTTTGCTGGGTCATAGGAAAGTCTGAAGGAATGAAATCATACAGAATATGTTAGTTGATGGAATTAAATGAGAAGTCAATAAAAATAAGATATCAGGAATATATCCAAATATTTGAGAAACTACCAATACAATTCTATTGGCCCATAGATCAAGGAAGAAATTAGGTGGAAATTGAAAACCACTATAAACAAATGCTAATGCAAACACAGTTTCTCAAAATTTGTGGAAAGCACATATGTGGAAAGCATAAATATTCTGTTAGAAAAAAATAAGTTATAAAGTGATTTAAACCTCTCACCTTAAGAAATTATGAAAAGAATAGCTTAAATACAAATTAAACAGAAGCAAAATAGAAATAAAAGCACAAAAACCCTGAAATAGAAAACTGAATGACAATAGGGAAAAAAATCAATGAAACAAGAAGTGGTTCTTTGAAAAGATTTGTAAAATTGATAACATTTCTCGCTTAGACAGATTGGGATGATAGAAGAAAAAATGAAAATGACCACCATCATAAATGAAAAAAAGAGACATCACAATCAAATACTTAAATGATCATAAGGAAACATCAGGAACAATATTGTGTCAATAAGTTTGATACTTACATAAAATGGACACATTCCTTGAAAGGCACATATTACTAAAAACTTAACAATTAAACAGAAATATGAATATCTTTATACTTATTAAAGAAATCACCTTTAAAATAAAAGCCCTTCCCACAAAGAAAATGACAGACCCAGACAGTTTCACTGGTGAATTCTATCCATGCCTTCCCCTAACTTGCCAAGATCAAGCCCCAACCTTGAGGATGACGTGTTATCCTTCAGTAATTGTTCAGAGCTGGAGAGAGGAGAATTTACGTCTTTCTTCATAGTAATTTCTTTATTATAAAACATTAACAAGAAGGAACAACCTCATGTTACTAATATCTATTTTCTTTTACACTATAATTTTAATGTGCCGTTTTGCTAACGGTCTCTATTAGTTCTCTTCCTCACATCAATACTCCTCTTTTGATAGGAGTACAGGGCTCGAAAAGAAGAGAGCGTGTGTTGGCAGATGGACTAAAATCCAATTTTAACTATTTCACTTTACTTATTTTGCCCCTTTCTTCCTAGAATATCTGCAAATGAGAAAGAGACCTGAGAAACCTCCAGTCCCAAAAGGAAAGATCAGAAGAATAACAGGAAGATATAGCTCTCTCTAGGACTAGGAACACATGATTTTCAGACATAGGATCATTCAACTGGAAAAATACAAAATACAAGGCTATATTGGTCTAGAGAGACATTAAAGTCAAGCATTAGTGGTTAGATTCATAGGCTCTGAAACCAAAGCACACGGATTCTAATACCAAACACTCGTATTTACTGACTGTGATCTGACTGACGTTACATAACTTCTAAGTGCCTCATTTTTCTTATGCGTAAAATAATGAAAATGATAATACCTTCTTCATAGGATTGTGGTAAAGATTAAATCAGTTGATGTAAAGTTCCTAGAAACATACATGTAATAGATACTCAGCAAAAGCTAGCTAGTTATTGTTACTTTGTTGTGGCAGAGGTGAGGTAAAAGGATTCATAGCCTGTGATCAATTGCAGTTTCTGGTCAAGGCAATCAGGACAGGAAATCTAACTTAAAGAGAGTGAAGAAGGCTTGAAACATCAGCTACATATTGATGCTGTATTAGGGCACTGGTCCTCAACCCTGGATATACCATCATATTTCCTGAAGATTTTTTAAAAGAACTAATATTTAGACTCCAACCCAGAACAATTGTATCTGGGTGCCCGTGGCAGCCTGTATATGAGACTAAAAACAACAACTTCTTAGGTGAACTTCAAGGACAACCACAGTTGACAGTCAAGAACAGGAAAAGAATAAATGATCAGTCATAAGGACAGAGAGATGACATTTATGGTTATCCCACTCTACTTTCGTTCCTCTACCAATCCAACTATTCTGACTGGAAGTTTGGATAGTGAAAATAAGAGGAAAGAGAAATCATACTGTCTTTGACCCTTCAGGCTGCTATAACAAAATACCACAGACTGGGTAGTTTATAAGCAATAGAAATTGATTTCTTACAGTTTGGAGGGCTGGAAGTTCAAAATCCGGGTTCCAGTTCAAAATCAGGTTCTAGTGAGACCCCTCTCCTAAGGTGGAGACTTCTAAGAAAGTTGCTTTCTTCTTGTATCCTCACCTGGTGAAAGGGCCCTCTGAGTCTCTGGGGTCTCTATCACAAAGGCATTAATCCCATGTATAAAGGCCCTGCCAGGATCACTGCTCAAGGACCCCACCTCCTAATACCATCACATCGGGCCTTAGGTTTCAACATACGAATTTTAATGAGACACGAATATTCAGTCTGTAGCTCATACATTCTCAAGTGGTAGTGAATGTGTTCCTGAGATTGGGGAGAATAGAGGACTCTGTTTCTTGTCAGGTGGAAAAAAAAAAAAAGCAGACCCAGAGTAAAGTAAAGGATGTGCAGCTGAGGTAATAATAAAAATAGAGCAGTTTCTGCAGGGGTGGGGGGAGTGGGGAGGACGATCTGATAATTAGGGAATAGCAGGCAGGGCAAATTTCAGAGCTTGAGATATTTTTCCCTTGGAGACGGTGTGATGTCAATGAAAACTAGTTTTATAGGATGAACCTTCAAAATTGGTCAGTGAGAAAAAAAAAAGCAATAAAGATGGTTATTAGAGGCGGCTAATAAGTGTAAATAAAGTCCTGGAAAATGGCATAATGGGATGTAAGAGGAAAAGAATTGAAGTCACTGACGGTAGAAGGAAAAGTTGATGCTTACAGTGGTATGAGTCAAATCCTGGGCAAATTATTGATCATTCTCCTGAAATAAATGATCTTCAGGTTACTCATTCACTAGTGTATACCTATCCAGTTCGAACAAAAATTCATTTTGCTTTAAGCCTAATGTGCTTAGTATTGAAAAAAATTCTGGTTATTTTATCCAATATGTCAAGATAGAAGAATTCAATATAAAAATTTCAACAGACCATCTTTCATCTTCCACAATTGCTGAATTTAAAGCTTCCAAAATCAGTAAGGCTTCTAAGGATGCTATTAAGATAATCTGAGAAATTGGAAGTGATAATTTCGGAAAGATGTCAAAGGCAATTCACACCTTTACTCTTCCTCCCAATCAACAAACTATTCTTTTTTGTGTGTGTGTTTTCCCCTTTCTACCTTCCATTTCGCTGAAAGAGAGGAAGGAAGGGGGAAAGGAAGGAAGGAAGAAGAAACGAAAAAAAGGCCAGAAGGGCGCTACCAAGTAAAACAGAAACGCTTTTCCCTCCCACCCGCAGCCAGCAGAGAGCGCTGATGCCACAAGCGCCACCACCGCAGAGCCGCTTAGCCTTGTCTGGGTTCTAACCGCCAAGAGCCAGGTACGCTGAGCTTGTCCCTGCTGGCAGCCCGTCGTTGACTTGCCGTCGCTTAGCAACGGGAAAGTGGGCGGGATTTGCCCTCGCGTTCTTGCGCGCGACCTACCAGACGGAAGCGGAAGTGTCGGTGGCGCGCGAGTAGGAAGTGGTGATTCCTGGAATAGAGATGGCCGCGCTTGCTCCGCTGCCCCCACTCCCCCCCCAGTTTAAGAGCATACAGCATCATCTGAGGACGGCTCAGGAGCATGACAAGCGGGACCCTGTGGTGGCTTATTACTGTGAGTCTTTCCGAGTCGCCGTGCCCCTCCTTACCCTCCAGGGCCCACACACCACCCCCTGTTTTTAAGCCAGGCCCCGCCCCTTCAGCTTTAGACCTGAGCTCTGACCTCTCTCGCCTGCCCTGGGAACACTGTGGGGCCCGCCCTTTTCAGGAATCGCCCCACCTCAGCTGCTCTCCGCCCCCTCGCAAACCCCAGAGTAGCAAAACGTAGAAAGAACAGTTGGTGTTCGCCGCCTCCTGGTCTTGCGCTTAACTTCCTAAACTGGCAAATGGGCTCATGAGCTAACACGATCTTAATTAAGGTTTTCCGTGTGTACTCGAGAGAGGCTCCTGTCTCGAAAATAACCTGGGTAATTAAGTCATTGTGTTGGGGCTGAAACGAAGGTGAGTGTCCCCAAGACAGTAAAGATGTGGACCAAAGGAAGGTAGACTAAATTGAAAACGTAGTAATAAGTGCGGATTAATTGTAACAACATGCACGCCCATCAAAAAACTCATAAATAGTAGTTGCTACGAAACTTAGCACTTGAATTTGACCATTTTCCCACCAATGAAAATTTTTTGTCTTCTCTGAATGATACTTGGAGGGGAGACATTTGGTAGAAATACTGTCACTTTGGTTGATTATGAGACATACAGTCCACAGATGATGGAGAACAGATTAGGTTGTTCAGACTTTTTCCTTTGCAGTAAGTCCAGCAATTTTATGTAAACTTTAAACTTGACTGCAAATAAACAAGTGACCAAGCATCCGTAATGTTCTGTAAAGGGTTGTTAGCATCGAAAAGTTCAATATAATGTGTCCTCCGTTGCGAATATTGTAAGGTTCACTAAAATCTGGTCTACTGTCTTCCCTACCATACTCCAGGACCCCATTTTCATTTCTCAAGTGTACAAGGCCCTTTCAAACCTCCCTGTTCTTCAGTTTCTTGGAATGTCTACTATTTTTTTCCCACTTGTCAAACGCCTCTTGATTCAAGATCGAAGTCAGATGTAACCCCTTCTTATAGGCAGTAAGTTGATTATCTTTAGGCTGAACCTCATTTTGTTCAATCATACATACAGTATTATTTCCATATTTGTTTTTCCAGTTCCTCAAGTAGGGACTATTAATCATGTATTCACCTTGTCTTTATTGAGCTGCTTCCTGTATCAAGTATTACCAGGCACCGTGGCGGCGGTTCCTGCATCCATGGACCTTATACACAAGTGGGGAGGAGGGGGGAGATTAACGGTAAAATGAGTATATTATATGGAATGTTAGAAAGTTTTGAAGAAAAAGCAGGGGGAAAGAATAGGGAGTGTCATGAATGAGGTGAATGAGGTGTCAGGGAGTAAGGAGGGGATTACACTTTCAAGGTACTCAGGGAATGCTTCACTGAGTTCACTGCTGAGCAAGGACTTGAAAGGCATGAAAGGCAGGCTTTGCATCATTGGAAAAGAGTATTCTCTGTAGAGGGAATAACATGCAAAAGTCACAAGGCTGGGGCTTGAAGGAGGATCAAGGAGCCCTTTGTAACTACAGTGGATAGAGCAGTAGGTCAAAGAGGTAATTTCTTACAATGAAGTAGGAACCCTTGTTCTTGTCTGAAACTAATTCCTATTCATGAGCTCAGTATTATATACCTTTGTGATTAGCGAGGGACTTTTATTTTCTGTGTCATCATCCTCTCCTTTTTGCTGTTTCTTTCTAAACTTGCCCCAGTTTCCCTTATTTAAAAAATAGACTAAAATAAAAAGATCTCACTGTGACATTCTCCTAAAGTTATAATCCTGTCTGCCTAACTTCAAGGTTAGCTTGAAATAGTTGTCGGTGTTGTCTTTACCTCCTTATCTCATAGAGCCTTTTCAGCTCATTGCAGCACGCTTTTCATGCCCTTTTTTTCACTGAAACTGCTCTCAGCAGGGCCGTGGACAAACGTTTTCATTGCTAAATCCAAGTGGTACTTACAAAATATTTTTGCTATGAAACGTGTGCATATTAAAGAACAGTACAATATGTATATACAGTTTAAGGAATAATAAAATGAACATCAAGATACCCACCGTATTTGAAGTTATTAGACTTTATAATTTTTGCCAATCTGATGAGCATGAAATTCAAGCTAAATTTGCAATTCACTGAGTCTTAATGAGGTTGAGCATCTTTTCATATGTTAATTACTATTTGTGATTTCTCCTTTGAAATACCTATTTATTGTTTTTGTCCATTTTTAAAATTTCAGTGTTTGTTTTTTCTTAACAGTGTAGATACTGCTCATTTGTTACATGCTTTGCAAATGCTTTCTCCAAGTTCATAGTTTGACTTTTCACTCTATTTATGAAGTCCTTTGATGTTCAAAAGTTCTTAATTTAGAATATAGCCAATTTATCACTTTCATGACTTTTGTTCTGATTTTCTAGGACTTGATTTGTTTTCTTGTTTGGATTTATAGGTGGTGTCTTTGATAAATTCTGGAAAATTCTCTACTATTATCTCTAGAGGAATTTTCTTCTGAAGTTTTCATTAGACGGGCTGCACTTTTCTCCTTTTTTGTCTCTTAATGTTTTCATGATTTGCATCCCTTTGTCTCTGTGCTGCATTCTGTTGTATAATTTCTTTAGGTCTGTGTTTACTTCATATATCCATTTATTGAATTTCTAGCTTCATATTTTATTTCTGGATGTTCTCTTTTTTTGTTGTTGTTTTTAAATCAGCCTAGCCATTTCTGATAGCCTTTTGTTACTATCTTTTAAACACTCTTATTTCTTTAAACACTTTAAAAATATTTAATATTTGCTATCTCATAATTCCTGTAGCTGCTATATATGTGGGTCTGATTCTGTTATGTAGCAGAAGACTGCTCATTGTGTGACTTCTTGTGTTTTGTGCTCTACACATACCAGCCAGTGTTCTTCAAACTTTGGTATGCAAGAAATTCTACAGGAATCATCTCCCCAATTCTTAACCTCTGTATTTCTTCTCTGACAAAGCTCCTTTGATCAGGGTAGCAAAGTAGTATACTGCTTCTTTTTTTCCCACATCCTGTTCACAATTGCCCTTCTACTTTAAAGAAGAAAGACATACTCTCATGTATCATGAATATTTTTATGGTATGTTGCCCTGGGAAAGAAGGTGAAAAACCTTCCAGGGTGTCCAGAAAAAAGGGACAATTTAAATTACTGGTGAAGTGAAGTCTCTTAATTACGGTGTTAAGGAGAGCTTCCTGTCCTTCCCTGTCTTGTGTGGAAGAACATCAGAGCAAAGAATAAGCTTTTATTTGAAAATGCTGGGCATGAGAAGGGATGTCAAAAGCAACATTCTAATTTGGGGAATGAGGATGGAACATTTTATAAGGGGGAAGAGGAAGAATCGTCCTTAGATATTAGTAGCCATTATTTGATCTTTTGGGACTTTATCCAGAGGGGTGGACAGGGGAACAGTTTGGTACAGGTCATGTAGGAGTGTGAAAAGCTTTAGTTGTGGAGACGAGGACATGGAAGGACTACAATGAAAAAGTCTCTTTCAGAGGTCTCACACTTAGAAATATATCTGTTAAGGGTAAAGCTTCATGTTAAAACCTGGCCAGTATTGCAGCGTTCTGAATTCACAAAATGTAAAAAAGTTTTCATGAAATGACTTAATTTCATGAAATTTATTTTCACTTATTCACTATTCTATAACTTTATTCACTATTATAAGGAATGTAATTCCTGTTATAAGAGCAAAACCAAAGGAGAAATGCTGAAGTGAGTAGTGCCTTGTTTCAATCCAAGTGACATAAAGATCTGTGGTTGAGTGAAATTTTGGAATTAGAAATCAGATGAGATGAGACAAATGGGGACATGGGTTAACATATTTGTTTGAATTGGAAAAGTAAGTCATAATTTTCTGAGAAAGTAAGCCTCCACTGGCTGACTGGCTTAGCATTAACAGCAGGTTTTGCCATTTATGTTATATGGTAGATGTTCTCAAACTAAATGAGCGTAATCCTCAGTTCTGAGGTGGTTTTTTTGTTTTTTGTTTTTTTTTCCCCCAGAAATACATGTTTTACAACAAGTGATAAAGGAAAAACATCTTAATTGGTTTTGAGTTTTGTTTTATTTTTTTGTTTTGTTTTCTTTGCCAGAGGATGTTGAAATGAACAATATTTCAGTTTTCCCAATCCTATCATAGTGTCTTAAAATAATCCTGTCTCAGTGTCATAAAAGAAAATGATGAATCTTTCTAAGATTTCTTTTTGTATGCTTCACAGAATTAAAAAAAAATTAATGATTTTAATGATGGGGTGACAAATTCTTTTTTAGCTTTAAAACAAATTTTGAGGCTGACCTATATGAAATGTCAGCTAAGGGATTATTAAAAATAATATTTGATAATAAGTGATTATCTGCTTTTAAGCCAATAACCCAGAAAGAATTAAAAGAATTCAGTGATGAAACTTCCATTCTCATCTGCTGCTTTATGTGAATCAAGTTTCTCCTGTGTTAAATTTCTAAAAATTAAAGTGGGAATAAAACCAATGATTAAAAAAAAAACAATGATTCTGTATGATAGTAAATCATATTGATTCCTAGATACACAGTTTAGCTCATTATAAGGTGCATTTCCAATAAATTTTACCTTTTCTTTTTATTTTTTATTTCTTCTTATTTTTTTAAGATTTTTTTTATTTATTCATGAGCAACAGAGAGAGAGAGAGAGAGAGAGAGAGAGAGGCAGACCCACAGGCAGAGGGAGAAGCAGGCTCCATGCAGGAACCCCGACGTGGGACTTGATCCCTCATTCTCCAGGATCAAGCCCTGGGCTGAAGGTGGTGCTAAACCGCTCAGCCACCCGGGCTGCCCTACCTTTTTTTTTTAATGAGTATTGTAATATGTAATGTTGCCATTGTTTTGATCAATTACTCATTACAGTAATCACATAATTTTAACACTTAGAGGAAATCCATAGGAAAAATTTTCGTACTTAGCATCTTATCTCACAGGAAATTTTCATAAATTTAGACTTCAATTTCAATGCCTTTTTTGTTGCAGAGAAATATGATAATCAAGTTAGAACTTTTCGAGCATACAAATACATTCTTTTATAATATAATTCTATAGGATAAGTAAATGGAAAAGGTTAAAAAAAGTAATAAAATGAATTATTTCTGACTCTTAAAGAGCTTTATGTGATCTAAAATAGATTATGATAATCAAATTGTTATGATACGGTTGAAAGTGATACAATTTTTAGATGTCTATTTCATATACAGAAATTGCATCTTTTATACCATTTTAACCATTTTTAACCATCTGATGAAAAGTGGTAGATACCAACTTAAAAATGGATGAAGGGAAACATTTCTATAATCTTAGTGCAAACAGTTTTCTAAATTCCTAGAGCAAAGAATTTTTGATGAGAAAAATCAAGATTATTATGCTGAAGTACTTGCTGACTGGTGTAAAGCTCCATTATTCTTTTTTACTTCTGGGGCTTTATATATGCTGTTCTTTGCCTGGAATCTCTGACTTCCTCTGAACCTGGCTAACTTACTGATTCAGTACAAATTACAGTTTTTGCAAGCTGCTTTCCATTACCTGCTAAGGGTTGTCTAGAAGCTGTTCCTATGTGCCCCTCATCTGAGTTACATTGTGTTAGAAACACCTGTTTACCTTTTGATCTTCTGGATTCTCCCAGAGGACAGGAATTACTGTCTTATTTTCTCTCACCACTGGATACATAACTGACATTCATAAATATTTAATAAATGCCATCTCTATAAATGTTATTAATATTTCCCTAGAGTGTAAGCTCTGTGAGAGCAAGAAGTATGTCTTACGTTGATCTTTGAATCTCTAACTCTTAAGATAGTGCCTAAGATGTGATGGATGTGTGCAAATTTTGTCTGGTGATTGAATAAATGAACTTTATAGTAGCTATGGTAATTTATGTCTTTTAACAGGTTCTAATTACAGTAATGGAATGTAATGGAAAGAATTCCAATGCTCTGGATTTTATAACTTACTATGTTTTAGATTGTCATAGGTATGTTCTCACAGGACATACCTACTGTGTGTGCCTCCTCCATTTCAGTATTATTTCTAAAAATGTTTTCTCTCTAGTCTTAGGGTGAATACTCTAGTGTTTTATCATTTTTTAAATTATTACCTTAATATTTCTGTATTATTTTCTGTTTGGTCTTTTGTTTTCTTTTTAAATCAGGAATGTATTTGGAATGCTATAGATAAATTACTTTTTTTTTTTTTTTTTTTTTTACTATTTGTACAAGTGCTAATATGCTTATGCTTGCTTCTTTGAACTTATTAATGTAGTGCGTAATAAAATAGTAAATGTCCTCTTATTTGAAACACTCCTCCATTTCCTGGTAAGAATCCTGTTTGTTTGTTTGTTTTTTATTAAACTTTTTATTTTGAGGTAATTCTAAATCCACATGCATTTGTCAGAAATAATGATCCTCTGCCTTTTAACCCATGTCTTAGAGTTGTAATAACTTGCAAAACTATACTATTATGTCAGTATATTGACACTGACAAAAATCCACCAATCTTACTCAGGCTTCCTCAGTCTTATGTGTATTCCTGTGTGTGTGTGTGTGTGTGTGTGTGTGTGTATGTGTGTGTTAATTTCTAAACAGTTGGTCAGGTATAGGTTCCTATATCACCAGTCAAAATAGACAACAGTTGCCTAAGAAACCCTCCTTACTTTCTTGTAGCCACACCTCTATCTCCTCAACCCTACCGCACTCCTGTCCCCTGGTAGCCACTAACCTAGTCTCCATTTCTAAAATTATATCACTTAAAAAAATCCCATGTTAATGAAATCATACATTTCATACCCTTTTGGAATTGACTTTTTTTCCACTCAGCAAGTAATAATTGCCTGGAAAGTCATCTAAGTTGTCACATGTATCAATAGTTTGTTTCTTTTTTAATGCTCAGTAGTATCCCTTGGTATGTATGTATCAGAGTAACAGTTCAGCCATTGAAAGACATTTGGCTTGTGCTTTGGTCTGAATATTTGCCTTCTCCCTCCCCATTCATGTTGAAATCCTAATCCCCAAAAGTGATGAGTAGTAAAGTAGTAGGTGAGCCTTTGGGACATGATTAAGCCATAAGGGTGGAGCCCTCCTGAATGGGATTAGTACTGTTAGGAGAGTCTACACAGAGCTCCCTACCTTCATAGTGTTTATTTTATAAGAAATTGGCAAACTATTTTTAAAAGGATTGGCTGTACCATTAAACATTTCAGTCAGCAACATGAGTGATGAATGACCCAGTTTCTCCACATTATCATTTAGTATTTGGTGTTTCACTCTTTTTTATTTTAAAAAGTTCTAATACTTATGGCTTTAATTTTTATTTACCTGATGGCTACTGAAATTAATATTTTTTCTTGTGCTTATTAACTGTGTATCACCTTCAGCAAAATGTCTGGTTTTGCCCCTCCCCCCTTTTGCCTTTATTTGGTTTTGAGAGTTCTTAATATATTGTAGTTACTAGTCCTTGTTGAGATACATGCTTTCAAGTATTTTCTCCCAGTCTGTAGTTTCTCTTTTGTCTTCATCACAGGGTCTCACAAAGTTTTAATTTTGATTGTGCCCAGTTTATTGTTTTTTCTTTTCTTTTTTAAAAAGATTTTATTTATTTATTCATGAGAGACACAGAGAGGTAGAGGCATAGGTAGAGGGAGAAGCAGGCTTCCTGTGGGGAGCCCAGGACCCCAGGATCACAATCTAAGTCAAAGGCAGACGCTCAACCACTGAGCCACCCAGGTGCTCCCCAGCTTTTCTTTTCTTAATACATGCTGTTGGTGTCAGGTCTTTGTATTTTATTGTGTATTTTTCTTAACATCCTAGTCTGTTCTGTTTTTCTCTCCCAAGAAGAGTTCCTAAGTAATACTGATTCAGCCTTTTAATTTTTTTAAGTATTATCATTGTCAGATTTTTAGTAACGAAACGATGTCATGCTAGTTTACTAAATATCGTTAAGATGGTCCTTGTATCTGATGTGGATTAAAACACAGTAGGTTTATCTCTTTCTTTAGCTTAAGGAAAAGTAATTGAGAGGTTTCTGGGTGGCTCAGTCAGTGGGTGTCTGCCTTTAGCTTGGGTCCTGTGTCTGGGATAGAGCCCGTCATTGGGCTCTCTGCTCAGAGGAGAGCCTGCTTCTCCTTCTCCCTGTGCCTGCTGCCTCCTCCCACTCCGATTGTGCTTTCTGTCAAATAGATAAAATCTTTAGAAAATGATAAAAAAGTGGGATCCCTGGGTGGTTCAGCGGTTTAGTGCCTGCCTTTGGCCCAGGGCGTGATCCTGGGGTCCCGAGATCGAGTCCTGCGCCAGGCTCCCTGCATGGAGTCTGCTTCTCCCTCCACCTGTGTCTCTGCCTCTCTCTCTCTGTCTGAAATAAATAAATAAATAAATAAATAAATAAATAAATAAAGCAGAACTTTGTGCTGTTGGGGGGGGATTATTTTATTTACTTATCAATTTATTCAATTTGAAATATTTTTGGTTTTAACCAGTATTGATATATTAAAGTTTTCTGGGATATTTCCCATTTCTGTCAGATTTACAAATGTATTAGGTAGAAATTACAAATTTTTAAAGAGATTTATTGGTTTATTAGAGAGTGTGAGGGGAGGGTGTGGCAGGGGGTGGGAGAGAGAGGGAAGCAGACTCCCCACAACCCTGAGATCAGGACCTGAGCCCAAATCAATAGTTGGATACCTGAGCCACCCAGATGCCCCAAATTACAAAGTTAACCTTTTCTTGCTTCCCTCATATCTCTCACAATCAGTCAGTAAGTTTTTAAAAATTTACTTATCTCCTCAAGTTTCTTTGGTATATCATATCCTCATCCTCTACCCAAACTACTGACAGAGCTTCCTGGTTTCTACTTCAAACAGGTAAGCTCTTTAGCCACTAGAAAGATCTGCTTTAAGTGCTTAGTTTAAAAAGGAAAAGAAGTAAAAGAATGATAACATTGAGTATCAACATTTAGAAGTTCTGCATGACACCAACAGTATAATTAATTTAAAAAACATTGCAAGGGAAAAAATTTTCCAGCAGATGAGACAGAGGGCTGGTATAAAACACTCATACAAAACTATTTCATAAAAACTAAGATCCCCATAGATAAATGGATAAAGAACATGTATGTATGACTACTAAAGGAAGGAATGCTAATTATTAACATTGAGCTTAATTAGTAATACAAATTAAAATCACTTGTTTTGGCTGTAAAATTGTAACTCAGTGCGGATGATTATATGGTGAAATTCCCATTGACAAGGCCTTGTGAGTTCGTACAAAGTTTTGGAAAGCATTTTGGCAGAATGAATGGAGCTGTAAAATATTTGTAATTCAGTAATTTTGGTTTTAGAAAGCTTGTGCTTAGGAAATAATCACAAATATATTGAGAGCTTTATGTGGAGTCCTCTGGATGATTATACATTTGTGAAAAATGCAAAACAACCAAAATACATGTCATTGTGGAAATGGTTCGTTATGGCACTTTGGCACTTTTACTGGGTGGAAGGTAATATAATCAGTTAAGAATTACAGAGCATCTCATAACATGGGAAGAAGTTTATGTGAAAAAGCAGGATATAAAATTATATATATATATGTGTGTGTGTATATATACACAAACACACAATATGAATTGAGGTTTTATTGTGTGTATATCTGGAGAAAGAGATTGTAACATTTAGGTTCAAGGTGAGTTTTTCTTCTGTATTTTTTGTTTATTTTCTGTTCTATAAGTGAACATGTTCCATACCATAGGTTTATTTTTTTTCCATACCATAAGTTTAAAAACAAAGCATTTATTAAAGACAAATTCATTTTTGAAAGCCACCTATATAGTAGCTCCATATATGAGTGCTCTTAGTGATTTGAACTTGAATCATCTTTAGCAGGTTTTTTGTTTTGTTTTGTTTTGTTTTATCCCTAAAGATTGATTCATTTACTTGAGGGAGAGACAGAAAGCAGAGGGAGAGGGAGACAAGCAGAGTCCCTACTGAGCCGGGAGCCCAGTGTGGGGCTCTCAATCCCTTGACCCTGAGATCATGACCTGAGCGAAGTCAAGAATCAGCCGCTTAACTGACTGAGCCACCCAAGATACCCCTTTAGCAGTTCTAATCAAGGTGGATTTTAATCTGTTTCTGGAACCTTTCTCATTTTCTGTTGTCTTCAGAGCCTTCCAACATTGTATTCTCCTCTGGCTTCACAACTCTTTCGTTCTCCCAACACACTGGATTTTATCCTTAGGCACTAACTTGAATGTCACTTTTTCAGGGAGACCTCCTAAACTTCCTAAGGTGCTTTTTTTCTGTGTTCTCTCTGTGTCTTGTGTGTCTTACATTAATTGCTTTTCATTTATCTAATTGTGCTTTCAGGGTTTAAACTTCAGGCTTGCACCCTTGTAGGTGCTTTTTAATTTATTTACTGTGCCTCCCAGTGCTAGGCCACTAAAGATATTTACATAAAAAAGAAAACGTGCTCAAAAAATGTTTGTTAAATTGACCAGGATTTTAAGGCATCAGTGTTCTGTTCCCTAAAGGGAACTAGGGACACAGGGTTGTCACTGAATAAAGAAGACAATTAACATTCTTGTAGCTCTTCCCATTTGCTTTCTTTCAGGATATCTGATTTGAACCCCACAATAATTCCAGTTCTTCTATTAGTAAGTGATAGAACCAGGAACTGAATGGCATGCTAGATGAGAAATAGTTATATGTAAAATTGTTGATAGCAGGTAGTAATTAGAAAACTAGTTATGGAGTGAATGAGAGAGAGTAAAGGGTCTAGTCATACTGGTGAAAAATGAAAGGAGGGCAGAAAGGCAATGCAGTAATCTGGGAGATTTCTAATAAGTGGAGAGTAGAAATGGAGGACAGGCTTGATGTTATTAACATAACTCTGAGCAACATGTGTTTCTGTTTTTGCTCCCCCTTTAATGAAGCCAGAAAATTTTTGAGTCTCTACTAAATTGAACACCATATGGTAAATATTTTGATTCTTTCAGATTTGGTGTTATGGATAAAGTTAAACCCATAAATATTCCTTCCCTTGAAATTTAGTTAAGTAGTTAAGCATAGTTTCAAGTGTGATTTTTTAAAGTTTCCTCTAGGGGGTGACGGTGTATAATTAACAGACTTTCAGTGAAAGTGTGTAAGTGTTCTTTCAGAGTAATTTGTTTATATGATTACAGGAAAATTAAATACACTCGTTCAGGAAGTTGTAAATACGTATGGATGTTTCAACTCTGAGATGTTACAGGTGTAAAAATTTAGTGTACTAAATAATATTGGATTTTTTAAACTTATGTGTTAAGTATGATGGATTTTAGGATTAATAATCAGTTGCCTATTTTTTCTGTTGTTAATCATGCAGGGATTGGATCTTTTAGTGCTAGTGAGACATACTACCCAAACCAATAAAAATGAGACATTTCTTTCTCCTTTTTTACTGGTGTGATTAATTGAAGCCCATAGTCCTGTTGTTTAAATACTTATTTTTTATTATAGGCTGACTCAGTATACTTTACTGTAGCAATGACAGGTTAATAATGAAAACACACAAAGTTGAATACCTGGTTTATCCATTAACATTCCATTTATTTACCATATGTTTGTTTTTGTAGACGTGCTGCTAACATGAATTTTATTTTGTAAAAAGTGGTCATTTTAATAGTTACTCCTTTTTTTGAGTGAAGTAAATCAGTTTTTAGACTCTCAGCCTGTCCCTGAAGTTAAAGGGAGGGGTCAGTGGTGTCAAGTAATTCGTCCTTAACTGTCATTGTCTTTGTTTGGCACCCAGGCAAGTTTAAAGCATCTTTGTAAGTTTCATTTTTATGACAGTTATGTTTGATGTTCAGAGTGAAAACTAACTCTTGAGCAGTGCATTATAATATAAAAGAGGTTTCATTGCTTAAGTTCCTGTTTTCATTCAATTTGTCATTTATTTTTCTGTGGGTTCTCAAGGTTTTTTGGTTAGATTTTTTTTTTTTTAAACCTTAGTTACTGCTTCTCTTTGGAAGCACTTTGGATTCTATTGTGTCTCCACTAGGGGTTTATTATATTCCCTTTTGTTTTATTTTTTTTAGTGATTGCTCTAGTGTTTACTAACCTTATCATAGCCTACTATCATATAATATACTGCCTCACATTCAAGGTAAGAACTTTACTTTTTTTTTTTTTTCCTTCTCCAGTCCTTTGGCTAAAGTTGTTGCATGTATTACTTATAAATATGTCATTAACCCTACACTATATTTTAATTTCTTTAGTTGTCATTTTTTAAAAGAATTTTATAAAATGAGGAAATAAAATTTTGAAATATTGTCCCACATAATTACCATTCTCAACACTTGCTACTCCTCTCCTTAGATCCAACTTTTAAATCTGGTATCATTTTCTTTCCTGTTGAAAAGTTTTATCATTTCTTATGCAGGCTTGCTGCAGGTGAATTCTTTTTGTTTCTATTGTGTGAAACAAGCTTTTATTTCATATTTATTTTTGAAAGATAGTTTTGCTGGGTAAGGAATTTTAACTTTTCAGTTTTCATCAGAACTAACTTTCTTTCTTTCTTTCTTTCTTTCTTTCTTTCTTTCTTTCTTTCTTTCTTTCTTTCTTTCTTTCTTTCTTCCCTTCCTTCCTTCCTTCCTTCTTTCCTTCTTTCCTTCTTTCCTTCTTTCCTTCTTTCTTTTTTTTTGTGCCACACCTCCCCACCTATCCTCTTTGCAGAATCCAGTTACACATATGTTAGAACACTTGGTATTTTTTCCTAATTCACTGAGACTCTGGGTTTCTGTTTCTTTTTCTTTTCAATCCTTTTTACCTCTCTTCAAGTAGTTTCTATTGCTGTGTTCTGAGTTCATTTAATCTTCTGTGATGTCTCAACTACTATTAATTCTGTCCAGCAGATTTTTCATTTCAGATATTTTTCATCCAGACATTCCATTTGTGTTCATTTGTGCATGTTTTCTCTCCTCATTTTATTCATAGTTTCCATTAAATACTTCATCATGATTTCCCAGTAATTTAATATCACTCTCTGCTCTTTCTGTTGTTTTGTCATTGCTCAATCTTAATTGGGCTGTTCATATTTCCTGCTTATTGCCACCTGTAGTAACTTTGGATTAGTTGCAGGACGTTTAAGTTCTTGCATGTCTGGTTATTATGGCCTTTGAACAGATTTGATCTGGCCAACAATTAAGTTAGATGCAGTTAAGTATGATATGTTTGTGTCTTTGTTTTTAGTTTGGGGCAAGTCTAAAGTAGTTCTAAGGACCGAATGATCCTACTACCAAAGGATATCCCATTTGAGGTCTCTACTAAATATCTTGGGTAAGCATTTAGGATTCTCCATCCTTTTTGGAACTTGAATGCATCCCAGCTTTGGAAATGTGCTTTAGGGATGATCCAGCTCACAGTTTCTGTAGATCTTGTTTTTTTTTTTCTTGACTTTGTGGGTTTCATCTACATATGCACATCCTACTATTCAGTTTAGCCTCAAGTTTATCCCAGTACAGATTTCTAGGATTCTTTTCTGCATGGCTTCGCATCTTCGGAACTCTGCCCCTCCACTTAGAGCTATTTCAGTCATCTGAGCTTTAGTCTGTTTTCTCAACTCTACTAGACTGTATTCTGCTTAGGGCTCCCTCTCCCCACTCCTTAGTTTAGAATGTGCTTCCTGGAAGAATGCTGGACTGATCATTGGTGGAGTCATCTCATTTGTTTTTTCTCCAGGTGTCATGGTCTTTCCATCTGTTTCCATTTGTGAAAAAATGGTTCATATATTTTGTCTAGTTTTTTGTTGTTTATGGTGGAATGTCAAGTCTAGTTACTCCATCATGGCCAGGATTAGAATCTGGTCTCATTTTAGTAATCAAGTAGTCACTTAGTTTTTGCTCTTTGCCAGCACAATCTTTTCGTAAGAATTCAGGAGTAGCTCACTTTTTCTTAAAGCTACTATATTATGACAGGAGCTCCAAAAATATTTGTTTAGTGAAGGAATATGCAAAGTAAATACCTTTTATTAGTAGGTACTCGTTCATACTTTCCTTTTTATCTTTGGCTCAGAAATGCCTTCATAAAAGCTAATACTAACCATGTAGCAAGTATTGACAATATACTTATGAATAGAGTAGTATATTTTATTTATTGGCATAAAATCTTTTAAACAGTATATATCATAATGACTCCTAATTGAGTGCCATGTTAATTTAACCTATCAAAGCGTCAGTCTTCATAATTGCTTTATGTATCTTTTTTTTGTGTTTTTATCATGCATTTTGTAGTTTTATAGTTCTCATGTATAAGCAAGGATGTGTTAGAATGTTAGTGTTTAGATTTTATGGAACTTTGAATTACACATACCTTCAGGATTACTAACTGTTTATCTCCTAAATGCCTCACATTAAATTACAGTTAGGTTGGAAAGTATTTAATCCTTTTGCAAATGTGCCTCATTACTCATCTTCAAATAATATTTATTCATAAAAATAAACATATTTCCTTGAAATAAATCAAATATATTTTCTTATAGATGATTTTAGCTACATATTCTGTTTTAGTAGGTAATTTTCCATGTTAGACGTTAATTTTTCATCATCCTGCTGCTGCTACAATGAATTAGTTGTCTTAAGCTCTATGTGAAAGTAATTTCTTTTTTCATCCTTTATGGCAAAAAGATCTTCTGGTGCACTTGCTAATTTTCACAAGTAGATTTAAGGTCTTTTTTGCTTTTATTAATGTTTAAAAATGTACCACAAGATAATTTTCTGTATTTAAGAAGTAAACTGTTATTTAAGAAGTAAACTGTATGAAATATTCAAAAATGTAAAAGCCAGACCTGTTTTATCCAAATATTTCCAATTCTGAGGTGATTCTTCCCAGTTCTTCAATTAAAGGTGTTATTATGTAATAATACCCTGGTAATTGCAAAGACTTAAGTACGTGTGCTAACCAAGAAAGAAAATGCAGGTGAAGCCAATAAACTATATTATCATTACATTGTATTTCAAGTAACAACCAACCATCTGAGTTAAGGTTAACTTTTAAAGGATAGAAGCTGATATTTTAATTTTTGTTGTGAAGTAGGATAATGTCTGTGGTAATATGAATTGGGAATAATTTGATTTTTGTTTCAAAGGAGATACAGATATTCTCCATTTTTATTGTAAACAACAGTAGAAATAGTTACAAATAATAAAAACTGAGAGTTGTACTTTTTACAAATGAATAAATCACTTTCTCATGGTGACAAGAAAACTGCTCAATTTAACTTCTGCATGTTTGCTTAATGGTTAAGTCCTGGATGGCTGCCACTAAAGCCAACGTGAACATAGGAATCAACCTCATTTTTTCTGTCTATGCCGAATAGCCAATTATTCCTAAAATTGGTTCACCAACCACATTCTACAACCTACACTTCATGGATTGTAGGATTCATATAGTATTCACTACTCTGTTAGGAAGATAGGAGAAAGACATCGTAGGAAAATAAAACTGTTCTGTATTTCCTCACATTATCATGACATCATGTTGGCCAATAGTATGTATAAGTAGTGAATAATTAATTAACATCCTTTAAATTTTCTGTGCATATTTTAGGGTGAGGTGTTATCTTAAAGAGATTGGCATGTGTTTGAAATAGTCATTTGGGAGGTTAGAAAGGCAAGCGTGAAGCTCATTTCAGGTTGATAATTATATTTATAATGGCAGTAATCTGCCATGATCTCTATATAGACATAGAGAAAGGCATATGGGTTTGTAAATGAGTGTCCTTTTGCCAAAGAAATACAGTAAAATGATTAAGGAGTAGAAGGAGATAGAACAGTAAAATTCTAGAAGAATATCTTATAAATTCAAAGCTGGTTGCAGAGAGAAGTTAAAGGAGAAAAGACTAATTGTAATGAAATAGATGCCAGTGAACTGAACACCTGTTGTAATAAGCATAATTTCAAGTTGGAAGAAAAAGAAATTGTGTTTAGAGTTGGTGCCTTACTCCCTCATTTAAAACAAACTCTGATGTTGGCAGTACCCAGCATGTGCCAGTTCCATGAAGTTATCAGGACCCAAGCACTTTCCAATTTCACATCTGGAAACCAGTGCATGATTACCATTTCCAAGGTTGCCTTCTGATCTAAGATGTCTTACTAGTGTTTCAGTCATACCATTTCTGTTTTAGGCAGCAGGAAGGAGAAGAGGGAAAGCGACAGTAAGATCTTTCCTCTGCTGTCATTTCCCCTTTAAGGTGACTTCCAGTATTCTCTCCCAAGAACTTCTGATAACACGGTACCAATCTTAGTTACACAGCCACATCTGGCTTTGAGGAATATTGGGAAAATATTGGGAAAATTTTGGCTAGGTACATTACAACCCCCTTAATAATTAGGACTCTCATTAGCAAAAAAGATAGGAAGAAAGAATGTGGGTAGGCAGTTAGTAGTCTCTGCCACAAGTGTTTATTATCCATGTGAACAGCCAGATTTTCAAGATGATGGAAAGACAAGGAAGGACCTTGAGGTTCTTGGTCAGTTACAAGCATTAGCAAGATCAAGAAGAAGAGAGGGACTTGAACTGTAGACCAGTGTGTTTAGAAGACACTGAGAGAATACTAGAAGTAGCAGTAGGATGAAAACAAACAAATCATACTTGCCAGTCCTGACATAGGAAGAATGTAAGAGAATTTCTTAAAGTGACATCTAAGATTTAGTTAAGACAAAGAGGGAGAAGGAATCTGAGGAGACACAGGGGATTTTGCTGATTATAAAGCCATAGTTCCAGGAATTATGGTAAAAGAATTGGGGTTCTATGGAAGAGGTATGGGCTAGGGTAGGGTGAGAAAATATAGTTTATAATTGAGAGGAGCAAGGATGTAGCTAGTAGTGATTTCTAAACCTTTTGATCACCTATCTATGAGTTTTAAAAAATTAATCTCAAATATTATGCAAATTACATACTGAATACTATATTATAAAAATACATGTATTATTAAAGTTGTAGAAACATAGAATTTTTTTAAGATGTTATTTATTTATTCATAAGAGACACAGAGAGAGAGGCAAAGACATAGGCAGAGGGAGAAGCAGGCTCCCTGCGGGGAGCCAAATGCAGGTCTCAGTCCCAGGACCCTGGGATCACACCTTGAGCCGAGGACAGACATTCAACCACTGAGCCATCCAGGTGCCCCGAAACATAGAAATTTTTAAAGAATTATTAAAAAATCATCAGTAGAAATGCTAAAGATTTTCTTTTCCACACTCTAGGCAGTTATCTTGCCAATCCCTGGGATTGGTCCTAGGTCCCAAAGGCCACAGTTTCAGTATAGCATAGGGTAGGGACTCTGTTAGGGGACATATGAGCAGCCTGGCATGGAATTGGTCCCTATTCCCAAGCAGAAGCCTTCCTCTTAAAAATAAGAACAAGAACACTTAAAACTCTTGGTAAAATTTTGGTAATACAGTAAGACATAGCAAGATTAAATTTGGAGGAAGAAAAAGCAGTTATGAGTTAGAGATACTGTCATGTGTAGAAATGGCATTTGATCTGTGATCTCAAAAAATCAAATAGCCAGTAAATATAAAAAGTAAAAATATGCAGGGGCACCTTGATGGCTCAGGCAGTTAAGTGTCAGACTCTTGATTTCAGCTCAACCTCCGGGTTGTGAGACCCATGAGCCCTGTACTAAGTTCCGAGCTCAGCACAGTCTGCTTGTCTTCCCTCCCTCTGCTCCTCCATCCATTTGTGTGTGTGTGCTCTTTCTCTCCCTAAAATAAATAAATAAAATCTTTTTAAAAATGATTTTTAAAAAAGTAAAAATAGAGAACCACAAAATCATTAGCGAAAGGAAGGATCATTTATTAAGTGTATTTGAGATAGATGGCAGTCACTTGGGGAGAAGAGGAAATGCAAGTTAGAGCGTTAAGTTTGAAAGGAAAAACTAGAAAAATGAGAGTGAATATCAAGTCCCTTAAGAGATAAAAGAACTTTCCCAAGCTTGGAATTGACAGGAAAAAAAAAAAAAAAAAAAGGTAAATAATTGGTTTGAGTACATAAATATTTTAAGCCTCTGTGTTTTATTTTAAAACAGCATTCAGAAATTGAAAGGTGGCATGATATTTGCAGCCAATATGTTTGTTTTCCAAAGAGCTCATGTGATGTACTGTAGAAGAAGAAATGCAACAAAAACACTGGAAGAAGAAACCTGAACAGCTCTCAAAGAGGAAGTGTTTGGGAGTTCTGGTCAGTTTTAAGAAGAGAAGGAGCTAAGATAGGCAGAGTTCTAGAATAGCTCAAAAGAGATGTGACTGGTTTAAAAGGAGGTTGTTTAACCATGCTTTAAGAGGTGTGGAGGGAGGGGAGAGATGATGAAAACCTTAAAGACGAATGGGTAGAGGGAAAACCTAGCCATGTTGCTAAAAAAAATATGACTAGTTAAAAGAAGAAAGAAAAAGAAAATTTGATCGCATTTGTTATCAAAGCAATAGACCTTGAAAATAAGTGGGGTTTTTTGTTTTTCAAATTAGAATTTGGTTTGGGGTCAAAGTGATACCCAGTGCTAGCTGGTATGCAGTGAAAACAAAAGCCCTGTGCTTTTTATACTGTGTGGCTATGTGAATCTGTACAGTACTTTTGGAACTCCATTTTTTTCTCTTGTTAATAACTAGATGGACCAAACCCTGAAATCTGATATATGAAAATAAATACATTAATAAATAAAACATCAAACTCTATAACATGAGATAGCCTTAAAAGCCTAATCTTAAAACAGTTTCTTCAGAGAAAGCTTTTAAAATTAAAAACACAGAATAAATAATTGCATATTATGTGTATCTTAATACCTATTTAAAGAAGATAACATCAAGTAGACATAATTGAATTGGAAATCCTGAGAGTAACTAACAGATACCAAGCCATTTACAAAGGTCTAGTGATTAAAACAGCAATAGGCCAGTAGACTAATGAAGCAGGATAGACAGTATACAGAATTGGGCCCTTTTATCCCATGGAAGCTTAATATATGATAATGAATGATGAAAGTGGCATTTAAATCAGTGACGTAGAATGAGCTATTCTTTCATCCATGTATTTTTCTATTCAGAAAATGTTTATTGAAGGCCAAGCACTATCCTATATGCCAGGGGTACATCAGCAAACCAAATACAATAAAATCACCATCATGACAGAGTTTAAACTTGAATTGAGTGGAGGCAGTGGATAAATAAGTAGAAGATAATTATGTGCTGAGGAAGAGAAGTAAAGCAAGGAAGGGGGATAGTGTTCACAAGATGCCATTTGAGGGGAAAAACGTATCCCTTGTGTACGCCTTGTAAAGAACTGCCGCAAGGCAATTTGTTAAAAAGCAAACAACCCAATAGAAAATTTGGCAGATCTTTTTCTTTTATTTTGATAACTACTCCTGATTCGTAAAAGAGGATATAGAGATATCCAGTAAAATATGCAGTACTTTTTTAGTAGTGAAAATGAAAATCACTTAAAATCTTGAAACTGATAGGAAGTTTAATAATACTGGTTATTTTTTACTTTTTGTGGGCTTGAGGAACTGGTGCTTACATCTGTTAGAGATAGAACTGCATATTCATAATCTGTTTTGGAGGACAGTTTAAGAGTAGCTCTCAAAAATGAAAAAGATACACATACTATGACCTGAGTGTTCTGTTTCTTGGTATTTGCCTCAGGGAACTCTTGAATGTATATACAAGAAGATCTAGTACTACAACATGATTTGTAGTAATGAACATCTGAGAACTACCTAAGTGTGCTTTCTTTAGAGTGGTGTGTCTACAGCACTGTCACAGATTTCCAGAACATATTTGGAGAATGTAAAAGAAAATTTTCAGGTAGTATATATACACACCAATGGTAACAAGAGCCACCAAACCTTTTACAACTCCTGTCACTGGGAAAACTATTAGGGTCATGGTGTCACAGAAGTTTTTTAGCATTAGCCTTATCTCTAATGTTTTATTAAGTTTTTAAAAACGGTGTGTATTCTTTTGTATATATAAAAATGGCTATATTAAAAAATTGACTATATATAAAAATGTTAGCCACAGCTCAACTTATGTTTACCAGTCTTGTAGCTCCTCTCTAACTCCTATTATATATTTTATCAATATCACTTATCAAGCATTTGTTGAGTGCTCTTGTACATGTGTTGGTTTTTCTGATTGCCTTAACTTGCAATTAAATTACAGGTCTTTTTGACAGCTTAGGACCTAATCTCTTTTGTTTGTTTGTCTGTTTGTTTGTTTCTTTCTTTCTTTCTTTCTTCCTTTTTTTTTTTTAACATAATGCCAAAAGAGAGGGCCTTACTTGGTTAAAAAAAGAAAGAAAGAAAGAAAGAAAGAAAGAAAGAAAGAAAGAAAGAAAGAAAGAAAGAAAGAAAGAAGAATTGGTATTACCATGAATCTGTTACATTCTTTGATTAATATTTGTGTGTTCTTTATTTTGTAAATAAAATCCATAGTAAATCAGAGTTTTATTTCTAAATTCACTTAAATTTTAAATTATTTATTAGACAGAACATGTATTTTAAACATTTAGTAATGGAAATTGTTGAAGTCATCTCACTTTTCTTTGTAGGTCGTTTATATGCAATGCAAACTGGAATGAAGATTGATAGTAAAACTCCTGAATGTCGTAAATTTTTATCAAAGCTGATGGATCAGTTAGAAGCTGTAAGTTAAACACTGATCATTTATTTTCTGATTAATGTTTTAAGTCGCATTTTATTACATTTTTGTATATATATTTTGCCATTTTAGTTCTTCCCCTTAGCAACAATCAGTGTCATTACAGCAGAGGAAAAATTAGACACAACTTTTTAAATTTATATCTTACTGCGAAAGGAGTTGTAAGCATAAGTTAAAGCTTAATAGCTGTAGCTCTTTATTTATTTAGTTATGTGACCTGAAGATATGAAGAGAATTAGAAACCTAAATATTTGACTAGTTGTGTTATTTTGTGTAGAAAGACAAAATTTTAGATATATTAAAAATCAAAACGTATAATAGTTCAGAGCTTTTATAAATGTTGAAAGTTATTCAGATCAAAACCTAATTACATTAAACAGCCATAGGCAGTTGGGTACTAACTGAATATGGGTGTCTGGCCTTTGGACCCAGAGTCTCTGTCATTGCTACCATTAACTACCTATGGTAGATCTGGTGGGACCACTGATGGGAATCCAGCTGCCCTTGAAGCCTGTCTGTTGTTTCTATTTCTAGCTTGGTTTCTGTAGGTACCGGAAAAATTTGAGTACTCTTTTCTTTCTTTCTTTTTTTTTTCTTAAAGATTTTATTTATTTGTTCATGAGAAACAGAGAGAGAGAGAGGCAGAGACACAGGCAGAGGGAGAAGCAGGCTCCATGCAGAGAGCCCGATGCGGGACTTGATCCCGGATCTTCAGGATCACCCTCTGAGCCGAAGGCAGATGCTTAACTGCTGAGCCACCATGGAGTCCTTTAGCACCCTTTTTTGCAAGGTGGGGTAGGGGATGAGAGGAGGAATGTGTCTCACACATATCCATATATTTATAAAATCGTATTGCTAGCAGAGATTTTATATAGAATTATCTCTATTAATTTCACTATATAGCAATGATAACTACATTAGCTATGGATAAGACAGAACTCAAAATAGTTATTTATAATAAGCAAAGTATAAAATCACATTTGTAAAGGGACTCAGCAGGAGTTTATTATTATTTAAATTAAATAACAGTAGAATACGTCTATTCCATGGTGAGTCTATCACACCTTATAATGTTTAGATTACTCTGTTGGAAAACTGAGTATATTATGTTTTTGCTGCCAGATATTTCATGTTGAAGATGAGATGAAGTGACATACTCCTACTTTTTTCTAGAATTAAATCCACTCCTAGAATTGAATCTAGAATCAAAGCACTTCATAGTGTGGATATAGTAAACTAGTGTTATATGTCAATTTTTTTTTCTGTTTAAGATAAATGTAGCTAACACATCCTTAAATTCCAACATTAAATCTCTTCTGGAACTTACATTATTCTGTTGTAATTATGAGAATATTTATTTTGCTGATTTTGTGAAAAATCCTGAAGCCTTTCTTAAATTTCTTACTTTATAACATTTTTGAGAAAAGCCATTTCTAAATGGTAGTGTGGTACTCAGATCTAATATTCCAGAGTCCTTTCATTCCAATGCAACAGTCTGTAAGCTATAGGAACTTAATTTGCTGTGTTTAAAATATTTTAAATTATCATATGTGTGGGAAAAGGATATACTAAAAATTTACAGTTGTGAATTGTGTTAACTTGAGGTGTATTTTTGTCTAAATTTTAAAAACTCTGTAATCCTAGTGAGTTTGTGATCTCATTCTGTAGAATTAATTTTTTTTTATATATTATCCTCTGGGAGATACTATTTTAGGATATAATGATTTTATATTTTAAATTATGATTAGGAATTCCTAATCATAAGTTTTCCTAATTCCATTTTTAGGATATCTGCTGATATATTGGCTGTTATTTTAGAATATTTGTCTAATGCTTTATATAGATAGTTGGATGTGTTATCATTTTATTCTTGGTTATTTTGAGTTTTAAAGCTAACTTATCCTTTCAGGTTATCATGAGTGTGTTTCTTCAAAGTTTGTATACATTGGGTTTTATTCAAAAAAACCTTGGGTTGAAGCAGAGCAATTTTTGCAAGATTTCATTGATATATCTTTTCCTGAAATGATAAAATAACGTAAAATAATTATGTAAAATAATTTTAAATAATCATTTAAAATGATTTTTGGATTATTTGTACTTAAGCATACATTTCTGAGAGTCCAAAATCTTAAGCTTTGTATCTGATTTAATTTTAGCTTAAGAAACAGTTGGGTGATAATGAAGCTATTACTCAAGAAATAGTTGGTTCTGCTCATTTGGAGAATTATGCATTGAAAATGTTTTTGTATGCAGATAATGAAGATCGTGCTGGACGATTTCACAAGTAAGTAAAGTAAAAGAAAAATTAAAATTGTAAGTTTAGTTACTGTGTAACTGGAATTACCCAGTTTTCCATTGAACACTTTTAGACTTGATAAATGATTTAGATTTTTTGGTAATTCCTTGTAGAATGTCAGAATGATTTTAGGTTACAAAAGCAATACTGTCTTTTTAGAGAAAATGGCTGACAGAAGACTAGCCAGGGGAGATTTATTTTTTCAGTAATTATACCCTAAGTAGTCATTCTTTAACATTTGGTGAAATCTGAGAGTTGATTTTAGCCAGCAACAACCTAGTGCGATACTGATATTTTAAATTATCACAACCTGCTAATTCAAATGATTTGTGATCATTATAATAATGCTGAAATGCAAAGAAATCACATGGCTTGATATAGATTGAGATAACACTGTAGTTGCTTTGTTATGTGTACACTGGTGGGGGTTAGGGCAGACAGTAGGGGCAGATGGAGAGATAGAATCTTAAGAAGACTCCATGTGCAGCACAGGACTCCATCTCACGACCCTGAGATCATGACCGGAGCAAAAGTCAAGAGACACTTAACCGAATGAGCCCCCCATGCACCCCTATAATTGCATTTTTTAATAAAAAGTATACTATAAAACCTTGTTATAGTATATTTATTTGTAATATGAATGTTGTTGCTTTCTCCTAATACAAATTAAAGAAGTAGCTTTATTGTGTTCTTGAAATCTGATTTTATGGAGCACCTGGGTGGCTCAGTTGGTTGAGCATCTACCTTTGCTCAGGTTGTGATTCTGTGGTCCAAGGATTGAGTCCCTCATCAACTTCCCCATGGGTCGCCTGCTTTTCCCTCTGCCTCTCTTTCTGTGTCTCACATGAATAAATAAATAAAAATTTTTTTTAAATCTGATTTTATTTAAAACATTAATTTCACTTTTGTAAACACTGGAATTTTTTTTTCCTCATAGTTCCATGATTAATTCTGCAACTTAATGTTTTTTATTTAACTAAATCAGCTTTCTCTTTTTTAGAAACATGATCAAATCCTTCTATACTGCAAGTCTTTTAATAGATGTCATAACAGTGTTTGGAGAACTCACTGATGAAGTAAGTATACAGTTTTTATTGTTTTGTTAGCTGAGGCTCAGTATTGTTGCTCTTTATGAGTTTTGTAATTGCATTGCTTACTTAGAACAGCATGCCTATCAGAAACCTAGTGTAAGTAAAAAGTGTATTGGCCACATTTGTAAAAGTAAGATGAAGTAATTCTTAATAAGAAATTGTATTTTTTGTCGTATGTTCTTTAAATCTAGAATGAATTTTAGTTTAGCAAATATACAGCTACTGTGTTGGGCAGCCCAAGTTTAGGGTTTGATTTTATTAAGGGCTTAAATATTCCTAATCCTGTATGCTGTTAAATTTCTGCACTGTTATTTGGTAAATATACTGGAGGCAGAGCCATTTTAGGACTTTTTTTCTGTTTAATTTCTAATCAGAAATATGATGATTTGTTTCATTGTAAAATACACATAGAACTTGATATTTTCTGAGGTACTTTCTATTTTATCATTTTGTTTTTCATAACCTCCAAGATAGAGTATATATTCATTTTATACATGAGCAAATTGAGGCTAAGTGACAAACTGTGAGTTTATGTGAGTTCTGTGTTGTTTTCACTGTAGCACACCTTACTATTGGCATGGAAAATGTGATTTTTGGGAGGGGAGATAGTAATCTAGAAACAGAAAAGTAAAAGAGCCACAAATGAGACTGATATAGGTGTGTTATAATAGTGATTTGAAATTTATGAAGAGTATTGCTTTCTGTGACATGTTTTTCTAAATGGTGAGCAGCTCATAGTAAAGCTCCAAACAAAACAAAGTATAATCTATCTATGAGAGGTGTGCATTTTCATAAAACAGTATAGCAAAACTGCAAAAAAGGCTTTATATTTAAAACAAAGTTAAGCTCTGGGCTTGATGATTATGAACTAGGTTTTTGCATTACTGCAAAGGAGATGTGCAGGACATTTGAAGATTGTGCTCAATTAAGAACATTTTTATTATGTGAGACTGTCCCTTTTGTTTCAAAACATCAAGCTTCCCCGGCCTTGCCCACACGGCATTTCCCAGTCATTCCGCTAACCGGAAACCACCCCAGATATTTCAAAAACAGCCTCTAGGGTATGGGGCAATGCCCATCAAAAGTCAGTGTTTGTGAGTTGCCTTGAGACAGCGTAGTTAGTATAAGAGAAAACAGACCTAGATCATGAAACCTAAAGTGCTTCCAGTGGGTATGCCGCTTTTGTATTCTGAAGGCTCTATGGATCCACTCTGTTTGGCTCCCTCTCTACTCCCATTTTCTGTTATTGCTGACCTGGAGTTATTTTTCCAGTGTGCAGCACTATACTCGCTACTCGGGGATACAGAAGTGGTTTAAACATGATGGTAGAGAAGTGCAGTTTAACGTTTTAGATAGTTCAGTATAGTTTTAGAAAGTACCAGGTAGGGTAAAGGAGAATAATGAGATTTCAGATTAAAAAATAAGTCAGATTTATTATTTTTATATTTATTTTTATATTTATATTTTATAAATATATTTATATTTATTTTTATATTTATTATTTATTATATTTATTAAGTCTGATCTGACAGATCAGACAGATGATAGAAGACCTGGAATCTTCAGTTAGTGGGTTTTTTGAATAAAGAACTATACTGTGGTGTGCTTTGTATGATAGGAATCTGTAGAATGTAGGGTTAGGAAGAACTACAAGTCATTTGACAAAAGAACTAGTTAATGATTATTGAACTTTGTACAATGTCAATTTTTTATTTGGGGAAGAATATGTTCAGACAGATTATAAAATTTGTGGTATAGGTATGGCATCCAAAAATAAGCACAGGACTCTAGGAAATAATAAATGCGCAAAACATGACAGTTCAAGTTGGATTAGACACCGTCTGGTGAGAGGATAGTTTTGAAAGAAGATGATCAAGTAAACATCCTCATAAAAACTCATATTGAAAATGCAAGAGGAAGACATGAATACAGAAATAAGGAAGTGGGGAAACTCATGATATCAGAAGAACATTGTATGGCAGAGTGGCAGATCCATTTGCCCAGTGCTTCCAAGAGGACTCTCCTTGCCCCTCCCACTCGCCCATATTTAGAGAAGCTGCTCCCCTGTCTCAGAAGGAAGACCAGTCCTTTGAACTTACAGATGCCAACCGGGAGGACCCCAGTTAATAGGTGTAGTAGATGTAGGAAAAAACAAATTATCCCAGAAGTCTTGGGTGAGTAATGCAGGGTTTGCTTTTTTTTTTTTTTTTTTTAACCTAAAAGATACATGAATACTTGCACATGTAGCATGAGGTTCATCTGCATTTTAGGAAAAAAAATAGGTTTATATTTAGGTATCCTTAACAAAGATCAGCTTCCTTAATTATTTGAACATAGCAACAAGGGCAGGGACTCTGAATAGGGCAAATTGAGAGCTTCAGAAGGAGTGGGAGAGATTGTTTAGAGACTGAGGATGTTAAAGGATATATATATATATAGCAACAGAGTAAAGGGACATTTTCCCAGAATGTTGGCACTGTTTTCTTTTCCTGTCTCACCACCCAACCTGCTACCCGAGCTCTTCTGCCTTTCACTGGTACTAGACTTAAGTAGGAAATAGCATCTGTGTTGGTGGTTAAATGATTCAGCTAGCAGGAGGGGTCTGAAATGGTACAGAGAAAAGAAGTTAGGCATTTTAAGGCCAGCCTGGAAAGGAAGTCCTAGTTACTTGATGGGGCTGAGGTTATTCCATGGACCTTCATCATATAAGTTGTGCAGATTTAAATCAATAAATGTGTGTCTGCACAATTAGTGTGTAATTATATGTAGGTGCTTTTCTCTAACTTAATATGTTAGTTATAACATGCAAAGTTTGTACATCCAGCAAAGTTGTGCATATCAAAATTTAAAAACTGCATGATATGCAGGGCTGATGTTTCTTATTCATAATCATTCAGTGATCTTACCCTTCTGTGACTTGAAACTGATTTCTGCCCATGAACTGAGGTTGACTAAGTAACACAAAGCCAGCCAACAAGAAAAGTAAAATATGGGTGAGACTGTTCATCTGCTACTGACATAATCCCTAGGCCAACCAGCTTATCAGCTTAGTTATGAATTCTTTTAAGTTTAATGTTGTTGTTTTGTTCCATCATTTCTGTATCTAGGAATGGCATCTTCATTGTCATTACTGAGATTTAGATTTTTCAGAATGATTGTTTGAACATCAGATAATTGTAAATAAAGAAGCTCCACTGAGTGGAATAAGGAGGAATCCACCCTAGCCGTGGCTTTACCAGCTTGTCACCGTTTCAGAGTAGCAGAATGGTGATCGACCTCAACGCTCTCCTCTAAGTCTTTCTTGTTATCTTAAGAAAATCTAGGACTTGTACTTACTGTGATTGAAGTCTGATATGCCTAAAATAAGGCACAGACTCTTACAACATTTCTTATTTCAAAATAACTGTTAAAAAGATGAGCTGTTTCAGGGGCACCTAGGTGGCTCAGTCGGTTGAGCGTCTGCCTTCCGCCCAGGTCATGATCCCTGGAATGGAGCCTTGAGTCAGACTCCCTGCTCAGTGCAGAGCCTGATTCTCCAACTGCCACTCCCCACTGCTCATGCCCATGCTTGCTCGCTCTCTCTCAAATAAATGAAATCTTAAAAAAAAAAAAAAAAGTTGAGCTGTTTTCACAAATATGGATATAAATTAGTTACTCCAAGCATTTACTGGGGCACCTGAGTGGCTCAGTGGTTGAGTGGCTGCCTTTGCTTCAGGTTGTGATCCCAAGATCCTGGGATTGAGTCCTGCATCAGGCTCCTCACAGGGAGCCTGCTTCTCCCTTTGCCTATGTCTCTCTGTGTCTGTGTCTTTCAGGAATAAATAAATAAAATCTAAAAAAAAAAAAAAAATTAGCAGTTTTAACTCATTCCCTCCTTTCCACTTCCACCATAGTTACATCCTGTACTGGTAAAACACTAGCAGAGACACAGATAGGAAACAAAGGTGGGAAAAGAATGAATTAAGGATTTCAGGTAGGCAGATTTTTTTTTTTAATATATATTCCTGTAGGTATAGTTCAGGACTCTATAACTTATATGTTCATTTGTAAGTTAAATGCAGTGCTGCATTTAACTACATAATATGCCAGAACTTTTTAACAAATCTAAAATTTTCCTCAAAAGCAGTTGTTTTCCTTGCTTCTCAGTGCTGTTTTGAGAAACACTACAATCTGTGACAACAGAAAATGGGGAGGGGAGATGGCATTATAAATGTCTCATAATTTTTATTTTTGTGTTTTTATCTTTTTATCATCTTTATAAAAACAAGAGAATGGTGGCTTTTATATTAATGTTTTCTAAAGTTTTTAAAATACTACATTTTTTCACTATCAGCTCTGAAAATGTATTTCAGAAGAAAAGAGATCAAGGTTGTCAGAGACAAGCCCCATTCAACTCCAAACCAAGAAGTCATTTTATTTCTTTGGATGTGGCTTTTCCTCTGTAGAATGGGAAGCCTAGATGAGCAGGTCTCTGAGGTCCTTTGCAGCTCCACCAGTCTCGATGAGTATATGTTCCACATGTGGGAGAGGTAATGGGAAAAGGAGAACAAAAAAACAAAGATGAAAAAGCAAACAGAAAAAGAAGAGGAGAGAATCAAAAATAGTTGTTGGTTAGAAGCAAAAGGAGGGGTGAAGAACTCTAGAGGAGGTTATATAAACGAAAGTAAAAAGTAGACCTACTGAAAATGTGATAGCAGAGAGCAAATTCTTAGTAGGAGGAAGAGAGAAGAAAGCTAGTATTGCAACACAGAGAGTAGGCAAGCTGAAAACCTGGGGCCTTCTGTATGACATTTGTATGTGAAGATTTTGAGTCTTCTAACTAAATTCTTTTAATTTAACATGCCAGTCTTTTTTTAAAAAGCCTGCTGGTTCACAAGCTACATTACTGCAGTTTACCTAATTAATTTTCCTACTTGGGGCCCCTTTTCTCTACAACATATTTTCCTCTGTTACTGTTTATTGGCAGAAATAACGGGCTTTTCAGTTCCTGGCATTGCATGTCCAGGCTCCTACTTCTGGTCCTTCATACCAATCCTGTGTACGTTTGTCAGACCAGTCTCCTTACTGCCTGCTCACTTTCTACCATGGATAACTGTGTGTTTAGCCTGCTTGCCTAAGCCTTACCTTCTCTTGGGGCCAGCTGAAGTACTCTTGCCCTTAGATGAATTCCTCCATCTCTCAACTGTTCCAACCTTAGAGTCTTAACTGTATGAATATTACACTATGATGTATTGCCTTAAGTTTTATAGATTATATGTTGGAATAAATTATACTGCAAGTCCTCGCAAGAGAGGACTTTGTTTATATGTTGGAATAAATTATACTGCAAGTCCTCGCAAGAGGGGACTTTGCTTCTTTCTACTCTTATATCTTCTTCGGCATTAGGTATAAATTTTCACCCTGAGTAAAATCTCAGAGTAAAAAACAGTGGCTGATCAGTGATATTTCAGATGTTGCTACAGTTCAGCTTTTCATTTTTTCTGTCTGTAGATGGAGATAACGTTCAGACTTTTTTACAGAGAACTTCTTTCCTAAGTCTTCTAAAATGTAATTAGATCTCATTCAGTCACAGCATTTTTCTTGGTTATTTCCTGATATTTTTTCTTTTACATTCACATCACTATTTATAGTTGCACAAAAATAAAGTCTATATTTTCTTTAGTCAACAACTTTTTAAAAAAATATTTTTATCTGCCATTGTCTATTTTGTTTTGTTTTCTTAAGATTTTATTTATTTATTCATGAGAGAGAGAGAGAAAGAGGCAGAGGGAGAAGCAGGCTCCATGCAGGGAGCCCGACATGGGACTCAATACCTGGTCTCCAGGATCAGGCCCTGGGCTAAAGGTGGCGCTAAACCGCTGAGCCACCCTGGCTGCCCCATTGTTCTGTTTTTTTAATTCTACTATCTTTGTTTTAGTTATACCTATTTAACTCTTTTAACTGTGCCTTGTATAGTTCCATCTCAGTTTTTAAACTTGTTGTTGTATAAACTTCTAGCTTTCTGTAGCTATATAGAAATCAATGTCCCAGATCAGGGATAGAATCACCAGAGTATATATTAAAATTTTTAATTTTGTATTTTAAAGGAGGGGGTGTTCAAAACATAAATATTTTGTTTTCCTACTGTGGCATCTTGTACACTCTGTTCATGGCTAATATTAATGATAGACTTTTATTGTATTTTAGATTTGTTTGACTTCTAGCATGTTGAGGAGCAGACATCATTTTGCCTTTTTGCCTTTGTAGTCTTTTGTTTAGGTTTAATTCCACTAATTTAAGAAGAACATAAAATTCACAGATAAAAGATGATAATACTGTTAATCTGTTGAGTTTCTGCTAATTTGGGGGGAATCAAGTGAATATGGTATGTTTTCCTGCCCTCACAGAGCTTGTGTTCTCGTGTGGGAAGAGAAGCAAAATAACTAATTAGAAGGACATATGGTATAGTAATGATAGAATACAGGAAAGACGTTTCACTCCTGCAATTTGCCTGGCACTATGTTTGGACAATTTAGATATACCTTATTTCATCTTTTACAACTCTGAAACACAGTAAGAAAACCAAGAGTTGAAAAACGAAACAAAAACAGAAAAACACCAAGAGTCAGGAAAATAAAGTACCTTGTCCCCAGATGCTGTGCCCCAGAACTGTATTCTCAAATTCTTGTGTGATGAACATCCAGCTTTTTTTTTTCTTTGTCATTTCCATTCTGTGGCAGACTGATAGTTTTGTAGAATAAAAATAATTATTGAATTATTAGAAAAATGAAACTTAAAAAAGATCTGTAAAATAAAAGAGTAATTTTGGTACAAGTTTCCTAAATAACTCTCAGTTTCTGTACTGTCTTGTCACAGACTCGTAAACGGTTTACACACTGGGATTGGGACCACATTTTTTTTAAAGATTTTA
The DNA here is from genome assembly GCF_048164855.1 of Canis lupus baileyi. NCBI lineage: Eukaryota > Metazoa > Chordata > Mammalia > Carnivora > Canidae > Canis > Canis lupus. The sequence continues at coordinate 34,731,935 of NC_132838.1, forward strand.
TTTATTTAGTTATGTGCGACAGAGAGAGAGGCAGAGACACAGGCAGAGGGAGAAGCAGGCTCCATGCAGGGAGCCTGATGTGGGACTCGATCCCAGGTCTCCAAGATCACGCCCTAGGCCAAAGGTAGGCACTAAACCGCTGAGCCACCCAGGGATCCCCGGGACCACATTTTGATTGGCGCTGATCTAGAGGGCTCTCTGGAAGCCTCCAGGGAGTCTTGTTTATATCCCAATCTGATTCTCCCTGTTAGAAAACAGGAGCTTTGCAATATCTCTGCAGTGACTATTTATATGAATAGCAGGTTGGGAAGGAAGTAGTCTGTTACAAGTATCCATTTGCACTGGAAGGTTCTGAATTAAGCAGTATCTTATTGCTAACCTAGGGAAACCATGGCAGAGCAGGATAAATTCATCTGATTACAAAAGCATGTGTTCAGGACATACACCATACCTCAGGTTTTCATGCTTTTACTATATATACACTGAAGATCTCTTTCTTAGCAGTTACAATAACAGAAAAATATGAAGGTAGTATCTCTCATACTAAAGTAATAATTCCACGTACTTTGAATTCCTTTCTGTGTAATAATTGCCAAGAACAGTGTCTTGCCCTAACAATTAATTGTGAATGAGTGAGGTATGTTTGCATGCAGTGTTAGGATAATGTGACTAAGAATACTACAGGCATTGACCTCAAAATTCCATATGCCACTTCATAACTGTGACTTTAGTAAGTTATTTGACTTATGTAAGCCTATTCACATGTCTGTAAAGAGAATTATAATTACCTATTTCTTCAGGTCCTCCTAGATTTCAAATGAGAAATGTATGTAAAACCTTTAGTAAATAGTAAATGCTTAAAAAACACTAGTTGTTGTTTTTACTAGTAGGTGGATAATGTTCTGATGATGTACTGTATTTACAAAAGGCATCAGCAAATACATGAAAACTTTAATGGAAACTATCCTAAACTACTCAGTTATGTATTTACTTAAGATGAATCTATTCAAAAATAGACATTATTTATATAATTACTATTAGATTTAGAGGTCCTACATATGCAGTTGGAGTCCCAAGAAAGAGAATAGAAAGAAAATATAGAAGAAAAGATTTGAGGAAATAATGACTGTAGATTTTCTAAATTGGATCCAGCAAGTTCAGAGAACCCCAAGTAAAATAAATACAAAGAAACCACACCTGAGAACATGATAAACCAGTGAAGTTCAATGATGGAAGAGAATGTGGACATAAAAAGAGCCTCTTGGCAAGCAATACATTATATACAAGGTAACAGTGCATGGAAGGGTGATTGACTTCTCATTTTTTAAAAAAGATGATGACAAAAAGATAATGGAATTGATGTATTTAAAGTACTGAAAGAAAAAAAAAACTCCTTGTCAATTCAGAATTCTATATAGATCAAAGCTATCCTTCAAAAAATGAAGGTAAAATAAAAGACGTTTTCAGGCAAATGAATTCATTGCTAGCAAATCTGTTCTAAAGAACAGCAGAAACAAAGTTTTTTAGAATGAAGGAAATGATACCATATGGCAACTTGGATTTATAGGAAGGAGTGAAGTACACCGGACATAGTATGTAGGTAGATATACTTTTTTAAAAACTATATATTTGCTTTTTTCCTTCATTTCTTTAAAAGATATATGCCTACTTCAGTAAAAATTATTGTAACTAAATATATGTGTTTGTAGACCCAAAAGAAGGCAGAAAAGGGAAGAGAAGGTAACAAAAACAGATGTGATTAATATGAAACAACAAATTTTAGGCCTAATACAATTATATCAATAGGTATTATAAATTTAAATAGACTAATGGTCTAAAAATAGAGATTTTCAGGCTAGATTAAAATAGCAAGCTATAACTTTATCCTGTTTACAAGAGATACCTTTTATGTACAGAAACACAGATATTTTGAAGAGAGAAAAAATACTCAATGCAAATACTAAGTAAACAAAATTTCAAGTGAATGTACTAATATTAGACAAAGTAAAACTTTAAGAAAATGTTTTAGTGGAGGTAAAATGAGACATTAGCAATAAAGAATTCAATTCATCAACAACATATTATAGTTATAGATGTGCACATAATAACAGTTTTGAGTTATATGAAACAAAAATTGATAGAAATAAAAATACAGAAAAAATTCATAATCATAGTCTGAGATGTTAACACTCCTCCAGTCATAGTTAGAATAAATAGTTTAAAAACAGTAAAGTTAATAAAGACTAGCCAAACATTGGCAAGAATGTGGAAAAACAAGAGCTTTCATACATTGCTTGGTGAAAATGATAAATGTTATAACCACTTTGGGAAAAGATTTGGCAGATTTTTATGAAGTTAAATATACACCTACCTTTTTACCCAGCAATTCCTCCTTGGTGTTTATCCAAGAGAAATGAATACCTATGTCCAGAAAAAAGAGTTGTTCAAGAGAGCTCATAGGACCTTTATTCATAATAGCCCAAAGCTAGAAACATACCAGATGTCTACCGACAGAGGACTTGATAAATGAATTGTGCTGTACTGAGATCTAAAAAGGTAGTACTGATACATTCTACAACATGGTTGAATCTTTTTTTTTAAATTTAAATTATGTTTGCCAACATATAGTATAACACCCAGTGCTCATCTCATCAAGTGCCCTCCTTAGTGCCCTTCACCCCGTTACCCCATCCCCCCCACCCACCTCCCCTAACATGGATGAATCTTAAAGGACTTGTTTAGAAAAGGCTGAATTTAGGACTGGATCAGGGAAGGTACTAGATGAAGCTGGGCTTTCAGCTTGTGTCAGAAAGTAAAATGTTCATATGATCATGAGGACATGTCAAAAGGATCCAGAAAGCTAGTTGGAAAGGATTTTCACTTGTCCATGCCAGGGACAATTTGAACATCAAAATAAGAAAGATATTAATAGATGCAAACTCATTGAATAAAATAAAAATCAGTGGGTCTGTACTGAAACATACAGTGAAATATTTGAATGAATGAGTGAACATAATGGGAAAATAGAGAAGGCCCTTTATAATAGAATTCTGATAGATATAGAAATAATGATGAAGGTAGAAATCAGTATTGGAGTTTATAACTAATGCGTGGGAAAGTGGTTGAAGAGTAGGTATTTACTGTAGTCTCTAATATCTTCCCTCAAATTGCTTATTAATTTTAAAGGGGAAATACTAAGTCTGATGGAGAAACCTGTCTGACACCACTTTAACCAAGTCATCAGACATAACAACCATTATTGGGACCAACCAATACCATATATGCCTTCTAATAAGATGAAATGAGAAAGATAAACATTGCTTCAGTGTTAATCCTGCTAAAAAGGCATAACCTGAACCTTATCGTGAGGAAACATCAGGCGCATCCTAAAAAATAGATGTTTTACAACTAGGCTGGTTTTTTCTTTTTTTAATGTCAAGGTCAAGAAACTAACAAAGGCTGTTCCAGATTAAAGACTAAAAGGACATGACACTAAATAATGCAAGCTTCTTAAATTCTATAAAGCCAGGCAAGAATCAGTTGCTGGGGACATTATTGGTACAATTGACAGAATTTGTTGGGACTGCGGATCAGAAATTATTCTTGAATAAGTGTTAAGTTTCCTGATTTTAATAACCATTGTGTATGGTATTGTCCTTGATCTTAGAAATTGCATAAAGAAAAGGTAGGGGGTACCTAACATCCAACTTACTCCTAAATGGTACAGAAAAGGAATGCATATCTATAGACAAGCAGTTTGCATATTAATAAATATATGCATATATATGTGTATATTAATGGGTTGATAAAAATGTAAACAGCTGGGGAATATAAGTGAAAGCAATATGGGAGAAACTTGTAGTATTTGTAAAACTTTGTTCTAAGCTTGATAAAACTATATAAAATAAGTTATTTCACAGAACTATGTATGTATGTGTGTGTATACATATACATATACATGTATATATATAAAACATTTTATATATTTTTAAAATGTTGAGTAAATCTCCATTAGGAAATACATGGAATTTGTTACTATACTTTAGTATTTGAGTCATGGTGGTAGTAAATTTGTTGAATATGTATTTTTTCAAGTATTTCTCACTATATTCTCTTTAGTGTTCTGGGGGCTTAATAGAGCCCTTGTTGTTTATATACAATATTTGGGAGAATTGAGAGCCTAGATATATAAAAGTATTATCTGTGATGTTATCACCAAGTTAGAGATAATTCCTTTCATCTGTATCATTAAGTGCTTTGAAATGTTATGAAAACTATGGATTCTCTCCCATGCATTTTATGTATTACATTTTTGCATAAAATTCAGGTTTCACAGATACCCTCAAGCCTAGCCACTGATCCTTCTTTGCAAGTCTAAGTCAAACTGTGTACTCAAATGTAATATTCACATTTATTCATTAGCAGAAATGTTTTACTCCAGCTTAGTGTTTTTCATAGTATGCTTCCAAGACAACCACCTCCAGAATCATTTGGGGTATTTGATTTTATAAAACATGGATTCCAGAATCTGCTATCCTTTCCTTCATCATCAAGTATTTGTTAAGCTCTACTATATATCAAGCATGGTTCTAAGCCTAAGTCATGCAGCAGTGAATAAAATCCCTGCCCTCGTGGGAATCATATTTCTCTGGTAGAGACAGACAGTGGACAAATTAATAAATAAAATATGTAGTATGTCAGATGACAAGTACCATGACAAAACTGAAGGTAGGGATAGGAAGGTTCATTTCCGTAAAGTGGTTGGGGATGGCTTCGCTGAGAAGTAACATTTTAGCAATGCCTTGAAGAAGGTAAGGGAATGAAATGTAAAGATACTCAGAAAGAGGCAAGAGAAAATGCAAACCTTTTGAGATAGTAAAGAGGGTCTGTTCAAGTTTAAGAAGTATCAATGAAGATAATGTAGCTGAATCTGGAGTGAGAGAAGAGATTGATAGCAGGTAAGGGTAAGGAAGAAGAGTTCAACCAGAATTGATGGGATTTAAATGCTGTTTTTAAAATGTTTCATAAATAAGTATTTCTTCCATTCTAATGATCAAGGATGGAAGTAGAGAGACCCATTAGTTCATTTTTAAATAATCAAAGTGAGAAGTAATTCTGGCTCAGAAAAAGAATTTGCAGTAGAAGAGGTGGTGAGAAGTGGTTGGACTCTGAATATATTTTGAATGGAGAGCCCACAGACTTTAAAAGATTCATTGGTAGATTGTAAGAGAAATAGAGGACTCAAAATGACTCCAGTGGTTTGGGCTTGAACAACTAAACAATGAAGCTGCCATTTACTGACATATGGAGGAACAAATTTAATGGGAGAACATCAGAAGTTGGTGTTGAACTTTGATTGCTTTGAATTATGAGATGTACAAATGAAATATTGAGGTGAGTTGGAAGTTCACAAGAGAGAACTGAGCAGAAGATACGAATTGGGAGTTGACAGCAGAAGGTGATATTTAAAGCCATTAGACTGGATGATATCACCCAGGTGAAGTGTCAGAAGAGAAGACTGGAAGTCCAAGAACTGAAGCCTGTGGCATTCCCCACCCTGTCGATAGGAAGAATCAGGAGCACCCACACAAGGCAAAATCACAAGACCTTGCTACTGGGAAAGGAAGTAAAAGGACCTTGCAAGGAGGAGCAAGTGCTCAACTTTTCATGCTGATAAAGTCAAGTCAAATGACCTCTAAGCTTTGGATTTTGCAAGAAAGAAATAATCTGCAACCTGACAGAAGCAATTATGTTTATTGGGGATAAAAACTTGACTAGGTAGGTTCAAGACAAAATCCAAGGGCAGCCCAAGTGGCTCAACGGTTTAGCGCCGCCTTGAGCCTGGGGCCGATCATGGAGTCCCGGGATCAAGTCCCATGTCAGGCTCCCTGCATGGAGCCTGCTTCTCCCTCTGCCTGTGTCTCTGTCTGTCTCTCTCTCTCTCTCTCTCTCTCTCATGAATAAATAAATAAAATATTTTTAAAAAAGACAAAATCTAAGAGGAAGTACTGGAGCATTCTGTTTCAAAGTGGCTTTTTGGCATGACAATAGAAAATGGTTTGATTTTCTATAGTTTGATTTTTCTATAGATTTTTTTGTAGTTTAGATTTCCTATAGTTTGTGCTAAGAATTTTTTTTTATTATTTTTTCCTCCTGTGATTTTTATATGCACCAGATTTGAGAACCCCTGGTGTAGCCTGTGGTTGGTGTTTGCTAACCAATCCTTCTTCGGTGTAACAAGTACAAACAATTTAAGACGAATGAAAATTCTTAGCACCGCTGACTCTAGTGGCCAAAATGTGCAGTTGTCAGTGATTCTCATAAATCCAGTTACAAAACAGGAACTTAGAGGCCAGAGACAAAAGTAAAAGTTCCTTTTGTAATTCCTGTTTCCCAGAAAGGATGTCTAATCAGCCAAAAGGAGTTAAAAGATCTTAAAAATATTGACATCTTGAAAATTTCCTCTTAAAATATTGTTGGATATCAAGCATCCTTTATTTTAAAGATTCAAGGCCAAAATTAAAAAGCGAATTAATTTTGAGTTACAACTGCCAAAATTTTCTGTGAAGTTTTATAGGCTCCAGTTTGCAGGGGTGTCTTGAAAATAGCGCGGAATAAAAAATAAACTGTTGTATTGATTTATCTGCTCAGAGGAAATTTTGTAAAATGTATTTACTAAAATGAAGCCATCTCAGGTTAGAGTCATGTTTTTAAGCTTCACATACTAATGAAGGAACCCAATCTGGTTTAAACATCTTTACACTATTTTTTATTATGAAATTAGGAATGAAGGAACCTCTTAAAGTGACCACAATACAACTTAACCCAACTTAGTCTTTAGACAGTGTTAAATTATTTCAGGCCAAGAATAATCTGTTATTCATTTTCTTTCAAAAGGGTCCTCTTTATGTATACCACATTATAACCCATACTAATATGTATTAAATATTTAAACCAGTTTTAAACCAGTTTTCCCTTAATTCATATATTCCCATCTAAGTTGCAAAGTGTAGTATGCTAATTGTAGCTTATTGAGGCAGCCCTGAATTGAGTGGATAGCTTCACTGCAAAATAGTGTGACTTTGGATAAGTCATTTACTTTTGTACTGCCATTTCCTCATATTTCTAATAATGGGATTGTAGAATCATAAAGAGAGAAAGGTGAAGAAAATATAGACTTCAGGTAGTACAGATGCCACATTTAGTGATGGAAATTATTACCTAGCTTTCACTTTGGACTCCAAAGCTCAGACCTACCTTGTTCATCCCCAGCACTTAACATCTGTAACTGACTTGAATAAATGATTAATTGACTTGATTGTAGTCAAGGAGGTTGATAAGGGAGTGAACATTTGAACCGAGCTTAAGACTTTTGTCAGAAGAGGAAGACTAGCATGAGAAAAGACTGCAGATGAGGACAGAATCTCATCTGCGTAGTAGGAAGTAGAGTAGATTAAAGCAGAATCCACAATGTGGGAGGCCTTGAATGCCAGGCTAAACTGTATTTAACATTGACCCAGTCTTTTAATGTCTCAGAGCCTTGGAGTAAAATGTGACTTGCCTCATTGTCAAGGTTATTGTCAGGACCAAATACGAGAAAAATGTCTAAGTGCTTCATAACTTATAGGGTGATATAAAGATGTTGGTCCACAAGTATTAAAACAAGTTCAATACTTTCTACCTACTATATTTTTATAGCAATATTCTTTTGTATTTTAGATGTATATCCATAACAAGATGATCAGCTCTCTAAGGGCAGAAGTCAGTGTATTAACTGACTTCTCCCCTATTGACTGTCTGAAGGTCCTGATAGCCATTATTTCAGAAGCCTAAAAAATGTTGAGGTTTTATGTCTTAGGTTTTTCCCCAAAACAGGGAAACTTTAAATCACTGGAAATTTGAAGTAAATTGCCTTCATTAGTAAATGGCTTTCCTAGTATTTAATGATACTGAAACATAATTCATATTTAAAATTGCATATGAATCATCATTGATTGAACCTCTCCCCTCCTCCCAAGTTTACAGTATCTGTTAGAACAGGATGCATAAATTTATTTGGAGATGAGATAGATGATTAGTAGCCAAACATAGGAAAGAAAGCAGAAGAACAGAGTGTCACAAAAACCAGAAATATATGGGATGCCTGGGTGGCTCAGCGGTTGAGCGTCTGCCTTTGGCTCAGGGAGTGATCCCAGAATCCCAGGATCAAGTTCCACATTGGGCTCCCTGCATGGAGCCTGCTTCTCTCTCTGCCTGTGTCTCTGCCTCTCTGTCTCTGTTTCTCAGGAATAAATAAATATTTTTAAAAAATAAGAATAGAGAATATTTCACAAAGTTTGAAATGGTTCAGTGTTTTGTATGCTGCTGAGACGTTTGGGTAAGATGATGCCTCCAAGTGTCTGTTGGATTTACCAGCGTGGAAAGAGCTGTTGGTGACAGTGAGTGCATTCCTTCCTAAGTGAACTGTGGGCTGGCACATTTGGGCTCACTGCCACTAAAAGGCATGGCATATTCATATTCTCTGACCTTTTATGTGATGAAAATAACCAAACAGAAAAGAAAGAAACTTTTTTCTCTCTAGAGTGAATTAACTGGTGAAGAAGTGAAAACATTAAATGTGGATGCTTTTTTTGAAAAGCATTTTGTGTAGTAGAATAAATTAAAATCATACCTGGAAGAAAATGGAAATCAATGTAGAAAAGTTGTTTTTAGTGGAATACAGAAGAGCTTGTTTGATATGAAAAGGGAAATTAAATATGATACAAAGTAGGTAATTTGGGGGTTACTTCTTTTAGGTTCCTATATACTTATTTGTAGTAGTATATAGATAATTTTTTGTAAAATACTCCACTAAGTATCTGCTGTATACTGTATTTGTCAGTTGGTCTTTGCAAAGGTACATTACAGTTGTTTTCAACATAGTGAAAAGTGTGTTATTTCAAACTCTAATGTGCATGCAGATCACCTGGGGATCTTGTTACAGTGCAGATTCTCTGATATATGAGGTCTGGGATGTGTTTAAAGATTATGCATTTCTACAAGCTGCCAGTAGATACCAGTACCACTGGTCTGTGAGTGTCATAAAGGTCAATTGAAATATACACTAAAAATTACTAACCTATCCAAAATTCTAACTTATTTTACTTTTATATTTAAAGAAAATCGTTGTCTTAATTTTATAGTGTACAGCATAAAGTTTAAGGCAGGAAAGAAGAGGCAACTCTAGCAGATTCTTTACTGATATTTTCATTTCCTAAAACAACCCCATGAGGTATTATTTTCCCCTTTTTGGAATTGGGGTAACTGACATTCAGAGCTGATAAATAGCATGCTATGGGCTTGCCTAGTTAGCTGTCTAGTGTTTGTTTGTTTGTTTGTTTGTTTGTTTGTTTTAACCACTACATTACCTTAGTTTTCCTTTTGTTTTCACAAACGTGTTTTCATAGATGTGTACAGATCAGTTTTTTTCTTCTTTGGTGGAAATAGCTCAATCTACTCTTACTATCTTTTATATTTAATTTTAGAATTCCATTTAGTCTAGTTCTCCCCTATGCATAAAAATTACAAGTTTTGCTGGAAGGACACTCCCGTATTTCCATTGCAGACCTTTTTTGAGATAGAAAATTGTAAGAGAGAACTAGGCATATGTTTTGAGGACAGTTAGTAGAACCCAGTGGTAGTGGGGAGGTTGCCAGATTTCTTTCAGAGATATAACATGCAGAAATGGGTTTTATCCCAGAAAAATCATGTAGGTTATCATAAGTGTATATTTTATTTGATTTCTATACTGCAATGTAATATTGATATGAAAATATTCTTTCTAGAATGTGAAACACAGAAAATATGCAAGGTGGAAGGCAACATATATCCATAATTGCTTAAAGAATGGAGAGACTCCTCAAGCAGGGCCTGTTGGAATTGAAGAAGATAATGGTATGTATTTATTTAAGTAAAATGATTTAGTAGAAACATAATTGTTTAGAATATCATCTGAAGTTTTTGGAAGAAACTATATATTTTCATTTGTCCCATCAGGTACAAAATCCATGAAAATTAAGTGTAAAATAAATTCAGGGACAGTAAGAGATTAAGGCCAAATTGCTCTTAGTCAACAAGATGGCATGGCCATCTTCTACCTGTAATCAGATTTCATTCTTATATGGAACAGGTAATCCATTTATAATTTATAAAATATTTCCAAAATAATAGAATACTATTATTTTTACATATCTATTTGAGGTGGATTTCTTTTTTTGTCAGAGGGGTAGGTAGTCCATTCACATAGTTCAAAATTTATAGAGAATATAAAAAAATAAGAAATGAATTTCTCATTTCCACCACATCCCTGATTTACCCAGATTCTACCAAAACCCAAATAAGTAAATACTATTTCTATAGCATTTCCTGTCCCTTTACAGATTTTTTTTTTGAATTTACAAATAAATAGGAATACACATCCTCCCTTTTTTTATACAATTGGTAATATACATACTTCTGCACCTCAGTTTTGTTTTGACTTAATAAATGCATGAAAGTTTCACCATTAATTAGTTTATAAAATTGTATCATGAAAAAAAGTGTCTCATCATTTCACTTCACTTTTTAGTTAATATGTAATTGAAAAGAAAATGAAAAATATTTTTCACTTGTTTTATTGATTAGACAAATAGGAAACTGACTGTTAGGAGAATAACCACTGTATTCTAAGTTAAAATTCTAGGTGATCCTTGCATTTTGTTATACAACTTTTAGACATCTGTGAAAATGATCACTAAATGCATGAGTTTTTGTTCAGATGGTCAGATAGTAAGTATTTTAGGTTTCTAGACCAAAAGGTCTTTGTTGCAACTTCTCAGCTGCTTTTGTAGTGCAAAAGTAGCCATGGGCAATATGTAATCAAATGAGATGTCTCTGTTCCAATAAAACTTTACTTACAAAAACAGGCAGCCAACCTATTGGCTGGACTCCAGTCTAATCCATCTCTTTAGATCTGTTATTATAGTGAATTCTATTAAAAGATTGCCTAAAATTGAACCACCTTTACGTTGTGTAATCCTCACTTGGCTCTGTTTTGGTTTTTTTATCGTTATATTGCTGGATTCAGTTCACTACTACTATATCATTTAGTATTTTGACATTCATAAGTAAGACTGGTCTACAGTTTTATTTTTTGATGTCAGTGTTCTCCTTCATAAGTATAATCTGAAGATTTCTAGTGGGTTGTTTTTATGCTTTGGGACATTTTGATTTGCCTTATAATTTTCTTTTCTTTTAAATGCTTTCTAGATTTTTTTTTCGTGAAAGCCCACCAGCCCTGGTACTGGAGATGACTTGTTGGCACTACTCTTCTATGGGAATTAATCTTATTAGATTTTTTTTTTTTTCTCAATGCCCAGTGAATGAATGTGCTGGTGAAATAAATATTTTAGTTGTTTTAGGCCATTTTGGTGATTTCTGCATATATCTGCTGTCCTATTTTCCAAATGCCAACTATATTGCATAGTGGTATATTTATATGTACGCGTTGTTCAAGTGTCCACAACAAAATGTAACAGTTGAGTGTTGCCATAGATCAGTTAAGAATGAATGGGTAGCAAAGAAGCACATGAAAAGATGCTGAAATTGTTAGTCATTAGGGAAAAATAAATTAAGATTATAGCAAGATGCATCATACCACTAGAATCTAGGGCTAAAATTGAATAAGCTAATACTCCCAAGTACTGATGAGAATGCCAGGTAGCTAGAACTTTCATACATTACTCATGGGAAAAGAAAAGGAAAACAGTTTGGCAGTTTTACATAAAATTAAAAATACACTTGACATAATATCTAGCAGCCCCACTTCTAGGTATTTTTTTACCCCCCAGAGAAATGCAAGCATATGTCCTCACAAAGGCCTGTACATAGCTGTTATAGCAGCTTTACTTGTAATTGGCAAAAACTAGAAATAATTCACATGCCCTCAGCTGTTGATATTTGCAGCAATATGGTAGGGACCGATTTCAAAAGCATTATGCTAACTGAAAAAGCCAGGCCCAGAAGGCTACATATACTATATTATTGTATTTATATAACTTTCTAGAGAAGGCATAGCTCTAGGGACAGAAACCTCGGGGGTAAGGAAGGGATTTCCTATAAAGGAACATGGGAAAGGTTTGGGAATGGCCAGAAGTAGTGGTTATACATTATATAAGCTTTATGTCAAAACTGTATACCCAAGGAGTATGAAATTTACTGTATGTAAATTATACCTCAGTAAACCTGCCTTTAAAAGACCAAAGGGGATGGGAGGAGAGAACAAGTGGGGAAGAGAAGAGAACCTTTTTGTTCTATTTATTTATTAATCAGAGGACTATTTGGAATGTTACAGTGCCATTTGGTGAAAAAGGTACAATGCAGTTTTATATATGAATACTCTGTGTAAATTATTTTGCAGTTTAGCCTCTAAAGTTGCAAGCTTTTATACAGCATTTTAGGCTAACCTTTTGCTATCTATTGCTGAAACATACTTCATGATATGTCCTTATCTAATGTTTTAAGCCTTTTTCACATGGAATTCTTCTTACAGTCATTTTCTGTAATAAATACCTTGCATTCATAAAGCACCTTAAAGTAACAAATCATTTTCACATATCTCAGATCCTTGAAATCCCTTGGGAATAGATTATGTCATTACAGTTGAACAAAGGAGGAAGTTGAGGTTCCATGTGGCTTAGTGATTGCCTAAGGATATAGAACCACAAATGAGAACTAGAACTTGAGTCCTGGCTCTCCTACTCTTGAGTCCTGTGTGTGTTTGGGGTGTTTGTTTGTTTGTTTAATACCCAATGCATGTGTTTTCTACATACTTCCTTTCCTACTTTAATACTGACCATAATCAGGAATATTTTATGTCTGTCCTGTTAACAAGTGTCCCCAAAAAAATATCCAAGGTCGTCAGGCTACCAAGCAAGTGTCACCACAATGTGCCATCAACCTACTCACCATTTTTATTTTGTTTCTGTTTCATACTGTGTTATGTGGGTAAGGCTGCCACAACAAAACACCATAGACTGGGGTAGCATTTATTTTCTCAGGGATCTAGAGGGCGGAAAGTCCAAGATCTGTTCAGTGCTGGTCAGTGCCCACTTCTGGCTTTCAGACATCAGCTTTCTCTTTGTTCTCATATAATGGAGAGAGAGACAGATCTTTCTTCCTCCTTATAAGGCTACATTTTTTATTAGAATAGGACTCCACTCTTATGACTAATTTAACCTTAGTTACCTTCTGAAGATCCTATCTCCAGATACAGTCACATTGGTGATTAGGTCTTGACCATATGAATTTTAGAGGGACACAGTTCATTTCATAGTACCTATATATATATTCCCTTTATTATAGTCATAGGTGTTAAGAGCCAGAAAGTGCCTTTGTCTCTTTCTTTAATTATAAAACCATCTCCCCTTCCTAAATTGTTCATTTTTTCTACCTATCTGAATGCTGCCTATCTGTGATGTTTTCTCTTTCATCTGAATTTCTGCAGAGCTATTTTATGTATGTATATAAAATCTTATAATAAAACATATAGCACTTAAATAATTCATGTTAATATTTATAATTTATGGAGCACTTGGTATTATGCATTGTACTTGGTATTATGCTTTATACTAAATATTTTACATATATATTAGCTAATTTAATTCTCATAACTTCTGAAGATAGCTGGGCATCCCTATTCAAGCGCTGATAACTAGTTCATGAAACTCAAGATTTGAACCCATATATTTCTAGTTCTAAAGTCTGTGTTCTTGTTCTGCATTTAAACAGATTCATTTTTTTCCTTTAACAAGTTCATCATTTGATTATAAGACTTAATACATATTTTCTACCCCATTGAATATTATAAGAAAATTTCTCGGCTAGTCGACATAACTATTATAATTTCACATTCTCTTGAGAACAGAGAATCAATGTTATGAGGAACAGTTCTGTGCTGTACACATGATGGTAGAGCCCTAAATTTGGAATGAACTCCCACTTCCCAGGACATGCCTTTCTTCTTGGATTTTTAAAATGTAATTGTCTTTCATTCATTTTTAAAGAAACTTTTTTTTAATATCATTTGTCAGCGTTAGCTGGGTACCGGGAATGAATAAAAGACACAATCCTTTACTTACAAGAACTTATATTCTCCTGGGGAGCAATAGGTTTAATAAGCAGTTATAATACATGGTAGTAAGAGATTTTTCCTGAGCTGAGCCTCAAAAGAGAAGTTGAGTTCAGTCAGGTAAACAAAAAGAAAGGATGCTACAATTTCAAAACAAAACACATCTTCAAAAGCATCAGGGAGGCAGATTTAGGACTGGTTAAGACTGGAAGGTCAGTGTGTGGGGAGAGTGAATCTTTGAGAATGAATTGGAGAAAGATAATTCTGTAGATTGTGAGATGAATTCAGGGGCTACTAGTGACCTCAATTTTTTTTAAAAAGATTTTATTCATTTATTCATGACAAAGAGAGATTGAGAGAGAGAGAGAGGGAGGCAGACACACATGCAGAGGGTGAAGCAGGCTCCATGAGAAGAGCCTGATGTGGAATTCAATCCCCAGACTCCTGGCAGGCAGACACTCAACTGCTGAGCTACTCAGGCGTCCTTATGACCCAAATTATATTTTTATTTTTTAAATTTTTATTTATTTATGATAGTCACAGAGAGAGAGAGAGAGGCAGAGACATAGGCAGAGGGAGAAGCAGGCTCCATGCACCGGAAGCCCGATGTGGGAGTCGATCCTGGGTCTCCAGGATCACGCCCTGGGCCAAAGGCAGGCGCCAGACCGCTGCACCACCCAGGGATCCCCCCAAATTATAAATAACAAAAGCCTGGGTGAGACACTGGCCATGGGATAAAGAAAAGGAAGTGTAATCAGTAGAACACAGAACACTTTAATAAGGGAGGAAATGTAAGATGGTCCCTAAGTTTCCAGCCTTTCAAAGAAATGACTAAGATGAGCAAGTTTGGTGGGAAAAATTAAGAGAAGATACTGAGATGCTCCTGTGATTACTACTTGTAGAACTCCCAACTGGCAAGGTCTCCTTCCAAAGATGACAGGAGAAAATTCTGGGCTAAAAGTAGAACTTGGGAATTGTCAGCCTAAAAGCAAGAGATGAAGCCAAAGTAAAATGTTTCTTCAACCAGGGAAGATGGATAGCTTAAGAACTACAGCCAGGATCGCCTGGGTGGCTCAGTGATTAAGCGCCTGCCTTCAGCTCAAGGCGTGATCCTGGAGTCCCGGGATTGTGTCCCATATTGGGCTCCCAGCATGGAGCCTGCTTCTCTCTCTGCCTGTGCCTGTGTCTCTGCCTCTCTCTGTGTCTCTCATAAATAAATAAACAAATAAACAAATAAATAAATAAATAAAATCTTAGAAAAAAACAAAAAACAAAACTACAGCCAAAGATAAAACCTTTTTTCACATTTAGGAATTACATTACATTGGAAACTGAAGCTGAACCACTTCTATTATCTGATTATATTTAAGATGACTTTTACATCTTTGTAATAAATATAATAATGTTAGATCTGTCATTACCTTTAAACATCTGACTTGGAAGATACTTCTTATATATGGTTATGTGTATATTTTTAAATATGCGATGAAAATACCTTTTTTGTTTTAAACATATTTTACATTTCAGTAGCATTTCAGATGTGTCATTTTAGGGACATTGAAGTACCTAATTAATCAGTGGGGTTTTTTTTAGACATTCAGTATCAGTGACTTCTTTAATATCAACATTTTTAACTTTTGCCCTTGAAAGTACTACATTTTTATTATTATCATGATTTGTTGTAAAATGGTTATTTCAGGCTCTTTATAATACTAACTTAATAGATGATTAGATATATATATATAAAGATATATATAATTTTTGTTTTGTTTTCCAAATATTTGCTTAAGTGGAGCTTATAATTTGTGTTCCTTATTCAGTTTTTATAGAGCTTCTAGGTAGTAAAAAATTGGAGTTACAGAATACCAATAATCCTTTTAAAAATAAAAGAGAATGTTTTCACTGTATGCTTTTTCAAAATAACTTAAAATATTACCTGGTAACTTAATCAAGTGGTTATGGTCTAAGAGGATGTCCTTAAATCTGAATATATAAGAGAAAAGTAGTCTTTAAAACCTTAATTTTTTTTCTCAAAATACCATTATATTCTTTTGTGTTCTTAAATTAACTGAAGGTATAAAAAGTATTATGTTTAACAAAACTCTAATTTTCTTTTACTCTGGAATTGAATTTCCATTAAAAAATAATAGTTATCACACCTTAGTTAATTTACAGTAAGAAAAAAGAGAAATACACTTATTCCTGAAAATACTGCTCTGTGAAATTAAGTCATATTGTCAAAAAGTACATAAGGAAGCCATTATGAGTAGTACAAAAGAAGTGTTCTAAGAAAAAAATAAGGCTCAAATGAAGGGAATTCTAACATTCAAACTCTGGGTTCACATGTCAGTCTCAATTCTGTATCTGAAAATGGCATTATTTTTAAGTAGTTGTTATTAACCTATATTCAATAAAAACTAAAGAAGTAATTTCTTATCTCATATTTTACTGATTAAAATTTCGCTCTTTCGGGAAACTGTAAGATACAGTTAACTTCAACATTTTTTATTCTCATTAAATATTTGCTGCTAATTAAGACCTGCAGTTGGAGAACATAGGATATGTAAAATAAGTCCATACATTATTCATCTAAAATGTAATCTTAAAGTGCCCTAATCTAGTGTTAATGTCATAACTTTTAACAGTATTTCCTCAGAATTGGTTTATGATTCTATGAAAGGATATAATTTTGCATAGATACATTTTTTGAAGTATTTGAAAATGAATTGGAAATATGCTCTTTTATTTCTAAGTACTTCATTCAAATATAAATTGATTCAATAATCTCCTTTGTTGCTTTTTGTCCCTTGTCCAAGGTATAGTCCAGGATCAACCCCTACATCTAACTTTCATGTCTCCTTAGTTCCTTTAACCTGGAATGGTTCTTCAACCTTTCTAGGTGTTTCTTGGCCCAATGTTTTTTGAAGAGTATAGGCTAGTTAGTTATAGACTGTGCCTCAACTTGGGTTTGTCTAATGTTGCCTTATAATTACAGTTATACATGTTTAACAGAAGTACCCCAGAATGAGATTGTGTCCTCTATCTCACAATGGGAGTATATAATACGGATGAAATATTGGCTTATTACTGTTTAAAACAATATTCCTTTGTTATTAATAAGCTGTTTGTGTTATTAATAAGTTATTGTGGAATAGGTCCCTTTGAGACCATGTAAATATCCTATTTTGAATGAAACATTACTCCACTGTCTTTAGCATCTACTGATACCAGTTTAAACTTACTGTTTGCTGGGATGCCTGGGTGGCTCAGTGGTAGAGTGCCTGCCCCTGGCCCAGGGCATGATCCTGGAATCCCAGCATCAAGTCCCACATTGGACTCCCTGCATGGAGCCTGCTTCTCTCTCCGCCTATGTCTCTGTATAACCGCTGTCAATTTATGAGGTCAGTGTAACTCTTATGGCAAAACCTCATAAACCTGAACAGAGACACAAAGATCCTTAGTATCCAAATAAAATCTAGCCATATATAAGGATATTTAATACATCATGACCAAATAAGGTTTACCAAGGAGTGCAGAGTTGATTTAACATATGAAAATCAATGTGACTCATATTGATAGAATAAAGGAGAAAAACTATATGATAACTTCAATATATGTATAAAAATCACTTGATAAGATTTAATATTCATTTATGACAAAAGAATCCAGCTCCCTAGGAAAAAAAAACCCAAACAAACAATTCCTTAGTATGAGACAGGGCCAAAAACAAAACAAAACAATGGACGTAAATATCAGTGCTGGTGCAACACAAGAAAAAAAAAGATATAAAGATTGGAAAGGGAGCAGAACTGTCTCTCTTTGCAGATAACATGATTATACTCCCAAGGAATCTATAAAGCAACCACCAGAAGAGGTAAATTTAACAAGGTTGTGCAATACAACATCATTATACAAAAATCAACTGTATTTCATATATTAGAAGTAAACAAGGGAATGAAAATAAGCCAAATACTTGAAAATAAATTTAATGAAAGAGGCACAATTATCTCTACTCTGAAAAATACAAAATACTGGTGATGAAGATTAATGGAAGCTTAATAAATGGAATAATATATTCATGTAATGAAAGACTCCATTTTGTTAAGGTATAAATTCTCCCTAAATTGATCTATAAATTCAATGCAGTATCAGTCCTAATTCCAGCTGGCTATTTTTTTAAATACCTACAGTGGTTATTTCTGTTTTCTCTACATGTTTGCATAAGGTTGATATTATCTCTTAAATATTTGATAGAACTTGCCACTCAATTTATCTATGTCAGGCATTTTCTTTGTAGGGAGTTTTTTTGCTATGAATTAAATTTCTTCAATAGACATAGAACTACTCAGGTTCTTTCTTTCTTTTGGGGTAATTTTTGGTAGTTTATATCTGTTTCATAATGATACTAATCCCACAGACATTGAAAAGATAGTGATATTTCCCTTAGGTTTTTTCAATTTATTGGCTCAATATTTCCTTATTATCCTCATTATCCCTTTAATATCTGTAGAATGTGTATTGATAGCACCTCTTACTAATATTTGTAATATCCATTTCTCTCTTTTTCTAATCTGTCTGGTTATTTTTCAGGTTTTTTGTTGTTTTAACAAGATTTTTCTTCTTTATTTTCTATTTCCATTATGTTTGGTCTTATCCTTATTAGTTCTTTCTTTGTACTTGAAGTTTAATTTTCTCTTAGTTTTTTTTTAAACTTGTTAACGGGAAATAGACTTTTTATTTTAGGTTTTTATTAATGTAAGCACTTAAAGCCATCAGTTTCCTCCCCTGTAGGCACTGATTTGATGGCATTCACAAGTATTTATATCATTCAATTCAAAATATTTATTTCCTTTGTGATTTCTTTATTGAGGGATTATTTAGAAATGTATTGTTTAATTTAAAAATACTGGGGACTTCTCTAGCTATCTTACTACTATTGGTTTCTAATTCAATTCTCTTTTGGTCAGAGAACACATTTTGCAAGATTTCAGTATTTCAGAGTTTACTAAGATTTGTTTCATGGTTCAGAGTATGATCTGTCTCGGTGATTGTTCCATGTACATTTGAAAAGAATGTATTCTGCATTTATTACTTGTGGTGTTGCATGAATGTGAATCATAGAAGCATATTAAAATCTCCAACTGTGGGGATTTTACTGGGTCTATCAGTTTTTGTTTCATTAGAAACTTTGTTATTTATGTTTATTTATGTACATTAGGCACATACACCTTTATAATTGTTTAATTTTTTAATAACTTGACCTTTTTTTATCATTTTGAAACATCTCTCCTTATATCTCTGCTAATATTCCTTGAAACGAAGTCTGTTGTGTCCGTTATTGGATTTAGCCCTTCAGCTTTCATCTGCTTGGTATTTACACAGTATATCTCTGTTTATCCTTATAGTATAAACATGCCTGAGTCTTAAAGCATATAGGTGTTTTTTGGTTTTGGTTTTATTTGTTTGTTTTTTAAGTCTGTCAACATCAGTCTTCAAAATAGTCTTCGGTCCACTTAATGTAATCATTGTTTTAGCTAAATTTAAGCCTATTATTCTTATTGTTTCTTTTCCATTAGTCCCATCTGTTTTTGTCCCCCCCCCACCCTTTTTTTAAGATTTTATTTATTTATTAGAGACAGAGAGAGAGAGAGAGAGACAGGCAGAGGGAGAAGCAGGCTCCATGCAGGGAGCCTGACGTGGGACTCCATCCCGGGTCTCCAAGATCACTCCCTGGGCCGAAGGCGGCGCTAAACCGCTAAGCCACCGGGGCTGCCTTGTTTTTGTCCCCTCTTATAGTTTTTTTTCTCTAGTGGGTTTTTCCTCATTCATACATTATGGCTACATTTTTCTCTATGGCTTTGAATATATTTATAGCACCAACTTTAATGTTATTTTTTTTTTTTTTTTTTTTTTGCTAATTTTGATATCTGGGTCTCGGGGGTCTCCTATAGACTCTCTTGTTCGCCTAAATCTGGTCAATTTTCTCCCCTCTCCTATTTCTAATAATTTTTAGCGTTAATAACGTTATGTAGCTCTTCTGCATTTTGTTATTCTCTTCGCAAGTTCTTGATTCTTGTTCTAGCAGGCAGTTAATAACCATACCTGAACTCAAACTCTGCCTTTCTTTCAGCTTTAAGGTTGTTGCTTTCACTATTACCCTTTAGAATCTTCCCAGAGTGTGCATGCATAGTTCAGGATCATAGTGTTTAGTTGCAGTTTAGACACAGGTTTCAAGGCTCACTTCTCTGCAACTGTTTCTTTTGCACAGACTGTTGAGTGCACTGCAAGTGAAAAGCCTCATGAAAGCAAACCTTACTTGGTGAGATTTCTTCTCAAAAGGGCCATCTTCACTCTAGTTTCTACCAGCTTTTAGTCACCTTCTAGTGCTTTTAAACAGTGGAGGGAGGGGCTCCTTCCCCAGATGTGTAAGTGTTATAATTCCCTAATATAAGGCAAAATTACTTTAGTGTATGTAAAATATAAATACATCTACAAGGTTACTTACTAAAATGTGTATTTCAGAGTAGGTAGGTTTTTTTTTTTTTATGTTTAAAATTATCTTTGTTGAAAAAAAAAATAAACCCTGTCATTTCCACTTATAAATATGACTTTTTCTCATAAGGAAGGATTTGAGGGATCCCTGAGTGGCTCAGCAGTTTAGCATCTGCTTTTGGCCCAGGGCGTGATCCTGGAGTCCCGGGATCGAGTTCCTCATCAGGCCTCCCTGCGAGGAGCCTACTTCTCCCTCCTGTGTTTCTGCCTCTCTCTCTCTCTCTCTCTCTCTGTGTCTCTCATGAATAAATAAATAAAATCTTTTTTTAAAAAAAGGAAGGATTTGATGTTTAAGGGTTGTGGTGTGTAAATTGCTTGTTGCTATACTCTGGGCAGAGGGGGATCTGGAATTGGATCAGCTAATGAATTAATGGTTATTACTGTTTGAAATCCCTACTTGCCAATACTGAGATATTAAAATGATGATGCAGGGAATGAATGAATGAATAAATGAATGAATAAATAAAATTAGCTTCATTGAATGTGTCATATGGCTATGATCAGACAAAAATATTATCTAAAAATTTGATAATTTCAGAAATCTGTTGCATTTGCCTACATTTTAAATTATGCAGATTCCCAAAGGTGGCTAATTGTCATTTTATTTTTTTTATTTTTTTTAATTGTCATTTTAAATAAACTATCAACATTTAATTTTCCCAGAGTAGCTTTCAAATTTAGCTAATATACTGTATTTTAAGTCTGTATTTCAAAATTTATCAAAACAAACTCATTACTCCTTTCTGTGCAGGTAGCTCAATGTGAAATTTCATTCCTTTGTTTTTATTGATTAAGCTAATACTTTGAACAACTAACACACAGGTAATCATTTAATAGCTGGTGTGAACAATAAATGCTGATTAAAAGGCAGCTGTCAGAAAAATTAAGTTCTTAGGGATAGCATAGATGTGACATGTTTTACCAAAAATACTGTTTTTCATAAGTTTAAAAGTTTAAAGAAAATTTGTTTTTAAGAAAAATGTACTATATGCAAAGACTTTATAGAATTGTAGTAACTTAAAAGAAGACAATCATATTGTCAGGTGCAATTAAGTGATTTAAGAAAAGAAAACAAAACTATTATTTTAAGAGCTAGGGCCTGCTTATCAAAGCTGCTTTAAATAGAATTGCATTGTAGGGTCTGTTCCTCATATCTGTATAGCAAAATAAGAATGTTTGGCATTTTTATTTCAAATAACTTTGTTTAACTTTACATATATATTATATAATAGATGTTGAAGAAAATGAAGATGCTGGAGCAACATCCCTGCCTACTCAGCCACCTCAGCCATCATCTTCAACTTATGACCCAAGCAGCATGCCATCGAGCAGCTTCACTGGAATACAGATTCCTCCCGGTGCACATGCTCCAGCAAATACGCCAGCAGAAGTGCCTCATAGCACAGGTAAGAAATTAAGTTTAACAAGTTTTGATCCCCTTTCATAAATATGAACTGGACTTTTTATTGTGTTTATGCCTCATAGTGATGGTCATAAAGCATAAAGTGATGGTCATAAGGCATGAACATAAGATCTTTAAATTCTATTTGAACCCACACAAAAAAAATGTTAAATCTTTTTTGTTGAAATTTTAAGGTTAATTGTTAGTTGTTTTGAGAAAGGACAAAATCTGTTACATATGTTACTATTAACTTTTTATTACTAAGAATAGCTTCTGTGCTTTTCATGTGTGATGCTATTCTCTCTCCCTCCTCCCCTTTTCTTTGCTCTTCATTGTTGTTCAAGACTAGCACTGAGGTGTGCGGGTCTATTATAGGATGTGTTGGTCAGTGTCCCACTGTGTTAGCAAGATTTAACTTTTCTTGCCTTATTTCCTTAGGACCCGACCTCTGCCTTGAACATAGATATTATTGATGAAGGGAGCGGGCATTGAGGCATAAAATCTCAGTAGCAGTGGAATCATAGACAACTGAAATAACTGCGGGTTATTTCTTTTCATATTATAAACAGTTGCCTAAAGAAGGGGAAATGATAGCTACTGTATTTGAATAAATCAGAACTGTTATGTCTGTGTTTACATGGAAAAGATCTAATAACACTAATCTTCCAGTAATGAGTCAGTGTCAGTAAATGAAAGATAATTTTTAAAATTGCAGGCAGATACTCTTCCATTTACTTGTATTGTTGACAAAGTGTCACTCTTACCTTCAAATGGAAGGGCATTTAAAGCCATAACTTACATCTTGAAGTTTTTCCAAAAATTGTTCTTACAATATTTCCCTTATCTCAGCATAAATGTAATCTGTGGTAGTAAACTGTACAAACATTTCAAAATAATAAATTCATAGGATGAAAGTCATCCTTGGAACCCTAATTTCTACTGTTTCTATTAAGTAACACACCATTACTTCACTGACTTTTTTTTCAGCCTCAGTTTACCCAAACCATTTTAGGTTATTTTGCACGAATTGCATTAACATTTAAAAGTTTTCTATTTGACCGTTATAGCACCAATTATTATTAGTTTCTTTCCTCCTATTTTAAAACTTTTAACTTTATATTATCTACCAATACTGCTATTATTTTTGTCTTGAAGAATATTGATGAATGTGATCTTTTTAACACTGATCTCTGTTGTCATTATTCTGTATATTTTACTCTGACTTTGCTTTATAGTCTGTATGATTATTTTAATAGACCAATTTGAATTTGTTTTGTAAGTAAAATTTCACAGAACACTGTTGGAGATATTTTCTTTTAGAAATACTCCGTATTTCCAGTGTAGAATAATAGAAGCAATACCAGGTACTTAGATGTATTTGCCTTAGATAAATACTGTAACTATTCTAAGTGAATTTAAACACCAACCAGCAGCCTCTGATGTGCCATTTTTATAAAGGATGAAGTGAGAATAAAATGCATTTTGAAGTCCTATGGTATTGGTTATTAGTTCCTACTACTTACTAAACCACAAACTCAGATGTTATTCACCTTCTCTCAGCCTAGGTTTTGCCTCTTTCTAAAATGAAATCAATCATACTTCTCATAGTGATTTTAATTATCAAAGGAGAAAAAGTTTGAAAATTCACTATTACTATGCCTAATCACAAAATCAGTGTTCAGCAAATTAGCTTCCTTTTCCTTTTTTTTATACTCTTCCTTCCTATCTCTGTGCCAAAGACAGGGTATTTAAGAGCAAGCTAATGAATACTTAAAATCATTTTGTGAATCAAGGGAAGTGTCACCTTTGAGGGTAGAATATTGACCTTAAAAAAAGTTGCCTAAAGGGTACCATGTTAGACAACATATCTTAGGGCAGAGTTCTGGTACAGGCATATATACATATATTTTATATAGTCATACAGTGTGTATATAGAAGAGAGAAAGCTTACTTCTACTAGGAAGGCTATATTAGGTTGAACCATATGAAATTGCTATTTCTGTATAACATAAATGATAAAATCTGAGTAGTTTCATATGTTCAAACTAACAGTATCTTCTGCTTAGAATATCCTTGACAGACATAAACACAGATATTAAGGAGGTAGTCTTCTATTAGAAAGTTTTCTGGCATGAGCAGTTCATCTTGATCCACCTAACTCTGGCATGAGCCTTATTTTTTTTTTCCCCTTTCGTTCTTCCAAATGAGCACATTGGAACTTTGTTGAGATCCTATCATGTTACTTTTATATACACTCTTTTAGACTTAGCATTTACATAATTATCATAGATGTTTTATAAATTCTTACAGCAACTATATTAACTATATTAGATATTGCTGTCACTACTTTACACACTAAAAAAAATTAAGCAATTTTCCCATGCAAATGTATAAACAGATCTATTAGTGACAGAACTAGAATTTGAACTCAAGTCTTTCTTATTTCATGTTTTTGGCATCTCCTTTCTATGTCTCTTCCTCCAAGGAAATAAAACCCCATTAAAACAAAATTTACTTTTCTCACAGTATTTTGCCCCTTAAAATTGGTTTGAGATATTGGAATCTCCTCCTAGCTGGCAGATTTTTTTTCTATTATATTTAAAATGGTAAAAAAAAAAAAAAATCAGTTCATAGTTAGCGAATAGCAAATGAAATAACATTTTTAGTTTATAAATATAGCAGATGTTTCCCCCTCTTACTCACTTTAAGATTGATTTACTTTCCCTCATATAAAGATCCAGGATGCACTTTTATCAAAGGGAAATCCTCAAGATAGCTGAAAAGAATAGTATGTACTAATATACGGTTTTTAGTTCTTCCACAAAAAAGCACAGGGGGTGCAAGGAGGGCAGCTAGAACAATTGTTTAACAAGGCAGAGTGTTTGCCTCTTGTGCTGCAACCACTGTGGACTATCAGATGGATGTGATAGAGTGGACAGCTTTTTCGTTCTCTTGAAACATATGCTTATACAGCCTATAAATACTGATGAAGAAGATCTCAGTAATTTAAATAGATTAAATATTAGAGTTATGTTATAATTAATGCTTGCCTTTTGATTATAAACGCAGCTCATCTCACAAACTTAGCTCTTTTATTGTTCTTTTACGTATGAGAAGTCCTGCATTTGAGTTATCCTGTATACTTTCCAAGTTGTTAACATTTTGTCCTAACCATTTCTATCAATGCTATTTTCCATGATTATTCTGAGATTTTACTCAACCCAGTCCTATTTTCTTAACTTTGCTTCTAGTGTTCCTTTTAGATAACATGTCTTTCTCTCTTTTTCTCTGCCTCACCAAAGGCTACTCCCTTAAGGGTTCTGTTTATTTATAATTTTGGGTAATCTTCTCTGGTTTTCTGACTAACACCCATTTCCCCCTTTTCGGAATCCCCAGACCAGGTAGACAATAGAACAATTCAGTACTTAATTAGAAATCTTGTAATGTCTAATTCTTGAATGTGTATTAATCCCATTTAATAGGCTATATGTACCCATCTACTTACTTGAAAACCACAAGTTACTTGTTGATACTTCTTTTTTGATAAATAATAGAAAGGAAGAAATTTACAACACAGTTCTACTTTCCCCCATGAATGTTTTTATGGTCACATCACTCCCAAGACATTGTAGTCTTGAGGATTGCAGTCTATTGGTAAATTGACAAATGAGACCTTTCCAAATCCAGAAAGAAAGGAAAATAGATTTGAGCATCTCAAAAAATAAGTAACATAAATTAGAAGCTATTTTTACTAATTTAACAAGTATTTATAAGCTTGTGTTGGGCATGTACACTAGGCCCCCATGGGAACATGTCATGATGGCTGTCCAAAGACAGGCCTTGGCTCATGTGCGTCAAGACAAATGGTAGCAGCATCTTCTTACTGCTGCCTGAGGCATGTTGAACAGCCTGTGTTGTCAGTCCAAGTCTTAGTTGAATGACTATGACCAGAAGTTCTTAATATAATACAGACTACCTTATTTTTTTAATATTGCTCAAATAAAATTTTACTACATGACTAAATTTTCTCCCTGTAAATTAAATTGTTTTGTTTTATTAATTAATATTGCCTACTTAATCATATGAGGATGTACAAATTGTATGAAGATGTACATCTTGCATTTAAAAGTTAATACAAAATGCTGATCAGTAAAAGTATTCCTTCTCCATAGAGAAAGGAATTTGGAGAATTTCAATTTAGGCAAAAATACAAATTACTTAGTAGGAATGGCATTGATACCTAGATTGATCCATGAGCAGGTTATACATAGACTTACCTTT
This sequence comes from Canis lupus baileyi, assembly GCF_048164855.1. Lineage (NCBI taxonomy): Eukaryota > Metazoa > Chordata > Mammalia > Carnivora > Canidae > Canis > Canis lupus. Next base: position 34,758,316 of record NC_132838.1, read on the forward strand.
TCTCTTAATATTATGTGAAAACTACATAATCACCTACCTGTGCTTTAGGTACAGCTGCTTCAAAGCACTAGACTTGACTAGATAGTCTCTGAAAATCCCTCTCAAATTTGCATTCCTTTTTTTTTTAATCAAATTATGTGTCTTTAAAAGTTAGCAATTTTTGTGGGGACAGTTATGTTGGATGTTGATACTTCAATATATTTGGTTAACACTTATCAAAATCAAGCAGAATATACTCAGTGAAGTGGTCAATTTAAAATTGGTATGTCACCTGACTTTTAGTTACACTTCTTTAAATTTTTCCTATAAATAAATTCATACATATGTGTGTTTATGTACAAAATATGTAAGATTATTCACTGTAGTATTATCTATAGTAGCAAAAGATTGGAAACAACCTAAATGCCCATCAGTAGGGACTGCTCTATAAATTGTGATTAATACACGGAATGGAACACTATGTAGCAATGTAAAATAACAGTGTAGGTTTATATATATATATATATATATATATATATATAAATGAATCTAGAACTATTGCTAAAACATATTAAGTGAGGGATACCTCGGTGGCTCAGTTGGTTAAGCGTCTGCCTTTGGCTCCTGCATTGGGCTCTCTGCTTGGCAGGGTGTCTGGCTTCTCCCTCTCTGCCCCTCTCCACTCCTTCTTTCCCCACCCCCACCCCCCCCACCCCCGGCTCATGCTCTCTATCACATAAATTAAATCTTAAAAAAAAATTAAGTGAAAAATGCACGAAATAGTATAGGATGCAGGCGTACTACCATCTCCATTAGACATGTGTGTGTAAACACTCAAAATATATTTTCCTTCATATTTTCCATACCAGCCTCTGACATCAAATAACTATGTCAAATTACAATTCTTTAAAATTTCAAAAAAGTAATTAAGAAATGAAATTCTTTCATGATTATTTTTAAATGTATTCCTAGAAATATCAGAAAGGGAGACAGAACATGAAGACTCCTAACTCTGGGAAACGAACTAGGGGTGGTGGAACGGGAGGAGGGCAGGGGGTGGGGGTGAATGGGTGACAGGCACTGAGGGGGGAACTTGATGGGATGAGCACTGGGTGTTATTCTGTATGATGGCAAATTGACACCAATAAAAAATAAATTTATTATTAAAAAAAAATAAATATTTGCTTTTTAGAAAAAATAAATAAATAAATGTATTCCTAGTATATAATTAAGAATTCTAACTTTTATACCCATTTGTGGTTTTCTGATGCAGGTGTAGCAAGTAATACTATCCAACCTACTCCACAAACTATTCCAGCGATTGATCCCACACTTTTCAGTACAGTTTCTCAGGGTAAGTCAGCTGGCTTTTTTTTTTTTTTTTTTTTTTTTTTTTTTTTTTTTTTTTGAGATATAGTGTATTTCCTGTCCTCGGGTGTTGTTTTGTAATTTTACCTTAAGAAACTGTTATATATTAGAATGTTTACACATTTCTTTGAATGTCTGTGTTCACTAGATCCTCCAGTGAACCAAGATTGTCTCATATTATCAAAAATATCTAAATTTGAAGACATTCCCTTTTTGGTTTTTTACAGTTCCTTTTTTTGTATACTGCTGGATATAGTGGCACAAACATAAAGCTAAAACTATCATGAAAGCTGATATTAGATTTAATTTAGTTCAAAATTATCATGTGTTATGATTATAATCTTCCTTATTTACACTAAATTATTAGATTTCCAAAAAAAACGGAACTGACCATAATTGAAAACAAAAATAAAAAGGAACCTATAATAAACTGACAAATTACCCCACAGTACAGTGGAAAATATTTATATGCTGGTAGACAGATAACCTGCCCAATGAATACTATATTCCTCTTAAACTTGGTTTCCAGACTTCCTTCTATAGTCCTACCCAATTTTAAAAGCTCCTCTTAAAATCTGATGTGAAAATATCTGAAATAAATCATTGAAATAAAGTAGAGAATCTGGAAATCAAGCTACATGTTACAGGAATTAATGATGAAAGCAGCATTGGATTAGTGTGCAAGAATATATATTCAAAAGTGATGTTAGAACAGTTGGTTATCGGGGGCTCCTGGGTGGCTCAGTTAGTTAAGTGTTTGACTTTGTTTAGGGTCATGATCTTGGAGTCCTAGGATAGAGCCCCATGTCAAGCTTCCATTCAGCAGGAGTCTGCTTTTCCCTCTTCCTTTGCCCTTCCCCTCACTTTCTCTCTCTCTCTGTCTCTTTCTCAAGTAAATAAGGTCTTGAAAAGAACAATTGGCTATGAGGAAAAAATATATATTAGATATTATCTCTCAATACTCACCATAACAGGTTTGAATAATGAAAAATAATAAATTCATACCACAAAAGACTCCCTCTTCCCCGCTACATTTTTAGAATGCTACTAATACACCAGGAGGAAATTGAAATTTAAAAATAAAGAGTAATGTCCACAGCTTATATAAAGAACTCTTCTGAATGACTAACTGAAACTGAATTCAGTAGAAAAAACAGGCAGAGAATATGATACGTTAATGCATATATGCAATGAACACATGAAAGCTTTCCCAACCATATTAATAATCAGGGAAATTGAGAATTAGAATTAGTTCGGTTTATATCAGTAGATAAAAAAATACTTTAAAGGACTGGTAATCTACAGTATCATTGAAGACCTAGAGAATGACTCTTGCATGCTCCTGATAGGAAATGTACATCAATCAGCAAAGTTTTTTTCAGAAGCATTATGTCACTATCAGAATTGCAGATGTAATTTTTTTGAACTTGTTATATTCCACTTTTAGGAATACTTAAAGAAATACTCAGACATGAGCACAAAATTTGCAAGGATATTTTATTTCAACATCATAGTAATAGTAGAAAATAATCTTTTAAGTACTTATTAATGGGAAATTATGGTCCATTCGTCATTGGAATACTGAGCAGATATTAAAAACAAAATACGGTAACTGTGGCGTGTAAAGGTCTCCTAAACATACTGAGTTTAAAAAACATACAAAGTTTAAAAAGCAGGTTGCAGAACACTGTGTATAGTATGACCCTGCTTAGGAAAATAAAAATTGAAATAAAACTGTATCTTCCTGCATGTACCTGTGTGCTTAAGTACATAGAAAAATTCTACGGAATACACAGACTAAAACTAGTAGTATCATAGCCATCACTGTCTTTACTACCACCTCTAATAGTCCCTTGCCTGCTATATTTTTCTCTTTAGTGCTTAGTACTTATCACCTCTTATACACATGGGTATATGTGTATTAGTATTAATATATTAAACATTCCTGTAGTGAATCTGTGGCTGGCTGTAGAGAGAATGGAATTGGAAAGATGGTAAGTATTTGAAGTAGAACATTTCCTTTTTGAACTTGTATATCTGTATTAGAACATTTCCTTTTTGAACTTGTATATCTGTATTAGAATATCTGAATTAGGTAGTAGAATAACCACTTACCTCATGAATTTTTTTGAGAATTAAATGGAGTGTCTGAAAAGTATGTAGCACAGTGCCTAACCTAATCAAATTCTACCTCTAATTCTAATTACCATTTCTAAGGAACATATCTTAGCAATGCCTGGATATAAGGGTTCAGTACTGGACTTTACCCCCAATATTTACTACATATCAGATTGTCCAAGGCCTCTGGCATGAATTTTTTAAATTACCTGGGTAAATAGGGAAGAGCGTCTAAAGACCTATTTTGGAAATGTTTACAATTAAGTATTCTATTGTCTATCATGACATTAGATAAATCAACCTTAGAAATGTTATCTTTGGTCCGGTGCTGAGCCAGGCTCTTTCTGCTGTAATAGGGAACTTGCCTAATAGCTTCGGCTGTCTTCTGCTTTCTTGTACTGCCCTGTGAAGAAGAGCAGCCTTGTGATGAGGATGGTCTCTGAAGCCATTGGCAACATATTTAGCATAGAATTCAGAAAAGAGTTATTCTATTAGATAGCCTCTTTAATCCTTTAAACACCTTTTAGTTCCACTATGTGCTCTCTCTCTGGTCTGATTATGACCTCTAATAAGTTTTAGTAATAGAAAAAACAGCTTTTATTTGTGTGCATTAAGTAGTATTTACTATTTTGTATATAACATCAGATATGAAATTGAATAATTGTTCTCTTATGTATTTTCCACTTATCTGGTTTAATTAAAACAAATGCTAAGCTGAAAGAATCATAATTATATGCAGATTTTCTTTTTATTTAATTTAAAATTTTAATTACATTTTATTATTTATGACTCTTAGGTGATATTTGTTAAGGAAAGCCTGAAATGTTACAAAATATCAAAAGTACTATTTGACATGGGTTTTTAAATTCTTCTTATTTTTAATTAATAAACCTAGCATCTCTATTTAAATCTATAAGTTACATTTTGTATCTGAATCTGTAAGTCGGTTATTATTTAGTAATATTTTATATGATAGTTATATAATTTCATACATGTTTATAAGCTATATATATTACATATCTGTAATATTTTTCTGTTAAAATATTTTCATTCACATTTTCTGAATATTTAAATTGTTATTTCATGAAAAAATTCAATATTTTTGTTTAAAACAGTTTTATCATTGGTGGATAAGTTTAGTTTACAAAAACTAAAATAGTAACAGAGTTCTTCCACTACATACATCTCATTAATAAATAAGTGATAAATCAGCAAAACAGTGCTAAGGCTAATGCTGTAAAAATAAGATTAGTTGTGAGCATTGGGGCTTTCTTCTGGCAAGCCCGGTAAATTCTGGATGGTTACCCTACATATTTAAAGATTGCCCTGAGAGAAGAAGACAGGCTATTAAAGCACAAAATGAGTAGTGGGGTAAACTCAATTTTCAAAGGTGTCTCCCTCCCCTAGATAGGATGTAGAGCTCTAGATGACTAGAGCCTTTTAATGTATGTGGAAAAACCACTCAAGAATCTAGTAGGTATTTTCAAGAAAAAAAATACAACCTAAAATGTCCTGACTAAATTGTCAACAGAACAACTGCAGGATAATTGTATTTGAAGTTTAATGGGTAACAAATGCCAGGTCTACTGGCAAATACTAAAATACTAAAAGTTTGTAGGAAAAAAAATTTATATATATAGTTGCATTTTACTAGTTTATTGATTTGTATTTCTTGCTTTTTAAGCAAGGCTGAAATTCAAGAAAATTGAAACAAGTTCTGTTTAAATTAGAATGTATAATCACAACAGTAAAGACTATAACCATTGTGATCTTTAATATTCAACAAATATTTGAAGACTTATACATAACACACTGGGCCAATTAAGGTGTACATCTATGTGTATTATCTTAAAATCTGGAATTTCATTAATGTTTAATTCTGTGTGAACTTTATTGTAAAATGTAGGAAATAATGTACAGACAGCATTTTTACATTCATTCTTTAAAGTTAATCAGTACTTATGGGTGCCTGGCATTGGCCTAGAAACTAGAATACATTGTTTGAGAACTCTCAAAAATTTTAGAAAATAATAATTTGGATCACAACTTAGTATCTGGATATCTGGAATCACTGCCTACTTTGAAGTCCTTACCTAGGTAATGTCAGTTTCCATTACATGCCATATATATAACACAAACACCTACATTCATATATATAGCAAAATTAAAAGCAACTAAACAAAAGGTAGTCTACTTATATAAGTACATGCTTATAAACAGAATTGAAATATGTTATCTGTTCATTTATAAACAGAATTTGAATGTATTATTTGTTATATTCTGTGCCCCAGCCTTCTCATCAGTTCTTAATATCCCCATAAAGAATTCTAAATAAAATGGTATTTCAAAAGTCAAGACAAAGGTCAGCTTTTCATTTCATCTTTAGAAATATGTATTCAAGTATATTCAAATTTTAGATTAAATAAAATGTTTTTGGTGTTTTTTATTTTACCCAGATTATTTAGTTGACCTCTACCCATATTAATCATATGTGAACTGGAAAACTTGCTGAGAATAAATTTTGAACATAATTTATGAAGGTTGTTCACAGGTTTAATTTTGTAATTTAATGATAATCTTATTTGAAGTGTAGAGATCTTTATATGGATGGCACAAAAGGGCAAAATATTTGCATGCTTAAATAAAAGTTAAATGACTTATGTAATTTTTAAAAAATAATGTTATTTATTTTTTCATTGAGAATTGTATTTATATTCTAGCTCAAATGAAGTTTAAATGGTTTAGTCTATGTGTATTGTTCCATGAGAGGCTCAGCAATTCTAGTGTAAACACAAAAGCTTCTGTCCTTTTTTACACAGAATATAATTTTTTCGCAATTTACCAAAATACAAAGGCTTCTAATTTATTACATCTGGAAGAAAAATCTTTTCATAAGTGTTATTAGTATTGGCATATGTATGGCTTATATGAGTAAGAAAAAAGTAAAAAAGCATGAAAAAACTTATTTAAATACACCTAGGGTTGAAAAAAAAACCTTTATGTTTTTATGTAACATTAAATATTTTCTGTAATCTTCAATGTAAGTATTTACCTAACCTCTTCTTTCAGATATCTTAATTACTCTATTTTTCTTCTAGGGGATATCCGTCTAACACCAGAGGACTTTGCTAGAGCCCAGAAATACTGCAAATATGCTGGCAGTGCTTTGCAATATGAAGATGTCAGCACTGCTGTGCAGAATCTACAGAAGGCCCTCAAGTTACTAACTACAGGCAGAGAATGAAGCCTTTGTACAGCAGATCCATGCATTTTTGGCTTAAAGAACTAACAGTCCATTACTCGATCTTCAGCCTATCAGGAGCACAGTTTTAAGGAAGACTTCAGTTGCATTGACTATAACAATGAAATCTGTGTCTGTGTATCAGATTCCTGTTGAAGCATTCAGCAGCAGCAGCCTCAACCAGTTTTCATTGTCCATTTAGTGGATCCAGTAATCTCTGGGTATATAGGGCTGATGTGAGCAAAATCCTAAAAATGCCCATTGATTCCTGATTCAGAAAATGAACACACGCTTCTATAAAATGTTACTGGAGTTCATGTTGTATCTTAATATACATAATAAATTAAGGATTTTTTAAAATCATAATTAGGACACAGACTATATTACTTTGCTATAAAAATTCTAAATTCAACTTTAATAAAAATTGCCAGAATATATTAGATTAATGATCATGTTTTTGTTTTCCTCTGGGTTTATAAAACAAATATGAACATCCTAAACTGTTAGATGAATCTAAAAGGGATTATGTTCAGAATTAAATTTATGTTCATGTTTACTGTAACTACATTAAAAGTTAAAATTTTTATGGAAGAAGATACAAGGTAAAGAGGTAGAATCACTTTTTTAGACTTAAGAATAATGTTGGTTTCCCAGCTGCTTTCTCTTTCCATTGAAGCTTAAAGTTAATTGGTATTTATTCATAGGCAGTTTGACTGCATGTACTAGGGAATGAAAAAAAGACATTTGTAGTAATGCCTGCAAACTTGGTGCTTGAAGTGAAGGTTCTCCTCTGCTGCTATGGAGTGGATTCCATATGGTGTATAGATAGGAGCGATGCAGAAGATTATAAAAATTTAGACTCTCAGTTGTTAAGTTTGTACGTTTTGTGGGAAATTACAGACTTACTGTGTGTCACCTGCATTTGTGCTGTGTAAAAAATAAATACAAGGATTCTTTTAACTTGTTCAGCTTATTACAGAAGCAAATGTGTTTTAATTTGCATGCTAGAGTTTGTCATTTTTTTTAAGTCATTATGTTTAGTTACAGGAATATGGATATTTCTATAGTAAAAAACAGTTTTTAAAAGGAAAGAGGAAAATTGGCCAAATTTCCCTGAAATTTATCTGTTTCCATTTTGTTCATCCCACTTGAAATTGGAGTCATTTAACATCTTAGTCCACAAACTATGTAGAGTCAATGGGCAGATCACCTGTTGTGTAAATAAAGTTTTATTGAAACAAAACCATACCCTTCATTTATGTTTAGCCTGTGGTTGCTTTCCCTGACTGCAGAATTAGATGGCCTGCAAGTCTAAAATAATTACTATTTGACCTTTTGAGAAAAAGTTTGCTGACCCCTGTTCTAATAGTCTATTTGAACAAAAATGAATCATTAACTCATAATCATTTGTCTTTCGATTTTTTCTTTGCCTAAGTATAATGCTGTTGCATAGGGCTTGATAGAATGAATATTCAGACAGAATAAACTACTCTAAAGTATTGCAAATAAAAACAAGCCCCACAAACCATGCCTCCTGAAAAATATTTTCATGTCTTTCACAACTAAATTCCTATAGCATTTATAGAGTTCAGCATTTGCATCTAGAACTCCAGTGCTCTGCTGCATTTCTCTAGACTTTTATTGTAGTAGTAAAGAGTCTAGGATGATCTTTAATGTTACAAGAGGTAAATATAGCAAATTTTAATTCAGATCTTAACATGTCTGGACACTAGAAAGAAAATTGTCACCTCCCATTTTACACCCTACTTTGTTGCTCCCAATTGGGAGAGCACATTGAAGGAAAAAGATAATGTGGAAACTCTGGAGTTCACTGATAAGTGGGCTGTGGTGTAACAACAGCATTTATCTATAAAATGGAAGCAACTTCACTGGCTCCCTCAGAATTTGTTAGGAGATACTTTACATGATGCGCTCAGCAGCCAGTAGCAGACCACAAATGTTTATTGTTGTTAATAAAGATGATAATGTTAATTATTAATAATTTATTTCTCAAATATCAGGAAATTTCAGTTGTCTCTGTGGCCTAGTGCTTTAAAATGCATTCTTGCCTAAGAGGATTTAACTGTAAAGATTTTTAGCTTTGTATTTCTTCATATAAAATTCGGCAAGATAGAGTTAGACATTTTTTTATGTAACAATAGGATAAGTGATTTTCATTTAGTCACTCAACATATTTATTGAGCAGTTACTATTTACCTGGTATTGTCCTGAGAAAACAGCAGAAAATAGGAAAATAAATCCTGCCTCGTTGAGTTTATACTCTTATGGAAAGGAAACAGTTAAACTAAATGAAAAGTGTATCATATATTCAACTGTTAGAAATGCAGATCTCAGGTTCTTGCCCCAGTCTTACCCAATCAGAAAAAGCTCTTAAGGAATGGGCCCAGCATTCTGAGTTAAGAGACACTTTAGGTAGTCTGGGGGTCCCTGAAGTTGAAGTAATTTAGCCCTACCCAAATCATGAAGAATGAGAATCTGGGAGGAGAGATTCTCGTGAAGCAATGGTTCACAGTGTGGTTCCTGGACACCCAGCATTAGCATCACTTGGGAACTTGCTCGGAAGTTCTGGGAATTATACTTTAGGAGTTTCTGTATTAGTGATAAATTCTGCGTAGGTGTGGTAGACCTGTATATTTTAACTAGTATAGTCAGGATGGGCCTCACTGACAGGTGGCTGCTTGAAGAAGGAAGAGGGAGGAAGAGAGTCCCTAGCAGAGGGAGGTAGACAGGGAAGATCAGAGAAGTGAGGAAGGCTGTGAAAGGAGCCACAGGCTTAGGACCACATACAGGCTTTTTGTAAGAGACCTGACTTTTACTCCGAACAAGATGGGGATCTGTTGAGAGGTTTTGAACAGAAGAGTGGCCTGATTGTGACTTAACTTTTAAAAGGATCATCATACTTGCTACTGTGCGGAGGAGACTAAACCAGCAGGTGGGGTAAGAGTGGAAGCTGGGAGACCAGTTAACAGTATTGCAATAATGAAGCTGAGATACGAAGGCTTAGACCAGGAGTAGCAGGGGAGGTACTAGGATGTCATTGGTTTCTGGCTACTTTTTAAGTAGAGGCACAGTATTTCTGATAAACTGGATACAAGGTATGTGCATAGGAGGAGTAAAGATTGATTCACAAGTTTCTAACCTGAATGCCTGGAAAGAAAGTAGTTGTTAACTGCCACCGGGATATATCGTTGCCGAGTTCTGCTAACGTTTAGGCTGAACTATAATGTTTCCAGGTTCTTGAGACTATCCCAAGTAAAACTATCTGATAACATTGTTTTGCCAGTCCAGACAGAGGAGGAAGAAAAATAAGATAAAGTCCTGTCTACAATGATTGTCACAGACGTCTCACCAAATTGCTGCTGAGCTGGTGCTGGAAGCCAAGGATAGTCCCCATGGTTAGCATGGCCCAGGAAGTATGCAGGCTTCAAGATTACACTAAGAAAAAGACCCCAGCTGCAGGTCTTGTAAGTTAGCAGCCTAGTGTTCATATAAATTGATCTCTCTCCCTATATCTATCTATTTATCTATCTATATGACTTATACTTCTAGAAATTTGAGGTTACTGTGTATGCATTAAAATTAGGTTATATGCTATTCTTTCTAAAGAAACTTACACCCTAATAGTGTTGTTAAAAATATATTCAGCTCTGCAAGAACAATAACTGACTGGGAGTTGAAGAGTTTTGGTTATCTGCAGAGCTTCCCCTACTCATCCCCATTTTTTTTTTTAATTTTACTCATTTTAAGTATCAGAGCAATTGGATCAGATCATCTACTTTGGACCGTAAGTAAACCTCCACCAGTAGAAAGTTGTGTTAGAAGAGTTCACACAATTTTACGACATCCCTCATATGGAGGCATGCTTACCTGGCTGGTTATAATCTCTGTTGTCTGTATAGGATTCTAAGACCAAAAGCTCATTCACTGAAAGGTATTGAACAGTAGGACTATTTCCAAGTAAGGAAGTAAGTAAAGTAAGTACTTTAATAATAGAAAAAATAATAGCTAACAGGTGCTTATTAAGTACCAGGCACCATTCGAAGTATTTAACGTGTATTCATTTAATCCTGCCAGTGATCCTAAGAGGTGGGTCCTATGTTGTCCCTGTTTTACAGGTGAGGAAATAGCCACCAGATAATAAATGTGCATGAGGCTGTACAGCTAATACTGAAAGTTTATAATCTCAGGCTACCTATATAAGACAATATGTATCATCCACTTAGATGAATGATCAGTTAAATTATTGTGAGTATAGTGAGATGTTCTAAGTGAACTCCACATTATCAACATCATGGGTCATAATTAAGGTCACGATCCGTATTATTAGTGGGAGGTGTATCAGCTAGATTTTTCTGTTATCTAGGCAGTGTGTCCCAATTAACTGTAGGTGCTAGGCAGTGAATAAAGGAGGTGAACACACTCTGGAGCTGATGGCCCAGCAGTGAATGGACTGTGTCAGAAGAGAAGCAGGATTTGAATGGTGCAGTAGATTAATATATCATTTTAGGATGTCCCACATCTCTAGGGAGACCTGAGTTTCCCATTCTTTATATTTTAAGTAACATTACAGTTTTCATTTCAGATATGCAATGTTTATCTTAAGTATTTTTATTTTTAAAATACCTTAGGCTGTACCTTCAGGAAATCAGATTGAGATATGAACATCAATATAAAATTAACAATAATCTTTATAATTAGTTATTTCCTCAAACTTCCATCTGACTACCTCAAGCAAGAACTCCTGTCCTTTCAGAAATCTCTTGAGGTCTGGGGGGAAAGAGATGATTGTATAACAATCACTTACGATATAACTTCCTGGAGAGCTAGTTTTTTAGTTCAGAAATATTAGGAGATCTTGTAAAAGTATTAACATCATTCATATGTTCAAAAATATTAATATGTATTGAGCATCCATGGTCAATTAAAACTTTACAGAATAATGCTATATTATTGGAGGTTATATACAAGACATAGTAATTCTTCCTGGGAAAAATCAGGGAAGGCTTTGAAGAAGAGTTGGAACTGGAGGTTTGCCAGGCAGAGAAATAGAGAAATGAGCAAAAATAAAGCAAGCAGAGCACGAGGGAAAAAAATGTAGGAAACTAGGGAAATTTGAATAATTTAGTGTTGCTATGGCAGAAAGCCTATCAAGAACAGGAGTTGTAACTGTGAGATTACATGGTGGAGAGGTGCTTAGGACTGAATCATGTCCCGCCAAACTTCATGGAAAACCCCTACCCGCACTATGGCTGTGGAGATAGGGCCTTTCGGGAGGTAAGTAAGATGAAGGGAATGTGGGGCCCAAGTCCCATAGCACTGGTCTCATGAGAAGAGGATGAGACACAAAAATACCCCACTCTCTTTCTTCGCTCTCCTTACACTCTCTCCCTCCCTCCTCTCTCTCCAAGCACACAAAGAGGTCAAGTGAGGATGCAGCAAGAAGGCAGCCATCTACAAGCCAGAAAAGAGAGGCCTCACCAGAAACCAGCCCTGATGGCACCTTGATCTCAGTCTTCTAGCCTGTGGAACCATGAGAAAATAAATTTCCATCACTTACGCCATCTGTGGTATCTCATAATGGCAGCCCAAGCCGACTAAGACAGGAGGCAAGAGGATAAAGGCACTGTTAGTCCTGCCAAAGAATTGAGATTAACGTTTTGAAAGTATGATTTCAATTATCAATTTCCTTTAAAATCTCTGGCTCCATTTGCATGTTTAAAAATTAACTTTATCCATGTATCTCTATGAAGGTTTTGATGCCCTCAAACACGCCCTTGACCAAATTGATTGCTTGCTTCATTGGTAACCCAGAGAATTGTTTTTTGTCTTTTAGACTCCTCAGTTATGAGATTTGTGTTGTGATATGAGGGCCATTCAGAGTCCCTTACGAAAAAGGAAGGACATTTAGTTCTGTCTGTGGTGCCATGCTTCTATGCTTTCTTTCTAAAACTAATTATACCCCTCTAACTGTAACTTGGCAAAATTACAATTTACCTCTTCACTTTACATATCATGTAAGTTAAGCTTTATTTATACAAATCTCCCTTCATGAAGATGCTAAGCTCCTTAATAGTGAGAGCTATTTAAATCTGCAAATCCAAAAAAATAAAAAATAAAATAAAATAAAATAAAATAAATCTGCAAATCCCTAGTACTTTGTGTGATGCCTGATGCAGACTAAGTATCTCTAACCAGCAAAATTAATAAATGACTGGGTGAGGACTGAAGAAATACTGAAATCATCAAATAAAAATTAATTATGTTCAGAAAACTCTGTTTTCTAATATTGTAGTGTGAGATAAAACCATAATGATAATTGCATCGAAAAATTCTGAAATCATTTGCTAATCATTCTTGTCTGAAAAAAAAGTTATTCCACAACATTCAGAATACTGGGATGTTAAGTAGAGTCCAACCACACTACCTAGAGAGTCTTGATTCCTAATTCAAGTACATGGTTCTTTATCTGCTGAAATCATGAAGGGTAACAGAGGATCAAGTGTGCTCAGAACATTCTCTTTTTTTAAGATTATTTATTTATTCATATTCATATTCATATTCATATGAGAGACAGAGAAAGAGGCAGAGATACAGGCAGAGGGAGAAGCAGGCTCCATGCAGGGAGCCCGATGCGGAACTTGATCCCAGGACTCCAGGTCACGAAGGCAGGCTCTAAACCGCTGAGCCACCCAGGCGTCCCTGCTCAGAACATTCTTATAGTATCCACAAATCATATCCTAGTGACAACATACATGTTTTCTGCAGGTAGCTTATGTGTTCCTGGTCTATCCATACTCTTAGATTAATATGTTCAACCCACAGCAATGATTTAAGAAAAAAACCTGTATATGTTAAAAACAGGAACAAAATATCCAGACTACATTGAAATTGAAAATAATTATTGTCTAAGGAAATTGTAACTGAAAGATAATTTTTATAGGTGAATTGACAAAATAGATGGAAGTTTAAAATTACAGAAGCTCCCACTGAGACCTGAGCACTTTTGGGGAAAGTCAGAACTGATTTGATTTTTTTCTCCATGCATATACTCTTTTCTTCTGTCCATTGCTCCAGTGACAAGCAACTGAAGAAAAGGTGTGAAGATTATTAAGCCATGGGCATAGGGTGACATAATGTAGAGTGTACTTTTCTGAGTCAGGAAACTGGGTTTCTGGTCCTCTTGTTGTCATAGTCTATCAACTAAGAACATGTGCCCTTCCTGACCCTCCTCTGAGCATTGGTTTTCCCACAGATAGCACAAGCAGGCAGGGCTGGATAGCTAACATCTTTTGAAGGTCTAAGATTCTTCAAGTCTCTGAATAATCCTCGGATTTCTACAAACACCATTTGAGGTCTGTGGTCCTTGAATCACTTCTTGTTTGAACTAGATGCATGCTTGCATTATGGTTTCAAAACTCAAAGCCTAACATCCATCCTATTTAATAAATAAACATTGCCTAAATATCTTATGTTAATATTTCAATAATTAAGTAAATACATCCCTTTGAATAAAGCTGAAACCAACGACCAGGACAGCAAAATAATTACTGTTCCATAAGGTAGGAAATTTATTTCTGCTGATGTGAAGATCACCAGTGAGCAAAAATCTGACAAAGATTTCAGAGCAAAGAATATTCCCAGGGATAAAGAGAGTCATTTTGATATGATAAAGTGGTCAATTAATCAACAGAGCATCACAACTCTTAGGGTTTAGGTGCCTAGCAAGAGAACTTCGAAATACATGAAGCAAAAACTAACAATCACAAGGAGAAATAATACATCCACAATTATAATCAGAGATTTTAATACCCATTGCAATAACTGATAGAACAGTAAGAAAATATGACTGGTATACTGAACCCTTAAAATTTGTCTTTATGACCAGAATAAAACCAATCCATTTTTTTTTTCTTTTTGCAGTGGGTTCCTTTTTCTTTTCTTCTTTTGGGATGATATGAGAATGATCTTCTAACCCTGTTTTCCTCATGATTGAAGACTTTATTCCTACATGTGTGAAGACTCCAAACATGTCTTTTTGAGTGATGAATTAAAATAGGTGCATTTATAAATGAGTATGTAAATCTATTGAGTAAATACATTGATTTTTTTGACGGTGACTCATTTATTTATTTTTTATGTTTTTTTAATTTAAATTCAATTTGCCAACATATAGTATAATACCCAGTGCTCATCCCATCAAGTCCCCTCCTCATTGCCCATCACCCTACCTCCCCTTCTGCAACCCTTTGTTTCCCAGAGTTAGGAGTCTCTCATGGTTTGTCTCTGTCTCTAATTTTCCCCCTCAGTTCCCCTCCTTTCTTTTATAAACCATTTTAGTATTTCTTATATTCCACATATGAGTGAAACCATATGATGATTGTCTTTCTCCGATTGACTCATTTCACTCAGCATAGTACCCTCCAGTTCCATCCACGTTGAAGCAAATGGTAGGTATTCGTCCTTTCTGTTGGCTGAGTAATATTCTACTGTATATTTAGACCACATCTTCTTTATCCATTCATCTGTGGAAGGACATCGAGGCTCCTTCCAGTTTGGCCATTGTGGACATTACTGCTATGAAAATTGAGGTGCAGGTGTCCCGGCATTTCACTACATCAGTATATAGTGAAATACCCAGTAGTGCAATTGCTGGGTCGCAGGGTAACTCTATTTTTAACTCTTTGAGGTACCTCCACACAGTTTTCGAGAGTGGCTGTACCAGTTCACATTCCCACAACAGTGCAAGAGGCTTTCCCTTCCACAGCCTCTCCAACATTTGTTGTTTCCTGTCTTGTTAATTTTCACCATTCTCACTGGTGGGAGGTGATACCTCATTTTGGTTTTGATTTCTATTTCCCTGATGGCAAGTCATGCAGAGCATTTTTTCATGTGCTTATTGGCCATGTGTATGTCTTCTTTGGAGAAATTTCTGTTCATGTCTTCTGCCCATTTCATGATTGGATTTTTTGTTTGAGTGTTGACTTTGATAAGTTCTTTATAGATCTTGGATACTAGCCCTTTATCTGATATGTCATTTGCAAATATCTTCTCCCATTCTGTAGGTTGTCTTTGAGTTTTGTTGACTGTTTCTTTTGCTGTGTGGAAGCTTTCTATCTTGATTAAGTCCCAATAGTTCATTTTTGCTTTTGTTTCCCTTGCCTTAATTCATGTATCTTGCAAGAAGTTGCTATGGCCAAGTTCAAAAAGGGTGTTGCCTGTGTTCTCCTCTAGGATTTTGTTGGATTCTTTTCTCACATTTAGATCTTTCATCCATTTTGAGTTTATTTTTGTGTATGGTGTAAAAGAATGGTCTAGTTTCATTCTTCTGCACATGGCTGTCCAATTTTCCCAACACCATTTATTGAAGAGACTGTCCTTTTTCCAGGATATTCTTTCCTGTTTTGTCAAATATTAGTTGGCCATAGAGTTGAGTGCCCATTTCTGGGTTCTCTATTCTGTTCCATTGATCTATGTACCTGTTTTTGTGCGAGTACCATACTGTCTTGATGATCACAGCTTTGTAATACAGCTTCGAAATTCAGCATTGTGATCAGCATTGGTTTTCTTTTTCAACATTCCTCTGGCTATTCAGGGTCTTTTCTGATTCCATTACAAATCTTAAGATTATTTTTTCCAACTCTGTGAAGAAAGTCCATGGTATTTTGATAGGGATTGCATTGAACATGTAATTGAACATGTAATTGCCCTGGGTAGCATACAATATTTATTCTTCCAATCCATGAGCATGGAATGTTTTTCCATCTCTTTACATCTTCTTCAATGTCTTTCATATGTGTTCTGTAATTTTTAGAGTAGAGATCCTTTACATCTTCGGTTAGGTTTATTTCTAGATATCATATGGCTTGGGGTACAATTGTAAATGGGATTGATTCCTTAATTTCTCTTTCTTCAGTTTCATTGTTAGTGTATAGAAATCATATGGTTCTTGTTTTTTCTCTTGTTGATGTAATCTATCACATTGTTTTATGAGTGTTGAACAACCTTGTATCCCGGGGATAGATCCCACTTGGCCATGGAGAATAATCCTCCTGATGTACTGTTGGATCCTATTGGCTACTATCTTGGTGAGAATTTTTGCATCCATGTTCGTTAGGGATATTGATCTATAATTCTCATTTTTGGTGGGGTCTTTGGTTTTGGAATCAAGGTAATGCTGGCCTCATAAAACAAGTTTGGAAGTATCCCCACCCTTTCTATCCTTTGAAACAGCTTTAGTAAAATAGTTATTATTTCTTCTTTAAACATTTGGTAGAATTCCCCTGGAAAGGCGTCTGGCCCTGGACTTTTGTGTCTTGTCTGCTTCAGTTTCTTCACTGGTTATTGGCCTGTTCAGTTTTCTATTTCTTCCTGTTCCAGTTTTAGTAATTTGTGGTTTTCCAGAAATACATCCATTTCTTCTAGATTTCCTAATTTGTTGACATATAGTTGCTCATAAAACATTTTTAAAGTTGTTTGTATTTCCTGGGTATTGGTTGTGATCTTTCCTCTTTTGTTGGTGATTTTATTAATTTGAGTCTTTTCTCTTTTCTTTTTAATAAGGCTGTCTAGGGTTTTATCTATCTCATTCTTTCAAATAACCAGCTCTTTGTTTTGTTGATCTGTTCTACAGTTCTTCTGGTATCTATTTCATTGAGTTCTGCAGTAATCTTTTTATCTCTCTTCTTCTGCTTGGTTTATGCTTTATTTGCTGTTCTTTCTCCAATTCCTTTAGGTGTGAGGTTAGCTTGTGTATTTGAATTTTCTCCAATTTCTTAAGGGAGGCTTTATTGCAATGTATTTCCCTCTTAGGACTGCTTTTGCTGTATTCCAAAGATTTTGAATGGTTATTTTTTCATTTTCATTAGTTTCCATGAATTTTTAAAATTCTTCTCTAATTTTGTGGTTGACCCATTCATGTTTCAGTAGGATGTTCTTTAACCTCTATGTGTTTGCATTTCTTCCACATTTCTTCTTGTGATTGAGTTCTAGTTTCAAAGCATTGTAGTCTAAAAACATACAGGGGACAATTTCAATCCTTTGGTATCAGTTGAGATCTGATTTGTGACCCAGTATGTAGTCTATTCTGGAGAAAGTTCCATGTGCACTTGAGAAGAATGTGTATTCAGTTGCATTTGGATGGATGTTCTGCATATATCTGTGAAATCTATTGGGTTCAGTGTATCATTCAAGGCCCTTGTTTCTTTGGTGATGTTCTGCTTAGAAGATCTGTCATTTGCTGAGAGTGCTGTGTTGAAGTCTCCCAGTATTAGTGTATTATTATCTAAGTATCTCCTTACTTTGTTATTAATTTATTCATATACTTGGCAGCTCCCACATTAGGGGCATAAATATTCATGACTGTTAGGCCTTCTTGTTGGATAGACCCTTTAAGTATGATATACTGT
The DNA here is from genome assembly GCF_048164855.1 of Canis lupus baileyi. Taxonomy (NCBI): domain Eukaryota; kingdom Metazoa; phylum Chordata; class Mammalia; order Carnivora; family Canidae; genus Canis; species Canis lupus. The sequence goes on from NC_132838.1 coordinate 34,776,448, forward strand.
ATCTCTTCATCTCTTACTACAGACTTTGGTATAAACTCTAATTTATCTGATATGAGGATTGCTACCCCAGCTTTCTTTTGAGGACCATTTGAATGGTAAATTGTTCTCCATCCCTTTGTTTTAAGGCTGGAGGTGTCCTTAGGTCTAAAGTGAGTCTCTTGTACACAGCAAATAGATGGGTCTTGCCTTTTTATCCAGTCCAATACCCTGCGTCTTTTGCTGGGATCACTTAGCCCATGCACGTTCTGAGTAACTGTTGAAGAATATGAATTTAGTGTCATCGTATTACCTATTCAGTCCCTGTTTTTGTGGATTGTTTCTTTGGGCTCCCTCTTTCTTTTACAGGGTCCCCCTTAACATTTCTTGCAGAGCCAGTTTAGTGGTCACATATTCTTTCAGTTTCTGCCTCTCCTGGAAGCTCTTTATCTCTCCTTTTATTCTGAATAAAAGCCTTCCTGGATAATGTATTCTTGGGTACATATTCTTCTCATTTAGTACCCTGTATATATCATGCCAGTCCTTTCTGGCCTGCCAGGTCTCTGTGGAGAGGTCTTCTGTTAATCTGATATTTCTCCCCATATATGTTAAGAATCTCTTGTCTCGAGCTGCTTTAAGAATTTTCTTTGAAATTTGCAAGTTTCACTATTAAATGTCGAGGTGTTGAACGGTTTTTATTGATTGGGGCGGGGGGGGGGGTCTTCTCTATCTCTTGGATCTGAATGCCTGTTTCCTTCCCCAGATTTGGGAAGTTCTCAGCTATGATTTGTTCAAATATACTTTGTGGTCCTCTCTCTCTCTCAGCCTCTTCTGGAATGCCAATTAAATGTATATTCTTACTTCTCAAGCTATCATTTATTTCCCTAAGCCTTTCCTCGTGGCACTTACTTGTTTTTTTCTTTTTTTTCCTCAGCTTCCTTTCCATCAACTTGTCTTCTATGTCACTCACTCTCTCTTCCACCTCATTAACCCTAGCAGTTAGAGCATCCAGTTTGGATTACATCTCAGTTAACCTATTTTTAATTTCGGCCTGATTAGATCTAAATTCTGCCTAACAGTGTCCTTTATGTTTTTTTCCAGAGCCACCAGTAATTTATAGTTGTGCTTCTGAATTGAATTTCTGATATATCGAAATCCATATTCTGTAATTCTGTGGCAGAGAGTATTGCTTCCGGTTCTTTCTTTTGTGGTGAATTCTTCCTTCTAGTCATTTTGTCCAGTGCAGAGTGGCTCTATGAGCAAGCTGAGTCAAAAATATCAAGCACGACCTAAGTAGAATACACCCTTGTTAGAAGCGAAAACTTTTCTTTCTGTAGCATTCTATCTGTTCTCTCTTTACATTTCAGGTCAAATTCATAGGTGTTCAGGATGTTTTGAAAGTTATCTTGGTAAGTTTGTGGGCCCAGATGAGTTGAGGACCCCTCCTCTTCTGCCATTTTGCCAATCTCCTGCTATTGATTCCTTTTTTAATATTGTCTTGAGATACTGCTTATAAACATCCCCTGATATTCTATGTATTTTTTAAATGAATTAGTCTGAGAGCTTTGCAGTCAGCTTGGGAAAAAATTTATTCCAAGTCACCGTAGCAAAAACTGTCAGATTAATTTATTATTTATTGCTATCATTTTTGAGAAATATCCTAGTACTGCAGCATTGCAGGTAGAATAATGCAAAGCATCCTGTTATATATGTGTTTGTGTATAAAATATTATATACATTACATATATATCATTCATACATATATTTATGTATCAGATAGTAGTAATCCTTTTGAAAAATACTCTAGAATTATGTGGAACAAAAAGCAAAGAAGATTATAAGGTAATTTATTTTCTATTATTGTAACCTGAGGGCGCAAAGTTTCATCAGAAGCCTCTGCTGTTCAGGAGCTTTTTTTTTTTTTTTTTTTAATTTTTAATTTATTTATGACAGTCACACAGAGAGAGAGAGAGAGAGGCAGAGACACAGGCAGAGGGAGAAGCAGGCTCCATGCACCGGGAGCCCGACGTGGGATTCGATCCCGGGTCTCCAGGATCGCGCCCTGGGCCAAAGGCAGGCGCCAAACCGCTGCGCCACCCAGGGATCCCTGTTCAGGAGCTTAAAATCTATGTAGGACACAGATGTGCACAGATAAACATAACTAGAGGCATGTTTTTTTTTTTAATTTTTTTTAAAATTTATTTATGATAGTCACAGAGAGAGAGAGAGAGAGAGAGAGAGGCAGAGACACAGGCAGAGGGAGAAGCAGGCTCCATGCACCGGGAGCCCGACGTGGGACTCAATCCCGGGTCTCCAGGATCACGCCCTAGGCCAAAGGCAGGCGCCGCCAAACCGCTGAGCCACCCAGGGATCCCTAGAGGCATGGTTTTAAGTGCCATAATGAAAACATTCATGAATTGCTATTGAAATGTTAACATTTTCCCCCCAAACTGGGGAAGCTAGAATAGGACATTACCCTGGGATGGTGACATTTGAATTGCAGCTTATTGCAATAAAATGAAGTGGGTAACTAAGGCAAAGGGAAGCATAAAAGGAAAGATATAGTAGTGGGAAAGTGCATGATAAGTTGTTTTCAATTATAGTAAAATAGTCATAAGGAGAAACTGGCTAAACAATATCATCACACTGAGTGAGTATAGGTCACATTGTCCCAATGAGATTGATAGCGATCTCTTAAAGATGGAATAGATTCGAGTCTAAATCCTTTCCTTCTATATAAATCCTAAGCAAATTCTATTTTTTAAATATTTTATTTATTTATTCATGAGACACACACACAGAGAGAGAGAGAGAGAGAGAGAGGCGGAGGGAGAAGCAGGTTCCATGCAGGGAGCCCGACATGGGGCTCGATCCCAGGTCTCCAGGATCAGGCCTTGGGCTGCAGGCAACGCTAAACTGCTAAGCCACCCAGGCTGCCCAAGCAAATTCTAAATCCATCTAAATAAGCTATTGTTATTCTTTCTGAAGTTGAATGTGCATTTACTTGTAGGTCCCAACTCTGTATAAGCCTCAGTCCTCTTAATGATCATCATCCATCCTGCTCTATGCTTTACATCTCAGAGACCTAGGATGGAAGTGAAATAGAGCTCATCGTAAGGAGGACAGTGCTGTGGAGCAGATGGGACAGAACAGGGCTGTGGGGAGAGAAAGGTGGGGAGGGAAATCGAAAGCAGGTTAAGGGGTAGGTATTTTAAGATCTTCAGAAGAAATGTAAGGCATTAACTCAGACTCAATAATTTACAGGAAATGTCACTGAATTCCAGCTTGGAGAATTGCTGGTGGTTATTACTGTCATAACTGTCTATCCAGTAAGTGCTTATGGTAAGTTATCAGGATGCTTAAGTTTTTGTAAGAAAGTTTTGGAAAAATTCACAGCATGCTCTCATAAAAAGGTTTCTGAGGACCTTACCAACTAATCCCCCTTTCATCTGGGTATGAAAAAATCTTTGTAGGATCGGAGATAGCATGTCACTTCAAATGAGTCTTTTGACCAGAAGGAATAAATCTTATTAGGAGTGTGTTTGATAAAGTCACAACTTATCTTCTCAGGAAAGCCTCAGTCTTTAGACATTTAAATTCTTAAACTGCTTGGGGAAACGGAATAATCTGGAAACTTGAATTCAGTCCTAATGAAGTGTTAAAAAGTGACAGTAACTCTTGATTCACAAACTCTGAAAGATGGGAGGCCCTTAGAAATGATCTAATCCAATCCCTCCATTTTACAAACGTTGGACTTGAGGCCCAGGAGAAATGCAGCTACATGCTCAGGATCACAAAGCTGGTTAATCAGTGGAAAGGAAAAGAAAAAGAAAACAAACAAAAACAAACCTCCAATTCTCAGACTACGGATCTTTTTCTATCATGTATCTTGTTCTGAAGGCTAGTTGAAAAAGACTCTGCAAATTCTTGATATTTGCACATTTTCACCACAATATACATGTAAGTTCAGTGGGGAATATTAATTGGAGAGTTGGTCAATCTCATCGTAAATATTCACTCACTATTACCGTGAAAAGTCCTTATTGCTACACCAAAGAATGAAGATGTGTATCACTTTTACTTATGGAGGTTCAGGGTGATAGAAAACATGCACTTGAAAATATGGCCAGCATCCCAAGGCCATGCATAACAAAATGCCAAGTTAATGAGAGAGGAAAGAACAAGGTGCTAGCAACCTTATGCGGAAACAATGGAAATGTGCTATGGAGAACCAGAATTGAGAGAGCAGCCAAGAGAAGCTAGAAAAGTCCAAGAAGGCTTTGTTGAGAAAGCAGAGCTTGAAGGTGATAGGATTTTTCTGGCATTAAAACTCTCACTTACCTGCTATCTTCACTCAGGCTCACTACTCAGGATCATTATGTGGCCGCAGGAAGGTCTTCCTGCCACTGTCAGGCCAACATCAGGGTTATCGTTTCTTTTCTTTTTTCTTTTTTTTTTATTTATTTTTTATTGGTGTTCAATTTACTAACATACAGAATAACCCCCAGTGCCCGTCACCCATTCACTCCCACCCCCCGCCCTCCTCCCCTTCTACCACCCCTAGTTCGTTTCCCAGAGTTAGCAGTCTTTACGTTCTGTCTCCCTTTCGTTTCTTAACATCTCCTTACAACAGAGCTTTTCAACCCCAAAAAGAATCTATGGTTTAGGGTGAGAGAAAAAGAATATATGTCTTTACTATTTTAATGTCTAGCTGACATGTCACATTTCCTACAATTATGAATATAAACAACAAACCACAGTAGTACTAGTGCTTCTTGTGACTCTGTTACCAATAAAAATGACAGATGTTTTCCTACTTCATTACAGCTTTTGCAGTTGTTACTGATATACTGAAAAGTCATTTGTGGTTACCATTATTTTGAATTTATGGACATAATGTGATTTGCTCTAAATATTATTGTCTTACTAAATACAACCATATATTATTGTATTGCAAATTTGTATTTTAATACTATTTCATCCATAACCCTAATTAGGTAAAATAATGGCCTTCAAGAATGCTCACACCCTAACCCCCAGAATTTGTGAATATGTTACTATATGTGGCAAAAGAGACTTTCCAGATTAAGGTTCAGGATTTTGAGATGGGGAGATTTTCCTGGATTATCAGGTAAACTCAATCTAACCAGAAGCATTCTTAAATGCAGAGAACCCTCCCCAAGGTGGTCAGAGAGGAGAATGTACAAAGCACTATATTAGCTTATGCAAAGTTTGAAGATGGAAAAAAGAAGCCAGCAGCCAAGGCATATGGATGGCTTTGCAAACTGGATAAGACAAGGAACACAGATTCTCCCTTAGATTCTCCAAAAAGAAGTGCAGCCCTGTCAACACCTTAATATTAACCCACTGAGACCTCTATCAGACTTCTGACCTTCAGAACTTTAAGATAATATATTTGTGCTGTTTAAGCCAACTAAGTTTGTGGATATTTGTTTTGGCAGCAATAGGAAAAAAGTACACTATTTTACACATTTAAAAATAACATTCTGAGAAACTTCTCCAAAGACATACACGCACAAAATAGGTTGAAAACTCCTCCCTATCACTGTCTGTTGCTACTTGAAAAGGAAAACCTTAGGTACTCTAACAATGACACCAGTCAGTATGTGGTGGGGCCCCAAGGTAAATCATATTTTTTGGACTATTGTCCAAATGTTCCAGTAAAAACTTCTGTAGCAAAATCACTACTATATTTCTTAATCAAGTTTTACTTTTCCTCTCACCTTCTTTCTTAGGGGTTCTTATTTTTTCTGGCTTCCGCCATTTCCAAATCTGGATTACATTCATATATGCTACTCTTTCATGCAGGAATGAAAGCCAAGGGAGGAGTGATATTAATCCACTTAATAGGCATTATTACTTTATGAGCTTCCAAGTGAACCCAGCAGCTACTAAAATATCATGCTAGGGAATTGTTGTAGGAAAATGAAAATCAATAAAGAAGTACTATGCCAAAGGAGATGTGTTTTCCATTCCCAGTGATGATAGAGTCTCTGATAATCCTTTACTGAAATTCTTGGGATCAATTCCTAATGTGCTATAACATGTTAATTAATGCAAAAATGACTTACAAAAGAGTTTCCATTATCCTACTTGTTCAATGTAAATGGCACCTTTTGAAGTATCTGGTTAATTAAAATTGGTAATGATGTTTGGGTTCCGTAAAGTTCTGGGGAAGTACCTGATATAATTCTACCAACGCATTTTTATCAATGTTTTTAGTCTATCAGAAAAAATCTTTCTTTGTAATTCCAAAAGAGGTGTTTGTTCCCTCATAGAAAACCACATGAGGTAACTAACATGAGTTTGCTTTTGTTGACAGCAGCATGATCTGTCTGCTGTTGGGCATAACTTGCAACATACTTGTCAGCATGTCCACCTGCTCTTATTACAAACAGTCTTGCTAAATGTGTGCATTTGGATCCTAAGAAAATAAAAAAGAGCTAAAACTGACAATGCAAACATTACAAAATTCTAAATTATTGATCAATTTGCTTTTGAAAATACACATAAAACAATCTAATCCTCCTTTCCCAGAACTGGCTCCTTCGAGTAATTAAAGACAGACATGCTAGTTTTGCTGAGGTCAAGTACATACAGTATATAATAAAGTATGATATCTGGACCTTGGACAAAATGTAATGCCAAAACTAGAATGTTGCCAACTTTCCACTGTGCAAGGTCTAATTTAGTTGATACATCTGCTTTCCATACTTCATGAGTCCTAATACATTCTCAGGAATTCAAAGCTAATATTTCTCAGGACTAAAGGTGCATAGTCATTCTGGCCTCAGGGACATAAAGTTGTGTTAAATACTCTATACTTTTACATGGAAGATTTTGAGACTGCCTTGCAGAGAGTTTTCTAAAAAGTAAAAAAGTAAAGTGATGCTAAAATCCCACTTAAAATCCATAAATATTTAACTTGTGCTTCATAACAAGTTTTTTCATTAAAGCATTTACATACTTTCACACCTCAAAAACATCTCATATCTCTAATAGCAATCCTCAACTAGGACTAGCATTTTATTGGTATTTTCATATAGCTACACACTTCCTAAATGCTTGTGTATCATATGGTAAATAGTGACAAAAGGCAGAAACTACATATTGGTTTGCAAACAGTTTGCACTTAACAGCTCTGATTTTTTTAATTAATTTTTATCTCATAGAAACAGCATACTACTAAAACCAGACAAGGATGCCATAAGAAAATAAAATTACAGGCCATTATCTTCAAACACAGATGCAAAACTCCTTAACAAAATGTTAGCAAATCTAATTCACTAGTCCACTAAAAGGATCATAGACCACAATCAAGTAGGATAGGGATGCAAGGATGGTTCATGGTCCACAAATCGATGTGATATACCACATAAACAAAATGAAGGCTAAAAGTTATATGGTCATCTCAATAGATGCAAAATATGCATTTTACAAAATTTGACATCCATTTATAGTAAAACTCTCAGGAAAACGGATATAGAAGGACTGTACTTCAACATAATAAAGACCATTTATGACAAGTCCACACCTAATATACTCAACAGTGAAAAGCTGAAAGTTATTCCTCTAGGATCAGGAACAAGACAAAGATGCTCCTCTCACTACATTCATTCAACCTACTATTGGGAGTCCTCGCCAGGGCAATTAGGCAAGAAAAATAAGCAAAAGTCATCCAAATTGGAAAGGAAGAAGTAAAACTGTCACTATTTGCAGATGATATGGTATTATATAAAGAAAACCCTAAAGATTCCATCAAAAAACTATTAGAATGAATTAACAAATTCAGTGAAGTTGTAGGATACAAAATCTGTATGCAAAAATCTGTCCCATTTCTGTACAACTATGAACTATCAGAAAAAGAAAGAAAACAATCCCATTTACAATTGCATCAAAAACAATAAAATACCTAGGAATAAATTTTACCACAGAATTAAAAGACCAATACATTGAAAACTACAAGACATTAATGAAAGAAATCAAAGAAGACACAAATGAAAAGATATCCCATGCTCATTGATTGGAAGAATTAATATTGTTAAAATATCCATACTACCCAAAATTACAGGTTCAATGAAATCCCTAGCAAAATTTCAATGGCATTTTCCACAGAACACATAATCCTAAAATTTATGTGGAACCAGAAAAGACCCTGAATAGGTAAAGCAATCTTGAGAAAGAAGAAGAAAGCTGGAGGCATCACACTCCTGGTTTCAAACGATATTACAAAGATCTAGCAATTAAAACAGTATGGTATTGGCATAAAAACAAGCACAAAGATCAGCAGAATAGAATAGAGAGCTCAGAAATAAGCCTACATATATTCGATTAATTAATTTTTAAAAGTAATCTCTACACCTGACATGGGCCTCAAGCTTACAACCCAGAGATCAAGAGTCACATGCTCTACCAGCTGAGCCAGGTAGGCACCCCTATGGTCAATATATCTACAACAAAGGTGCCAAGAATATATAATGGAGAAAGGACAGGGACACCTGTGTGGTTCAGCAGTTGAGCATCTGCCTTCGGTTCAGGGCGTGATCCCAGGCTCTGGGATGGAGTCCACATCGGGCTCCTTGCAGGGAGCCTACTTCTCCCTCTGCCTATGTCTCTGCCTCTGTGTGTGTGTGTCTCTCAGGAATAAACAAATAAAATCTTAAAAAAACAAACAAACAATGGGGAAGGGACAATCTCTTCAATAAATAGTGTTGAGAAAATAAAACAGCCATGCAGAAGAATGAAACAGGACCACTCTCATACACCATACACAAAAATTAACTCAAAATGGATTAAAGATTTGAATGTAAGACCTGAAACCATAAAATTCCTAAAAGAAAATATACACAGTAAGCCATTTGACATAGGTCTTGCCAATAATTTTTTAATCTGATACCAAAAGCAAAAGCAGCAAAAGCAGAAATAAACAAGTGGGACTACATCACACTAAAAAGCTTCTGCCCCGTAAATTATCAACAAAATGAAAAGACAACCTACTGAGAGAGAGAAAATATTTACAAATCATATATCTGGTAGGGGGCTAATATCCAAAAATAAATAAAGAGCTCCTACAACTCAATAGCCAAAAAAAAAAAAAAGAAAGAAAGAAAGAAAGAAAGAAAGAAGAAAGAAAGAAAGAAAGAAAGAAAGAGAAAGAAAGAAAGAAAGAAAGAAAGAAAGAAAAAGAAAAAGACCAACAACTTAATTTAAAAATGAGCAGAAGATCTAAATATACATATTTCCAAAGAAGACATACAGATGGCCAATGCATACATGAAAAGCTTCTCAGCATCACTAATCATCAGGGAAATGAAAATCTAAATCACAATGAGCTATCCTTACATGCCTGTTAGAATACCTAAAATCAAAGTGACAAGAAATAAGAAGTGTCAGCCAGGATGTGAAGAAAAAGGAAACCCTCCTGCACTGTTGGTGGGGATGTAAATTGATGCAGCCACTTTGGAAAACAATATGGAGGCTCCTTGAAAAATTAAGAATAGAACTACCATATGATCCAGGAATTCTACTTCTATGTATTTAGCCAAAAAAAAAAAAAAAATGAAAACACTAATTAAAAAAAAAAAAAGATATATGCATCCCCATGTTCACTGCAGCATTATTTACAATAGCCAAGATGTGGAAACAATCAATAAATGAATAAATGGATAAAGAAACTGTAGTATCTATATGCACACTGGAATATTATTAGGCCATAAAAGTAATAAAATCTTGCCATTTGTGACAACATGGATGGACTTCAAAGGCATTATGCTAAGTGAAAGACAAATACTATATGATCCCTCTTATATGTGGAATATATATACATGCATATTGCCTCACGCCTCAAAGAACTGTGCATTTTATGTTTTTAAATATATCATCTATCTGCTCCCAGAAAGGTGATATCAAGTTACAATCCCACCAGGGCATGTGATAAAGCCAATTTCCCAGATGGGCAGCACTTGGTATTATTCATACTTTTTTTACCTTTGCAACATGACAAGTGAAGTATATTTCATTTTTAATTGACATTTCTTATATTATTAGTGAAGCTGACTATTTTCAGTTCTTTGGGAGCCATATTTGTCTTTTGTGTCCCATGAATTGTTACCGTTCATTGTCAATTGTCCTACAGAGATTTAGTTTTGTTATATTAATTTGCACATGCTCTTTGTACAGAGATATCAAGTCTTTGTCTTTCATATATATTACAAACATGTTTCCAGTGTGTATGTCAGCCTTATCTACGCTTTTATATGTACATCATAAGAAAAAATGGAATTTTCTTTGTTTTGACTTTTTAAATTCTAGTTAGTTAACAGAAAAAAAAAAGTTTTGAATGAGCCAAATTTATTTTTACTTTCTCTTCATTGTTTCCAGGCTTTATGACATGCTTAGAAGGCCTACTTTTTTTAAAGATTTTATTTACGTCTTCATGAGAGACACAGAGAGAGAGGCAGAGACATAGGCAGAGGGAGAAGCAGGCTCCTCATGGGGAGCCTGATGTGGGACTCAATCCAGGACCCCGGGATCATGACCTGAGCCAAAGGCAGACACTCAACCACTGAGCCACCCAGGTGCCCCAGAAAGCCTTCTGTAATGAAATTTATAAAAATATTCACCACAACAGATTTTTTTTATTCTGATGTTTCATTATTTAAACTTAGTTGAATCCCAACACCAGAATAAAATAAGAGACCTAAGTGCTTACTCTTCATTTGCTTTACCAATGAACATCTGGGAAAGGAGAGACTAAAGCTAATAACTAGTTTATTAAATTCGACCTGGGGAACAATGTCAGGGCTCAGTTTACTGTTTTTTTACATAAGGTCCAACATCCCAGTTTCACTGATCACTTTCTTTGAATTGATGACGTATTAGTTACGAAATAAAATACAGCTTTTGTATTATTTGCGTGCTACTTTTCTTTAATAAAGATGATGGTAAACATGAACCTAGAGTCCATACTATATTAGGTATATAAAACACAAGTATATTTGGATCTATTTTGAACAGTCAATCCATGCACACCCATTTATTTCTATTGATATTCGCAGTTAATAATTTCCCCTGTGGATTCCTTTAACTATGAGACGCAATTAAAACCAAACTCAAGAAATAAGCAAACGTGAGTGTCTGGGTGGTTTAGCTGGTTTAAGTGTCTACCTTCGGCTCAGGTCATAATCTCAGGATCCCGAGATAGAGCCCCCTGTTGGGCTCCCTGCTCAGCAGGGAGTCTGCTTCTCCCTCTCCTCTGTCACTCCCCTTGCTCATGCTCTCTCTCTTTTTCTCTATCTCTATCATAAATAAATAAATAAATAAATAAATAAATAAATAAATAAAATCATTAAAAAAAGAAATAAGCAAATGTTTCAATAAATACAATTTGAAAGAAAACTTCTTTTCATAAAAGCATCCATAATTATAATTGTGCTAATTTACTTTATTCTAGTTATGCTAATGTACTTTAATAACTAAAAGAATTCAAAGAATTATAGGTATCCTTGCTTCTCTGCAAACAGTAAGTCCATGTATCACCTTGTCACAAAATGCTGTGATGGAGAGCACTGACCTAGGAGTCTGAAGACCTATCCTTCGTACTCCGGGCTGTGCCACCATTTAGCCTGTGACAGAAGCTCCCTGTGTCTGTTTCCTCAGGGTGCATGAGATTCAGTGAGATCTCTGACTTTTCTAAAACATTATGGCTTATTTGTGAAATAAGTATCTCTTCCTCTTTTCAGTGTTCAGCACAAGACATCCTGGATCAAAAGCCTGCAGGAAACCAGTCTATTTCTATAATATGAATTGCCTATTAAGGGCTGTTCTGTGACAGGCCCTCAGCGAAGAGCATGCTGCGGAATCTTACCGTAACTCTGCAAGCTGTGTGCTGGTTCCTTTTTACATCAGAGGACACTGCAACCAAAGAGATTGAGTCAGTGACCAAGGCTGTGCAGCTAATAAAGACATGAGGTGGTATTTATATCCTGTCCCTGTGACTTCAAAGTCTAAACGCTACTATTATGCACTCTGCACTCTTGTCACATGCTGTCATTGATACTTCCTGGTCATCAGTCTCAGGAACAATTTTTGTCTTCTGAGATATAAGATTGGATTTCTCTGAAAAGCTATGGCAGCTTAGCCATTTTGTCCTTTTAGATAGTGAGAAGCTTTGGGTGAATTTTTTTAATAACAGGCTTTTTCTCATTTTAAAGATAGACGTTTTTCATTTCAGAAAATTAAGTGTAGAAAAATACATAAGTAATAAGAATCATCCATAATCCCACCATGCTCAGAAATTTCCCCCAATATATTGGGAGAAGGGTCAGTGACCACCCTTCTCAGACACTGAGGAGAAAAGGCAGCTCGATATGCTCAGTAGTCAGGCTCCCCACGGCCAACCAGACTGCAGTCCTCAAAGGGACAGTAGGAGACGCACCCTGGGGACAGCTCACAGCTTCCCAAAGAATGGGGTGGAGACTTTGAAAAAGAAAAGCCCTGCTCCCCAGAAAATACTGGCAACTCTCCCCTCACCTCACCCATGCACATCTTTTTGCATCTCTGTGTGTAAGAAGGGATCCCAATGTCTGGTGTATTTTTAAGCTATATCCATGTAGAAACAGCATGACAAAACCTCCTGCCCCGCCTGCTTTTCTTAATGAAATTCCTTTTATCTGTGCTGATCTGTCTTCCTCTTTCTCCGGCCTCCTAACACTGTGGATAGAGAAGAATCATGAAAACCATAATCCCCACTGTGCACCACTATCTCAGCTCTTCCCCGTGAGGCCACCTGTCACCCTCATCCAACCACTGCATTGAATTTGGAGGATGTCACCGTCAGTTACATCTGATGGTTACTTCCTGCAATGTTTGGGGGAATTGGGGTCCTCTGACAGGACCCACAAGAAGAAAAACCAACACAAGGAGAAAGGGAGCACTTTGGTGGCCTCAAGAAGCAGTACTTGCTGAGCAGAGGGAGAGAGGTCTACTTGTCTCGTTAGTTCAGACTTTTTTTTTTTTTAAGATTTTATGTATTTATTCATGAGAGATACAGAGAGGAAGAGAGAGAGGCAGAGACACAGGCAGAGGGAGAAGCAGGCTCCACACAGGGAGCCCCATGCGGGACTCGATCCCAGATCTCCAGGATCACACCCTGGGCTGAAGGCGGTGCTAAACCACTGAGCCACCGGGGCTGCCCTAGTTCAGACTTTTGTTCACCATTTATTGTCATATGCTTTATCACTCCATGAAGGCAAAGACTCTGTTTCCTGCACTGCTTTATCTCCAGGCCCTAGACAGGTGTCTAATACATTGTAAGCACGCAGTAAATACTTGGTAAATTATTTAGATTGAAAGAAAATCAGGTACCCTCAATAGGATCCTCCTGTCCCAGCCATTAAAAGTGGAGCGCCTCACAGCACCGCTCTGGGCTCTAATACCTCTCTCCCCACCCTGTCTCATCTGTGAGCCTACCTTCAATTGGCCACATACTTGCCGATGATTTCTAACTGTGTTACTCAGACTCAGTTCTTTCTTCTGTATTCCAAACTTCACTTGACATTTCTATTGGGGTGATTCTAAAGGTACACAAACATGCCCTAAACTAAACAAACTCTTACACCCTCCACCACCTGACCCCTCACCAATGTCTCAAGGAATGCCACACTTTCTACTCAATCAATTGTATAATCTATTAGTGACATTTGACTCCTACTTTGCATTATTCCCCACGTCCAGTTCCCAAACCTTGTGTTTATCCAATTGGTGAATAGCATGTTCTTTGATCTCTACGACCATAATGCTAATCCAAGCTACGGTTCTCTTACTTGGACTTTTCACCTGGATTCATCTGGAGAAGCCAATGATTCTCCCTGCATGCTCTCCGTCCTTCCCTCATTAGTCCACTTTTTGCCAAAATCAATATCACTTTTTAAAACCTTAAATCTGATTCTTCTGTATCACTGTTTACCCTCAGTATGAGCCCATTGCCCTCTGGATGAAGACCAAAATCCTTCACAGTGCCTCTCAGGTGCTCTGCCATCTGATCCATACCTGCCTCTGGTGGGCCTCATATCACTCTCCGCCTCACTCTTTGTGTTAAGACACCCTAGGCTTCCTATAGGTCCTCCAAAGTCATGCCCCAGGACTTTCACATATAGTGAAGCTTTATCTAGAAATATTCTCTCCCTCAACCTCATTCCATACTTAACCTTGTTCAGTCTCACTTGTGTTTGATATCAAATAGATTGTAAATAAAAACAATTGTATGAGGGATGCCTGGGTGGCTCAGCTGTTTAGAGCCTGCCTTCTGCCCAGGGCATGATCCTGGAGTCCTGGGATCGGGTCCCATGTCAGGCTCCCTGCACGGAGCCTGCTTCTCCCTCTGCCTGTGTCTCTGTCTCTCTCTCTCGTGTGTGTGTGTGTGTGTGGGGGGGTGTGTCTCATGAATAAATAAATAAAATCTTAAAAAAAAGAAAGAATTGTATGCTAAGTATTAATGGTTACCTCTTCATGGGGAAAAATAAATACATAATAAAAATACAGGCCCTGAAGTTTGGTCACCAGAATAAATTCAGGTTCAGCATTTGGCCATGTTGCCATGGACAAGTTACTTAAAATGACAAAACTTCTATTTCCTTTCTTATGAAATGGTGGAGATACTAGTACATACCACATAAGCTTTGCTTAAATAAAAATAGAATATTTTTGAAGCATTTATGTGATGTCTTGTGTAATTATATACAGAAGTGTTTCAGTCCATGCTTATGATGAATCATGCAGGTGGGCCTATCAACTTTTCCTACCTCTGGACATTAAAGTTGATTATGAATCAACACATGGTGCAGAGTCCTAATCAATGGTGGTGAAAAAAGTCCTACATCTTCTGAATCTGATTCTCAGTGAGAAGAAAAAGCACAGCAATGAGCCATAGTGGAAAAGCTATACCAAAAATCCACTTCCTCCCCACTCAAGGTAAAAAATTGATATATTCAAAACTCTAGTAGCTTAAGAAAAAAATATTAAAATATGAAGAATGTCTAACTAAACTGAGAGGCATACTTCCTAAAAGACAGGGAATTACTTTTTTGAAATAGAGGAAATCAATGCTTCTCAAATGTTCCTCTCCAGAAGACAGAATGAAAAGACACCTGCCAGATGCTCTGGAGAAGAGCAGAATAACATGATATATCTCTGAAATCAGCTGTAACTTATGATTTGTAGAAATGTTAAATTCTACATCTTATTTTTTATATTTATTATTTTAAAATCTCAGTGAAAAGGTGCACTGTATATATTTGAGAGCTTCCCGGCACACTGCTACTTATCAGGTGAGAAACACAAATTGAACAGGTATCATCTAAGGTATATAACCTATTGAGGGAATTCTCTTTAAGGAATAAGTTAATTTAGTAAGGGAAAAAACTATCACACTGAACATCATCTAAAAAGTTAGCTATAATAGTTTTTCCCTTAAGCCCTATAGGAAGCTAGTTGTATAATAGAAAAAATGAGAGTTTTGCAGTCAATGTATTACAAACCTGGGTCTGCCTTCTAAGACCTGAAAGAAAGTTGTTTAACTTCTCTGAGCCTCAATTTCTTTAGCTGCAGAGGGAAATAACAATGAAGAGTTGTTTAAACAACCAAAAATAATGTATACAAAATGCCTGGCTTGATTACTACATGGAGTGGATGGATGTTCAACATAATAGATGCTCAGTGTAATGCTTTATGAGGTTTTATTCATTCATTCATATTCATTCATATATTTATTTATTCATTTTGGTAGAGGAGTATGTCACTGAGACAAGGTGAAAGTAATGGTCTGAATACCATTCTTGCTAAACATTTTATTGGTCTTTCGCAGAGGCTTCTCCAGGTACAAACATAAGATCACAGTGTGCACTGGCTGCTCAGTAGCCCAGAGCAGTTTGAACAATTTGTCTATGTACAAAGCAATGAGGTTATAATTCCATTAGGGTGAGTTTGCATATATGTTCACCTAAAAATAGTTACTGAACTCTCACTATGCAAAAAGCATCATACTAGCCATAAAATGCAAAGGACTCAGATAAAATGGAAGTATAAATGATAAAAGGAGCAAAATTGCTATTCCTAATTTCTAAAGAGCTCACTTCTAAAGGAGGATAAAATGAACATGCGATAGGCCCAGTGTTTTTCAAAAAACACAATTGACTCTAGGCTCAAGAAAATATATCACAAAGCTTATGAATAAAATTTTTCACATAAATGGAATACTTGCTAGAGGGAGGAAGCACTCAAATTAAACTCAGCATGGTCAGCTCCAAAACCGTTATGTAGTTGGGGCCTAGAGGCCATCTAGTTGGAAGAACCAGACAGATTTGCTTTGAAGCTTGGTTGACCTGTACTCTGATTTTATTTAGGGTGCCTATGGTGGCGGTGAAGAAGATTATGGAGAATGTTTAACCACAACCATTACCCATGTCTCTGACTCAGGGATCCCTTAGCAGCATCTCAGAAATTTGGGTTGTAGAACTGGTTTTATCCTTACGTTTGGAACCTAGAGATAATGTCTGGCTTTTTAATATATATTAAGTACTTTATAGGACTGTACCAAGTGTCAGGCAAAGTCACAATATGTTCCCAATGAGCTCAGGGTCTAGTTGAAGGGACAGAGACCCCCAAATTAGTAAGTACAGCTGTGTGATAAGCATTCATCTGGACTTCATTCTTTCCAAGGAAATATAAATGAGGTGGAAATCAGGCTTCCATCCATAATAAGCAGGGTAATCTTTCCGTAATTGGGGTTGTTGGACATTAATCCAACAAGATCCAGGAAATCTTTCTCCGCAGCCCAATTTCTAAAAAATAATATGTTTATTTTCAAAGCTCATGTTTCCTATAGATATTATCTCCTCTGGTAAGTTTTAAAAATGGCTCAAAATACAAAAGATTTACACATAACTCTCCTGAGAAAGCCAAAGATTGAAAGAAAAAAATCACTTAATCTTGCATTGGGAGAGAAAGAAATGTACTTTGGCTGCCAGTTGCTAATGTAATTAATTAGTGCCTGGTGAAAGTAAAGCCTTGTTTTATAAAAAGTTAAATATATTGAGTTACTGTCATGAGCCAGAGATGGTGTTGGGTGATTTATATATATTATCTCTGTCAGAATTCCCCAGAATAATGGTCGTCTTTCTCTTTTCCTCCTCCTCCTCCTTCTTCTTTTTTCTTCTTCTTCTCTTTCTTTTTCTCAGAATAGTCTTCTTAGACAAATTTATATCCTAAAGCCCTGAATTACTCTTCCCAACAATATTTTGATTTCTAGGAACATCCTTCTGTTCATCTACCAAATACCGCTTCAAGGGCAGAGTTTGAAAAGCAAGGCCCTAAAATGCTTAATTTCCTTTTGATTTTTGGTCTGTGTGGGATCACAAATATTTGGTTGAGAATTGACCATTTCTACAGTACACCTTAAGCGAGCCAAATTCCAGTGTGGCTCTACCTGAAATATTTGCCAAAGTCTTGAGGCTCTCAGGATAGTATTGACTCTATAAAGAAATGACTTTCACCTAAGTCTAACTATGCTCTTCTCCTCTACCTAAAAGTAGTAAGGAGAAATATGTTTGCTATCATATTAAATAAAATATTTCTTTATGTCTTAAGTTTATTCATAAACAAATCATGTACACTTCAGATCACATAATGCAAACAGACATGTAGGGTACAGCTAACCCAGGCTGCTCACTTCATAAATGAGGAAGCCAACTCAAAGATGAGGAGTCTCCCTTGACATGTTGCTTGAAGAAAAATGCAGGTCAGGATAAAATGCACTTCTCCTCACTCATTTCCCTGCCTCTCCCATTGAACCTCTGCATCTCTTGCTGCTGGCATATTCGTGTGCAAAGTTCCCAAGGAGTGCTCTCCCAGTGTATCATTTTCATTTTGGTACGTTATTTTTCTACTCATCCATTATTTCTCCTAAGTACCTTTGAACTTAAAAGAAGGTTAAGAAAATCGTTTTTCATAAGACAATACCCAATTGTAATATAAAAGCATACTGACAGTTTGCTATGTCAGGAATCTCCGTCTTCCATCAGATACTGTGGAATGCAATTCTGTAATAACAGTAACAAAAAATTCATTGGAAAACCAAGATAGCACATGACCAGAGTTTAATGAAGAGGCAGGCATATCAACTGTTGGAATGGCTAAGAGGTGATGATGACATAAACTCAAAAGAATATGTTCCAATTTCTGTTAATTAGCAGGACACAAAATTTCTTGTTTTTTTTGGAGCATTTAAAATCTTCTCTCCTTTTGAAACTGTTTTCCATTGTCTTCTAGTCCATTGTTCTACATTAGTTCTTCTCTCCCTCCAGCTCTCTCTCTCTCACCTTCTAGATACCTGCTTAATAACATCTTTCTATGACCCTGATAGCCTTTCCTCTCTCTTTCTCACCATTATTTTTCTATGGAGCCACAATTTTGCATTTTCAACCCTCCCAGAGAGTTTCCACAATTCGTTTCTAAGACATCTCAAACTCTTGTGTCAAAATGAATTCATTGTATGTACAAATTTATCCTTCAATGGAGTGGAGCATATTTCTTCATTCCTTTAAGTGTGAACTGTGCATAATGACTTCTTTCCAAAGAGTATTGTAGGAAAAGGATAATTTCACAATGGAGAAGCTGGGCAAACACTACCTCAGCCAGAAAAATCATGATCAACCACCATGTACAGACCCCTAATATGATGTGATAAAAATGGTACTTTTTCTCTGTGGTCTTTCTTCCAAAAGTCGTAACCCTAGTCAAGTCATAAAAAAACATCAGGCAAATAATAACTGAGGGACATTCTACAATATACTTGACCAGTACTCCTCAAAATGGACAAGATCATCAAAAACCAGGAAGGTCTGAGAGGAGCCTGAGGAGACATTACAACTAGATGCTATGTAGTAAGCTGGAAGGGATCCTGGAACAGAAAGAAGACATTAGATAAAAACTAAAAAAAAAAAAAAAAAAAAAAAAAATCTGAATAAAGTGTGGACTTTAGTTAACAATAATACATAAATACGTGATTATTAATGGTGACAAATGTACCACACTAAGAGGCTAAGAATAGGGAAACTGAGTGTGAGTAGATGAAAACTCTCTGTGAAATCTTTATAATTTTTCTGTGAATCTAAAACTCTTCTAAAATAAAAGTGTTAAAATAACAAATTCATAATTTTCCCTCCCAAGTATTTTTTTTCTTATGTTCCCTATTTTTGTCTGTGTAACTGTGGTAGGACAACCAGAATGTTGCCCCAGCTATCCACAGTTATAA
This sequence comes from Canis lupus baileyi, assembly GCF_048164855.1. Taxonomy (NCBI): domain Eukaryota; kingdom Metazoa; phylum Chordata; class Mammalia; order Carnivora; family Canidae; genus Canis; species Canis lupus. The sequence goes on from NC_132838.1 coordinate 34,795,754, forward strand.
GGCACACAGATTTTAGTGAATGTTTTATTAGTTTTGAAATTTAATATCTGAGTTTAGCACCTACATGTTGAGAAAAAAAAATAGCTAAGATAGAAAGCTGCCAAATAGCCTCCGTTTGTTAATGACACAAATCTGGGCACCACACCATAAAGTACAAAGTTGATTTGAGATCATCTATAATGGAGACATCAAAGTGGACCCACTTTTATTTAGATTCAGGAAACTTTAAACTAATTTTTCTATAAATTATCTACACTGCCTAACATGAAGATAACCTGACAAGACCTCCTGCCTTTTCTGCTTGCCAATTTAAAGTCATTAACATCTTTCCAGTTAAAATCCTAGAATAAATTTTGAATAAATACTCATCCCTCAACTGTTTCTCCACCTTCCCCTATCTGCTTCTCCAGAGATGATTTAATGTCACACAGTCTATGTTGCATGAAGAGGGAGGAAGTACAACTTGTGCCAGCATCCCCTTGCCCTAGTGGCCTCTTCTATGCTCTAGGTTGATCCCATTGGTCACTAATATGGTATGTGGGTTGCCATCCACACCAGATGGCATAGGTAGGCCCGTCCTGTTCTTTCAGATTCCATTCCTCTCCCATGTTACTTCTCAACAATAGCCTTTGGTGCTGCTGTTCTCTCACCCTTTAGCCTCTGCTTCCTGACCCCTGGTTTTTTCTGGTTCTATTACCACTTCCCCATTCCTTTCCAAGATATATAGAAAGTTCTGGATACTTTGCAATCTACATACAGGCCTTGGGAGCCAGGAATGACATAGAAGGCCCATCCACCTAAACCCTTTTATCAGTGATAATTACTGTTTTTGTTCACTGCTGTATTCTTGAGATGGCATGCTGCTCTGGGATCATGATGAATGGAGGCCTTTTCAAAGGGGCCATGCCATAGGAAAGAAGGAACAAGTCCTCTTCTTTGGGATTTTCCCAAACCTGCTGGGGTTTTTCCACCACAGTACCTAGCAACAAATCCTCTCCTCCTTTGCCTTGGTGAGGTAGCAATGGAGCATGGACTAGATCCCCCAATTGGTTCATCTCTTGCTCTTCATGCCTCATTGTGTTCTTGTGCTCTCTTTCTTTCTTCTACCTTCTTTTTTGCCCATCACACTCCTGTTCCTCTCCTTAGACATGTAAAGGATTTTTATTTCCTTTTCCTCCCTAACAGGAACTGCCTTCGTGCCACAGCCCCATCGCTCTTTGTTCTATAATTTATATTAAAACTTTATGCTACAGTCCCTCTTTTTACGACTCTTAATATTCAAAGCCTAGCTTTGGAAATTCTAAGAAAACTCTTTCTCTCCAATAAAGAAAAGCTCTTACAAATCAAAAGGCCTCTTTTCAAGCCATTATCTCGCTACGGACTTCAAAAATCTCTCTTTGAAATTCAAAGCAGAACAATGATTACTGTTGAACAATTTCTTTGTTTGGACCTACCCTCTGCTACCTTTTGGCAGTAAGATCAGGTTTAGGTCTTAAGCTTCTTTGCAGAAGGACTGCCAGGGACAAATCTCAGTTACTCAGAGAAAAAAAATGTGACAGGTTATATTTAAGCTATTATCTCAAAGTAAATGTTTTTGCTCTGCTTGGCTTCAATCCCAACCAGGCTCCATGGAGCCCTCATTCGCTCTAGCCACCAACACTGGTAATCAAGACATTTCTTGATCTTTCTTGTGCCTTCATAGTCAATCAAATGTTAAGTGCTGTTAGTTCTGTTGTAATATTTTTACCAGTTTCCCCTTTTCCCGATTGCCATTAATCCACCCTTTACTTTTCACCTCGATTATTTTTGTCAACGTCTAACCTCACTGCTTAAAGTTTCTCCTTCAGTTTTTTTCAGTTATTCTTTCCTCAGGCTGCAAATCTGAACCTTGGACTGATCTATACCTGAGATCCAATTCTATTTTGACATTGGTCAATTTGAGTAAGCTTTTAAACGCCTGTCTCCTCAACCTTGGAAGGATGCGATGAGATAATATATGCAGAGCGCTTAGCATGGTGATTGGCTGATGCAAAGTAGGCACAGAAGGTTGCAATTATAATATAATATTAATATTTGTTATCATTCTCAAAGGTATGAAGTGTTTTCAGAGCTTCATGGATGAGAAAGACACTGAAGGCAGAGTAGGCTTCGAGGCAATGAAGTTGTGGGCAAAGATGGTGAACAAAAGTGTAATGGCAGGAAGGTGCAGAGCAGTGAGTAGGCAGCAAGATGGAAGCAGAAGATGCCAGGAAGGTAGGGAGAAAAAGATTGGAGGGGCAAGTTACAGAAAAGTTAGGGATGACCATAATTTCTAAGGTTAAGAACTTGTATTTTATTTCATAGGGCATTAAAGAAATTGTTGCTTTATCCTAGCAGTAAAGTCATGTGTGTGTCGTGTGAGCACATGGGTTCATCTACAAATGAAAATCAGAATGTTCCAAGGATAGCAAAAACAAAAACTCATCTGCCTGTTGAAACAAACATGTTCACATTCTCTGAACAGTTACTTTAGAGTTTTTCAAAGGGATGAATTCTTTTTTTTTTTTTAAGGGATGAATGCTTACAAATGAAGTTTAAGTATCATAATCTTTCATTCCTATTATGTTAGCCAAATATATCATCGAGTTTATATACAGTGTGTGTTAAATATTTTAATGTTTTTTAGCCTTAGTTTTAATTTTGCAGTAAGGTTTTGCCTTCTGCCTTTGGAAAGGGAAAAGAGAGAGGGATGTGGAGGGGGAAATGAGAAATGGGAGACAGGGAGAGAGAAACGCGTCAGGACCAGGGACCAAGAGAGAAGGAAATTAACAATGTAAGATTTGGGAAACCCAGGGATACCATCTTAAGGGTGAGAGGCTCATGGAAAGCAAACTTGCTCTTGCGAAATGGCAATAAATGAGCTCATATATTTAGAATAAATATTCATTAACTGTTCTGCCTCCCCCGGCAATGAATTATGCAAATAAAGGAGTAAGACAAACCATTTGCCAGGTAAAAAACTGAATCTCTTTTCTTTTCAGAAGCAAAAGGCTCCACGTGAACCCAGGGCGGCTGACAGTCAAATTGGGAAGAATTCAGGATTCAGTTCATCAGGTGACTAAGAGCCACGCTGTCGGCAGGAGGAACCCTTGCCTTGTGTCCTGTATCAGCTCCTGTCACGAACACATAACTGGTCTTCTGTAAGCTTATTGAACTGAATAAACTGAAAACCTGAGGACTGGAGAATATGAACGCTGGCCATTGGTCTAAGCTGACCCTTCCCAACCTTCACAGAAGCTCTGTATTATGCTCTGCTGGCTACATGATACCTGGCCTATAGAACTTGACATTCTCACCGAGGAATGTTTTATGGGCTTGTTTATTCTCGTATTGGCCCTTCAGTGTAAAGAGCATCTACTTAGCATGATTTCAAATACACTCAACGATCCAATTGTTTCCTTCAACCTAGGTTCTTGGGAGCTGCACAGAATGGGCCAATTTACTGCATTTCCCCAGAAGGACAGGGTTTTATATACTATCCTGATTCACTCCATTTTCCTTCCTATCAGCTCCTTCCTAAAAGACCATCCTCTGCAGGCACTTCAGAATTGCTCAAGATAACTGAGGAAAAGGGCAGACGTTAAGAATGCTAGGATTGGTGGATTAATAAAAAAATAATAACATTCTGGTTCCTTTACCCCATGTCCTTCATGCTCTTAATTAACTTCTTCAGTGTACAAGAAAAATAGGACCTAACTCCCGACGGATCAGTGTTCCTTGAACCTTTATGGTGCACTTCAATTACAGTTATTAATAGTGAGATCATGGAAGAATGAGTAAGACATTCCTACTCATTAAAGAGCTCCCAAATGATACATCCAAAACGTTAAGTTCTTTAAGTGGCTGTAACTTTCCATTAATAATGAAGAAAGATTCCTTATTTTAAAATTTCTTAAAAAAAATAAAATAAAATAAAAATAAAATTTCTAGAAATCTGGGCCTTGAAAACCATGTACCACTAAAAAAGTTCAGTTTATTGGTTGTGAAACATCCTTTTTTCTTTTTCCTATTATGGGGGAGGAGCGATGGAGTCCTATCTTATTTCTAGCCCTCTCCAGGAAGTCAGAGGCAGATCAGCGAAGATTATGTTAAAGATTCAAAAAGCCTAAAGGTGTAAAAAAAAAAAAAATGCAGATACTATTATTATCAACACTTTGTCTTTGCTCTCATTCTGCTAACTTCCATTTAACCCATGAACTTTCTATTCCCAGTCAGTGGTTTTATTCTGTTCGAAACTTTTAATTTTTAATTAATATTTTAACTTTTAAATATCAGTTAAATAACGAAACACTTTCAATCCTTGAATTTACATGGAAATGAAACTAAAACAGCTTTTTTATAAAAGGAAAGGGGAGGGAAGCCTGTTCCTTGAGTTATCAGACACATTTTGGGGACATGTGTCCCAGAACAGCCCTGGTTGCCTGGAATTTTCATAAGCCAAGTCTTCCTTTGAAAAGCAGCTGCCTGTTTCTTTATTATTATTCAGTTTGAAAAGCTGCAAGAGTCTTCTTAAAAGTATGAAAGTGTGTGTGTGTTTAAGACAAAGAAAATCCACAATTAAAAAAAAAAAAAAGAATCGAATCTGCCCAGGCCTGAGAAGACCCCCAATTCCATTTCCTTTCTCCTACACAGCTGAGGTGCTTCAAAGTTTGCAATGGGAATAAAATTGAAATGAACCGAGAATGATGTTGATCGTAAGGGAAAACTTTTCAGTTTTACTTTTATTCAATTTCCTGATGGATAAGGCTGTACCACAACCCGACTGGGGGAGGAGGTGAGGTTGGCCCCTGGGTAGGCTGGAATCCTCCTGCAGGGGCACAGAGTAAGAACCAGACACCGAGCCAGATCCGCGTTTCTGCTATACACTCCGTCCCAGGAGGTTCACAAATCTAAAACACGTGAAGAAAGTAATTGAGTAGCTATAAATTCCATCATAAAAGTTTCCTACTGGGAATAGGCAATAAGTCCATTAAAAATAAACCACAACAGGGATTCTTGATGGTGGAAAACATTACAAATAACTCACACGCTGGCAAGAAATGACAACCAATAAGTGCATTCTAAAAATAGTGGACCAGAGGAGGGAAGCTACCTACAATAAATGATTTCCAAAGGAAATGCCAATTACTAGAAAAAGGCCAACAGAAATGGTGAGGAGGGCCCAGGCTCCAGCCTGCAGGTCTCTCTCTCTCCACTGGCTGCAGTTAAAAGGAAGAATTTTTTTTTTTTTTTTAATTTCCCCATGATGAGTAGTTCCCATGCTTTAATATAGGTTGAAGATTTACATGTTTTTTTCCCCATAATGTAAAAGGTGGCCTTGTTCTTAAAGAATAGGAATTGCAAACAACTTTTACCACGTGGCTGTCGAGCACTTGAAATGGGGCGAGAAAAATTGAGCAACTAAACTTTTAATTTAATTAGTTCAAACTAATTTAAATTTAAATAGCTGCATGTGTGTGATGGTTCCCATCTTGTAGGTCAGTGCAGTTCTCATATGAATGGCTGAGGTTGAAAAGTAGAGAGAATAAGGGTCTGGAGACCCAGGGAAAGGAAGAAGAAGGCATTACAGATCAGTAGCGAAACAGGGATAGTTAATAAATGGCTTTGGGAAAAAAAAAAAAAAAAAGAAACAAAAAACAAAAGAACCCAAAAACTGTGGGAGACAAAGAGAAAATTAAATCTGTAGCACGTATCAAATATATTTTTTTTAATCCTGGAAAAATAATCAAATGCTTTCTGCATTCAATATAATTTATGCTGGCATTAAATTCAAAGCATCTATATAGATCAACATGGATAAACTAAAACATAAAAAGTCAAGAAACATAAGATTGTGAGCATATGTTTGGCACACCACCTCTTGTTCAACACTTTAAAATAGAAAAAAAAAAAACACAATAGTGCATATTGTTTACCGAGACATACAGATATGCTAAACACATAAAAACACGCAGACAACACTCCTAACGTTCAGATAATGGCTGCCTCAGGCAAGAGAGCTGAGGCGAGGGAAGGGAGTGGAGGAAATTTTAGTTTACAGACCTGAAACAAATATGGCAAACTATGAATGTTTAATACCAGCACTGGGTACACCTGGGTTATACTATCTTCTGTGCTCTTCTCTGTGTTTAAAATGAAAAATGAAATTTTCAAAATTGCAAATTTACTTATTGTTAGTGACAAAGTTTTGCCATCAGTCTGGGCTGCCTTGTGGGAAGAGTTGGTGGGCAAAATTCTTGCAGTCCAAATCAGATGATAAAATGCCAGATACCTTTAGATATTTTCACAGGTAATTGAAATTCACAATGATTTTATAATGGAAGGTATTCTATATTTATTATTTTTAGGCAATATACTCTTCTACTCTATACCATACCTCCAGGTATGGTTCCACTAATCTAGCAAAACTTTCCCATACTTAAAGCTTTATGTACAAGAATTCGTGATCATCACCATAGAAAACATCAAAGACAAAAATTTGATCTTTTGAAATACAGGACCATGAATAAAAATAGATGAAATGACTATTATTGCCATATATCAACAAAATGGTTCCTATTTCTACTTCACTTTCATCTTCAAATATACTGACAAAATCTTTATAGTTTTAGCAAAAATACAAGGTAGCAATTTTGATTCTTTCCAGTAAATCCTCTCATTACTGTTAGAACCTAAACAACAACTAATAAATGGTGAAACTAATACCTGAATCCAGGTTTATCCTATTTCTAATCCTTACTCTGAAACACTAAGCTACACTCTCTTGCTTTCCTCATCCCCAACACAGAGAAGTATTAAAATGAGAAAATCATCAAAAAGACACAGCACAGTTTTCCAAGGTCAATAATTGTCTTTGTTCTCTTTGGCCAATCTATGGTGACTGTTCTTGCCCATTGTCTCGATAAAAGTACACAGGCATGGACTCGCGTCAATCTTATTCAGTGTTGTTAAACAGGGAGGATGAGCACATTCAACAATATGTTTGTTACTAAAATTTCATGTGTAAGCTATTTCATGTGTGAGGTTCCCAGGTAAACTTCCCTTCTTACTAATACTAATATTACCTAACACAAATAAAATCCTAACATAAGTGTAATGAAAATTTAAAAAAAGAATTATTATAACATGCTAGGTAGAAAACACTTCCTCAGATGACTGTAAATGATACAGCTAGGGGCGCCTGGGTGGCTTACGGTCAGGTAAGCGTCCAACTCATGATTTTGGCTCAGGTCAGGGTCCCAGGGCGGTGAGATGGAGCCTGGTTTTGGATTCTGTGCTCCTTGGGGAGTCTGCTTCTCTTCCTCTCCACGCCCCCTTCTGCCCCTTGCTGCTCAAGCAGTTATATGCAAACATGTTACACAATAGGCTTAGGTCAAGGTTAGCTCTGGGTTAGAAAGATACTGGAAAGTAAGGAAGAAACATCTTCTGCATTAACAGAGCAGAGGAGAATGAAGCATCTTGAACAGCAGGCAGTCAGAGAAGTAAAACTTAGGACTACTCCCACACCAGACTGAGAAGTAGGGAGTTTACTTTAGTATCCACTGTAGCACTGAAACTCCACCAAGGAAGGAACCGTGATTTTTCTTTTCCTCCTCAGCAATATATTCAAAGGATCTAGCATAGAGTAGACATTCAAATATCTGTCGGTTAATCATTGAATAGATGTATATCCCCCACCTTATAAACCCACATCCCTGCTAGTAAGTCACTTAGAATACTCTTCTCTGGAGCTTGTGGCTCTAACTCTTTGTTTCTAACTCACTCCTTATAATCAGGGCTAGAAACCTCCTGAAGCCTTGGTCTCCTTATCCATAGCTGAAGATCTCTTTCCTGAACCAATTGAAATATGACTTCCTTTAGTTTTTCCAGAAATATGTTTTCTTATCCTATCTCTCAAAGCTGGACTTTGTCTATCTCCCAAGGAAACAGCCACTCACTCTATCTGATGGACTGGCTCTTACTCATGTGCTCATGGGCGTGTGTTAGCTTCAGACCTCTGAGAAGCAGATGCCAAAATGGGACTAGGGGTGCAAGAGCTATTGCCCTTATAAAGGCATAAGGCATGCTTATAAAGGTTAAAGGGAGGGAATAGAAAAGGACATGAGCACCTTCCAATCTGACCCTAGTGAAGGAAAGGTGAGGGCAGGAGGGCTGGAGTAGGGGGAGGAATCTCAGACTCTAGCACAGTTCTGAGATTTCACCCAGGCCAATGAGGGCTTTTGGGACCAAGTTACGCATTACAGGAGCCCCAGCCAGGTACGGAAGGCTGGCTCCCGCTGGCTGGGAGGGGGACAGGGGATGGAGAGGCAGGGTGGGATGTGAGCAACGGCTGGAGCCATTGCGCAAAGACGCTCTTTGCATTCGAGTTCCTCCTTTTTCTAACTGTGCCAGGAAAAGAACAGAGACACGCCCCTTCTGTGTTTCTCTCCTTGCCCTGGTAACAAGTGGGTATTTGCTAGTGCTCTCTGGAGACAAGGCTCTGCTCTCATTTACATTCACACTTTCCAGGCTTTTGTGTGTGTGTTTGGGCACACATAGAAAATGATACTATATTGGCAGGGCATTATGGAAAATAGAAGAGCCTGTGCCAGGCAAAGGCTCAGAGGACTGAGGGAATCGGCATCCCAAACTCTTTTCATCCATTTGAAGCACACTGCAGGGAATCTACAGTGCTTTAACCCTCTGTATAAACTAACCCTCTGTATAAAATAACTAGTTATTTTACAGAGGGATTTTCTCCGTGCGGTGGTTCTCTGCTCTGACTGTACATGTAAATTACCTGGAGAATTTTGTTTTTAAAAAATGAATTCCCTGATACCACTCCAGACCAGTCACAAGCTCTATGGTGGGCCCCTGATACTGGGATACTGATTTTGTGTATAGTCAAAGTTGAGAACCACTGTTCTGGTGACTTCTATAATGCCAGGGCAGTAGAAAAGACACCATGGGTAGGCAGGTCCTATGGCATACATCCATTTCTCTAAATAGACATGGCCCAGAGAAGAATGATAATGGTGAAGAATATTTGGATAGTCGTTGCCTTCATGATCCTTTTTCCTTATTCCTCTGGGTTTTCTAGGAGCTGGGAAGTCTGTGCGGGACTGAGTTTCATCACTTGCCATCCGAGCCTGATGTTTACTGAAAAATTGATACTGAGTTCATATGGAAAGGCAAAAGAGGGGTGCCTGGATGGCTCAGTTTGTTAAACATTTGCCTTCAGCTCAGGTCATGATCTCAGGGTCCTGAGATAGAGCCCTGCATCAGGCTCTCTGGTGGGGAGTCTGCTTTTCCCTCTTCCTCTGTGTACTCTCATTCTCTCTCACTCTTGCTCTCTCTCAAGTAAATAAATGAAATATTTTTTAAAAATATTTTAAAAGGCAAAAGACCCAGAAAAGTCAATATGATAGTGAAAAAGTTTTGTCGTTTTTTTAAAAATTTTTATACCATGGAAATTGGCAAACATACAAATCGTGACTTTTCCCCGGAGTGAGTTTAATAATATATCGTTGTTTTTAAGTATTTTTTAATATTTAGAATTCTCCTTCCAATGCTATATATGTCATTGTTCTTGTACAACTTATTTGTTGCAGATACCTGGTTATGTTTGCTGATTATAACACACCATGGTGTGCTCTGCCCTGCATTTCCTACACATGAGCAAGTGGCATGACCAAGTTCAAGTTGACAGTTTTGAAGACCACTTCACTAGTTTTATGTTCTTCTATTAGGAGACACACAACTAGTGCTTCTCCTTTTTTTCGTGATGTTTACAGCCACTGATGCTCAAGAACCTGACCCGTTAGTTCATTATGGAGTGTAGTGCCATTCTTATTTTTATTACTTGACTGGAACACATCTATAAAGAGAAACTTTACCCTTACTACGATTTGGTTGCACAGTGGCATCTATTTTACAGGAAAGGCAGGACACTCGTCTTTTTTTTTCCCCCTTTATTTACCATCCTCATAATAATCAATCAGTTCCACAGCATCCTCTAATGGCAACCATTGTGCGGTGTTTGTTTTCCAGTATTACTAGAACTAATGCATATAAACATATGCAATGTGTCTTATCCACTGTAGTCATTATCCTAATAGATGTCCCGTCTTTGATTGCTGGGAACATTTTATGTTAGATCCTGAATCCTTCTGACACAATTCTAGTCTTTGATAGTTTCATTCATCTGAGATAATAGCATGTTCTAAGCTCATCTCATACACTTCTTGTCAGACCTAGGAATCATACATATCTTTAAAATAGGTTTTTTTTTTTAATTAGTGAAAAATAACATTTGGGGGCCACAATCCAGGCTCTAAGAGTACTTTGCTACTACTCATCATTTCTAGGTCTTTTCAGTGAACAGAGCTACAAAAAAATATAAATTAATTCCAATACCAATTCAGAACTGTATGGTTTTTACATTTCCTCAAAAATCTTACATTTTTGTTTCTTTTCTCCAATACCAAGAATTCTGGTTTTCCAGGACAATGAGATGCTAAAATTTGAATATCACATAAATTATTCATTTGATACATGTGATTCACAGAACACCCTCAGAATAAGAAAAAAATTAGTACTAACTAGGAACACCTGGGTGGCTCAGCGGTTGAGCATCTGCCTTCGGCTCAGGGCATGATCCCGGGATCTGGGATCGAGTCCCATATCGGGCTCCTTGCAGGGAGCCTACTTCTGCCTGTGCCTCTGGCGTGCTCTCTCTCTCTCGTGAATAAATAAAGAAATAAGTTTTTTTTAAAAAAAAATAACTACTAACGATACAATTATTTTTTTTAATTTTTTTTTAAAATTTATTTATGAGTCACACACAGAGAGAGAGAGAATGAGGCAGAGACACAGGCAGAGGGAGAAGCAGGCTCCATGCACCGGGAGCCCGACGTGGGATTCGATCCCGGGTCTCCAGGATCGCGCCCTGGGCCAAAGGCAGGCGCCAAACCGCTGCGCCACCCAGGGATCCCTAACGATACAATTATTGAAAGAACTTAGTTAGCATTTTACAGTGTTTCTGTCCCTTGGTAATGGACTAAAACTGCATAAATTCCTGTGTTTTAAAGTTATTTGAAATTGCTCCACTTGGTATGTGGAGTCAATAAATACAAAATAGATTAACTTATTTTTTTTTTAAGATTTCACTTCTTTATTTTAGAGAGAGAGGGTACACGCAAGCAGGGGGAGGGACAGAGTGAGAGGGGAAGAGAGACTCTCAAGTAGACAATGTGCTGAGCAAGGAGCCTGGACAGGGCTCGATCTCACAACCCTGAGATCATTACCTGAGCCAAAATCAAGAGTCAGATGTTTAATCAATTGAGCCACCCAGGTGCCCCAATTCACTTGTTTTTTAAAGTTATTTCTTTATATTTATAAATTCTTTTTTAAATTAAAATTTTGTTTTTAAATTATGTAAAATACTGATATGTTTCAACATGCAAATCTATAAAAATGGGAAGTTGTATATAACTTCAAAATTAAAATTTCAGAAATAGTTCATGTGAAACTTAAACTTGCCTTTGTGATTATAACTTTCTATAACTTCAGTTTAAAACGGCAGCATGGGGGGCACCTGGATGGCTCAGTGGTTGAGCATCTGCCTGTGGCTCAGGTCGTAGTCCCAGGATCCTGGGATCGAGTCCCGCATCGGGCTCCTCACAGGGAGCCTGCTTCTCCCTCTGCCTATGTCTCTGCCTCTATGTCTCTCATGAATAAAATAAAATCTTAAAAAAACAACATAGGACAGAAGTGATGGTATTGTCACTTCATATTTAAAAAAAATGAAATAGCAGCATGGAGTTCCTAATCTTCAATGAAGAAACACCTTATTCACAAAATAAAGTGACAAAAATAAATCCAGCCTCTTGTTTTACCCATCCAAAAATTTTTTAAAGTTTAAATTTTACTAAAGAAACTAATGTCCCTTTTTCTTCTTTTATTGATAAATGTAATATGACCAGGTGTTGTGATTATTGAGCACACAGGCTTGAAGCCATCACCTGATGCTGCTGTTGCCAGGGGATCCGGCCAAGCTTCCTCAGATCCACTAACCCAGGTCCATAGCCTTTTTCCCGAGGCACCGGGAGAACAAGCTCCTCTCACAGCTTCCCCAATGAAGGAGCATGAGGAACAGTGGCATTCTCTGAAACTCGTTGCAAAAAGAGTTGTCCCCCTGCATGGTGATCTTGTTTTACCGGTCACATCACTGAGGAACGGTGAGTCCTGAATGCTTGTCACCTGCAGGGGTAGTGAGATGCTCCACTGGACCCTGTGCCACTATGTACCATTTGAGGAAATCCAGACAGATCTACTTGTGGTCAGAAATGACCAACCCTGGGGCTCCAGGTACCCTGAGGGCAGGGGGGATCATTATCTCTTGGTACACAAGTGACTCTTACTAGTTGAGAAGAGTTGCTATCATGTACTATGAATCAAACACATCTGAGAGAAATGTGCTGTTTAAATCCGTTCCTTACTACTCTATCATGGCTGCTATAAAGGGAACATAGGCTCAAACAGTTATTTTTAGATGGAATGTTTGAAAACCTTTTAAAACTTGAGAAGCTGGGGCGCCTGGGTGGCTCACCTCTTGATTTTGGCTCAGGTCATGATTTTGGTCATAAGATTGAGTCCCACATCAGGCTCTGTGCTGGGTGTGGAGTCTCTTTAAGATTCTCTCTGTCTCCTTTTCCCTCTGCCCTCCACCCCTGCCCTGGCTTCTCTCTCTCTTTCAAAAAAGAAGAAGAAGAAGAAGAAGAAGAAGAAGAAGAAGAAGAAGAAGAAGAAGAAGAAGAAGAAGAAGAAGAAGGGGAAGAAACCCTACTGTAGATTTTATCTTACTCACTTGGATTAAAAAAGAGAGTTTTTAGATAGAAAAACTATGTGCATGTGGGTTGTATTTCCTGGATTACTTCTTACATTGTCAACCAACTGTACTTAAGTAGTTATGGCCATCCCAACTGGGTGCCTCAGATTGTGAAACACATCGTGGCTTTGCCTTAACATTCCATTCACTGCAACTAAATCAGGGAAGTATAACAATCACTTCTGTATACATTGAAATCCATTGGCTTGTAGGCACCCAAATTCTGTCAATTGGTTGAGGACAGCACAGCAAATTTCTCACTTTTCCAAATGAATCTTAGAAATAATGTAAAGGAGTGTGTGTGTGTGTGTGTGTGTGTGTGTGTGTGTTGGGGAGGGGGTAGTGAGACTGAGGTAAAGGCTGGAGAGGGACAAGATTTGGTCACAAGGATAGAGGAATAAAGAGAAATATGTGGTCAGAGACAGAGATTGTTATCATAGGCACAGAAGTGCACTTTTAGATATTATTGGCTAATTCCACAAACTTTGTAAGTGCCTACTGTACTGGCAGCTGAGATACCACAGTGGATCAAACCAGACACACCTCTTGCCACTCACATTTTACATTCTAGCAGATTCGGTGCAGCTGCCAAACCTAAGTGAATCACCATCTTATCATATATTTAGGAAAAACCCCTATTAATGGTGTGTCTTGAAGGAAAGACATGCATTCGATTTGAATTCTAATCTTGAGAAATGTACCAAAAGACAAAGTAGTACACAAGTGTCTTAGTTTCAGAAACATGGTGATGTCTAAAAATGCATAAAATATCACAAATGGTTTTATTAAAAGTTCTAAGAGCAACATTGTAAATTTCATTATCATCATACTTTCTCCTTCCTATATTTTGAAAGGAATTCTGTGAAGTCTGTGTTTTCAGGGAATTGACTTTCAGATTGCTCATGGATCCCAGTGTGTAAAAATCCCTTCATAAATGATAAAATTATATATGAAGGGGACAGAAAGAATTCTATTCCCCACTTGTCATATTTCAGGGAGCTTCCCTACCCTCCTCCTGGGGCCCTGATCTACCCCAGGGTAGGTTAAACAGAACAGGCCATCTTATCATTCTTCAGTAAATGAAACAATAGAACCAGAGGTCTTGTTGTACTGTGACTTACCAGGAGAAGCTGGCGGGGGGGGGGGGGGGGGGGCATCTGTCTGAGGCTGTTTTATGCAGAGTACTTCAGGAAGGACCAGTTTCTGTCGCTCCTTCCAGATACACACAGGACCTGAAAATATTCCCTCTTCCAGCTCCATCAAAGGGGAAAACCAGATGGAACTGCTCAATTCTTAGCTCAAACCCAGAAAAAGAAGCGTACCCCTGGGAAGGAGAAAGAAAAGGGAGTGTGGCCAGAGAAAGACAAGGGACATTCTGCTGCCCATATAAAATTATCAATTTGCATCATGCCTTGATCTCCAAAAGGAGATTTTCTACAAGTAAGAATATGCTCAAGAAGTTTCATAAATACTTTATTGTTATAGTTACTGTTGTTGTTACTATAGAGACAGACTCTAAACATGCCTCTCTGTCTACCTCCCATGTGATCAATGCCTGCCCCCAAGATTCAGACAAGAGGGGTCACAATGAATGTCATAGAGCAGCAGACCATGCCTGCTACACCGTGTCCATGGGAATGAGGAGCAAACAGCAAAATTCTCCACATCCAAGGACCCAACCTTCACCTTTCTCCTCTTTGGATTCTCAGTATGTCCCTTTATGTTGGTCCTGCTTTCAGAATGCAATGAAACTCCAGGCTGTGGGCTGTGGTCAAATACAAACTACTCAATGGAAGAGTACAGAATCATTGGAAATATCTGAGGTGCCCAAAGTTCTGCTTTTCTCATTTAATCTTAGCAATAATGCTACCTATTATTATTTTTTAAATTTTTTTAAAATTTATTTATGATAGTCACAGAGAGAGAAAGAGAGAGAGGCAGAGACATAGGCAGAGGGAGAAGCAGGCTCCATGCACCGGGAGCCCGATGTGGGATTCGATCCAGTGTCTCCAGGATCGCGCCCTGGGCCAAAGACAGGCGCCAAACCGCTGCGCCACCCAGGGATCCCCACTACTTATTATTATTATTATTATTATTATTACCGTTATTGTACAGATGAGCAAACAGGCTCAGAAAAGTTAAGTGAATTATAACGTCGCATTGGCCAATACATGGTAAGATGGAATCTATCCCTAAATGGATCCAATGCCAGAGACTCTGTATTTTGTGCTATGTAGCATTGTCATGTTAATTTAAGGGGCTCTGTGCAAATGCTCTATGTACCTACCTTTGCACCAAGTGCTGTGAGGGCCACGAATGAGTCACTATGTGTGTGCTTGGTAAATAGCTTTGACTCGTTAGCCAGACTTGTTTCACTTAGAGGAGGCACCAGGCCTTCTGAGGAGGGCATTCTAGGTGTTCATCTCTTCTGATGCTACGAAAACTGTTGCCCGAGGAAAATATTCTTTGGATGCCTTCTTTTCCAGAGCCTGCTTTTACTTCTTTGTGTATGGTATTAAAGTATATTGGTCAAAAGATGCAATTTGGAGTCAGACCAGATCTGGATTCAAAATCTAGCTCTGTCACTTTCTAGCTATGTGCTTTTAGTTCAATTTTCTCATTTGCACAATGGGGATAATAATAATATCTACTCAGGGAGTAACCAAGAATTAATGAAATAATGTACCTAAAATCACAGCACAGTGTTACATAGTAATCCAGGTAGCTGAATGAGTCTTCTTGGAACAGTACATGCCCTGATGAAGACATTACAATTTAAATTTCATCGCCAAGGGCACTAATTCTGACTCTTTAAAAACCTGTTTCTCACTCATTTTTCTGTTTAAAAGGTCATAATTTCCCTATAGATGATTCTATCTCTTCTGGAAAAAAATAATTTCCTCATAAATAACAGCCCTGTAAGGATTTGGTGCCATTTTAATCTTAGCCATGCAGAAAAGGCATGTTTGTAGACACCAATGATAACTCTCCATCTCAATTTTCCATGGTGAAGTTTGTTATTCCTTTTCTTCTGCAGCCAGGCACCAAAACATAAAAGCTCTTAGCTATATGAGTGGGTCAAATATGTGTCAGACATCTCTAAAAGAGTCTATTTCTCAAAAAAAAAAAAAAAAATCCATGGCTCCCTTCTTAATGCCAAGGTATGAGAAGAACTCAATTGTTAATCAGGAAAGTGTTTGGGGTAACATTTTAAACCAGCCACACATCCTTCTCTTCTAAATATTTTAGTGAGTTTGAGTGGATTTGTATGCAATTTCACTTAATTCAGAGATTTTCAATTATAAAAAGGGAAGTTAATTCACAAAGATGCCTTTCTTGGGTGGGAACAGAGACCCAGATATCATCAGTATTTCCATG
This sequence comes from Canis lupus baileyi, assembly GCF_048164855.1. Classification (NCBI taxonomy): domain Eukaryota; kingdom Metazoa; phylum Chordata; class Mammalia; order Carnivora; family Canidae; genus Canis; species Canis lupus. The sequence goes on from NC_132838.1 coordinate 34,812,039, forward strand.
TGATACACACAAATCTGGGGAACTGCGAAGGTGGCTGCCAGATGGTAAGAAAGTCAGCCTGATGTGGGAGGAAATAGATCAAAGAGCTGCCTGCAACTCTTTTACTCCAAAAAGCCAGAGGAATCCCTTTTAAGTATCTTCTGATTCTTGTATGCTGTATTCTAATAACCATGTCCTTCCTCAACTCCTTAGGTGGCAGGCTGAAGTCCATAATGCACATGCTAAAGAATTTGATTGGTTGCCCTTGTGTTCCCAGCAGGCTGCTAGGAGCTCAGGAGGCCACAAAGAGAAGAGGAAAACATGCATCCTGCCTTAGGAGTTTATATTTTGGTTGAATAGAGTTGAAACGACTTTTCCCTAAGACAAGCTTGCAAGGCTTGTCCCTCAAGAGCAAAGAACTCATAGCACTTGACATAAAGTTAAATGTGTATAGACTCCAAGTTGATGAAGTGTGGCCACAAAACGGAAGGGAGGAGGTTACTTGGATCTGAAGTCAATAGATCTGGACTTTAAGCCCAAGTTTGTCTAACTTTCTAGGTCATCTAAGTCAATCATTGTATTCTGGCCTTCAATTTCTTTGCTAATAAGGCCCTGATAAAATAATCTTTAAGTCTCTTTCAGTAATATATTTCTGCAATTCCAAGTTGAGATTTTATAATTCCAGGCGACCACACTATATGCAGGAATCTCTGAGCACTGTGCACATGTCTCCTGGAATGGAAAAATGGGGGATGTGTGAGTCATTGATCCTGTGGACAGGAGCTTACTTTCTGTTGGGCAAACTGGATGTGCATCCAATATGGATCTATGGCCATAGAACAAAGGGGACTATGTGCTCTAACAGAGGTCCCAGAAAAGTAGGTTAAGAGTGTCTAGATATATTCAGTGACTTCATATCTTTTACTTCCTAAGGCACTGGAAAAAAACAAAAGACATCTCATACCAGACTGATAACTTCTCTCTCATCTGAATCTCTGTTCTTATTTCAATCTATATGTACATCTCTCTCATGTATATCGATGTGTATACACGCACATACACACAATATACATACACATTACTTTGTACATCATGGGCAAGATGTATTTAAATTATGTTTTTTTAATATTAACTGATGCTCTAGATGCACAAGGAGAACTGCTACATTCATTAGGGTTCTTCAGTTGCAAGCAATGTAAACAGACTCTGGATAATTTAAGCCAAAAGGGGAATTTGTTGTACATTGTTAAGTGAGATCACAGAATTAAAGAAGTCCAAGACCTAAGATAAGAAAGTTCAGGAATCAGCTAGATCCAGGGGGTTTTTGGGGGCAACAAAAGCTGTATTGCCTTTATCCGCAAGCCACCCAAACTAGAAGGTGCAAGTTCCAACCATTTTTTCTGACTTTAGGCTCAAGAATCAAAATCAGCAGAAGACAAAACCTGATTATTGCAGCTGCGGCTTTCTGCTTACCTCTTGGCGAAAGTCAGGGAGAGCACAGAGTTTCCAGATAGCTCTAAGATCACAAACAATGAAGGCAGATAGAAATCAAGGAGATGTAAATATCCAAAGGAAAGAGTGAGTGAATGGGTGCTGGGTAGTGGACACCAACAAACATCTACTGTAGTAAGCTCTTCGAAGAAAGCCTGAATTTTTCTTTAAAGACCAATCATCCTTAAAGTCTTCCTTTGTCAACACAAAATAAACAAAACTTCTAGAATCTCTGAAAGTAAGAAAGAGAGTTTTATTCTGGTCCAAATTAGGATACCTCCCCAGGAAACACTATCTTCAAAGGGAAGATAGTGCTCTGGAGAATGAACAGTTTCTACAGGATTATATATCTTTCTACATCTTGTGAAAGCTCAACCACATAGATTATCATATAGGCAGGAATCACAAGTTTTAATGACAAAGAATGCAGGGAGGGAGTGGGGACATTGATCGAGATCTCAAGGACAAGATAGTTTCGCTTTTGGCTACTCATTAACAAAGCAGGTGCACAATGTATGCTCAGTGGCCATAAATTAGGCTTTTGGTTTAAATAAAGCTTACATACCGTCATGTTGACTTAGAAAGAATCTAAAATGGCCACCCCAATAAATAAGTAAATAAATAAAATAAAATTAAATTAAATAATAAAATAGCCACCCTAATAGCTCAGGCTGTTAGAGAGTCTTTTCTCTAATCACCTTCAAGGCTGAGTTTTGGTTAATTTTTCATTTGCTTTTAAAATTAATGCTACTTTTAATATATCTGTGATTTTTTTGGTGGTAAAATGGATGTCTCAGGAATATATACCATGTTTATTCCTTGGCTGTAAGTAACCCCCAACACATCCTTGAAGCTCTTGAGAGCAATCATGGTTATCCAGGAAAAGGAAATGTTGAAAGGAGCTGGTGCTAGTGTCAGAGAATCTACATTTGAATCTTCATTATCTACTTCGTGTATAACTTTAGATGAATCATTTGACTTCTTTGAGTTTCAAATTTCTAAAATATAAAGTGCAAATAAACCCTGACTACTGCCTAGTGAACATAATACAGAACAGTAAGGAACAGATACTACATGTTAGTGACATTGTAATTCTTACTGCACAGATCAATAGGTCAAGAAAAGAAGTAAAATGTACATTTGACTTTCTAAGAAACTGGAAAAGGTCAAAAGACCTCTCAGGCAAGAATGATAATACCTTTTCCCTGATTTAAAATGCTCCAGGAAATTCAGGTCTCATTATTTCCTTTCTTAGAATGTGCCACTCTAGCCAGATATCCTTCACGTTTTCTACTTATCTGGACAACAATACTTTTTTGATGACAGTGTCTTTGCCTATAAATATATGCCTCCTTCCAACCTTTCCACGTTTATCTCATTCCTGCATCCAGAGATGATTTACATCTTTCACTTCTTTTCAGTTTTCCACAGAAGCTGGCCAACTGCTCTATTCATGGGACCTCAGTCAATAATGATTGAATTTCACAGAAAGGAAAAAGGGGAAAAAATTATATTTGAGGAGTCAGAGAACTCAATATTGTTCTGGGCTTTTTCTTTTCTAAAGTGAATCAAACCTGAATATGTGTCCAACCATTTTAGTTCAGAAAGTTCATGGAAAAGAGATCAGAGTGGTCACGGAGATGTCCATTACTTGTCATTTATGTTCTGCTTCAGAAACCTGAGGACTTTCACAAGCTCCCCATATAACTTCCCAGTATGCTATGGGCAGCTCCGATGAGAGGATGTATCTTTAGTAACTCTGGGATAGTTTATACTTTCAATTTAAAAAAAAAAATAAGTGCTTCTGAGGCAGTGGAAGTAGGAGCTCTGACTCCTTACTTCAACTTAGTATTGAACATAACCAATCACAGAGAAACAAAATTGCAATGGGGGTCACAGGTTTCACACCTTTGTATCCAGATAGAACTATACTCGGATGATGATCTATACTCAGATCATCATTCTTATTTTTGAAAAGCAAATACATTATTCCACTTTTATCAGCAATTTATTTCACTGATTTACAAATTTAGCTCGATGGCACTTCATGCTTTCTTCTATCACCTTTTGTTATTTACATTTTAAGCCAAACCACTAAAAACTCCATTCCGAAACAATATTAAATTTATTTTACATTTGCTGTAGAGGCTCCCTGCCCAACAGGGATCTTTACATATTTTTAATCTCTAACATACATATCGTGTTTTCAACAAGGAACTTTTCACTTTGCTCTGGTTTCCGTTGTGACGGCTGAATTGTACTGACCACCCACCAGTTCCTTGTTTTTCGTGCATAATAAATTTTAAAACCACATGTTTCAGCCACCCTTCTGGTAGAAACTCTTACCTCAAGGGAGGGAAATTAGTTATTCTTTGGATTTATTAATTGACCATTAGGCATACGCATGTAAGTGAACACAGAGAAATGCTGCTATGAAGTCCAGGTGGCCAAAGAATAAAGCTTCCTGTAAACAAAATAAAAGGAAACAAAAAGAAACACCACATTTAGGGAAGTTTCACAAGGCATATCTTTATCAGCCTCAAGTGCAGGGACAGTATACAAATTCCTAGTGAAATTCTGGGCACTTGTTAAAATACTCCCCTCGCTCAACCAATGGGATATTTTAAGGAGGAATTTAATAATGGCTCAGCAATGATAACTGTGGAGCACAGCTGCCAAGTCAACAATCAGGTTCATCAACAGTTCAAATATCAAGTGTCCATAATGTACATCTCTACATACCTGGAAAGTACATAAATATTTTTCTTGGATCCTGTGTTGCTCTAGACAAAATCCAAGTGAAAATCTTTCCTGTCATTTTTTTCACATTCTCTTATAAACTATTTGGGTTCTGTATTGACATTGGCATGTTGTGTAATAATAAGGTGCTGTTCTCTCTCGATCTTCTTAAAGATGACCCGCCAAAATGTCACATTCCAATTGCCATTTTAATATTTTTCTCATTCATACTAGTTGAATGTTAGCTGTCGATCGTGGGCCACTTAAAATCAATAGAGAGAGCTGATTTCCTAGATGCTACCAAAGGCCTTCTTCTAAAAATTATCTTTGCTAATATTGTAAATACCTTAAATTTTACCTCTAGATATTTATTAATTTTATTCCTTACATGTTAAACTACAAGTACCCAGGGAAGAAGGCAGCTGTGGCACTCCTAGTTTTAATACTCTTTCAATTTTCTAGTTGGCAGCAGATTTTGGTGAAGGTAGAGAGGGAACAAAAATATCACAAGGTAGCCGAGATCAGAGGTGTGGGAGAGATACTGTAAGAGAAAGAAGAGGCGCCTACATGGCTCAGTAGGCCAAGTGTCTGCCTTCCACTCAGGTCATAACCTCAGGATCCTGGGATCCAGCCCACATCTGGCTCTCTGCCCAGTGGGGAATCTTCTCCTTCTCCCTTGTGTGCTTTCTCTCACTCTTGCTCTCTCTCTCTCTCTTGCTCTCTCTCTCGAATGAATGAATGAATGAATGAATGAAATCTTTTTTTTTTAATTAACAATTTAAAAAGAGAGAAAGAAGAAAAAAAGGGGAAGCTTTAGGGGGAGATCAGTATGAAGGCCTCACATTTTTAAGGACTAATTTAATGTCATTTTCTTGTTGAAGTTTCCTGGTGTGTCTGAGTCAGAAGCAAAACGATATTTCTTTATCCAGGAGGATTCGGCACTGATGTCATGATTTGCACATACTCCCTTGCACTGTAGTAGTTTTTACAAATGTTTAGTTTCCTGATTTGAATACACATGTATTTTATAAATCTCTCATCCCCCTCTCCCCCGTTCTTCTAATTTATAGGAGGTTTGACTAACCTGGAGCAAGTCGCTTTGCACAGTATTTAATTCTGGAGTCAAGAGATGAGGAATCAGAGACTGTCTTCTTTCCTGAGAACGAAGGATGCTTCCCTGAACTATGACATCAGAGCACCCTGTCGATACCGCGTCTGACTCTGGCTATAGAAAAAGCATGTTCTAAGGCAGATAGTATCCTGGCTTAAGCAAACACTATGTGACTAGATTATGCTATTAGAATAATAACAGTAATATTCATGTCCACATAAGTCTTTATCACTGCAATATAGCAATTCTGTGATGATGTGTGGGGTTTGTTCATTTTTTCTCTCTCTTTTCACGTTTTCTGCTTCAATGGAGCTATGAGTCATCTGAAGCTCAGCCAAGTTAAATGACTTGTTTAAAGAGCAGAAAGTTATAGTGTCTGCAAAGTGTGCTAGATCCAGGAGGGGAGATGGGATCATTTTACTATCATAAATGCTCTACTGATCCTTTTTTTTTTTTTTGCCTATTTTTTTTTCTCTATCTTATGTTGAAATTGCCATCTTTCTGGTCATCTAGATGCAAGTTCAGAACCTGTTTGCCACCTCCTCTGTCCCCAGAACACAAGATCCCTCTCTTCTGCTTAATGCCAGTTTTCCTTGCCCTGAGCTATTCCAACACATACACACACACACACACACACACACACACACAAATGTTTTAAGTCTGCAACCCATTTTCTATACTTGTCAGACTATTCTCCTTAAACTCTATTCAACTATCCATTGATGGGTGTGGGATAAAATGCACTTTCTGCTCAGCAAGACCTTCCAAAAATACCTCTTTATTTCTTCATCTTAATAGTTGATTCCCTTACTTGGCATCTCGTCATCCGGGAAAAAAGAATCTTGGTCTTTGCCAAAGTTATCTGTGCTGTTCTAATTCTGTGCTTCTTCTCACTCCTCTCAACCTGATATCTATCTCTAAAATTTGTTGAGCTTGTTCCATTTCCTGGGTTCTGCTTTAAGTAATGTTTATACGCTACTACCTATCAGTTTTGTCTCACAACATTCCCACGACATGAGTTTTCGTTTTCCCATTTTACCGCTGGTACACACACAATTAGTGACTTTCTAGAATTATAAAGCAAGTAAGAGCAGAATGTGAATCTGCATCTACTTGACTTTAAAGTGATGCTCTTCTTCTTTCTTCTTCTCATATGGAAATTTTCCCAACCTAGGATGTTCCATCTCACATGCATATATTTTGTTCCCCTCCTTATACTCTTTGTGTCCTGTTGTATTTAAATCATTGATGTTGTTTAGTTGTTTCTTTTAAGGAACTTGTCTATTTCATCTGAGTATTAATTTATTGGCAGACGGTTTTTCATAAGATGATCTTTTTAATATCTATTGAGCCCTCTCCTTCATCTCTTTCATTCCTGATATTGAAACATTGTGTTTCTCTTTTTATTGATGAGATGAGCTAGAGTTTTACCAATTTATCAAAATTTTTAAAAAACCACGTTCTTGTTTCATATATTTTCTCTATTGTCTTGCTCCTATTTATTGATTTCCACTCTTTTTTTTGTTTCATCCATTCTACCTAGAAAAGAGTTTTTTTATATTAGCTTTTTAAGTTGAAAGCTTATATCATTGATTCTAGATCTTCCTTCTTTTCTAATGTAAACATTGATTGCTATAAATTTCCCTATAAGGGACACCTGGGTAGCTCAGTCTGTTAAGCTTAGGCTCCTCCTGATCTCAGGGTTCTGGGAGCCAGCTACATTGGACTCCACACTCAGCCGGGAGTCGGCTTCTCCCTCTCTCTCTCCCATCCATTCCCCTACCCCCACCCCTCTCCTCTGGGCGCTCTCACTTGCTCTCTCCCTGAAATAAATAAATAGATAAATAGATGATGGATAGATAGATAGATAGATAGATTCAGTCTTTAAAAAAATTCCCTTTAAGCACTGCTTTATTTTCATTCTACAAACTTTGCTATAGTATGTGTCCATTCTCATTCATCTCAAAATATTCTCTAGTTCTCCTTTTGATTTTTTTTTTTTTTGCTAATGGGTTAATTTAATTTCTAAATATTTAATTTCAAAATATATGGGGAGATTTCCACATATATGTATGTTTGAATTCAAGTTTCATTTTATTGTTGGAGAATATACTTTGTATGATATCAATACTGCAAATTTATTGACAATTTTTGTATGGCCTATGGTCTATATTGGCATATATTCCATGTATACTTAAGATTGTATATCATGTTGGTTTATGTGATGTCTTCTGTATGTGTCAATTAGGTGGTTGATAATGTGTTCAAGTCTTCTATATTTTTCCCAGTTTTTCTGTCTATTTTTTCTATCAAATACTGAGAGGAGTATGGAAATCTTCTATTATGGCTTGAAGTTTATCTATTTATCCTTTTATTTCTTCCAGTTTGGGGTATCTGTTATTAGATGCATATAAATTTACAATCATTGAATCAACTCTTTCAACCTCATGAAATGTTTCACTTTTTCTGCAGTAACATTCTTTGAATAGAACTTTTTTCCTTTATTAATTTTGCACTCGTTTTCTTATACTTGCTATTTGCTTGTACATTGTTTTCTATCCTTTTTATATCAACCTATTTGTGTCTTTGTATTTAAAGTGTACCTCTTTTGGGATCCCTGGGTGGCGCAGCGGTTTGGCGCCTGCCTTTGGCCCAGGGCGCGATCCTGGAGACCCGGGATCGAATCCCACGTCGGGCTCCCGGTGCATGGAGCCTGCTTCTCCCTCTGCCTGTGTCTCTGCCTCTCTCTCTCTGTCTCTCTGTCTCTCGTGAATAAATAAATAAAAATATATTTAAAAAAAATAAAATAAAGTGTACCTCTTTTAGGTCATGCAGAGTAGAATCTTGCTCTTTAAATTCACTTTCACATTCTCATTTTAGGTTGTGTATTTGGTCAATTCACACTTAATAAAATTATGTATACTGTGGATTTTAGGTCTGCCATTTTGTTGCTGTTTTTATTTGTTTCATTTCTGATTTGTTCCTCTAGCCCTTCCCCCTTCTCTCCTGCTTTCCTTTGTGTTACACAAATATTTTGCAGTATGTTATTGCAAATCCTGAATTGACTTTTTAATATACGTCTTGACAATCTGTTAGTGGTAGCTCTAGGGATTATAACATGCCACTTTAACTTATCAAAATTTATTTAACCCATAATGAATGACATCTAGCTGCATATAGGAAACCTCCAACAATATAGTTCTTTTTACCCCTCCCTTCTTTGCATTGTTTTCATCTACATATATTATAATCCCAACAATATAATAGTATAAGTAGTAGAGTAGTATAAAAAATCCTTTAAATATGCATATATTTTTTAAAGAAGCCAATAGCAAAGAAAAAATATATGTATTTATATTAACTCACATATTACACATGTATTCTTTCTGGTGCCTTTATTTCTTCTGGTGTATCTGAATTATGATTTGGTGCGATTTTCTTTTGGTCTGAAAAACTTCCTGTTTTAAATAATGTAATGCTGCTAGCATTAAGTTCTCTCAGTGATTTTAAAATTTAAAAATGTCTTGATCTTTGCTTTAGTTTTGAAGGATGATTTCTCTGATGATAGATATCTTGAGCATTTTTTTTCAATACTTTGAATATGTCATCCTAACATCTAGTTTTCATTCTTTCTTTTTTTATTTTAAAGATTTTATTTGTTTTTTTGACCAAGAGAGAAAGAGCACAAGCAGGGGGAGCGACAGACAGAAGGCGAGGGAGAAGCAGGCTCCCAGCAGAGCATGGAGCCCAATTCAGGGCTTAATCCCAGGACTCTGGGATCATCACCCCAGCAGAAGGCAGACACTTAATGGACTGAGCCACCCAGGCTCTCTGCCTCTATTTTTTCTGATGAAAGGGGGTGAACATTAATCATATTGTTATCTGATTATATAATATGTCAGTTTTCTCTTGTTGCTTTCAAATTTACTATATTTTTGGCTTTTATTACTTTGAATTTAATGTGGCTGGGTATGACTTTCTCTATTGTTTAAACAACTTTTTAAAATACTTTATTTACTTATTTTTTAGAGAGAGTTAGGGGGCAGAGGGAGGGGCAGAGGGAGAGAGAATCTCTAAGCAGACTCCCCACTGAGCATGGAGCCCAATATGGGATTCCATCTCAGGACCCTGAGATCATGATCTGAACTGAAATCAAGAGTCATTAGTATGATGTTTTCCTTAATTACTTGAACAAATTTTCTTGAATTATTTGAATTTATTTACAGTAGTGTTTTGGAGTTTATAACTATTAAATTCAACCCTTGGACCCACTTTAAATATTTGTCTATTGATAGCTTTTTTCCTGATTTTTCTGTATTATAACTAATAAATTTTCATTAAAAATTAGACACAGTAGCAACTATGGAATCTGTTTTACTCTTTGGAGGACTGTTGGTTTCTTGTCGAGTAGTCTGTAACTTGCCTGGACTCAAATTATGAAATCTGTGGATTGATATCTCTGCTCCTAGCTTTTTGGACTTTTAGTTGCCTTTTTTTTTTTTTTTTTTGGTTTTAGGTTTGTTTTAGCTGGCATCCTGGAAATTACCATTGCTCAGGAAAAAGAAAATTCATATGACAAAACGTGTGTGTGTGTCTGTGCACATGCACGTGACTTGTCCTGATTTTGTCTTGTGTTTGCTTGATGAAAATTGACAGTTGTAGGACTGTACCTTGCTAAGTCTTTCCACTACACTGCCATACCAGTAGACTGTTTCTTTCTAAATTGCTATGTTTTTTCCATTTCTTCATTCAGTCTTGCTTCCCCTTCCAAAACATGATGCCAAGGGGGATCAAGGGTACTTCAGAGTCCATCCAGTCTACCTCACTCTAATTGTTCCAAACAACAGATTATTGGTTTTGACCATGGAGTGTTTCTACTTACATTAAAGCACTCTAAGCTCTGACAAGTCTGCCTAAGTTCTTCTTTTTTGTGTTCTTTCCTCTAACAGCAGGATTTATCACACTTGGGGGTACTTCTTTATTTATTATGGTTCAACATTGTAACAGTGTTTGTTACTGTCATCAAAAATGAATTTGTTGATTTTTTTATGACATCCTAAACTAGAAATCTGAAAACAATTTAAATCATATGGAAAATATTCAAATAATAACAAACACTTACCCATCACTTTGCAATATTTAAGGCATTGCCCATCTATTATTTAATGTGATCCAAACAATATGTGGAATAGGTGTTGCTATGATTCCAATTTTACCAAAATTAAGCAAAATGTTCAAAGTCTTTTAGGTAGTTATGATGTATATTCACAGAATAGAAGAAACAGTGCTTTAATATCTCTATGGTCCATAACATACTACATTCAAATTAGCTTCTCTGAAACTGTGACAAGGCTCCATATTTATTTTTGCTCCAAAATTAATGTTTCATTCATTTTATACTATGTTTCTGTAGCTATAAATATTGTAGAACTAATAATTACGTCAAAAATGTTAGTCTTAAAAATCTAAATCTGAAATTCAAATAATGAAAAAATATTCTTACATTTAAATTTAGATCAAGTTTGTACCAGATATACTTATATATGATTACAAAACTCATATTTCACACTTATATTTACATAACATATATATAGTTCATAAATCAAAGCCAAAATATTAATTTTATCATATCATTATTTTGCGTATGAACATTAAAGAAAATATATAATGTAAATAATAATAAGCTTCATAATATATGCAAAGTAAAATGTGACAAAGCAGGAAAGATATGGTATAAACTTATTTATAAATTATCTATAATGCCAGGCAGAAATTCAGGCTTACGTTTGATTTGAAGGAAAAAAGTTTACATTTTTAGGAGGAAATTTAGATACATAAAAGAATAAATAAAAAATTATGAAAACATTGTAGTCAATTCTTTATTTTAATGACTGGAAATTGTTTTGAAGGCAAAATAATACTACAAAAATAAAATGTAATACTTTTGTTAACAATAACAATTACTGTAATTTATTGACTCCCTATTCTGTCCCAGACTACATAATTAATAAGTATTTTGTGTTTATTACTCTTTTCAGTTAGCTCTAAAAAGGAAACTTTATTACATTGTTAAAATCTGATTAATAAATTTGAGAAGTGGCTTTAGATATGAGCACACATATAAAAAATAATCTTGCAGTCTGGGATTATCATTCCACTTTCTATGAAATATTGAATAATACCTCTCATTGAGTCCTTTACATATTAGAAACTCGGGAAATATTGATTTGCTAATAATTAAACATAAGAAATTTCTAATTGTTTCATGACTTGCTCAGAGAGTCAAACACAAGGAATTATAACAAATAATTTTTATATTTTCTCATCTAATTTATAATGATTTAGGATAATCATTATAGGATAATTTCTTCTTTAAGAGACAGTAGCCATTTTAAATATGGTTGAAGAATAAATCTAGCCACTTACGAATATGACTCTATTTTGTGTTTATTGTGTTAGCGCGATGAAAAAGACTAAAGACCAAACAGTGTCTAGCAGGAATAGATTAATAGTTCTCTTGAGCTTCGTTGGACTCAGTTCCTACGCCAATGATTTTATGCTTTGATTATAAGAGTAGAAGCTTATGGAGTCTAGCTCAGTTGAGAAAGCAAGATCTGTGATTTAGGTTCATTTGGGGAAATCATAAAAATGACCAGGCATTCACAGACATGAATCTTATTAATTTTGGCAAAGATTTCCTTCCACTTAAATCAATGGCCAGATATAAAAATAGAAATATGTGAGCTAATGATGCAACTCCATAGACCATAAGTGGTATTGAGCATGTAAACAGTAGCCATGTTAAATTTAATGAATGTATATGGAGATGCTGGCAAAGTAAAACAAAACAAAACAAAAAAAACCAATTTGTGGTATGAATGATGGTTTCTTTGATACCAGCTGAAAAATTTTAAATAAGTGAGGAGAAACTGATTATAAAAGTATTAATATGGTAGAGAAATTATTTAAAAATATCATTAGGGTACTCTTGAACATACCATTTAAAAATATTTTTAACAAAATACATTTTAAAAAATGTTTTATTGGTTGAATAAGTTTGGATTCTAGACGTAGTTTCCCATGCCCAAATGCACTAGCATTTTCCACGTCAAAATATTTTTTTTCCTGAAACTACCTAACCATTAGCAGCTGTCTATGTGAGAATAGAGGGAGGATTGTTTTCACTTCACTCAAAGATTAATGATATTTCACAGCTTCAAAAGAAGTTTTTAATTCTGGCTTCCATGGAAGGCACCTCCTTCTTGTCTCCTTTAATTTTATTGCCACTTTTTAAACATAATTATTAGTTCTGTGGCATATTAAAATAGTCTACAAAGGAAAAGTTTTTATTGGAAAAAAGATTTTGCTTGCTGTTAACTCTGTAGAAGTACACTTCCTTCTTTCTCTTATTTACTACGTAGTATTGTAGTCATTGCAAGCATTTTTTGTTTTTATTTTTGCTCAAATATTTAATGCTGGATAATGAAGGAAGGGAAAAGGGGCAAGAATGGGGAGTTTAATTTTTTCTATTTTCCTCCAGGTTGAATATATTTTTGGTTCTCCAAAAACAATGTAGCAAAATTTCAATGATAAGAATTAAATTCTGAACTAGTGAGATTATTTTTTTAATATTTTATTTTTAAGTAATCTCTACCCACATCATTGTGGTCAAACTCACAAACCTGAGCTCCAGAGTCACACGCTCCACCAACTGAGCCAGCTGGGCGTTATTATCCATATGCACAATCTCGGACCTATTATCAGAGCTAGAATTGGGTAGCAGAAGGGTCATAAACTTGCAATCAACATGGACTCTACCAGCCCCGTCCTGTTTGTCCTGTTTCTGATTACCATGTTAACTCCATTTAAAAAGTCTTGGGTTTACTGACCACTTTGTAATGTTACATGTGATTCCTACAGGACACCCTCCAAACTCCAAGAATTAAATTTTTAAAAATATGTGTAACAATCAACCAAAACCACAGCAAGTTATTTTGTGGGTATTAAAAAACTCATTCTAAAATTTATATAGAAAGGCAAGAGACTCAAATTAGCCAACACAATGTTAAGGAAGATAAAGTCAGAAAACTGACATGAGCTGATGTCAAAACTACTATAGAGCCATGGTATTCAAGGGTGTGGTAGTAGTGAACAAATAGATCAGGGGCACAGAATAGAGAGCCCAGAGGAGACCCACATAAACATAGTAACTCATCTTTTTTTTTTTTTAAAGATTTTATTTATTTATTCATGCCAGACATAGAGAGAGAGAAGGGCAGAGACACAGGCAAAGGGAGAAGCAGGCTCCATGCAGAAAGCCTGATGTGGGACTCGATCCTGGGTCTCCAGGATCACACACTGGGCGGAGGGCAGTGCTAAACCGCTGGGCTACCGGGCTGCCCAGTAACTCATCTTTGACAAAGGAGCAGAAGCATACAAGAGGGACAAGATACTTTTTTCAATTAATGGTGGTGTAAATTTTTTGCCACATGCAAAAAACCAATTCCATGAAACACATCATACAGTCTTCATACAAATTAACTCAAAATAGATCACAGACCTAAATATAAAACCAAAACATTAGTCTCCTAGAAGATAATATAAGAGAAACTACATGGCTTTGGGTATAAGGATGACTTTTTAGATACAACACCAAAGGCACAATCCATGAAAGACTTTATTAAAATTAAAAACTTCCTTTTGCCAAAAACAAGGTCAAGAGTATAAGAAGATAAGCCACAGACTAGGAGAAAAATATTTGCAAAAAACACATCTGATAAAGGACTATTAACCAAAATATATAAAGAACAATTAAAACCCAGTAATAAAAGAAACAACTCAATTAAAAAATGGGCCTTAACAGAAACTTCAGCAAATGATAGGTTAATATTATATAAAAGGCTCCAATCGTGTCATCAGGGAAATGCAAATTAGAATAAAACATCACTACACACCTAATACAATGGTCAAAATCCATAACATTGACAACACCAAATGCTAGCAAGGATGTGGAACAAGAGGAATTCAGATTCATTGCTGGTAGAAATGCAAAATGGTACAGCCACTTTGGAATACACCAGTTTTTTACAAAACTAAGTATGTCCTTACCATATGATCCAGCAATGATGCTTTTTGGTATTTAGGCAAAAGTGTTGTAAACTCATATCTGCACAAAAACATGTAAGTGGATATTTACAGCAGATACTTTCATAACCGCCAAGACTTAAAGCAACCAAGATGTCCTTCAGTATGGCTAAAATAAAAAACACAAGAAACAACAAGTGTTGGCGAGGATGTGAAGAAAAAGAAACCCTCTTGCACTGTTGGTGGGGATGCATACTGGTAGAGCCACTGTGAAAAACAGTATGGAGTTTCCTCAAAAAGTTAAAAATATAACCACCCTATGATCCAGTAATTGTACTACCAGCTACTTACCCCCAAAATACAAAAACAGTAATTCAAAGGCACATGCACCCCTATGTTTATAGTAACATTTATAATAGCCAAATTATGGAAGCAGCCCAAGTGTCCTTGATAGATGAACAAAGATATATATATATTTTTTCTTTATATGTATGGAATATTATATATAAAATATTATAATATATGGAATGTTATTCAGCATCAAAAATAAAGAAATCTTGCCATTTGTAATGGCATGGATAAAACTAGAGGTTATAATGCTAAGTGAAATAAGTCAGTCAGAGAAAGATAAATACCATATGAGTTTACTCATGTGTGGAATTTGAGAAGCAACAGAAATAAAGGAGCAAAGGTTAAAAAAAAAGAGAGAGACAAACTAAGAAACAGACTATAGAGAACAACCTGATTGGGAGGGGGAGGGTTAGCTCAGTCAGTAGACCACACAACTCTTGATCTCAAGATCATGGGTTCAAATCCCACATTGAGGATTTACTTAAAAAAAAAAAAAAAGAACAGAAAAGCACATAACAAAGTGATGCTTATCAGAGGGGAGGTGGGTAGGGTGTTGGGTGAATTATGTGATGGGTATTAAGGAGTGCACTTGTTGTGACGAGCACTAGATGATGTATGGAACTGTTGAGTCACTATAATGTACTCCTGAAACTAATATAACACTGTATCTTAATTATACCAGAATTAATTTTTTTAAAAAAAGGTGTTCTTCAGTATATGAATGAATAGACAAACTGTACTATATCCAGACAATGGAATATTATTCAGCACTAGAAAGAAATGAGCTACCAAGACATGGAAGGAATTTAAATGCATATTGCTAAGTGAACAGAACCAATCATACCATATAATTCCAGCTATATGCCATTCTGGAAAAAGCAAAACTATGGAGACAGTAAAAAGATCAGTGGTTCCAGGGGTTAGGGGGAGGGAGGGATGAATAGATGGAGCGCAGAGGATTTTTAGGGCAATGAAAATATTCTGTGTGATACTATAGAAGAATGTATACATGTCATTATATATTGGTCCAAACTCACGGAATGCATAACAGAACCCTAACATAAAGCATGAACTTGGAGATGATAATGATGTGTCAATGTAGGTTCATCAGTTGCAACAAATGTACCACTCTGGCGGGTTATGGTGACAATGGGAAAGGCTGTGCACCTGTGGGGGCAGAAGGATATATGGGAAATCTCTATATCATTCTCTTGATTTTGTTATGGACCTTAAACTGCTATTTAAAAAGTCTATTAAAAATAAGGTTAATTGATGAATTACGCCTTTGGGAGTGAAAAAACCCACAACCTTAAAAAGGAATGAAATTCTGATATGTGTTGCAACATAGATTAAACATGAAGACTTTATGCTAAGTGAAAGAAGCCAGACACAAAGGTGCATAGGTGCACCTAGAATAAATCAAATTCATAGAGATAGAAAGCGTAATAGAGGTTGCCAGAGACTGGGGGAGGTGAGAAAGAGGAGCTATTGTTTAATAGGATGGAGTTTTAGTTTGGAAAGATGAAAAAGTTCTGAAGATAGAAAGTAGTAATGGCTGACAGAAATTAGAATGTGTTTAATGCCACTGAACTGTACACTTGAAAATGTTTAAAATGGTAAATTTATGTTATGTGTATTTTACTACAGTAAAAAGAAAGTTGATATGAAGTGATATAACTCAATATATTAATTTAACCCTAGTTTGAAAAGGCATTTCAGAATGTTTCAATAAAACAAATAAGAAATTATTTAAAAAACCATATGTAATACAAATGGCAGGTCAATAAAATTACGAGAACAAGAGTCTTGTAGCTTTCTTGTCAATCAAAAACAGAACTGGTTTATAAAGAACTCAGAAAAAAGTAGTTTCTGGTAATGGTATTGCTCACAAAGCTACTGTGTTGGAGGGTTTCAGGTTTGCTGAATACCCACCCAGTTTACTTGGCTTGTACATTTGCAGTAAACACAGAAACACCAAAAAATCTTGGGTGGGTGTGTCATACCTCCGTAGTTCAAGATCTTTGTCTTTCTTCTATGTTGGTCAGCAAAATCTATTTTGCGACTCTAAGAAAGTTGCCTACAACTATAACCAAGATGAGAACATACAGACATTAAACAGAGTCAGCGAACCCAACTTGGTTTGACTTAACTAATTTTTGCTATTTATTCTGTTAGTGAATCTTGCCTTCTTCACTGAGGGGATTTTTTTTTTCTCAAGGAAAGATCTGATTCTGTTTCCAATTAAAATTAATAATAATAGCTCCTGTCATCTCTAAGCTCTAACTCTGTCAAACACTTTACTAATAGTATTTCTAAGCATAATAATAATAAATGAAACTGGGCATCATTTATTCCCACTTATAGATATGGAATCAGGTTTAAGATCCTCTGCCAAGGCCACCTGATGGAGTGGGAAAGCCTGGGTTTGTATCTCTGCATCTGTGGTTCCCACCTGTGTGTTTTTCCACTGTGCTCTGCTTTCTGCTGGAGCCCCAAACTCATTGCTCCTTCTGCTGTATCCAGGTTTTAGAACTTCTTGATTTCTTACTCTTTGAGGCCTCTACTTCAAAGCTAAGTTCAATGAGTAGCTCCTCTTTGTGTACCATTTGAAACAGGCTTTGACAGTTCATTCCATTTTTTAACAACTCTCATGTACTATCTAAGAGGCATGTCTTATTTTCAGTTATATTTCTTAGCCTGGGATTGTGCTTCCTTTGTTCTCAATTATTCTGACTCTGCCAGACAATTCTAACAATAAAATTCATTTCTTTAAGACAAGCACAGAAAATAAGATGAAGGGTGTTATGAAAGAAGAGAAAAAAAGTCCAAATTCTGACAATATTCCATGTCAATTAGCACACTAAATATCAAATCAATAATCAATGACCTAGTTGGAACTTAGGTATGCCTAAACTTTTAGAAAATATATATTCAAACATTTCCAATATGTGAATAGATATCTTGGACTGCAAAATAAATCTGTAATGAAAAAAACCTATTCTTTCAAGCAGTGGAGATTTTAAAGCAGTCATCATTTTGCTAAGGAATATATGAATTTAAAAATCTAAGATCAATTTTTCCTTTCTAAAAACCCCACGAAGCTGACTCTATGCAGATTAATAGCTCTACTTAATTTTTTCTCTAAATATTGATATGAGAATTTTTGTCAACTTATACATGTTTGATGGGTCATGTATTTTGTGTGTCTGTGTTTGTGTTTATATGTATATGCATGGCATTTATTAGTGTTTTTAGAAATATAAGCAAAAAAAAGAAATATAAGCAATATGCTGATTTTGATTTTTGTTTTAAATTTTCTGGACTAAAACTTGGCATAAGAGATGGTTATTTTAGAGCCACTTAGCATTGCAGTAAGATTTAGTAGGATGTAGTAGTTAGGTCCTAAAAACTAGTATTAGAAATGATAGCTACTATCGTTCTTGACACTTCATATATTTATTTATAAACAGGGACAAGATTATAGCACATAAGTATGTTAAATAAAAATGTGTTAAATAGAAAAAGGTCGGATTAACTCCATCAATGTTAAGAAATTGCACTTAATTCAAAGCTGCAGCAGAGTAAAAGTACTATTTCAGAGTATAAATTCAATGAGCTCAGAATGATTAAGATTTTACATATTTTGAAGCTTATACTGTAACTTGGTTTTTAAGCACAATTTTTGAAAAACCAGAACAAATGTACTAAACTTCAACCTTTTAAATAATTAATTCTGAATAAGTGTGCTCAAGTTCGTAAGTCATTCTTCAATTCTTAAATAATCATTTTCACCATTTAACCCACCACTTAACATCTATTTTTCATGATGAAGAAACATTTCTTTTTAAAGATTGTATTTATTTATTCATGCGAGACATAGAGAGAGAGAGAGGCAGAGACATAGGCAGGGGGAGAAGCAGGCTCTATGCAGGGAGCCCGATGTGGGACTCAATCCCAGGACCCCAGGATCACGCCCTGAGCCAAAGGTAGATGCTCAACCACTGAGCCACCCAGGTGCCCCAATGATGAAACATTTTATCTTCAAACTCCATCTTCAGTGGGACTTGGAGATACCTGTCATCTGAAGATCAAAATTACTTTCCTTTGATTTAAAACAAAAAAAAAGTGGATCACAGAAAACTTGTATAGAATCAACTCAGGAAAGCAAATACATAATAAAAACTATTACTTCCTGTTTGCTGGTCTCTTTTTGGCCAGTTTTGAATATCATTACAGTTCAAGAGTTATACTGTGGCTCCATAGTATTGAAAGGAAAGATATGATTTTCCACATAAAATATGTCCCTTTAAAGTATTAATATATTTGCCATTTGATTAACACTTTATCAATTCTTTAGATAACAGTTACTGTATCAGTCAGGATCAGCTAGATTATATCCTAATAACAAATAATCCCAAGTCTTAGTGGCTTTTAGGAGCAAAACCATATTTCTCACTCACACTTGACCCTATAGTTTTGTTGGAGTAGCTGCTTCAATCATCCACACTCTGAAACTGATGAAATCAGCTGATGCAATCTCCACCGTTTTTTAATATTGCCAGTGACTGCATCAGGAAGAGACGGTGATGAATTTGTACTCTACTTTTTAAAAACTTCCGTCTCAAAGTGACACATACCATTTATGCTCATATCCTATTTCCCAAAGCAAGTCACATTCCTATGCCTAACATCCTAGGTAAAGGAAAGAGCCCTCCTACCACGTGCTGAGAAAGAGAACCACCACCCTGGTAAACAGCCCTCATGACTCCCAAAGCTATAGCATGTAAAAATAGCAAAGGATCATGTATAATTGTGTAAATTAACAAGAATCCAATCAATCATACTTTGTTGGCATGATGCCAAGCATCAAAGACCTTAGAAGTCCATTTCGTAAGTTTGGATTAGATAAGAATCATATCTCCTTGCCTTCATAAGCCTCTTGAACCTGTTGCTTGCTTTCCACTTCCATTTTTCTCACAATATTTATTTTCTCACTCAGAGCTACTACAGTCCTCCTCTTGCATAAATCTTTCTACTATAGTCCATCCTGATTAATTCTCTACAAACATTGCTTTCATCTGTGGCTCCCTTGCCAACAAGCTAAACAAAAACAGAAGACAATTAAAAATAAGTCAAACTCCTTAGTCTGACCCTCCAAGCCTCCAACAATCTGCCATCAATTAGCCTTTCACTCCTTATCAGCCTCTAGAATCTATGACTGTAGCCAGGCCATTTCCTCTCTTGCCCTCAAGTATTTATCATCATTTCCTACATCGTGATTAAAACAGCCCCACTGCTTCATATTCTCACTCTTTTCCGCTGTCACTGAGAATCAAACCTATTCTTCACGACTTCATGAAACCTCTCACTCTTCTGTGAAAATTTATTCTACAAATAATTGCCAAAGAAGCTTGACAGAGATCTCAAGAAAAATCTTAGAAGGCAATGCTTGCTTAGTTAAGTAACTAACTTTTATCAAACACCTAGCATATTCCAGGCAGGGTGATAGTCACATGTATTAATAGACATCTCAGACTTACCATGTCCAAAACTGAACTGTTGATTTCCCTCCCAGACCTGCTTCTCTCTCAGTCACTATCAACTTCATTCACTCAGCTATCTAGGTGAAAATGCCAGAGGACTCCCCATTTCTGCTTCATATCCAATCATCAACAAATCACCTTCAAAATATCCCAAGTCCATGGGCAACCCAGGTGGCTCAGCGGTTTAGCGCTGCCTTTAGCCCAGGGCCTGATCCTGGAGACCCAGGATCAAGTCCCATGTCGGACTCCCTGCATGGAGCCTGCTTCTCCCTCTACCTGTGTCTCTGCTGCGTTCTCTCTCTCTCATTAATAAATAAATATTAAAAAAAAAATCCGAAGTCCAATAACTTCTCACCACTTCTATTTCTATCACCCTGGTTCAAACCATTATTATCTTTCTTTGATGATGCAGCCTGCTAAATAGTCTCTCTGCTTCCATTTTTTAACTCCATAGATTCTATGGACCACACTTCTGTCTATTCAAGATTATTCCAATATTTACTAATCCCATAAAAAATTTCAGTATCTGTTCTCTTGCCCATAAGACAATCAATCAATCAATAAGACTTTTGTTATCTCTCAGATCTCATTCCCTCTTTTTCCTTCAAGTCCTGCCTCTCTGTTATCCTTGCTCTGATATGCAGGCTAAGCCTATAGGACTACAGGGCATTATCCTTCTTGTTAGAACACTAAACAAGACTAAACACTAAAGCCTCTCCCTTCATATAACTGCCTGTTTCTATTCTCCACTTAATTCAAATTTCTTCAATGATACATCTTATCAGAGAGGCTTTCCCTGACCACTCTGTAGAAAATAGTACCTGTCATCACAATCTTTTAAAATATCTCCTTGTTTTTATTTCAAGGAACTTCTCATCATCTGCATACTATAAATCTATTTTTTATTACATTATCGTTGACCTCCCCTCCCACTCCAAGTAGAATTTAAGCTCGATGAAAGCAGAGACTTTATTTTTATCCATTGCTATAATTACAGTGTGTAGAACAATGCTTGACATGAAGTAGGCAATCAATAATTTTATTGATGAATAAATCAGTGAAAGGGAAATTAATAATTACTTCAATGAATGTACCTCTCATTGTTGCATTAGTTTACATTTGATTTTCTTATATAATTCAGGATTATTTCCCAGTGTTTGAAACTCTGAAGTTTATATATTCTGCTGGATTCTCAGACACCCTGCTAGCGAAAGCCAGTTTTGGAGTGGTTTTAAAAGCAGGGAAATACAATAGCAGAAACAACTGTATACTCATACTTCTGGAACCCACATCTTTTTTCCTTGCATTTCTTCTGGCCAGATCGTACACTAAACCCTGAACATAAATGTTCCAGGCAAGTATACCTAGACCTGGATCAAGGGTATGGGCGTTGAGTTGGAAAAAAAACTGAACTTAAGTTCTGGTTGCCTAGACTCTTTTAGGCCAAATCTTTGTATCTATAGTGTTGGTGTGAAAAATAAAGGAGATACTGCAGGTAATCATCTCAATAGAGTATCACATGCATAGGCAGCCCTAATGGTGGTAATTGCTGTCAATATTAGTATTTTTTTAAAGGTTTTATTTATTTATTCGTGAGAGACACACAGAGGCAGAGACATAGGAAAAGGGAGGAGAAGCAGGCTCCATGCACAGAGAGCCTGATGTGGAACTCCATCCCAGGACCCCGGGATCATGCTCTGAGCCAAAGGCAGATGCTCAAACACTGAACCATCCAGGCGTCCCAATATTAATAATTTTATTATCAATGGAAAACTACAGAACTAGCTGTCAGCACATGAAATTCACAGCAGCCTACGTTAATCACCAAAGACTCTGAGAATCAGACTCACAAAGCATGTCATGTTACCTTTAAAACAATACATAATTTGTTTTGATTTTTGTCATAGGAAAAAAGGATTTGTGGGAAGCAGGATTACTGAAATTAATGTTTCTCCTAGACGTAGTTAAGGATGGGTTATACAAAAGATAGCTTTGAGGACTGGAACAGAATGAGGTATTACTAAGGGCCAGTAAGAGCTGACCAAAAATAAGTCCGATCCTCAAACTCATGTTCATGGATGAAAACTAGAATGTCTAGATTGTAAGTAGATCAGGAGACTATAAAAGCTATATGAATTTCCTGATGTATACAGTATCTTGTGATCATCTGGGGGCCCCAGCTGGGGAAAATATATTGTATAAGAGTAAGGTAAGACAAATAATAACTGGTTGGAAATGTGTGTCTTCCAACATCGATTATTAGTAAATCAGCATTAGGTAGCAGGCTCCTCATGGAATCCCACAGGGCGTTGCTGGGGTCAGTATGGTCATTTATGACTCAAATATAGGAAATAGAATCATTAAATTTTCATGTAACAAAAACTTGGTAAAGATTGTTAACAAGATTAATAAAGGAACCACTGATTTCTGCAAACTGATCTGCTGGATTGAATGCAACAAAATAAAATGTACTAGGCTCCCTGACACGGATTCAGATTATTGCTTTGGGACAGGATGGGTTGTCTGACCTGGTAATAGCTCATGTGAAAAGATGAGGAGAGGTCATAGGAAAAGGACAACACTGGAAGTCACTCAGATTGGCGAGGGGTCAGCTTTTCCTTACGTGCTGTGATCTTGGGTAAATTGCTTAACCACTTTGAACTTTAATTTCCTATCTTTAAAGAGGAATAATAACCATTTGCAAAACACTTGAATTTGTGGAGGCATGCTATTTTTGTGAGATTAACTTTTTGTTTTCCTTTTTCCCTTTACTTATGTCCCCTTCTCCTTCTCCCTGTTCAAGCTTCTAGCTGATGGATGCTCACAGCTTCTGGAAATAATGGGGCAGAGAAAAAAGAGAAAGCATGTAGGATGTCTGGATTTGTTTTTCATGCCCTAAGTATCACACCAAGAGAACTGAGAGGAGTGGAGGTACAGTTGAAATGTTGAGACATAGCAGAGAGAGAGAAGCTATCTCCCTTCTCTGGTTAAAAACGGAAGTACGATAGATCATGGGTGTATTAGAGCAGAGAGCTGAGTGGTTTCCTGAATGCTGCCTCTCCTCTACCTATGATTCCAAGAGAGGGACCAAGGGCCTAGAATGGGAAGAGCCGCTTGGAGAGACAAAGCGGATAGACAGTGATGGCCATCGGGAAGTCAAGAGAGAGTCACAACCCTGGTGGGACCTCACTGACAAGACTGAAAACCTGTGTGGACTGATGATCAGGGAGGGACCGAGAGGTTGATGTCTGCTGACATCAGACAAATCAAGGACCATGTTTTTCTACCCTCCTTGAAGAAAGCAACTAGCCTGGTGAGAAGGGGAGGAATCGAAATGATTAAGGCAGAATGAGAGATGAAAACAGAAATTGGATTGAATTATTTATGAATTAAGATATGTATCTTGAACGGCTTTGTGGCGTAAAATTTATATATTCTCTGCCATGTAGTAGATGATCAAGATGATAATAGGTATTCCTATTCTTACTATAAATATCTTCTGTGGCTGCTTAAAAGGTCACTATTAGCTTTTATTTACTCAAGAGTAATATCCAGTTCAGGAAAGGTAAAGATCTCAGTGTAATCAGGAGTGAGATGTGGAATCCACTTTGAGTACATCGTCAAGAGGGCTGATGTTGACTCCCGTTTTGATAGGAAAGGGTGAATCATATGTGTAGTGAGGAGCCAGGCACTGAATGATGAAAATGACCATGGCTGGGGACACTGAATAAGGAAAAGCTGAGTAGAGAGAGATGCTAGCTGCCTTCAGAGATTTGAAAGGCTTTTTGTGGAAGATAGAATGTCCTTGTTGTGAATGGAAGTTGATGGCATGAATGTTTGATTCAACCAACAGAAAGAGGAAGTTTCTCATAGTTGAGTGTTCATCAATGCTAAAGATTCAAACAGATGTTCAATATTCATTTTGTCTGGAATGTTGTCAGAGGATTCCTGTGTGCAAAGGAATGTGGTCCTGGCACTTTCAGTTTTAGGATGATGTATGAGACAGGCAGAGGCAACCGATATTACCAAATTCCAGGAAATATTCTGGGTGCTTGCTCTGTCTCTTCAGCTCATTGAATCTGCCTACTGACTCCATGAGTTAGGTATTATAAGCATTATTACAAATCACGTTTATAGTTTAGATAGAAAACTGCCAGAGTTCATAGTGCTGGTAAATTACAGGAACACATTTTGAATTCGAGTTGTTGCATTAAAAGGTCATGTCCTTTCCTGTTCATACTCCCTTTCCCTAACATGCTCTTTCAAAGAAAAAGAACAAATCCTCAGTTCGAGGACAGAAGTACACATATTTTACTAAGTACTGATCAATGAAAGGCCCTGTCTCAGGAAATATTTTACCTATGATTTATTTAATCATATAGAAATAACAATATATCCATTTATGAACATTTCAGCATATAACAGCACATGTAAATATACTATTCCTATCATCTAGACATATATACATTTGTTTCAGTTACTATGATGAACTGAAACATCATAGTAATGTTTGATTTGGCTGGTCCGCAGCATCCAGATATTTGGCCAAACATTATCATGGATGTTTCTGTGATGATGATTTTTAGTCGAGGGTAACATTTAGATCAGTGGACATAGAGTAAAGCACATTCTGCTCCATAATGTAGGTGGGCCTCACCCAATTAGTGGAAGGCCTTAATAGGCCTCTTTTTTTTTTTTTTTCTGTTTACAAACTAGAGAGATAAACCTTTATTTCACCACTTTGTCCTAATTCACTTTCTTTTTTTTTTTTTTTTTAATTTTTTTTTTTTAATTTTTTTTTTTATTTATTTACTTATGATAGTCACAGAGAGAGAGAGGCGCAGAGACACAGGCAGAGGGAGAAGCAGGCTCCATGCACCGGGAGCCTGATATGGGATTCGAACCCGGGTCTCCAGGATCGCGCCCTGGGCCAAAGGCAGGCGCCAAACCGCTGCGCCACCCAGGGATCCCCTAATTCACTTTCTAATAAGACATGTACTGGGGACAGATTTTAAAATACTGGGAAAGCTAGATGTTGGGTGTCTTCCAGGCCGGAGCAAAGATGTGGTCACCCCAGGGGGCCTATGAGTTCCTGGGATGCTCCAGGCAGCACCGACCACATGCACCAGTATCATCCAATCCTCAGTTTTACTTAGAGCTGCCTCATTTGGGGGGGCTGTTAGTCCTCGTTTCATGCCTAATTTTCACTAGAGGCTCCCTGTTGTTCCAAATGAGTTCATGACCATAAATAAGAACAAAGACTCACCTCCCGCAAACAAGAGGAAATTCTGCCAACAGACTACCTTAGGCCTAGCCTGTAACTCTCCCCTCCCTGGGTCTCTAGCCTGCTGGCCTACTCTGCAGATTTTGGACTTGAACCTTCATAATCACATGGGCTAATTTCTGAATCACTCTTTATATGTACATATACATCCTGTTCGTCCTGTTTCTCTAAAGAACTCCAGTGCAGTTATTCATATTTCATTGTTTGCCCTACGTTTCCTAGCTTTAAAATTCTGAGTGAACAGCTACATGTATGAGCTTGGAAGCAGCGTGCTCCTCGGTCAGATCTTCAGGTGAGACTGTAGCCTCAGCCAGTCTTGTGAGACACTGGGCTAAACTGTACTCACATTCCTAAACTGAGAAATAATAAATATTGTTGCTCTAAAGAAAATTCTATGAGTGGAACTTAAATTTTCCTAGGATGTTCTGGTGTCCTAGAGACGGATTTGAATTGGAAGGCCTGGATCCTAGCCCCTGGCCACTTCTAGCTAGTTACTGCCGACCTCACATCTCTGGGTTTCATTTCCCGTTCTGTTAAGAGAGCATGGGACAGAGGATCTTCAGTTTCCCTTAGGTGCTAAATTCAATGTCTCCATTAATTAAACTGTTTATTCATCAAAATAAACACTGATAAGAGTCACAAGAAGAACACACCCTGGATTTTCAAGCCTCTGAATCTGGTGGCAGTGTGCCAGCTTCCTTTCTGCCAGTAGCTGTCTATCCTCAAGTCCTGCTCTACTTCTTTTCCACCCCAACAGTTTTCTATCAGTAGCCAGTCGATGTTATATAAGTTCTTTGGCACTTCTGTGGCCTGTGCATGTATGCATATGCATGCTCACAGTTTAAGCTGGGCTGCTCTGGCTCTGGGTGGGGAGCACAGCTCTATCACCAGAACATTTGCCTCCAGCATTTCACGGATTAACTCCGTCAGTTCACGAGGGGGAAGGGAGCTACTTTCCAAGTGTGAGTACTTTTTTTTTTTTTTTTCTCTTCTCATCACCAAGGAGGTGTGTCCAGTTTTTTTCGCCAGTTAGCTACTTTGTAGGAGCCCTGGAGTCCAGGCAGTGGACTTTCCCCAATGAGTAATGGAATTTGTATTTGCAAATCAATTCTGAATGAAATGTTATATGAACATTTTCCCAGCCCCCTGGTAATATCCCCCCCATTTTTTTTTTTTTTTAATGGTGCCGATTTTAAAAGAAAGCGCAACTTATCTAGTCCTAGCTCTCAGTCCCAGTGAAGTAATAGGGCTCTGGTAGGACGGTCTCAATCAAAACTGTCAACCAAGTTTGTCACTAGTCCTACCAAGTTTTGCTTTCACTGAATCCCTCTGCACCCACGGGCAGCACCCGCCCCCACCCCCGAGTCTGCTTCCTCTCATATCGCAGGACCCACCTCCCCTTCCAATACTTCTTTCTGGATGGGACGTGAACAGCTCAAACTAGAGGCAATGGCAAAGGTTTTTAAGGATCAGCACTCCGTGGCGGCATTTAGAGGCATTTAGTGAAGACGACGGAACTCCAAGGCAAAAGGGTGAATATCGATTTATGGAACTATGGGTGTCGGCGGATGAGGGGGAGCAGGTGGCAGGTGCATCTGCGGGGGGCGCGGCGCGTCCCGGCCCGGCCCTGGCGCTCCGCGTGGGGAAGGTGCGGCCGCAGAGCACCAGCTCCCCCCAGGCGCGGCGACCGAGGGCCGAGGACGCCGGGGAGCAGACGGACCCCCCCCTTCGCTCCAATTTTTAGGAAGCGGAACAAAAGAAGGAAGAAAGAGAGCAGAGAGGAGAGAGGGGCAGAGAAGACAGAAAGGGAAGAGAGCAGGGAAGGGAAGGGACGGGACAGGACCCGAGAAGCCCAGCGCGGCGAGGCGGCGGCGGGCCGGGGGAGGAGGAGGGGGGAGGAGGGAGGAGGTGCCCCCCGCGCCCCCCGCGCCCCCGCGCCCCCGCGCCCCCGGCTCCCTTCCCGCCGACCTCGGGGCTGCCCCCGCCGCGCCCGCCGGCTGCCCGTCGTGGGGCGCGCCTCCCCCGCCCCGCGGTCACACTTCTTTCGGCCCCGGGCCGGGCGATCCTGGGTGGGGCGGCCGCGCTCGGGGGGCGGGGGCGGGGGCGGGGGCGGGGGGCGGCGGAGCGCCGGGCCGGGCCGGGCCGGGCCAGACGCCGCGCGCCGCCGGGGCAGCCACCTGAGCCCCCGGCCCGGGCGCAGGGCGCGGCGGGAGCCCGCGGGCTGGGGGCGGGGGCGGGAAGGGGGCGGGGGAGGGGGAGGGGGCGGGGGGCGAGGCCACGGAGCGCGACCACGTGCGCCGCCCGCGAGTCGCGGGGTCAGAGCCCTCCACCCCGCCCGGCCCAGAGCGCTCGAGCGCCCCGGCGCCCCGCGGTCGCCCTCGCCCTCGCCCTCGCCCTGTCGCCCTCGCCCTGTCGCCCTAACTTTTCTCCGACTTGCCTGCGAGGAGGAACCTGCCGCCCCGCCCGGCCCCGGCCGCGGGGATCGGCGCTCGAACCCGGCCGCGGGGCCTTCCACCTTGCGCCGCCCCAGCCGGGGACCCGCGGGGGACCCGCCGGGGAGGCGCGTGAAGGAGGGGCGGGCGGGCCGGCGGCGCCCGGGCGCCGGGTCCGGGGGGACGCGAGCAGCGGAGCCGGGAGGCCGCGGACCCGACTGCGCGGCCCCGGCGACCTCAGCGCAGTGATGCCAGCATGTAAGTCTCACCTTGCGGCTGAGAACTCCTTCACACCTTTACCTGCATCCACCCCCCGCGCCCCCACCTCCCTCCACTAAATGATTTTGTAAGGACTGCATCGACAGAATAAACCGGTTTGTCTTCAGTTTGACCCCGAGGCGCGGAGGAGCGAGCAGGTCCTGCCAGGCGGAGCTGTGGCATGTGTGTGCGGCTGGCTTTTTTTTTTTTTTTCTTCCAGGGAGAGGTAAACCTCACATTTGGGCGGTGGAAAGCATTAAAAAAAAAAAAAAAAAAAAGGGCAGGGCTTCAAGAATGGGGAAAACGTGTTTTCGAGTCAAATCAAACAAGGGCTAACAGGCACGGCTCCTCCATCCAGGGGCCTCGCCCTGCCAAGAAAGAGCGATCCTGGATCAGCACCGGGGGGCTTGGAAGGTACTGGTATCCCGAGAAAATGTTGACTTTACACATTGTCACCCCCGACTGTAGAAGTTATTCTTGCATCTTTGAGTTATTTGAATGGTTTAAGAAGAGAAAAAAAGAAAGAAAAGAAAGAAAGAAAGAAAGAAAGAAAGAAAGAAAGAAAGAAAGAAAGAAAGAAAGAAGCGCGCAGAGAAGTTTCTTGGTTGTATTTTGTAGATTAATGAGTAATGAAGGACTCTGTCATTTTACGGGATGGGGCCTGGGAAGCGACTTGCCTTGAATTAGAGGTGGGGGACGTAGGGGTAGGAATGGTCAGAGAAGTCCCAAAGGTTCTGATTTAATGGAGTGACCATGGAAGCGGTGAGATTCCTCAGGGCTACCCTGAGAAAGGGCCACTGAGCACATCCAGAATGCAAAGAGAAGGATTGTTCTAAAAAGGGCCTGTTTTTGCGGCCAATGCAGAAGTTAATTTTCTTGTAATATGTAACGTTCGCTCTGGTGTTTTCTTTACTCTTGCGCAGATACCCTGACAGACATTTTGCTCCCTTCCACAAGAATACAAGTGTTTCTAGAAATTCTTATTGCCCCTCCCTCCCCCAGCTACTGGATCCTTAAGTATTTTCATTAAAATCTCCTCTTTCAGCTTCATACCTGGGAAGACTTGCGCCTCAGGCCCTGTCTTTCCCTTCCTCCCAGTGTCTCCTCTTCTCCCCACCCAGCACACAGTTTTAAAACAGGAAGAGTAGTGCCCACTGCAAGCCTAGCACTCTGCCCTTCTGTTCCTGGTAGTGAGCAGTATAATTAGAAAAGAACTACTTATTTTTGCTAGAATTGCATGTGAAGTAATCCCACACCTGTGAGTTTTAAGGTTTCATTTATGCCCGTTGGAATCAGCAAGGTATAACCTGAACTAATTTACCTTGGGATACAGCCAACAGCCCCACATAAGACTTGTTCTCATATGCAGGCGGCACATTTTGAATGAATGTGAATTTGTTTTAAACATCAGTTTTTCCTGAAAGTATAGTAAGGTTTTTAACAGCAGATATTCGCCTAGCTTCCTTTCAGCTTTCCTAGGTAATTTAGATCTTATGGGAAATGAAAACAAGTGTGCATACCAATTTTTAAAATAAAATATGTGGACCTGAACAGCAGGTAATGTACAGATTTCCTCATTATGTAATTAATTTATGTAGCTCATTTGAATTGCATATGATTAAAACTTCTGTCATATAAAGATACGAATATTTAATCACATAAAATATAAAGTTTAGTATCCTGATTTGAGTTTATTGAGCTTTTTGGACTGAAAGTTTTTCCATTTCTTGCCAGATTATAGCTGTTTCTTTTACCATTTTGCTGTTTATGATTCACATGGAATGGCTTAAGATGATCTGATTCTTTTAAGATATTAGTGTGTTAGAATAAATGGAAATAATACTAATCTTTCCAAAGTAAATATTCATAGTATCTTACTGAAAAATGTTACAATGTGGAACACAAACTCTGTTATCTTTTAAATTTAAATCTTAATGGGTTCAGGCATACAAACTAAGATATTTTCTGCCTGTTCTTTGCGGTGAAAGTATTACTATGTTGTGACACTCAAGTTATGAAATTACAGATTTTATAAATATACTTGGAGTTATAGTGACTACATATTTAATAGATTTAGCAAGGCTCCTGTTAGCTGGTCTCAAGCTTCATGGAGCTCCCGTTCGTTCCATTTATGGCTTATATAAATTACATGACATTGTGCTTTTCCAATATGAATGGTGAAAGAGGCTATTGTCTCTTGGCTTATGGGAAATATTAGAAGCTTGTAGTTTTACTGCCTAACTGGACACGTCACTCTGATTTCTGGAAATAATGATTTGAAAGAGAATCAGTTTATACATTAAAAATAAACTGACAACCACTTCCTTAAACTTGACCGTTTTCTAACTGCCCATCTCTTATGGAGTTTACATTTCTGATGGGATGATTAAAACTTTCTAGAGACAATTTAGACTTTAGACTAAATAGAAGAAGACTTTGTTCAATGTGTGTGGCATGCTGAGGCAAAAAAAAAAAAAAAACAAAAACGTATCCTTCCATTTCCTTTCTGTTTGGATGCCATTATTACACTATCTACATTGGATGGCATTGCGATGCATACTGGGTGGCTGGCGTGAAGACATCAAAAGGACTTTGCAGTGGTAACTAAAAACGCCAATAAAACTTAAGCATGGTTACCTGAGTATCCTCTTACTTTCCCTTAAAGCATTACTCAGGATGGAATTATTTAGAATGCCTTGAGGAAAACTTCAGAATTACTGTGTTTAAAACATTGGTAGCAAATATGACAAGGGCTTAGCATTGGTAAAAAGAAATCACAAATTAGTAAGAAAAATATTTCTATTATAATAGAAACTACAAAAATGATGAACATGCCAACCCAAATAAAGGAAATCCAAATGAGATGGTACTTCTGTAAAACTGGTGATGAGGAAACAATAATAGTGATGGGAGTATCATGATATAAACATTGATACACCTCAGTGTAAATTGGATGGGTGTGTGGAAATTTATTTATAAATAACTTTAAACCTACAGAAAAGTTTCAAGAATGATACAAAGAACACCTGTTTATACTTTACACAGAATCACTTAATGTAAAGGTTTACCCCATTTGTTTTATTTTCCATCCTTCTTCCCTCCACCCACTACTCTCAGTAGATGCACACAGTATTTTTCCTGACTCACATTAAGTAAATTATATACATCATGGCTTCAGGCTTTACTTTTTTAGTTGAAAATTTTATTGAGATGTTTGTTGATTTATGTGCAGTCGGAAGAAATGGTAGAGATCCCATGCCCTTTACTCAGTTTCTCTCGGGGATAACATTTTGCAAACTGTGGTACAATACCACAACCAGAATACTGAGACAGTATTCTTTTTCAGACATTCCCAGTTTTACATGTACTCAGGTGTGTTTCTCAGGGTTGCCTTTTAATTTCACCTGTGGTACCAGTCATGGAACAGTGGCTATTTCTGCTCAAATAAGGGTCAAGATGTGTACAGATTTGAAGAATAAACCTTTTTACCTTTTCGAAGTGGGGGTGAACACAACTTAATAAAATAACTTGAATTGAGTAATAGAATAGCACTTTCTCTTATTCATTGCTTGAGCTCAGGAACATGATCTTTAACCAGAAGAAGAAATACAATTGTGAGCACAGACTTGAATAAACCAAATTACATTCTTTTCACTCTAGAAGAATTATGGTACTCTCGCTGCCACTCCTCATGCCCCTTGGTGACAATTTTAACATAAATATATGTTTGGGGGGGGGGAATCCCTGGGTGGCTCAGCAGTTTAGCACCTGCCTTTGGCCTGTGGCATGATCCTGGAGTCCCAGGATCAAGTCCCACATCAGGCTTCCTGCATGGAGCCTGCTTCTCCCTCTGCCTGTGACTCTGCCTCTCTCTCTCTCTCTCTCTCTCTCTGTCTCTCATGAATGAATAAATAAAATCTTTGAAAAAAACAAAAATGAATACGTTTGGGATATGAGGAATGAAGTAATTCTGACCACTGTGGTTAATAATAGAATTAGTGCCATGTCAATTACTCAACTGATTTCAAAGTTTCTTCACTAAGTTCTCTTTAAATTTGACTTTTAAGGGATCCGGCAGGAGTAAAGAGGTGCAAGATAGTAGGTAGGTTGTCTAGATTACAGACTATTTCAGTGATATGTTTGGTTTATTTATTTTTATTTTATTTTTTTTAATGTTTTATTTATTTATGAGAGACACAGAGAGAGGCAGAGACATAGGCAGAGGGAGAAGCAGGCTCCATGAAGGAAGCCCAATGTGAGACTCCATTCCAGGATTCTACGATCACGCCCTGAGCCAAAGGAGTCCTGATAATATCTGGTTTAAATCACATTTACAAGGGGAGCATTGACGTTAAAACAATTCCTGTGGAAGGGTTAAGTTCTAAAGCTCCTGAAATAGGACTTAAGCATGTTGTATTTTGTCACCTATGCAGTTTGAAAAGGGGAGCAGGTTTGCAGTAGAGGTAGCTTGGTTCTCAAAAAGAACAAGTGACTAGGAAGCCAGGTGACCCAGTTGGCAAGTGGTTTAATGTATTGTTTTTGCCTGTGAAGTGATAGGTTTTGTTGCATAATTTTTAGATTCTTTTCAGGTGGTAGAAGTCCATGGATGGCTCTCTTTTACTTTAAAAAAAAAAAAAGTTCTTTCTCTCTTTAGAACTTTGAGGCTACAATTCAAGTAATACAGGATTATGTTTTTTGTAGTTCCCATTTAGAACCTTAGTAACCCTGTTCAGGATTTTCCGTTCTTGTGAGAAAGTTGTTTGAATCTCAAGGATGTGTCTTTGCTAAGTGATCCCCTGAGAAGACACACAGTGCTTTCCTTCCTCTGTTCTATTCTTACTTTATTTGTTTCTGTTCTTCAGTAAACAGTAAACTGGATGAAAGTTGACTTGCCATGTGGTTTAAGTTTGGTTCTAAGTACTTGTCCTATCCTGGGTTCCTTTTCAATACAAAGTGATGGAGTCTTGAGAACCAGAACACATGAAGCCCCAGATCA
The DNA here is from genome assembly GCF_048164855.1 of Canis lupus baileyi. Lineage (NCBI taxonomy): Eukaryota > Metazoa > Chordata > Mammalia > Carnivora > Canidae > Canis > Canis lupus. The sequence goes on from NC_132838.1 coordinate 34,845,307, forward strand.
TCGTTTGCAGCTCTTGTCTGAAAGAATTACAGGCAGATTTTGTAAAACAGCTTCAGGATTGATTATGGAATCCCTAAATGTCAGAACCTGTTGTAGCAAAACAAAGTTGCATGATGAAATAAATAGTATTGAATGTTGCCAAAGCTAACAAACATGATTCCTTGAGGATTGTTTAGAGAGTACATAAGTCTAAGAGGAGACCATTATTCCCATACTGATAAAGGAAAATTGTCATATGCCGCAAAGGTTAGGAAACTGGGAGTTCTCTCAGGCTGATGACACTCCTGACTGTGTGTGGTATAGCAGGCAGCCAAGTTTGATTGGTCTGCCCCTCGGTTTCCTGGGCCTCAGTTTAGGAGCATACTCATTCATCCATGGCATGAATGGGAAACACCTCATTCATCCAACATCAGTGGGAAATGGATCCATCCTTCCAAATGAGTGAACTTTCCATGTAACAGCAGTCTATCATCTACCCTTTTAAAGCTTTTACTAAGTGCCATGTAGTATTATCTCTATCTTTTTGATGGATGGTATCCTATTTACAGAAGAGGAAATAGTCCAGAGTTTAAAGTACTTGCCTGTGAAGTCACACAATAAATAGAGGCACCAGGTTGTAATTTTGCTATTCCAGAGCTCACATCCATCATTATTATATATTATTATGATGTACAGTGGCATGTTGCTTCTCATAAGTAGTAACATTGCTTTAAATTTCAATTATTTTGGATAAATGTGTTTTAAGACCTACCTTCCATTCAGAAAAATACTCTTCAGGTCTTAAGCTTTGCCAGTTTAGAATTTCCATTAGGAGCTGTGTGATGCTAGAACTTCTAGTTGAGCGAATATAAAAACATGGCATGCATGTCAGACAGTACTCAAAATTTCTGCATTCATGGCAGACATGAATCATCCTTTCCCGTTTCTGTTCCAAGGTGATACAGAAGTAGTCCCAAACTCAACTGATGGGTGTTGGTTTATGACATCCTATTGTCTGTTCTTGTTTAAGCCTTTTCTTTTGATTTTATTGTGGACAGAATAACCACAATTATACTGGAATGGTAGTAGCAATAATAACAGCTAATATTTTTTTTAAAGATTTTATTTATTCATTTGAGAGAGAGAAAAAAATAGAGCAGGGCAAAAGGGAGACGGAGAAGGAGAAGCAGACTCCCCGCTGCATAGGGAGCCTGATGCTGGGCTCCATCCCAGGACCCTAGGATCGTGACCTGAGCTGAGTTGAAGGCAGATGCTCAACCATCTGAGCTACCCAGGTGCCCCAATAACATCTAATATTTGTTGAGCAATTGCTGAGTGTCAGGCACTTTCTTAAAAGATGTGATCTGATTTAATCATCCAGCAACTCTATGGATTAGGTTCAATTGCCATTTCTATTTTGCAGGTGAAAAATAGGAGGTGCAGGGTAGTCAAGGAAATTACCCAAGGGTGGCATAGCTCACAAATAGCAGTGACTCTCTTGTCGACTCTAGAGCTTGGTCTCTGCTGCTTAGGTGGTCTCTGACAGTAAAGGATAGATTGGAAATGAAGGCTTGAGGCAAGTGCAGGAATCATTTGATGACTATTTTTGCTTGTCTGAGTATTCCCTTTCCTACTTTTCTAGTTTTGTGTTTAGTGTTACATATTTTACTCCAGGTAAGCAACCTTCAGGTAAAAAAGGTATTACTCTGATCCTACAGTATCTTATTAGTTGTTTCTCTTTTTAGAAATAAAAAGACTCTCAGTTATCACCTGGAACTATGGTAACTCCCATAGTTGGAGATTTTTAGGATCTGGAGATTTCTTACCATCTTCCTGCCTGATGGCTCTCATGCTTACGGGTCCCTGTATGGACCTTCTGATGATTGACCTTTATACTTGCTGCCCCATTCACAGGCTTACCTGTTTTGATGAGGTTAAGTCAATGCGAGGTATCATTACCACTGTTTGAAGCCAAGATAATGTGGATGTTCCTATCTAAAATATCATTAGGTACAATTTTAAGTTTAAAGATCAGACCATTGTATGGATAGTTATTTGAGAATTTTCAAAGCAGCAACCCTCCACGTAATGCCATATACTAGTTTCTATAATGCTTGGTGTTTACTCGGCATTTAAAAACATTGAAAGCTATTGTTATTTATAAGGAAATTATTCTTTTTTGCATATTAGTGCTTCGTTGCTTTTTCTTAGGGGAAAGCGCATGATTGGAAAATTTATCTTAACTGTTTCCATTTGTAAAGCAGCAGATGTTATAAAATGAAAACATTTCCTTTAAGTCTAAATTTTTGGAAGATTCTAGAAGAGATTGATATAAAATCCTCTTGCCATCTAGATGGGCATATGGCTCGTGATGCTGAAGGTTGAAGCTGAAATTGCTTTATTTTTTAATAAATGAACTTGAATTATCTGAATTTTTCCCCGTCTTCATTGGGAAATCACCTATTATACCTAGACTCTGATAAGGAAGGTGCCAGCAAGTGCAAATGACATGCGTGAATTTCTTTTTTTCTTTTGCCTAATTAGCTAAAAGAGGTGATTTGGTTTATCATCTCTAAAGTTCCTCCTTTATTTGGAAGCAAGGTTGAAAACGATTTCTGTTTTCCAATCTCTGCTGAAAACCTACACTTTGACTATTATTGTCCTAACACTTTAGTGAATACTGAGTGTCCTGATGGTTGCTTTCTTCTGTTGCAGGATGTTTCACTCAGATCAAATGTGGAACTGTCATTGGAAATGGAAGCCACATTCTCTTTTGTTCTTATTTGCTTTATGTGTTGTGTATGTTCCACTTTCAGGTAAGTAAGACTTTTTCTCTTTCAAATCCTGAATTTAATAGTGATAGCATTGCCTTCAGTACAACTGTGCTACTTACTTAAGTCAACTTTATTTCTTGTCTTTTTTCTGCTTCTGTCCTTACAGACTTTTACTGTCCATGGCCTCTCTGACTTTCATGTGAATACTATTATTTTGATCATTGTTCTGTTTTCTGACGAGTCTATTTCTTTAATCTTTGCTGCATTTCTATTAGCTTTATTTATTTATCCAACCATATGGAATGATGAGATAGCTACATGTCTGACATTAAAAATGTGCTAGCTATTCTACTATTGAATAAATATACAGTATTCAGTTCTTTCACTTTTCAAGTTTTCATGTAGTTACTTATGGAAAGTATAGACTTTGCTGTTTGTATTTATCCTGATTTTCTTACCATGTTGCAGCATAAGACAAGAATTTGAAATTAAGTATTTAGACCATGAAGTTTATTTAGTTGGCTTAAAATGATATGAAAAATTTCATTTTAGTTGTATTTTTAGAGTAAAAATATCAAATATTTGTAATTAGAATTTTTTTCTGAACTTTGAAACAAGATCCTTTTAGCTATTGTTGCAAGCTAAATTTTCTATAAACAGTTAATTATGTGAATGAGCCTATCAGAACCTGAAGAATGTCAGTGATATTTAAAAGTGAAGTGTTTCTCCATGATTATCTGATTTTGTTCCTGAGCAAATTGCATTTCATGGAAGTCCATTTTGTTTTCCTGCTTTTTTAAATTGCTGTTTCTTTCCGTTTATTATATTTGTTTTTAGAATAAATTGTTACCCAGGTAGTCTTATGTATTTATTACTTGGGGTTTAATCAAGATTTTATACATTCCATATATATGATATATCTGTATGTTAAAAATCCTGAATTTAATGAATCATGAAAATAGATTATCTGCTAAAACTATTTATTCATGGATTGAGAAATTCAACTTGTATTTAATATATAAGTATGATTTTCCAAGCCATCAAGTATTTTAAAAGTTTCAGCTACTAACTTCGAAAATTCCTGGCACTTGTTTAATGGCTTCAAAACAAAACTGATCTTTGAAGTCTTTTGTGTATTTGTTTCAGTTTCATGATAAAGCCACTCTTTACTTTCATTGCCAAAAGAGGAAAGAAACAAGTAAAGAGAACTGAAAATAAATATACATCGGATTAACTAGGTTCCAGTATTAGACTTTTTCTCAACTTTCAAAAATGACTCTCCAAGAACCAATTACATGATGTATAATAAATTATGATATTAAAATTAGTCGAGGTCTATTTACTTTCATTTTTGTTAGGTCATGGCCTTTGTCGATTTTGGAGGCTTCTTCAGAGTTTAAATTGAGACTTTTTATTTTTGATGTCAACATTTTAATTGAAATACCCACATCATTATTTTAATCACTTGAATCAATGAAATGAAACACATGTTCTCAGACTAATTAAAAGAAGTCAGCACTGGCTAGGACTAGGGTGGGGCCAGGGAAGCCCCTGGGTTGCAGAATTTAAGGAGGGCACTCATTCTCAAGGTCATGGAAATCAAAGTCCTTACGTCTGTTTTTAAGTTACTGTCTCATACAAGAAATCTTTTTAAAGAATTTCTTTCATTACCAAATACTTTATGTGCATCATGTAAGGCTTTGTGACTGATGGTAATCTGTGTTTACTAATGAGCCCAGAATGCTATGTATCTATATACCTGTAAGCAATGACTCACTCAGAATGCCACTACTTCAGCCATGAGTGTCTAAACTCACAAAAAGTACTTCGGGGATTATTATTGGTATTTTAATATAAAATTTTTGCCTTACAACTCAGTATGAGATTCCCTAAAATAATGCATATCAAAACTTTATATATATCTGCTTTTCAAAGTTTTATCTTTAAGTCATAGTGTAATTTTGAATAACTATTCTTGAGAACATTTGATGCTTAACTATGATGTGGTATCTCAATGTTTGCACTCTCTGACATTTTCATGAGTGACCCCTCGATGACCCCTATGTGACCTTAAGGAATCCAGTGGCTTTTAATGGCATCCTGATGCCAATGTCTCCTAAATCTGTATTGTCAGCCCTGTCCTCTTCCTTGACCCTGGAGTCACCTCTGGGATTGCTTATCCATATCTATAGTTGGATATATAATGGCCTCAAACTTCACAGGTGCAAATAAGACTCTTGATTCCTACCTCCTATCCCAAAATCCACTTCGTTTTCAATCTGTACAGTCTACCCTACTATATCCTGCTGTTCTCTCCCACCTTACAATTTTCTAGATATGTTGGTCCATCTCTTTCTTTTTTTTTTTAATTTTTATTTATTTATGATAGTCACAGAGAGAGAGAGAGAGAGAGAGAGAGGCAGAGACACAGGCAGAGGGAGGAGCAGGCTCCATGCACCGGGAGCCCGATGTGGGATTCGATCCCGGGTCTCCAGGATCGCGCCCTGGGCCAAAGACAGGCGCTAAACTGCTGCGCCACCCAGAGATCCCCATCTCTTTCTTGACCATGCCTCCCTCACCCCCTTTTCTTCCTAACTGCTCACACCTGGTTCTTTTTTGACACTCTGATCTTAATTATTACCACTTCATATAAGCCTTCCTGTCCCCCAAAGGCACCCCTTTGCCACTCTCTTACCATGTTACCCTTTAGTGATAATCTATAGATTTTGGTTGCTCCCTTGGTTGTTAAGACTTTGGTAATTTGGCTGAGATAGCTCAGGTAGAGGTTTGGCAAAACCGCTTTTTATTGTTAAGACTGACACTTAGCTGAGATGATTAAAAATTAGAATCCTGTAATTTAATTTGGATAACATCTTTGTTTAATTAAAGTAATAGAATTGCAAGGTTTGGTCTTCTAGTAGATAAGTTAACAATTATAGTTTCATGGGGAATTTATAAAGCAAGTAGTACAGAGATTTGTGCCCTTCAGGATTTAAAAAAGGAATGTACAAAATGTCATTGTCTCTTGACAAGTGATGAATATAACTTTCAATAGGAACTACAACAAAATAATAGCTGAATATTTAAACTAATCCCGTAGAGGTGCAAATTAATACAATAAAACATGATTTTTTTAATCCACTAGCTTGAGAATATTTAGAAACATTGCTAATATCTGTATCCAGTCTTATCAGAGTTATTGGGGATAGGGCACATAATAACACTGTTGGCTCTGTCCCTTGGGAGAATAAGTAGACAACATTTTTTAAAAATTAAGAATTTGTATTTTCTTTGATACGTGACTCCCACATGTAGGTTATCTATTTTACATAAATAAAAAACATAATATATAGAGAAATATGTACTGGTATGTTAACTATAACTATAACTATAGTTGCTTATAACTATAAGCAAACATGTGGCAAAGACTTTAATTGTTCTTCAATAAGGGCATGGCTATATAAATTATTTTAATAGTATGAAATATCATGCAGTCATTCAAAACAATGTGGTCAAACTGTCTATATTGGCTTTAAAAGAGGTCGGTGATAATGTTAAGTCAAAAAACAAATCGCTGAATAATATCAGATTTGTACTAGGTTGTATTACAAAACTTGAATGTGTTTTACATGTATATGCTTGTTTAAGATTATATAAAAATCATAGTAAAACTTGGAATGATACACATCAGGTTTTAAAATGGGTCATCCTCAAGAGCATAGGTTGGAATGAGAAAGGGAAAGGCAATGGAAGTTTATACAGTTCTGAATTATTTGCTTGTTACAGTGAAGGTATATTACTTTAGTAATTTGGGAAAAAAAAAAGAAAACCTGATAATTTTTTTAAAAGCCACATTTAAAAAATGGCCAGGGAGACCGTTGAAGTACATGAATGTTATAATTTTCTGTTAGACATGTAACTGTTACTCTGACTCTTCTTTACTTAATAGGAATCTCTTAAAGGTGTTTCAAAATATAACCTCTTTTTATGTAGCATGACACTCCATGACTCTGAAGATGAATGATGGTATCTCAAGCAGAATGAAGGTTACTGCTTCAAGTAGAATGGGAAACAAACAGCCAAGAGCCAATGAATTCCTAAGCAACCAAGAGCCTATATCCACACAGATAGGTTTAGTCATGAGCACTGAAGGAGGAGCCTCCCATCTCTCCTGAAAAACTGGTGATACCAACAGACTATTTCAAAGCTCAGTGTTGTTCTGATATCTATGATGCATCAATAGCTAAAAGGGGAAGTGTTCTTAAAAGTACAGTCTGGCCTGAATTGTGTACTTTCTAGCCCAGAGCACACCATAGTTCTAGAAGGCAGGTAGGTAATTGGGCAGAAGCAATCCTGTACTTTCTGTTTGTTTGTTTTTCTCATAATCAAAGAATGAGCAATTATTCTAGAGCATCAATTACATTGCAATCTATATTTATGTGTTAGGCATATCACCTTATGCATATTTTTCATATATTTGATCAAAAAGGCTTTCAAATGCATAGAAAAATCATCTTTTTACAAGTCTTCCAGGCTTTTTTGGCCATTTTATATTCATGTGTCTCAAAGTTCAAAAACAAGGTTCCTGTTGTGCCAAATATTCTCTTCTCTAATTCCAGTGTGGTTAACTAGTATAACATGGTGTTATATTAGTTTCATGTGTACAATATAGTGATTCAGCACTTCCATATGTCATCCAGTGCTCACCAGGACAAACAAGAGTTCTCCTTAGTCCCCATCACCCATTTTACCCATCCCTCACCCACTTCCTTTCTGGTAACCATTGTTCTCAATGGTTAAGAGTCTTCCTTGGCTTCTCTCTCTCTCTCTTTTTCCCCCCTTGCTCATTTGTTTTGTTTCTTAAATTCCACATAGGAATGAAATCATATGGTATTTGTCTTTGACTCACTTGTTTCACTTATATTTCACTAACTTATTTCATTATACTCTGTAGCTCCATCCATGTGGTTACCGATGGCAAGATCTCATGCCTTTTTATGGCTCAATTATATTCCATTGCCTGGATCTACATACTAAATCTTGTGATATACATACCTTATATCATACCATACCATGTATATACATACTACATTTTCGTTATCCATTCATCTATCAGTGGGCACTTGGGCTGCTTCTAAAATTTAACTATTGTAAATAATACTGCTATAAATCATCATCAGGGCAATGCAAATCAAAACTGCAATAAGAGGGATCCCTGGGTGGCGCAGCGGTTTAGCGCCTGCCTTTGGCCCAGGGCGCGATCCTGGAGACCTGGGATCAAATCCCACATCGGGCTCTCGGTGCATGGAGCCTGCTTCTCCCTCTGCCTATGTCTCTGCCTCTCTCTCTCTCTCTCTGTGACTATCATAAATAAATAAAAATTAAAAAAATGTTTAAAAAAAAAAACTGCAATATCACCTCACATCTGTCAGAATAGCTAACATCAAAGACCCAAGAAACAATACGTCTTGGTGAGGATGTGGAGAAAAAGGAATTGTCACACACTGTTGGTGGGAATGCATACTGATGCAGCCGTCTAGAAAAGAGTACGGAGGTTCCTCAAAAAGTGGAACTGTCCTACAACCCAGCAAATGGTTCTTATCAAGTGAAAAAATAGCCAGAATAATGGCTATTTAAGAAAATTATATAGTAGTAAAGTTTGTTTTTCAGTTAGGATCAAAATGCTTCAAATTACTGTCTGCAGCCATCAGCTAAAAGGCTCTTTTCTTATTCTACACCTGAGATTAGAGGAGCCAATTTGACTGAATAAACAAACCCCAGAAATTTGTACACAAAAATTTCCTTGAAGCATCTTCTCAGATAATTTCCTTTGTGTACCTTTGAGATGATCTGAATTCAATGTAGGTAACTATGAAATCTTATATTGGGGTCAGAAAGTCAATCACATAAATGTGGAAAGACAATGACTTGTCACCACTGTGACAATTTCAAGTGATGAAGCAGTGTGATAGGGCCACTAATGAAACTGACCCCATTTAGAAGGCATTAGGGAGAGGGGTTGTCAGTAGAATATCCTACACTTTCCTGGTCAGGTCACGCTGTCCAGGCATCCTTTAGAGATGATTCTTTAGATGATCTTCTTTAGATGATCCTTTAGAGAGATTGTAAACAGGAGCAGGAGCAGATCTGCTTGGTGATGAGTCTCAAGTGGTCTGGGGGATGTTTTAGGACATCTGTCTCTGCTGTGCTCTGGGAAGCCTCTTTGGGGGTGGGCTGCCACTGTAGACTCAAACCCCTTGCCAGACACAATATGGTTGCTTTCGTGTAACACTTCTTTTTTTTCTTTTTAAGTAAAAATCCTGCTGAATTAAAAAAAAAAAAAAGGAGAAATGGCACATTTACTTTAGAATCATGAAGTCAGTTGGAGTAAGAGAGTGGCCTTCAGGTATTTGAAGAGTGGTCATTTGTAAGTGATAACAGACTTATTCTAAATTTTCTCAGAGAAGAGATAAGAAGATTGACTTGGTACTCTACCAAATGACTCTCCTAGTAATTAATTGACAAGAAATAAAACCAGCTGTCCTTCAAATTCCTCATCATTGAAAATCAGGACATGAACAAAGAATCTTAAAGTTGAAAAAGAATTTGTACTAAAGACCGTGAAGTTCTCTTCAGTCTACAACTTGAGAGAGAGAGAGTGGTACACTCTAGTTTTTTGAGGTACACATAGTTTTGTCTTGCTTCAAAAATTTCTTCTGGATGCATTTCCTTTCAGTTTAGCAGGTAATTTTTATATTGAACTGGAGATCGGGCAGGCCACTGTGTTTGACAGGAGAGTACTGGGGGAGCTCTAGACTTTGGCAGATATAGAATTTTCCTCCACTTTCAAATAAATCATTCTTTAAGGAGTTTTCATTTTATTTTCAGCAAGTAGAATATGTGCTTTTTGATACCATTCTTACTATGACTGCAATGTCATAGGATTCCATAAGTGAAGAATGTGGAAAAGAACAAAATGGAAATGAACCAGAGAGAGAGAAACTTATTTCAGATTTAATAAGTAAATATATTTTGCAGGGTGTGGCAGCAGGGGAGGAGGATGTGGCAGCAGGGGAGGGAAGTATGGAAGTTAGATGAGAAAATACATTCATCCCACAATGAGCGTGAAGTCACAATATTACAAACATCCTTTCCCTTCCACTATATTAGGAGAGTAAAACACCTGAAAAGAAAACAAGGTCTTTTTGCCAGCACACGGGTGGAGGCTTTCACTAGTTCAGATAAACTTTTCTAACTATTTTAAAAGAACTAAAAAACTCTCAGCGAAAATAACATAGTCTTAGTTTACAGTCATTCCTAAATCACCTGCATCTTAAACTTGTGGTTTAGAAAGGATACACTGTTTTTACAAAGTTACTAAATTTCTTCAGTACATCAACTCTTAGGAGTCAAAAAAGATGTCTTTCTCTAGTGTAATCTGCTTCACGCTTGGTGCCACTAGTTTAAAGAAAAGCAAAAATGTGTTCACACTAGAGCCCAGGTGATAGATTGTGCCAAGTCAATTACAAATCAGATTTTTTCCCCTTCTCTTTAATTATAAAATTACTCTAATCACTATTATTAGTTAGGGCAAAGCTACAGGAATGGGCTACTGCTCGTGCTTTTTCCAAATCTCCAGACAAAAGGATCTTTTTTAAGATTTCCTTACCTGGTTGGAACTTTAAAGAGTATCATCAGAGTGAAATTACAGAGCTGAAAACAAAGAAAATAGTCAGAATGGGAATATTAATCACTGCTTTTAAACACGTCCACAGTTCTTTTCTTCCGTTATTTTTTTTTTTGCCATAAATATGTGTAATTAATACTGGCCCCTATTGAGTATAAGAGTTTTGCTAGATTACTGGCTTTATTGAACAGAATTTTAAGGCACAGGATGAGAGTTTTCTGGTCCTAGTGATTTCGGTAGGCTTCAATAATGGTGGTATGGGGGGGGAAGCAAGACTTTTAAAGATCTTCTGTCTCGGTGTTAGGTATTTTAGAGAGAAGGAGCACTCAGTATGTGCACTGGGCATTGTGGAATGTGGCCTCCACCACTTCCTGAATGCTCCTCACCAGATTGTGTGTACCTGTTGTCTCCTTGCTGGCTCATCACAGGTCAATATTAGCTCATAACTTGGACTGCTAATCTCATCTCTCTTTAGAAATGGTAACCTGATTTTAGCAATCTCCTGACCCTATATAGCATGTCTGTGATGGCACTGATGAAATCCTAATGTTTCAGTAAAAAATAAAGTTTGTGGTTTTTCTCTTGGAGCCTTTGATAATTTGACATAGGACTTCTTTGCTTCCAGTTTGGTAGCCTTGATGGTTTTGTTGGTGTTTGATTAGGACTGTCATGACTTAACCATCTGGCTTGCTTATATGTCTCTCACACATGTATGAGAGAGGTCTGCCCCTTTTAGTAACTACTTCAGAAGAACATCCTTCCTGAATTTTCAACCATTTCTTGTGATCTTGTCATGATCATGTAGCCTCAGAGGAGGTTTTCAGCGAATGTGTAGTGAATGAATCAAACTGCTTTCCAGGCTGCCCTTCTGGGCCTTTGATTCCCTTAGCGTGGTGAGTCTAGCTAATTTAAGAGGTAGGTCGTCTTCATCAGAGCCTTGCCCCTCCCTCTAGTATTATTAAAGTATGTTAAACACTAATGAGGACATTATGGTATTTAAATACCATATAAAGAACGTAGAGTTAATATTGCTTCTTTTAGATGCATTTAAAAGCTGAGAGCTGTGTTATAATAATATAATATTTGAGTGTTGTGTTGTATATATATCAGATATGTGTTAGAACAGGCAAAATCGTGGTCCTTACTGTCAAGGAGTTTTTGACATTGCTGATGAGGACCCTAACATGAGACAAGTAGGAAGCACTGTAATCTGTGGTTCTAATAGGATTGCAAAGGTGGTACCCAGGGATAGCAGAGGAGAACTCAGAAACATTTTCATGGAGGAAGTAATGTTGAAACTGTGTCTTCTGGGACGCCTGGGTGGCTCAGTGGTTGAGTGTCTGCCTTTAGCTGAGATCATGATCCAGGGGTCCTGGGATCAAGTCCTGCATTGGGCTTCCTGCAGAGAGCTTGCTTCTCCTCTGCCTATGCTTCTGCCTCTCTGTCTCTCATGAATAAATACATGAAATCTTTAAAACAAAACAAAACAAAAAAACTGTGTCTTCTACCAGAGGTGAGGAACAAAATATTCACAAAATGGTATTGCTTCCTCACTAAACATTTGAAGAGATTTTCCTGCAAGCAGATTGTATGGCTGGCTGTAAAATCTGAGGCAGTCATGGGAGTGGTTTTTACCCATCGAGTGTCCCCTCTGATTGGAACAGAAAGCAGGAGAACAGAAAATGGATTTGGCGATAGAGAAGTGAAGTATTGGGGAAGAGGGGCCAAAGGCAAACCCACAGATGCATTGAAAATGATTATGAAAGGATAAATACTTCTTGTTGCTAGAATGAAGGGTCTCTGCAGAAGAGGGTAAGGAATGAAGTTAAGTGAGTGGGAAGTCAGGCTGTGAAACATGTCACTTGGGACTGGGCACACAAAGCTGAGTAAGGACTTCCAGCCCAGGAGGGGAGAGAGACTTGTCACCATCAGCTACAATCAGGAAGACCTGTGTAATGACAAATGTATGCTGATGGGAATGGAGGTTAAGGACTTCCTGAAGTTTGTAGTTTGGTAACTCAGGGGCAGAACTGTTTTTTGTTTATTGAATCCGTAGTTTATGCTTCTTCTCTGTTGTACCATTTTGCTCCAGAAATGGCAGCCTCACTTTGCTCACCAGTGGTGAAGAGCATCCATACACATAACAGAAAGCGGGAGATATTAATAGAATGCCAAGTACCCTTGATGCCTTCTCTTTCTTGCTCAAACCCATATTTAATTGTGAAATGTCACCTTCATCTTCATAACTGTTACCTCCAAGGTGCTTATCTCTGTCAGGTGTGTTAATTGAGCTCCTAAGTCATCTCCCTGTGTCGTGTTTCTGTTAAATTATAGTTGGAATCATACCACTGCCCTAATTAAATTGCCTTGAAGATTCTCCCTACCTACAGGATAGAATCCAGTCTAATTTATAATTTCTTGGCTCCCTAGTTTTGTTGTACCCCTATCAAGTGCCTGCCAAATAGTAGGGCCTCAATTAAATATTGAAAGAGTGCAGAAAGTAAAGAATTTATATATTTTTGTGAAGCATAATTAGGATTTAGCCATGGATGTTATGAATATCTGTTCTACATATATTATAACTATCCATACATAATATATATGATAAATATTCAGTTATTTAAGAGAAGTTTATGTGTAGCATAGGTGCTATGTGAAGTTTTAAAAACTAATGGTGAACCCTCCAATCTTTGCAGGAGACCAACTCTTTGAGAGAGGAAATTTCATAAAACTTTAAAAGAATTATTTGTGCTAAAAGAAGAAAGTAGTCACTCTACATGTGTACAATAACTAGAATAGTTTATTTACACTTGCTTCAAGGACTGTGTTTCTTGTGGAAATACATTTTTTAAGGACCAAACTAATCTTATCACTATTAAAATATATACTTCTATTCTTTTTAAAAATATCTACTTTTGTTCAAAATGGAAAAAAGGTGATTATTATCTTAAAATTCTTTCAGCTATTCTTTTTCCCCTTTGTCAGTCTTTTCCACAGCTATCTTCATCATCACTTACTATCTTAAACTTTTATCTTGCTTTATGCCTTCCCAAGTTAGCTCACAAACATATTCACATCTTTTCTTTTCAAAACAAACAAAAATTTCCCACCTCCCTTCAACCCTTTTGTTTTCTTAGGCAACTGTTTTCATTTGTTATTCCCTTCGTTTTTGAATGTCTTGAAAGAGTAATATACATTGGGATCTATGGCTTCCTCACCCTTAAAAAATGGATAATTCTGTTTTGGAGATGCATTGACAAGTATCGGTTTGTGTGTGTGTTTGTGTCTAAACAAGTATGTATGGTTTTCTAAAGCCCTAAAGATCTCCTGAGTTGTCTGATGTTTTCCAAAGGTTTTTTAGTTTTAAGAATTTTGTAAAATAGATGGAAAATATTTTTTTATAATCATGTTTGCTATTAAGGGAATAAGAAAACCCTTCAAAGAAAGTGTGTTATAGGATGAAATTGTGTCACAAAATGAGATAACTAATGATTTAGGAATTAGGTGGTTTGCATTTAACTTTTATAAGGTACCTTTCACATGCATTTTTTCATATTCTTCAGATTGTTCCTTTACATGCCTCTGACTTCCTGTCAGTTTATATTCTTTTTTTCTCATTAAATCATTTAATTTAATCTCAATTAAATCATTTTCTCATATAAATCAAAATTATATGCAGATTTGCCTACTTGGTTCTGTTTTCCATTACTCTTTCTTTCTTTTCCAATATTCCCATCATATCTTAAAATTTTCTGGCATTAGGATCTTAAGCCGTTATTAGGGTATTTATATCAGAGTGATCGATTCCAGTGAAACTAAAAAAAAAAAAAAAAAAGTGTCTTTAATAATTGTCCAGTATGGGTATCTGGCTTTACTTTACAGTGACCTTTATTTTTGTTGTAATTATATTTGAGATCATTTTGAACTAGGGAGTTTTGGTGAATTTACATTTAAAGCTCTCATTTGTGAGAAGCAGAGATATATAAGATAAAAATGTAGTGCTAAAAATCACACCTTCCTGTTTTGTTCAGGAAAAACATACAGTTCATTAGGCTTTTTTTAAAAAAATAGGTTGGAAGTCTTTTAGCTCTCAGGGCAGAATATATAAACTACTCTGATTTTGTTATTCATATAGACACAAAAAATTAGATTTGCAATCTAATCAAATTTAACAGGTGTAATTTTGCTTTCTTTGTTATTAGGAGGATCTTGTCATTTTTTCAAAAGTAAGACCATACTACCTTCTGAGCATATTATTAATGTTAGTAATCCTAGTCAGAAAGAAAATCAGAAAACATGTGTGCTATTTCAGGTTAAAAATGCTAGTGAGGGATTCCCTGGGTGGCGCAGCGGTTTGGCGCCTGCCTTTGGCCCAGGGCGCGATCCTGGAGACCCGGGATCGAATCCCACGTCGGGCTCCCGGTGCATGGAGCCTGCTTCTCCCTCTGCCTGTGTCTCTGCCTCTCTCTCTCTCTCTCTGTGACTATCGTAGATAAATAAAAATTAAAAAAAAAATGCTAGTGAATCCTGTATTGTTTAAAAGTGTGCCCTTGAGAAACATATTTTATTTTATTTTTTTAAAGATTTTATTTATTTATTCATAGAAACACAGCTAGAGAGAGAGAGGCAGAGACACAGGCAGAGGGAGAAGCAGGCACCATGCAGGGAGCCCAATGTGGGACTCGATCCCAGGTCTCCGGGATCACGCCCTGGGCTGCAGGCGGTGCTAAACCGCTGCACCACCGGGGCTGCCCGAGAAACATATTTGAAAAAGTCAAACCTGTATTGGGTTTTATTTAAACTTGAAATCCACATAATAGGACATCAAGTTATTTTTAAAATGCATCTAAACTAATGATGATAATGACAAACATTGGTGTGATATCAGTGGCACTGCTAACTTGATCAATCAGTAACATGAGTTAAATGCTAACTCTGAAATTAAATTTTGCAGACATGTTCATTTGTAGTCAGAGACACGTTTTTTTAAAGATTTATTTATTTATTCATGAGAGTCACAGAGAAAGAGAGAGACAGAGACACAGGCAGAGGGAGAAGCAGGCTCCCTGCAAGAGCCCGATGCAGGACTTGATCCCAGAACTCCAGGATCACACTCTGAGCCAAAGGCGGATGCTCAACTGCTGAGCCACCACCCAGGCATCCCAGAGATACCCTTTCAATGCGTGCTGTGGATTTGTTATAATTACTAAATATTAAACAATACCTAAATATCCAACAATAGGGGATTTGATAAATTCTGGTATATTTACATGATGATATGGTATACATATTTCTAACTTAATTTTTTAAATGTTTAGTGAAATGGGGGGATCAAGATTCAAGTGAAATTGAAAAGGGCGGGACATCAAACTATGACTAGTATGATTTTTTTTAAACAATGGTCTGAGTTAAAAAATAAATAGAAAGTGATAGTAAACTGTGTTCTTGAGATTCAGGTGCTTCCTTTGTCATCATATCTTTATGTTTCTATCAATAACATGGATAGATTTCATAATAGTATAAAATCAATGTATACTCACTGTTTTTATAGTTTTATGTATGAATGTTATATAGTTTTGTGCGTGGATATGATTATAAAACCTCTTGGCCTTATATTGGTATATTACAGTGTATACATACAATGCTCATTTGTTATACATATATAAAGTTCCCTAATCTAATTCTACTGATTAATGTTCTTGCATAAGAAGACTGGTTTGAACAGTAGTGCTCTCATCCTGAAAGCTGGAGATACTGCTTCATCTCCAGCTAGAATTAAAAAGACTGAAGAATTCTAGTGGTGGTGAAGATGTGGAACAGTTGGAACTTTCATAGATTGTTGGAGCAAGTGTAAAATTGTACAGCTGCTTTGGAAAGCTGTTCAGTAGTTTCTTTAAAAAGTTACAAACACACATCTACACCGTGATTTAATAATTTTACTGTTGGGTTTTAATTTCCAAAAGAAATTAAAACATTTGTTCACAAAACTCCCATAACTATTTCATGATATCATTATTCATAATAGTTCCAAACTGGGGAAATTTCAAATGTCCATCAACATGCAAACGGATAAGCAGATTTTGGTATATTCAGAAAATAGAACAGTACTCTGCAAAAAAGAAATGAACTACTGATCCTTGCAACATGAATGGGGATCTGTAAAACATGTTTAGCAAGGAAGGGACATAAAGTATATTCTTCGTGATTTTATTTATATGGAGTTCTAGGATAGGCAAAACTAATCATAATAATAAATATCAGAACAGTTGTTGCCTCCAGGGAGCAACTGACTGGAAAGTGACATAGGAAGATACACTGGGTTGATGAATTTGTTCCAAAGTTTGGTTGGGATATAATTATATAGATGAATACATCTATCAAAACTCATTGAACAGGACACTTGAAATCTGTGCTTTTAATTGCAAGTCACTTATACCTCTGAAAAAAAAAACTCTGCCAATTGGAAAAAATACTAGTTAATAGTTCTAGGGCACAACAAATAGAATTCCAGTGCCCTCATAACTCTCAGGATTTTACTAGGTGTGTCAAGAATTAAATAATAGTTTTCTAAAGTACAACTTCTTTGTTCTAGTTGATGCAAGTTTTGTTTTATTTTTGCCAGTAGGAAAGTAATATTCAGTATTAGTACATATGGATTATTATGGTGGTTCAGATATTTTCAGTACTTAAGAATCTTTGGTATGTGTGGGAGAAGAAATTTCTGCAAAGAATAAAAACTTCACCTAGCTCAAGTGAAAGCTTACATTTCACCCTTCTTCAGCCCCTACATACATTCTAAAATTCAAATTATTATTCCTTTGTTTGGCAGCAGTTTTCCTTGAGAGCTTCTTTCCTCCATCTATTAAAATGAATACACTTTTTCCTGTTTGTTGTATTTTCATGTGTACATTGGATTTTGCTTCTTAACTAAAACCTTATGGTAGACTTACTGTATTTTTGGTTTACTACCTTTAATAAAAATTAAAGACAAGAAAGGTGGACCAGAAAAACTAACTCTCATTGGTGATTGTTGTAAGCCTCATTTTCTTCTGTTTATTTTGTTCTATCTTAACTGAGCTGTTTCTCATTTACTGTAAAGTGATTTGTACTCATTTCAAAAATTCATGGATCTTGTGAGAAACCTCGCAAATCTTTTTGTAAATTTGATTGCTCAGCAAATATAAAGCATGAATCAGAAGGTAAATTTCAATCCAATACTTGAAAATTCTGACCTGGAATGGGGTCAGCACCTGGTGAGTGGTTTCTGAAGGGTTATTTGTTCTGCCCTGGTTACTGACTTGAGAGGTTTATGTGGGTAAATAGTGGGTTGAAAGCATCACTCAAGACAGTCTCATTTCTGGAGAAGCACCTGCTATGACTGTATCCCTGTATAAAGGCTGCTATTTGCCCATGAAGGGTCTAATGAGAATGGCCATTGATTGAAAGAAAATAATGGGACCCATAATCATCAACTGTTAATATTAAAATCCCTGATGATGTAGAGATCATACACGAACATTCATGAAAGCAAGATTATATCCTTATTGGATGGATAATTTGAGGAAGTGCTATGTATAATTCAGTTCATCTAAAGGGGGAATAGAGGTATAATTTCAAACTTTATATTACAAAAAGGTAGAAAGCTCAACTTTTACATCTTAAATTCTGATCTCATTTCTGAGTTTCATACAAGTTTAAAATTCAGCTGATTTGGCAGATATTTTGCTATGGAGGGAGGGCCTGTGCTAATAGTTATAGTATCATTGCTGGGGCCATTGAATGGGACATTTTATTTTTTTTTAAATCTTTATACATTGGGGCACCTGGATGGCCCAGTCAGTTAAGCACCGTATGCTTGATTTTGGATCAGGTCATGATCTCAGGGTTATGACAGCCTGCTTAAGATCTCTCTCTCTCTGTCTTCCTCATCCCACCCCCGGACTCACGTGCTCGCTCACACTCTCTCTCTGTCAAAAAAAAAAAAAATCTTTATACATTATTAAGGTACCGGGGTGCCTTGAAACCAAGCTTATGACATGGTAGAGGAAATTTTATAGATATTCTCACTTACGAAACCACTGCTCTCTGTTGGTGCTCCAGTTACCTGTGCAGTGGCTTGGAAATTACTCTCTGACAGATATGTGGGGCTCACCTAGTGTGTTTATTCTCTCTCAAGGATCAGAAAGCTTTGTTCTGTCAGTTTTCCAGTCTGAAAGCAATTGCTTCATGTATTTCATCCACTTATATTTTTGCTTATGCTGGGAAAGGAAGTCCAATACTTGTTACATCATCATACCTAGAGCCATGATGGTTATAGTACCATTTTATTTGTACTTCATATAAATGACATTTATTTGCCATTCATTTCTTTTTTTTAAGATTTTATTTTATTTTATTTTTATTATTTATTCATGAGAGACAGAGAGGCAGAGACACAGGCAGAGGGAGAAACAGGCTCCATGCAGGAAGCCCAATGCGGGACTTGATCCGGTGACCCCAGGATCACATCCTGGACTGAAGGCGGCGCCAAATCGCTGAGCCACCCGGGCTGCCCTTGCCATTCATTTCATATAGCACTAAGGCCTTTGAGGATAGATCTGAATTGGAGCTTAGTGTTGTCTTTCTTTCATAAATCTTGCCCACAATGTGTCAGTGATTTTTAATTCTGATTCCTTTATAGCAGAGAGAGATTGCTTATCAAGTGTTCTGAACACAGAATCTTTCAGTTTTCCCACCAGTCATTAAAGATCATCTGATCCATATCTAATTCAATGGCTATTTATTTACCTTTATAAAAAACATTCTTAACCATTCAACTACGTTGTCATGGACTCCTATGTCCTTTGACTTTCATCTTTTTATTGGTTTATGTAAGATATAATACATTTTGTAACAGTGATATGAAGTACAACCAGCAAAAAGTTGTCTGAAGACAAACATGATCAATAAGCACAACTCACCTAGTGGGAAGCATCTGAATTCCAGCCTCCCAGGACTAATAGCTTTGACTGTTCAAGCTTGTATCTTTCTTCAGTCTAAGCTGCTTTTTCCTTAGTGTCTTACTAATATCCTTATTTTTCTTCCATCTAGAGTCAGACTTTCAGATGTATCTTTGCCTTGTTTTTAGCAACACCTCTTAGAATTCTAATCCATTGCTAAATCTGGGAGTCTCTTATCTCTTTGGAGGTTTTTTTTTATTTGCTTTTGAATGCTCTTTATTTTATTGCTTCTTGCCTCTACTTTTGTAATAATGGGAAAAATTGACACTATTGTTTCCTGTCTTCCTCTGCCATCTAATAATAAACCACTTTCATATAAACATTTAGTAAAGTGTAATTTGCTCAGGAACCTTGAAGAGCTTTCAGGTGTGGGGAATTAAATGCTGCCTTTAGGGATTGATCAGTATCCTTCACCATGGAGCCTCAACCAGTATTTTCTAAGCTATTTCTGAGTTTCCTCATTCATAATTTAAGGGGAAAAAAGCATATTGAAAAACCTATTTTTCTCTGGTATTCCGTATACTTCCTTGCCTCCAAGTCTTTCTTCCCACTTTGTTCTCAACCTAAAACTCAATTTCCCCTTTGCTACCTCATGAAGTACTTTAGCATCTCAAAACCTATGATAAATGCACTTTTGATGTCAGAAACCTTTAAAACGAGGCTGAGAAGTTTCTTTTCCTTAATTTTCATGTCTGTGTATACCCATGTAACCTCATATCAGATCCCATAGTAAAGGCAGAACTAGAGCAGGAAAATATTTTTTAAGTATTCCGTCTCTCGTGTGGAATTCTGTAACAGTTTGTACTTTATGTTTTGTTGCCATGTTGTGTTTTATGATTATTAAGGTACATATTTTTTTTTCTTATTGATCAGTAGTGCCTAAAAGATAGGGGCCATCTCTTCTTTCCTTTTTCATTCTGCACAAAACCAAGAAAGTGTGTTGCTGCAATATGAATGAATTGAAGCACATTATTTGAGATTAGGATAACCCATCCATTCTACAGGATTGATGTGAAAGCCGTAGAAGTTATGTTGTGAAAAAAGTAGGCCAAGGCACAACTGTACATTCCAGTTGTCATCCTGGAACAGGTTTGCTTGAAGTAATCAGGGTGCTGCAGACCCTGGTGGCTCATTCTGTATTGTGTTCATTTTGACTTTGTTTATGTATAGACAAAATGACATAATACCTCCCAAGAAGTTGGTAACATAAAAACTGTGGTCTTAACAAAACAATGTGTCTAATAGCCAATATCATGAAACTCACCTTGTCTTTTTTTGACTGACCCATCCCTGTGATAGGCTTGTGCTGATCCTTCTGCTGTCACCCATGTTCCTCCCCCTTCCCATAGGAGAGGAAGAAAGGTACCAGAACTTCTACCCAGCTCTCCTTTCATATTCTTTACATTTCCCATGCAGCTCACAGCTTAGCAGAATCTCAGGCTGAAGTTCCATGGTATTAAGTGGGTTTGGGATTCTGGGCTGCTAGTAATTTTATTTAAGCTATGTTATGAGTTGGCCTGGGATTTTAATGAAATTTTATGTTATTTCCATGGGAAAAAAAAATTTTAAATCCAAACAACTAGGAACTTATTTTTTGCAATATAAGAATCAGTACATTTTGGACTTGGTATTTTTGACTTTTTAAGACCAAGTATTGCAAAATTTATTGTGTCTGTGCCCTATTTTTAAAAAGTCAAATTAAGGGATCCCTGGGTGGCGCAGCAGTTTGGCGCCTGCCTTTGGCCCAGGGCGCGATCCTGGAGACCCGGGATCGAGTCCCACATCAGGCTCCCGGTGCATGGAGCCTGCTTCTCCCTCTGCCTGTGTCTCTGCCTTTCTCTCTCTCTCTCTCTCTCTCTCTCTCTCTCTGTGACTATCATAAATTAATTAATTAATTAATTTAAAAAAAGTCAAATTAAAATATCCTTATTGTGAATTATTTAGAAACATGATATAATCAGTGCTTTATCAATTTGTCTAATATGCTTCTCATTTAAATAAGTATATGTAGATTTTAAAAAGGATTTCTCTTTTATAAGTAGTGGATTTATCATACTAAAATTGTATATGTTTGAATTTTAAGAATTATCTATGATGGATGCATATTATACATTCTGATTGATTACTGGGAAATCTGCCAAACAGAATAATTTAATAGAAGCAAAAGCTCTATACATAAAGATGCTCATTTAATACTATCTATGGTAGAAAAAAACCACCTAAGGTTCCATTAATACAAAATAATTTTATCAACTATTTCTAAGTAACTACAATTATAATGTAGAAATATATAGTTTAGAATAAAAAATATTAAAATATTAGTCCTAAGTATTAGGTATACCATGTTTGCAAAATACACATGTATATAGGTGACTGGCAGGTAATAAGCATATATTAAAATAGGGGAAAGAGTGTTAAGAATATAACTTTTCAAATACATTTCTTTTTCAAAATACATCTTTAAAATAATTCTATTTTATTTTATTGTTTTAAAGATTTTATTTATTTTTGTTTTATTTTTTAAATATTTTATTTATTTATTCATTAGAGACACACAGAGAGAGAGGCAGAGACATAGGCAGAGGGAGAAGCAGGCTCCATACAGGGAGCCTGATGTGGGACCCGATCCCAGGACTCTAGGATCATGCCCTGGGCCAAAGGCAGGTGCTAAACCTGCTGAGCCACCGAAGGATCCCTCTACTTAATTAAATGAGTTGCTTCTAGAACAGTAATGCAGGCTGATTTAAAGCAGTATGCACTAAGACAAATTCAAAACTATGATTTTGTTTCTCCACACTCCCTCCTTACAAGAAAAGTTATTGTTTATATGTGATCCCCAGTTGTGGTTCCTTTTCCCTACATTGCTATACCATTTGTGAATTTTTAAACATACAAAATAAATGGGGATTAAAAATTAATTTTAAAAAGAAAATTGGCATATCTTATCAGGCCTA
The DNA here is from genome assembly GCF_048164855.1 of Canis lupus baileyi. NCBI lineage: Eukaryota > Metazoa > Chordata > Mammalia > Carnivora > Canidae > Canis > Canis lupus. The sequence continues at coordinate 34,867,700 of NC_132838.1, forward strand.
ATTATTTATAATATACAATGTTATCATAATTTTTCAGAATCTCAGCTTTTTTTTTTTTTTTTTTTTTTTATCTTGAATGTGGTTCAAGATGGAATGTCACACTACTGCTGACTCCTTATCCGGAACAGAGTTGTTTTGTTCTTATGTACCTCTTGACTGTTCACTCTTCTTTTAAATTAATGATGCAAGGACAAACTCATTTTATGAGACTGAGATCATCTGTTATCAAAACTTAGTTATTAGGTGGGGACAGAGACTTCATGGCTGAAGTGATCGCAGAAGCATCTGTGGAAAGAGCCATACAGTCAAGTTGTATAAGAATAAAGAGTGTGTGTGTGTGTGTGTGTGTGTATGTGTGTTGGGGGGGGGCTCAGTGGTTAGTTGACAGTGAACCCTCTCTGTAGGCTTACAGGATTTATATTTGCATACATTTGCTTTTAATTTAAAAATCTGTTCACTTTAAGAATCTTTTTTAAGATTAATTGACATAGATCATACTTTCAGAATCTAATAGCATCCAGAAAAATCTTCATACATTATTTAATGATCCAGTACCAAATCATGAGTATTGTGAAGGTATAATTTCTTATCTTGGTCTGATTATGAAGGACTACTGTAGGGGCGAAAAATGTTCCTTTCTTCTCTTCTAGTTCTTTAGCTGGTCTAATAGTTAAATTGACAGAAAGTGGATTCACAGGAGAAAAACAAATTGAATTTTGTGCATACGAGCCCTAGAGATATGACAGACACTCAGGCACAAGTCAGCTAGTTGAGGCTTATATACCATTCTGACCTAAAGAATGGGATATGAGCCTGGGGCTTCAGAGAGGAGGACTGTGATTCGCAGCTTGATAAGAAGAGCAGAAGAGTAGCTGTTTGCCCTGATGCATTGAAAGTTATCTCTGGTAAGAGCTCTCTTTCTGGGGTAGGTCCCTACTGAAATTATTTTAGGTAGTTAGGGAGAGGCATAAGTTTTTCTTGGGTCTGATAGGTCTTGATTGCCTTCTGTTCAAAATAATCCACACACTAAAGTGGCACATTTTGGGGTGGCATATTTTGCTTCCCCTTACTAGTGTCCCATTTTGTTTTAATACTTTGGGTATTTATATTTTATTAATTGTTTCCAGATGTAATGCAGTCGTCAGTGGGATATTTTTCTAAAAATGTTTTAATTTTTAGAGCCTCATAAAATAAGGGCTGAGGCACATGAACCATGATTTGAACTAAAATAATGACAGGGAGAGAAAGAGGCATTATAGGCTTTTAAATTTTTATTTATCTTAGTAAGTCTTTGAAAACCAGGAGGAACTAGATGTACCATAACAGTAACTTTCTGTGTAAACTGGAAACTCCCCTAATTCAAACTTAACAACTGAAGTCCACCTTTTATATTAAAAAATGTTGCTTCTGAAGACAGTATGAAGATCACTGATAGTAAACAGATTTTCTTACTATTGACTTCAAATAGACTTCTGAGGCTGAACAGTGTGGCTCATTTTGGTTTAAAAATAGCCATTAGATAATTTTAGGAAATTAATATTACCTTTTCTTGATAATTGTGTAATACCAGAACTGTTTTACCTGTACCTGGGAGTAATTGTGAAGGACTCCTTACCAATCACCTTTTTGTTTCTGATTCCTTCTCCTCAAGAGAATTGTGTAATCAACTCCATTTATTTTGTTTCATGGAAGTTATTTTTATAAAGGGTGAATCCTCCATTTTTGCCCACTAACTTCTTTCTATGGTTTCCTCTCACTAGGAAATTTTGGTGTTAAAATATGCTCTAATTATGACACAATTATCAATAATTCATAAATAAGTATAAAATTTAATTTTCTCTAAAGAAAAATCTTACATTTTGAGACTAAACCAAATAAATGTAATCAGAATCACAGTAGTGTTTGGTTTATTTCATGTATTGTTTCTTGGTATATAAAATATTTTTTATAGTTTTTTCATCAGATTTTTACAATATTCCAAGAGAAGAAAAGGAAAGGAATTATTACTGTGTTACACAGAAGGGGAGACTGACTTTAAAAATAAGCACAGCTGGGGCTTCTCGGTGGCCCAGTCAGTTAAGTGTCTGACAGTTAAGTGTCTGATTTTGGTTCAGGTCATGATCTCTGTGCTGTGAGATCAAGTCCCCAGTCAGACTTGGACTCTATGCTCAGTGTGGAGTTGACTTGAGATTTTCTCTCTCCCTTTCCCTCTGTTTCTCCCTCCACTACTCACTCACTTATTCTCTAGCAAATAAATAAATCTTAAAGGAAAAGAAAAAAAGAAAAAGAAAAAGAAGCACAGCTATGTAGAAAAAGAACCAGAATGTAGTTCTTCTGGTTCCTACTCTTTGTTCTTTCCATTTGTTAAAGGTAAATCCACAAACTGCCCACAGATACCAAGCAAGCCAAGGCTGCAAAGGTTCTCATACACACTCACATGCTTATTCTTCTCTGATTAAATGTATTTTGTCTCTAACCATGAGTCAGGGTATGTATTTTATGCCTGATTTTTATTCAGTAATAGTACTTAACAAAATTACTTCTACTATGTCTCAGTTTTTAGTATCCGTGCTGTGATGGTTTGCTGTTCTTGAAGTGTGGTCTGGTCCTGGGACTAGCAGTTATCTGTATCATGTGGGAACTTGGTAGAAATGCAGATTCTTGGGCCCCAACCCACCCCTACAGATTCAGGAACTCTTGGGGTGAGATCCAGCAGTCTGTTTTTTAACAAGCCCTCTGGGAGATTCTCATGGAAGCTAAAGTTTGAGAACCACTGTTTTAAATTGTTGTTCACCACAGTTGAAATTCAAGTTATAGTTTATTTATTTTTTCTGAGACTCATAAGGAATGTATGCAAAAAAAAAACTTTTTTTTTTTTTTTTTTATGTCTGCATCATCCAACTACCTAAGATGGTAGAGTGCAATGGTTCAGTACATGGGCCCTGAGGACAAACTATGAGATGGAGTACTGGTTCTATTGTTCATGAATTATGTGGCTTTGGGAGAACTTACTCTGTGAAATGTGGTCATGATAGTTTCTACTCTGTAGGGTTGTTGTGACAGTTCATAGATCCATACGATGGATTATCAGACCCTGACCCTAGGAAAGCACCAGAGAGATGCTAGGTATAATTTTTATCATTATTCCACACAGTGGTTTGCACAGTTAATAATCATTCCCCAAGTAAATATCGTTTTGGAAAATGATATTTTGTTTCAACCAAGGATCTTAAAAATGAACTTTTGAGGAAATGACCCATTTAGAAGACTTTCCAGGGGCAGCACATAATGTGCATGACTCATTAGCAGTTTTTTTTCTTTCTAAATGTTTGCAGTTTCATCTTCATAAACAATTTATTAACGACTAAAAGCAGGCATGAAGAGAATATTATCCCCCTTTCAAATCATTTGAGGATATTCCTCATTTTCTTCCTCTCCTATTTTTACTTTTGAAAGGGAAGCAAAGAATTAGGTAAGCATCAGCTGCTGGCATCAGCTTCTGCTGCAACCTTTAGTGTCTACTTTTGGTAAGCGGTCAGATTTTCATGACCCTTACTAAAAGAAAATCCTAACAGAGTGAATTTAGTCCACAACTTCTGGCCTTTCCTCCTGCCTTTAATGAATAATCATCACCATTGTGAGCCACTCAAAGAGTAAATAAAGCAAAAGGACTTATCCGTAATGGAAAGGTGGTCTTACCCTGAAGATTTCTTTTTCATCTAAACATTGCTTAAAAACTCTAGTAGCCAAGGCATTCCCAGGTCACTCCTTAACTTCTCTTATTCCTCTGTAATTGGTGGTAGTCACGGATCTGCCACCCGTGATAAGAGGGCAGAAAAGGAAAGGTAGGGAAGGGCAGCCTTGCAAAGGTTAGCTGTGTGAGAGCCGCTGTGGAACTTCCCTCTTCAGGGCAACCCATGGCCAGCAGCTGCTTGCTCCTTTATTTTAGTCTTTCATAGTTTCTGGCAAGCGGAAAAAAAAACAAAACATGTTCTGCTGGAAGAAATTTTTTTTTTTACTTGCCACTGTAACTTTTTTTAAAAGCAGAAAAACAGGGTAGTAGAGAACTTCAGAACTAGGTGGTGAGAGCATTTTTTTTTCTTGATGGTATTCTCAGCCAAAAGGGACTTAGGCAAGCCGGAAAGATGTGGGAGTAAATATGGTAATGTCATTCATTCATTCATCATGAAAACCATATTAACGAAAGGGCTTCCCCTGCTCCTCCGTGTCAGATGCTAGGTCACTGGATCCCTTTTTCGTCTCAGTTTTTTCTACTGTGTTTGGAGTCAAGAAACAGCTAAGGGAGTAGTGTTTTTGATACCTTGCCTTTCCCTTCAGGAAAAGAAATAACATATGCTTGAGAAGAAGACAGTTTGATTTACCATAACCTTGTAGTGCTGAATGCGTTCAGTAGGCTGAAAGTGCAACTGGTTTATATGCTTTTTTTCCCCTACTCGTCATTAATTTGGGATTTGGAAAGGGAGGAATTTACAGTGTATTCTTTCCATTTTCATTACTAGAGTATAAAAACATGCTCTTTCTATCTTGAAAAATCAATTTTCAGTCTATTATACAGCAGAGGGACTGTAGCCTGGGATTTTTAAAGTATAGAATTCTTGGGCATATAAAACATTGCAGACTTATCATCTTCAAGACGGTGTTTTTTTTTTGTTTGTTTTGTTTTTTTTTTTTAAGCTTCGTTTATGTAACTGGGCTGGATCAACAGTTTTGTCTGTGGGAGCTATGAAGCCACATTTGTTTTTGCTTGGAAGTCACTGACGGGGCACAGGAAGGCCAGGTCCCCTTCGGAGTTGGGGCTAGGAATGCCTGTGAGTGACATGGATAGTCTATAGGATATAGCAGAAAAACAGTAATAACAAAAAAGATAATCATTCAACTAGTGTTCTTAAGTTGTTCTGGATTTTTTAGTGTTTCTGCCTAAGTTCTAACCTTTGCCATCCCCTGCTCCCCTAGTTCTGAGAAGACATAGTGTCTCTGTCTCTTCTTTTTCTTCTGCCCCTGCCCCTCCCTCCTTGAATCTTATGGCTCCTTTAAAGTGTGTAGTTCAAAGAAAAGCCACAGTGAAAAAGGGCTGTGTCCTTTTAGGTCCAGTGAAACATGTCCTGCAGCCCATGGGCTTTGTGTGGGGCTCTCTGTGATCTCATCTTGCAGGGTCAGAAATGAAAAGAGATTCTTGTGTTCTCTATTTGCCGATATAATCCTCATGCTGTATGATGAAAATGCATGGGAATCCAACAATGACATGATCCTCTGAAAAGGATGCTAAAAGAAAACTTTTTAGAACTGTCATTCGCTTGACCTTGCTTTATTTTCACTGATGAAAATAGTTCTGAAAAACACTGGTATTTACAGACTATGGATCTAGAGTGGTATATTTAAAATTTTTTAAAGCAACAATATTGATCCCTATAGGCAGGATTAATGGAACAGAAGAGTTGATGAAATCTATTGCCCTCTGCTGTTTTTTAAACTGTTTTTTTTTTTAAGTGTACTTATGACTAAATAGGAAAATATGTGTCACTGCTTCCCCCAACCCCTCTCCATTAACTAATCAACTTAATTCACGGCTTGTGGAATTTGGCATGTTTTCATGTTAACATTTTTTTGTCTAGAATGTTAGACCATCTTTTAATGAGATGTGAAGAACTGTTGTTATCTCAAACAAGTTAACTGCCATCTTACCATTCAGAACTGTATTGATATCTCGTGTTATGAAGAGCTTCGTGGCGGGACAATTAAGTGCAAATCTTTAGACTTTTAGAATAAAATATTGTCAAATCTAAAATTTATATCATTGGTATTCCAGAAAAAGAAACTGTATGTAAATTCAGGTATGCCACACAGTTCTTAAACTAGATGTAGCAGAATTTAATATCGAAATATGAGTAGATTACCACTTGTTGATTACTTTAGAATGACTGTATCTCTACAGTATAAAATTGGTTCCCATCTTCCCTGACAAAAGATTTAGATACAGAACTGTTGAAGAAAGGCTGTACTTGTTAGCATAGTGATGGGTAGGTAGTGTGTCTTGGAATATTAGTGATAGTCTCTCTTAATTCAACTTACAAAAAATTTGAACATATGTATTAGAAGACATTCCATAGAGATGGGAAGTTTTTATTTTTAATAAAAGTAAATTATGTATATATTAGCCTGATGACCTTTCTTGTTCTCCACTAAACTAGAATGTTTTTGACCAGGATGTTTTTTGCCTCATTTGTGAAGGAAGTCTGGGTTAAGCACAGTTGACATTCTGCTGGCTTGGATAATGAGCCACCTCATTGCAAGGCAGTTTTTCTAGGAAATGATTTCCTTTCTTTATAAATCTTGCTGTGAGGCTTGGATGTTGTGTGGACGTAAAACATTATTATCTACCAAGCCAAGATGTGATAGCTTTCACAAGAGAAATAAAGATAGGTTATGTTTATTTTATATGCATCTGTTTGGTTTATCTTTGGCTTTTATCCCAATTTTTTCCCCTCTGTAAATTATTCTGTGTAAATTAGTAAGAGTACCCTTGAGCCCCCTTTCCTCCCACTCCAGAGATGCAAGTACAGAACCATAATATGGGCTGAAGGACTGTGGCAGGAGGAACAGACCAATAGGAATTCTAAACCTTCCAGAGAAGGGCTTCTGTCCAGAAGCCTGGAAAGTTAAGCATATGGCAATGCCAGTGTGCTATCTAGTTATCATCCTAGCTCAGCTACCCTAGGAAATTGGCTGAACATAAAAATAGCCTGGCACTTACCGTACTGACTCAGAGGTGTTTGAACTGCTCCAAAAGTTACAGAGTAGAGATGGTCATAGACTTCCATCACGCAAATGGTGACAACATTAGAAAAGTATGATCCTGTGGATTGTCTCAAATTTCAGAGCAAAGAGAATATATGGTGTGGGACTTGATTGAAACAACATTAATTTATTTTTCTTGCTTGGGTTTGTTAATTAATCAGTGTCTCGGTGATCAAATCTGCTCAGGGAACAATGTTGGACAGAATTGGGGGGGGCAGGTGGTTAGAAAAAGAGCACTATATGTTGACTCATTTGTTTTAATTCATCACCAAGTATACTTAATGTTGTTTTTTCAGGGTTATATTCTTTCTTGACTATTTTAATGTTCTTTAAGTGTTTACATATATCATTAGAATCATAAAATATGGTAGATCTTGGATCTATCAGGGATCAGGGAATTCTTCTTCTTCCTTTGAATGTATAGTGCACTCAAGAGTAGGTGTTGGGGTCAGGCCCACTAGAGCCCTTAACTCACCTTCATGGGCTCTGAGAACTTGGAAACTGGACTTAGTGTTCTGATTTTTTGATGAAGAGGTTAAGAATACCAATGTTATACTAGGATAAGGTTGAAACAATATAACACATAGGTCATTACTATTTAGGGATGACAAAATTGAGTTGTAGAGAAGTTCAGGGATTTGTCCATATTAGGACCTAGTGGCTGGGTAGGGCTTAAATTTAGTCTTTCTGTCTCTAATCCCATATCCTATCCAACTATAATTCCTCCTAATTCAAATGCATTTTTGCAAATAAAATATTTTCTGAAGGATTGTGTATATGTAAACTAGTGATGCTTCTGAGGGAGAGCTAATACAAATTGCATCCTATTAATGTTATCACATTGTTGACTTGGGGAGGAAAGTGGTTTTCCAGTAGGTCCCAATGAATGGGTGTAGCAGTCTATTCTGTGGTAGCTTCAGGATGTTTCCAATGTGAGCCCCAAGGTATGGCAACTTGACCTGAAGTTCTAGAAATATGACCATTAGAAGAAATATATGAAGGATGGAAAAATGAGGAAGCTAGAAAGAATAACATTTCATGTAAAAAGTGGGAAATCAAAACAGTGAGTGGCCAAAGGAAGAAAGCAATAAAAAGAAAGGCAAGGCAAAAGAACTCCTCATTCCCAGGTCTACTAGACAAATATGATACCAGTTAACAGCTAGCAGATCCAGTCTGTACCAGCGGTGCCCCCTAAAACAATAAGGTGGATTTGCAAACATTAACAGATTGTAGAAATAACAGAAGCCCAAGTGTTTGTAGCACCAGAGCTGGGAGTGATGAGGAAAACTTACCAGGAAGTATGTCTTGGCCCAGAGTAAGGAAGAACTTTCTAACAATAAGAGCTGCCAACAATGGAATGTCCCATTCCCCAAAGTAATGAGTTTCCTCTCACTGGAGAGTCAGACGGCAGCCAGAACATTGTCTGGCAGGGGTACCATCAGGGGTTGTAGCATTGGGTCACAGTTTGAATCAGATGAACCTGAAGATCCCTGGCCAAGATTCTGTGATTCTATGACTGTTTTGGTTACACCTTATTTCTCTTTCATACTCAGAAGTTTTACTGTTTTTCATAAATATCGTTTATTGTGTGCGGGGAAAGATTTGGGCTTATGAAATAAGATTTGCTGTGACAATTCTTTTAAAAGAAGTAACCAAATAAATTCAAAATAATGTATGTTTCAGGAAAATAAGCAGAATATGAGATGAGATTCTTTTCAGAGTTGGATAAAGCCCGTGGGAGTGATTATAACGCTCAGTAGGATAAATGTGATTTACAACGGACACAAACAGATCTAGGAAAGAGTTTATCATTGCATTTAGTATTTGGTATTATTCTGGCAGAGAAAAGAGCTTACATAGCGTAGGTGGAAGCCATGTATAAGGAGCTACAAGCAGATAATTTCACTTAGTAAATCTGCTGGGAGGACAGTGTTGGGACAAAAGCAATCAGAAGTAGTGTCGGGTATTTTGAGTTCAGATGTTTGGCCTTTGTACACCTGATTTCTTTTGGAGGGCTTTTGTTTTTTAAATAGAGGCAGACACGCTATGAGTTTTGTTTCATAAATATTAATTTGGTAGTGGTAGAAAAAAGGTTTGGGAAAGAAGGATTAGAAGGGAGGGATAAAAAGTCTAAGTGAAATAAGTTGAAAGCCAGAACAGAGGTAGGAATTCAGCTCCTAAGAAGACAGAGTTGCCTTTCACTGAAATGGGAAACCCATTGGGAGGAAAGGTTTTGGAGTGAAGGCAGGTTGTCTTTTCCATCTGACAGCCACAAGTATGGAACAAAGGTCAGGAATTGAGAAAGACATCAGGAATTGGAATGGAGGTCAGGAGTCGAGACTCAGGTTTGGGAGTTATTTACATAGAGGATGAAACTGACATAAATCATATTTGATGAAATCCCAACGGAGAAACTGTCAGGGGAGAAAAGACCTCCACGCTGAACTTTGGGAGAACATCAAAATGTCGGGAATGAGAAGGAAAAATCAGAGAAGGCAGTAATAAAAGAATAATGAGTAAGGACAATAACTGAGACGTAATATCTCTCAGGAGCCAGGAAAGAAAAGAATTTCAAGAAAATGTAGTCAGGGACCCTCTGAGAGAGTTTAAAGGTGGGAAGTAAAAAAACAAATCAAAACAAAACAAAACTGTTTTTTTTTTCCCCCTGAGTTGGAGGTTTCTGTGGAGGATTCAGACAACCCTTCAAGAGCTTGGACACTGGGATGACCGTATAATTTTTTAAATGTGAAGGAACAAAAAACAGCCCCAAATTATAAGTTAAAGTTTTTGTTACTTTCAGTGACTTTTCATGATGTCCTTCTGTCCCCTTCTGGGTGACAGTAGTACCTATCAGTGGCCAGCTGTGCGTTATTCTTCCCCACAGCGCTGACTGGACTTCTCTCAGGGATAAAGGCTTTACGTCAGACTGACTTCTTGTAGTTTTGGATAAGCTCTGTTGGAAGATGGCAGTGCCCCCGTTTTCCCTTCTTGGGGGAAAGTAGACAGTTGGGGCATGCTAACAGGGAACTCCCAGTTATCCCTGAAATAACGTGCAGGTGATAACATTTGGTCAAAACAGTAGTTTGGAAAGGTCAAATCTTTACTCACATTGTATTTGGCTATGCGTATGGTTAAGACTGTAATTGAGGAGTATTTACAGGTTTTCTTTTTTATGTTTTTCTATTTTATATGATAAAAATAAATGCTTTGATTGAAACTTCAGTCCTTGACTAAGTTAGTTTACCTATTATATCATAGCAACTACAGTTTATACTACTAGCAATCACATACACTCATGCTGCTAATATAAGAGCCACCACTTGTTGAACCATGTTCTAAGGTACTTTGGTAGATATTGTGTATAATCACATATATACACACACAGACACAAATATGCACCTGTATTATCTTCTTCTTTAAGATTTTATTTACTTATTTATTTATGAGAGACACAGAGAGAGGGGCAGAGACACAGGCAGAGGGAGAAGCAGGCTCCCAGTGGGGAGCCCAGTGCAGGACTCACCCCAGGATTGACCAGACCTGAGGCAGACACTCAACCACTGAGCCACCCACAACCACTGAGCCACCCAGGCACCCCTGTATTATCTTCTTTTATGATAACCTCTTTAGAGAGGTGGTATTATTGTCATTATACACATGAGCGAACTGAGTTTGTAGCTGTTTTCAAACCCAGTATTCTCAGTCATCCCTGTGTCATGTTGCACTTCCTGGGTTATGGACATATCAAAGTGGGGACCACCCAAGGACTTGACTGTCAAGGTGTGAATATGAGTGTGCTAATGTGCAGAGAGCTTCAGTACCACCTGGGCAACTGGTGTCTAGGTCCATATGGACCAGAGCAGTGTTCCTCCCACAATTGCGTGCTTTGAGATGGGCATTTTTTTCTCTTTTTGAATAAATTTTAGAAACCATTCTACCCAATTTTCATCTTCAAACTTCATTGCCATTAACATTCTTTAGGATCATATGCTATCATTCTCTTATGATATTATATATCTTCAAAGAGTTTCATGTGATCCCATATCCTTTGTGAATTTGGGAGTGTGTCTTACCAAGAAAAGCCCACAGTTCTTAGGGAGAACAAAATATACACCTACTGGTAAAATACTCATGTGGTATCAGAGCTTAAGAAAAAATTTTCACTTTGTATTTTTGGAAGTCTTAATTAAAACCAAATAAATTATGGGTCAGTCTTAAATTTTTTTTCCCTATGCACTGTTTTCACGAATGCTGCAATATAACTCAGGCAACAACAGCAACAACAAAAAACAACAGAAAAATGGCAACAGTATATGTAGAGTAGAAACCTATCTTTTCTTCTGATGATTCCTCCCTGTGAAGTGAGCTGAGCTCCAGGTTGATTTTATTCTTGGAGAGATTTAAATGATATGTAATTTGTGGAAGGTATAACTGCATGCTCAGCCTGACTCCATTCTCTTATGTGGAGATGGTTTCCTGTCTGAAGTAGGAGGTTTTCTATAGCATTCTAGTACATTTCTACAGGGACATCTATTGATGTATGTGAAATGAATATCAATCAGTGAGTACTTAATATCTGATTACTTATATGAATGTCTGACACTGAACTTAAATATACTTTTTATGTTAAAAATGAACAAATATTCTGACAATTTTTTATGCCCTGTATTTTTCATACTATAATGAAATTAAGGAGATAAATCTGTGGCTTTAATTATACTAAAGTTGTTTCTTTTTTTAAGATTTATTTATTTATTCATGAGAGACACAGAGAGAGAGGCAGAGACATAGACAGAGGGAGAATCAGGCTCCCCGCGGGGAGCCTGATGCAGGACTTGATCCTGGATCCTGGGATCATGCCCTGAGCTGAAGGCAGATGCTCAACCACTGAGCCACCCAGGTGTCCCTTAAAGTTGTTTCTTTACCAATGTTGAGAATATCTAATTTTCTTTGGTTGTTTAATAATTTAGTTCTTAAGGCTTTAAATAAGAGTATTATATTACCTAAATTTAAAAACTTAAAAAAAATACTTGTGTTTAAATAATGGCCAATAACTTCCCTTGATATCACATTCATCTTAACCACAAAACTTTAAAATATCCAAATTAATTTTCTTTGATATCATTTTAAAATAAAAAGTTTTCAGCAAAAATTTTACTAAGATAATTGCTGTTTCATAGTTATAGAATGTTAACATCATTAGATTTATATATTATAATCCTATAAATAATCTAAAAGAAATTAAGCATAATTCTTAACTTTATCTGGTGTGTAATGAAACCATTTTATCTGGTGTGTAATGAAACCAATGTTTTTCCAATTCAAATAATACATATCATTCACTTATCCATCCATTCATCTATCCAGCCCCACACACTTAAAAGGTAGAAGCAACCCAAATATTAATGAACTTTTCTCTTGATGGCTGACTAACTGTTCCAGAAATTTGTCAGTGTCATAGATACAAACACAGTCTCCTTCCCATTGGGCATGATTGACATTGTATTAACTCTAAATTTGTAAGAACTTTACTCTTAAATCTTCATATCCAGGATAATTTGGTGTTCTTCATATTTTTGAGCCAGAGACCCTTTTTGGAATATGATACTAGATATGCACAGGCTTTTATAATCCCTTACTGGAAGCTAGTACACCACTTAGAGCTCATGCAAAGACCAGCCAGGTAGGGATTCCCTTCTATATTATAAATTGCCCAGTGATATTGGAGGCATAACAACAATGTAAATGCCTCCAAAGAAGCTGGGGACCAGCAGGCAATCAAAATTGGCATAAAGCATTGAAACTGAGGATTTGATTTAGAAACTATCCAGCATGGATATATCAGGGCTGATCTCAGAGCTTTCTAGAAACTATGCTAAAATTAGAACCCCTCCTTTCCCTCTGTAGTGCCAAGAATGAATACTGATACAAACTGGCCATTTCTTTTTCTCCTGCTGTGCTAGAGGACACAGATTTGCCATTCTATGTTGCTGTTGACAAAACAATTCTCATGTTAAATAACATAATCCTTTTGTGATTTCAAGGATTAGGTTTGTGCAGTGCCCTCTTGCATTGGTCAGTTATGAGCAGGGTTTCCTTAAGACTATCCATGCTCCTGGGATGTTTGGACTTTAAGGGTTTTTAAGTGCCTTACTAGAAATACAGAATAAAAACCACTATGAAATTACCTACTTAATCTTTTCGATACAGCTGTTTATACTTAATGCCAGATAATTGTTACTCGACTGCCTTACATCGCCGAAACTTTGGAAACCAGGTGCTTTTATTTTCTTTTTTCTTTTATTCTAGTGTATTACTCTTCAACATAATAGGGTAAGTATTTCCTTCTGTGTTGCATTGTTATTTAACATGTGTTCTGCAGGTTTGGTTGACATTGAACATGCTGGCTCCTGATCTACAGACCAAAAGCTTTCAAATACTGAATGCAGAGTTAGGCAATACTAAGCCACTTTTACTTGATAAAGTTAACTCCTTATTTTAGTCTTATAAATGATAAATATAGCATATTACTGGTAACTCTTATGCACAGTGGGATCTGGCCCTTGCCTGTATGAAACTACACATCTGTGGAAAGAGAAGCACTAGAAGTGGGAGTTAGACTAATATGTGGTGTTTTACTGACGTACCAACAATAGCTGCAAGTTATTTTGCAAAGAAGACAATGTGAACTGCAGATGTATTCCCAAAAATGAATGGCCATCTGTGGCAATTTATTCATCACCACATATTTATTGCTTATCTACTAGGTACATGTCTCTCTGTGAATAACCCTGTATTTATTCAATTCCCAGTGTGTGCATTTAGCTTAGTCTAGAAGGTTTTATGATAGTAAGATCACTTGCAAGAAGTCAGAAGTGCTCATATAGATAGAGGTGTATCAAGTTACAGAGCATAGAATCCGAAGTGCTTCCCCTGTGTGTCATGTAAAACAAAAACTTGAACATAGTAAATTTCTAAAGAATATACCCTTATTCTTTAGTTAAGAACAAAATAAAGAGATAAAGAGATTTCCATTCTTTCTGGACTTTTAGGCCCTTTGAGTCATAGACTTTCCCAGAGAGAGAAACATCCTTGTCTCCCCACCTATTCCAAGTAGAATCAGAGAAATCTTTATTTCTTAATTGTGAAGTTGCTGATTTACAGGGAGTAACTTTTAAAAGCTTGGAGCATTTATTTGAAGTTTATATAATGCATGTTTCTGTTACCATAAGGTCTCTGAGGATAGTTTCATGTTAAATTAAGGAATTTAAATGAGTTAGCCTGCTGTTCCACTACATCATTTTCTCTGGTCATCCTAAACTTCAAAGCATTGTAGGATGACTTGGCTTTAACATATTTTTAAAAAGATTTTATGTATTTATTTGTTTATTTATTTATTTTAGATAGAAAGAGCATGAGCAGGGGGAGGGGCAGAGGGAAAGGGACAAGCACACTCCACACTGAGCACGAGTCCTACTGTGGGCTTGATCCCACAGCCTTGAATAATGACTTAAGCTGGAACCAAAAGTCCGACAGTTTAACCAACTGAGACATTTTAATATTTACAGAAAACAAGAATTTCATAAAATGCAGGAGTAAGAATTGGTTTAGGTTGTCATCATGGAAAGATGTCTTCAAAATTAAAAAGACTAGGGGTGCCTAGGTGTCACAGATAAGCAGCTGACTCTTGATTTGGGCTCAGGTCGTGATCTCAGGTCCTGGGATCAAGCCTGGCCATGCTCAGCATAGAGTCAATTTAAGATTCTCTGTCCCCCTCTCCCTCTGCCTCTCCTCTCTGTTCTCACATGCGCTCTTTTTCTCAAATAAATAAGTAAATCTATAAAAAAAAATACAAATTAAGAAAGTAAAAATAAAAGAGAATGTAATAAGAGAGTGTGCTTCTTACTGGTGGATTGTAAGAATGAAGAGGTCTTCAAAATGGAAAATGAGAGCCTGGAATTGACTTCTGTCTGTGAGGGTAATTAATAATGGTGCTCCTAGGGTGACAGGGAAGTCCTGGAGTGAATTCCTTGAGCTTGATTCCTGGTTCTGGCACTTGGAAGCTCTGTGACTTGGAGTACTTAATTTTCTTTAAGCTTTGGTTTTATTAACTTTTCAATAGAGTTATTAATAGTGTCTGCCTCGCTGAGCTGCTTAGCACATTATAAGAACTTAATATGTACTTATTAATGGAAGATCGAGATCTTGGCTTATTGCTCTTGGAATAAGAATGAATGGAGTGTTCATTGGAGAGCAAGATTCTAACTGTAGTTATAATGCTGAGTAATGTGTGAGTAACCCTATGAGTAACTATGTGGCTGGGGACAGGTTACGCTGTCTCCTCCCATTTTTCTTCCTCCTTCTCCTTCTAAGTTAGAAAATGAAATCGTGGATTGTCTGCCCTCTAATTCTATTCCAGTTAGAGTTCTATAATTCTGTGAGTATTTTATCAATGAATACCAACTTTTTAAACGTGATCACTCGAGTTTGAAATGCCCCCCAAATCAGTTTTGTTTTGTGAATGTCAAAAGTGGAAGCTGGACACACCCCATGCCTAGAAGGCATGCCATTTAGGGTCAATCTAGAAAACATTTTTTCTGGTGTTTGGTGTCTCAGTTGGTTATTAGAGCCTGCCTTACAAGGACCTGTGTGCAAAGAGGGAATAAAATGGAGTGAAAGGCAAGCAGAGCAGTGGGAGTTTTAGAAAGATGAGCAAGTGGTAAAGAGTCAAAGTATAACTGCATGGAAAAAACATTCCCTAGAGGCCAGAGAAAATTGTTGAAAGGAAAAACATTAAGAAACTAAGTTTATCTCAGGGATTTATTCCAAAAATCAAATTCCAGAGGAGATTCATTTTTACAGTGCCTTCCCCATCCACATTTATGCGGTAGTTCAGTAATTATTACTATTCAAAATGAGAAATCACAATATCCTGAAGAACCAAGGAAAAAAGTGCATGATTTTTATTGTTCCATAGCACATAGTATTTCTTTTAAAAAGAATCGGAGAAATGATCCTTATCATTAATTTGAAAATATTTATTATGAAACCCCTAATTTCCTGAGCATTCTTATTGAAGCATTACCATCTAAATAAAGCCTATAGAAGGGTTTATAATTAACTGGCCGTTTTAGTTGTTCTTTTACCAAGATCAGAATAATAAGCCACAAAGCTGATGGGAGTGTTCTTTCCATTGGGTTTTCTTTTTCATTTTACTAAACTTGTAAGCAATTTAAAAAAATTACCAAAATTCCTTAAAGCCAATCATCTAGTAGAAAAAATGAAAACAGTTTCATTTATACTTATCTGGCTTGAATTATGTCCCCATACTAAATATATTAAATTTTGAAGAGGAAATAATGGAAAAGACCCAATTTTACTTATTTTAAAATATAGTTAGACAAGTAAAACTTTTGCTAAGAATACAGATGAGATTCTGACTTCTGACTTATTAATGTACTATTGCTTTTACATGGACCTCAGCGTGGCTCCCAGACACATATGAATTCATTCTTTGCTTTAAACTCGGTAAAGATATGGATATTTGTCTATAAATATATTCTCTGCATTTTTTATAAAGTGAAATGTGTTTTTATCAAGTATATAAAAACGTCGCCTGCTAGTCTTATACTTTTATTTAGTAATTCCAGTGATACCTAAATAAGTGCCTGGGTGGTCTTTCCTATTCATGAAGTACTTAATTAAAATTTACTTGGTTATTTGGAATAAAGAAAGCACTTGGATGTAAGAAAATAACATAGTATCTTTAAAAAATTCAGTAGCCAGAGATAGTCATTCTTAAGTAAATAAATAATACATTTCACTTTTAATAATAACAGAAAAACAAATTATATTTCTTATTTTCAATAAAAAAGAAGGACCTCAACATTTTTGACTAAAGATCGTTACTTACTGTTTATTTTAAATTACAATTTTTCCCTCACAATGATCTTATTTAATGAAATTATTCTATGAAAGATAAAAATATGTTTTTAGAGATGCCTGTTTTAATATATATAAACTCAGATTTTCCCTGAGATTGTAAAATTATAGATTTTACATTATGGATTTTAAAATTTGAACAATATAAAAGTAGTTTCAATATTAATTTTCAAAAACAATGAGCAAGAGTCACCAATTTGGAAAATATGTTTGGTTGTTAGTGTAATATTTAATCATCCATAACTTTTAAATTAACCAAATCCAAAGCCATGAAAATTTCCATTTCACCTATTTCTTTTAAAAAGTCAAGACTTTTTGTGTGAATTATCTGGAAAAAAAAAAAAAAACTCAAAAAGGGGAAGCTCTCAATTTATATTCTCCTGAATTGAAACATTAAGATTTCTGATACCTCATCATATTATATTTACTTCATTAACACTTGAAATTTACAGCACTGATTTCCTGTATCTAAGGTTTATCTATATGCTAAATGAAATGTATGAAAGGTAATCTGTGTTGAACAGTAACTACAGTTCCTACTGAATTGTTTTTTTCAGTTGGAAGATTGAAAGGGTGTTCAGAGAGAAATCAGAAATATCTAGCTTGCATGCTAATACATAGTTTATTATTCTGGATTTATTACTCTGTGAAATGAGAAAGGAAAAAAACCTTCTGTAGATGGTGTCACTGATTGTTTTGTTTCCAGCGTATTAGTGATAAGAAAAATATTGCATGAGGTCAAAATTGCAAAGAAAAACCAAACCAAAAAGCCCCAAAACATACTTGAGAAAAACCCATTTAACAATGTGATGATCAATAAAATATGTTTTTCTTTATACCAGAACTGTGTACTAAAAGGATATTTGAAATGCTTTATTAATACTATCTGAACATCTTACATGAATTTTAGCATATCACACAGAGCTATTAGGTTATGACTTGAAAGGCATAATATGATTTATCCTTTACTTAAAATTAACTTGGCATTTAATTACAAGCATGTTTTAAAGAAAACAGTGTGGAAGAATATTTAAAGGGAAGAAAATTTCTAAGGCTAGTCTAGTAGTTTATAATTAGCTAGTTAAATGTTTTCTTTAGACATTTGATATTATGTGATATACTAAGAGGCACTACCTCCTTTAAAAACTTTTGTTAAAGTAGTTGGTGCCTTAAACTATAAATAAATTGTTTCTGGGCAGCCCGGGTAGCTCAGTGGTTTAGCGCCGCCTTCAGCCCAGGGCGTGATCCTGGAGACCTGGGATCGAGTCCCACATCGGGCTCCCTGCATGGAGCCTGCTTCTCCCTCTGCCTGTGTTTCTGCCTCTCTCTCTCTCTCTCATGAATAAATAAATAAAATCTTAAAAATAAATAAATAAATAAATAAATAGTTTCCATTTCTATTTCTCATTCTCTTTTCGGTTCTATTTTAGGCAGTAATTGGTAGGTAAGATTTAATGGAAAGGATACATAGAAGAGATATACACACACCTTGTTTAACATATCTAACATTGTGATATTCAATTATAATTACCTAGTTGTCTTTGCGATAAAATATATTGATGACTACAAGGATATTTGCAAATTCCTTGAGATGATGGGGATATGAGGAAATGAGTTGATTCTGCTCCCCCTTCAAATAATTCCTGGTACAAAGGGTGGAACATAGAAAGGTGAGAGGGGGATAAGAAAAGTGTCAAATCCACCCAAATAAAGGTCAGAATTAAGGGTCATTCAGTAATTGGATGGTAAAATATTGCCCATTAAGAAAGTCAAAGGGGACTCAAAGAATAGTCATTTTGCATTTTAAAAAGCTTTGCA
The DNA here is from genome assembly GCF_048164855.1 of Canis lupus baileyi. Taxonomy (NCBI): domain Eukaryota; kingdom Metazoa; phylum Chordata; class Mammalia; order Carnivora; family Canidae; genus Canis; species Canis lupus. Next base: position 34,886,276 of record NC_132838.1, read on the forward strand.
GGACTGAGAAATTTTCTGCAGAGTGCCAAAGGAGAAAAGAAATATGTGCTGTAGATCTGGTGATGTGTTAAGGGTTTTTGGTATAAAAATGCAATTGTCTTTGGTCTTTCTTTAGTTTTTAGTTAGGAGCCAGAAGAAGGGAAAATGTATATAATTTGAAAAGATACCTTAGTATCCTTGGCAGTCATAGCAAAGGCTGTTCTGCTCATACTTGTTGGCGGATCATCATAAACATTGAATACATAATGAAAATATGGGAAAAAAGTTAGTTTGGTTTGTAAATGTACAATTAAACACTATATTCAACCTTTTTTTTTTTTTTGTTAGAAATCCTTTTCACAGTATGATCAACTGTGTTTGAATTCAAAAAGTCTTTCTGGTTTATATGCCAGTTAAATGCACGAATATTTAGTGGGTGTTTCTGACATGCTGAAGGAAAAGAAACAACATCCTATATATCTACTCCTCCCCCTACAGCATGCTCTGAATATACCCTGTAGGACGGTTTATTTTGTTTCATGTAAATTTGTGATCAAATAATTTCCTCAACTAAAAATTCGTTTTTCCCCCAATGGCAACATGGCTAATAGTCTGAGGGTAAAGGAAAACAAACTGAGAAACGAAGTTGTATTGTTTCAAAATTGGAGTGACTATTTCAATAATCAAACTTAAAACTATTAGCCAGACTTTAGTTTGCAGCGAAATTAGCTTATTATCTTAATCCATTTAATTAATTAGTTGCTGTTTTGACTTAAGTTTATGTTCAGAAGACAAAAGAATGTAAAGTTGTTTTCTTATGTTGGTAATTTCTCTGTAGGCTATGTGGTGGGAAATCCCCTGGTGTCAGCAGGGCTAGGTCAGAATAGTGAGCTGTTTGTGGTAGAAAGGTTGCTGAAACTTTCGCAAGAGAGCTCTCCAAAGGCTACTCCTCACCATAGTGCATTGGTCTAACCCTGAGTCTTGAAGCCTCAGAAGTTTGATTTTAAACTCACTGTGAAAGTAGATCTATCTCCTAAAAGTAGATTCATCCACATTAATCTTGTTTGTTGACTCATTCATTCATGCATTCTCAGAGCTAAGACCAGGGCTAGGAATTATACTAGGTTTTGGAGATACAGTGGTAAATGAGGCAGTCCCTGTGCCCAGGAACCTCACAGTATAAGAGGGGAGAAAAATGTTAAACAAGTAACTGGAAGTTTGCTTACAAGTAAAAGCAAGTGCAGAAGTTATAGAACTGACACAAGGTCTGCCTTCCGGGCCAGCGTTTACTCTGGTTAAGGCCCAAGTCCTAATTGTTATGGGTTGTTAAATATTTTTGATATTGCCTCTTTTTATATTGCTCTTATGGGGATATTGCTACTTGAGAAACCAACTTGTAATGAGCTAACTTGATGATATACAATGAGTAATATCAGAGGAACCAGAACAATTGATGGCCCATCTATGTAGGAAACCATACAGTCGTCTGAGCAAGAAGTAGAAGATTAGATTTTTAACCTTAGCAATCAATTGAGCCTGTGCATCCATCTCCAAGAGGCTTGATCTTCTCAGTGGCACAAGGTCTCTGGCCATTGTCTAGGATTTTCTTATTGGCCTGGTACAGTATTTAGAGAGGTACTACAATTGAGTTAGCTTTATATTTCCCTTATTCTGTACTCACTGTGTTTCTCTTCATTTGCTTACTCAATAAAACTTTTTCTAAGATGATTATGTCAGTATCAATACAAAGGAGTTGAAATTGAACACTTTAAAGAATAATCTGATTTCTAAATTCTTGGGGAACTCTTCATCATAGCACCCAAGTGCTAAGAATTTTTTTTGAATAAAGTTGCTGAATGTTCTCCTGGATTCCTGTGTTAGTTTTTTTATATTCTGAACCAAACTACCATGTTTTTTCTGGCCAACAGATTTAAAATCTAAACATAAAGGTTTATTTTTCATAAATATGTTTTGAATTTGACCTTCACAGGGAACATTTTAAGTGTCGTGATCAATGAGGTTTCAGGTACCTCTTTACAGAGAACTACTGTGATTATGTTTTTGTGGTTGGATTTTTCTAAACCCATTAGCTACATGGTAGTGGAGTGGTGGAATTAAGGTTTTGAGAATCATCACACCACCCGCTTACCAGAAATTCAATGAAAAACAAACATGAGTGATAGGTTTATGTTCTAGTACAGTATATTTTTAAAATGGTGTTTGTTAATCCCTCTGGAGAATACATCAAAGGGAATATAAAAATCCAACTTTGAACAAGTGAACCTTCTTATAATTGGACTCTGCATCAAATGTTAAAAGATCAAATGGATGAGACAAATTTAGATATAGGCATGAGATAGGTCATTTTTCCAGTGGGAACAATATATATCTTTGGATTGATAAAAATAAGATATTAATAAAATGTCATTTTCTAATTCCCTACATTATTTAAAAGTATCCTTCCAGTGTTCATTCCTGACATCACTTGAAAGCATCTGCTACTTCACTGTGCACAAAAATGCACTTGAGTAACTAAATAACGTCCTCTCTCTGAGCTTCACAAAATTCATAAGTCAAAGAAACATTTACCCGTGGGATTTTCTTCTGAGACATTTAGAATGACTAGTTTCCTAAACTTACTTTTAATCTTAATGGTAATATAGGAAGTGTCACTTACTGGTAATATACTTATATTAGTATTCCATAGTAAATTATTTAATGAATTTCTACTTGGCTAGGTTAGGTTAATCTGGAAAGTTGTGCATTCAAAATCTGTTAAGGAAAACATCATGGCCTTTAAATTCATCGTCTTGGGTCTGTAAATTGATTAGGATTTGATGAAAATAAAAGTTGATTTTTTTCAATACAGGTAATGTTCTTGGCCCAAGAGAAACACTATGGCCTGAAGGCAGAACTAAAACGAGGGAACCTAAGCTTTACGTCAGAGTTATAATTGATCACATTTTAAACCATAAAGCCAAGATATTAAATAAGCGGCCCAGCATACCTAGGTGGTAACTGGAACCAGACCTACACCTTTAATTTCTCACTTCAGCATTTATCACATCACTGCAGTTTGAATGGAGATTTCTTTCTTGAGCATGCTCAATGCCTTCTGTTTCAGTCAGGCACAAGACAATGAAATAGTCAGATGTTACAGGTTGAGTTCTTGTGGCTCAAACTCAGAGACGGAGATTAACATGTAGGAAGTTTATCAGAGAGTATTCTTTAGCCAACACCTGTGAGGAAGGGAAGGAAGAGCAGGGCTGAGGGAGAAGCTGGGCTGTGAATGGCCACAGGAGCCACAGCAGACACCATAGGGAACTCTGGAGTTGAGGTGCCCATCAGAGTTGGGGCAAAGGGGCTGGGTCTTGTGTCTCTGCTTTGGTCTGTACATACTCAGATAGCCCATGCAATATCAGCCACTGCATGAGGTCCTTTATGTAGGATTTCACTAATCCATTCAGGAACCACAAAAAAAAAGGAGGTCATGTCTTTCCTGTTCTAAGAAGACAAAGAGGTTTAGAGGTTAAATAACTTGCCCAAGATCATATACAAGTGTCAAGTCTCCCTGACTCCAAAGCTCATGTTTTTTCATGTTGCTGCTTCTTAGGGTAAGAAATATGGTGGAGTGGGTTATCTAAACTCTAAGGTTCCTTGCAATCCTTTGATTCTGGGTAAAGCTTGGAATAAATTAATTGTTATTAATACTGTGACTACCCATACTGCCACAACTAGAAATTAGATTTAGGCTGTAATGTTGACTAAACCAAGTTAGATATGATCCTTGGCTTTCAGAAGCCTATGGGCTAGATTATAGAAGCAAAGTAATATGTTAAAGGGATACACATAAATGTCTGTTTTCTCATTAATAAAACAATGATAATATGCTTTGCAAGACTGTCACAAGAATTTAATTTACATATGGAAAGATAATTGTACATGACTTCAGATACCTTAGGCACTCTAAATTTATTTACTAAGTTTAAATTTAGTAGAGGCATACAGGTATTAGAGAATATTTACATTTACCATAGTTGGGAAGCAGAAATGATTATCATTTTGATTTTAATTCATGGTGTTCTCCTGGGCAAGTCTGTTGATATCTCTGGCCTTAAGCCTCTGCATCTGAAAAGTGAAGGGCATGTGGTGAGTGAACTAGAAGCAGTAATATCTTACCAAATATTATGATAGACATCTAAGTGGTTCAGGATGAAGCAATGCATAAAGTCAACAATTGGCATTAAGGAGCCCTTCTAGGTCAGCATGTTTGTGGCATCTCTGTTTGGCTTGTTTTCTCTAAAGGAAATTATTCTCTTCTTTAGTACTTATAATGTGTGCCTTATACAAAATAAGTATAGATTGACTAGAGTGAAGCAAACATGTTGAAATCAAATGAAATAAAATATAATCTCAGCCTAGAATGGAATTCAGTTTCACTTTTATATTTATTTATTTATTTGTTTGTTTATTTATTTATTTTTAAGATTTTATTCATTTATTCATGAGAGACACACACAGAGAGAGAGAGAGGGGTACAGACACAGGCAGAGGGAGAAGCAGGGTCCATGCAGGGAGCCTGACATGGGACTCGATCCCGGGTCTCCAGGATCAGGCCCTGGGCTGAAGTCGGTGCTAAACTGCTGAGCCACCCAGGCTGCCCTCAGTTTCACTTTTATCATGAGCAGGAAGGAATACATGAATTGATGCTCTTCTACCATGTAAAACTCAGGATTATAGAAAAAAATGATCTTGTAATGTATATTTCAAATATATGTAAATATATGTATGTTAATGTTGTATATATTTTGAAGTATGCATGTGTAGAGTATGTATGTCTGTCCTTTATTCTCAATTTCTGGGTATTTGAGTGGTGAATCCTTGCCATGTATCGTTGGATACTGATGGAGATTTAGAAGTGAATCAGGTAGACATGCTGCCTGACCTCATGGAAATTGTTTACGTATACCACATGGATGTATTCAGAAGGCATACACATTATGCATACACACATAGAACTTTTCCTTTTTTTATTCTTTACTGTTTTGGGTTTTTTTTTTAGCTTGACTCATCTTATGAATTGTGGTATTTAATTCAGAAAAAGAATATTTGACAAGGAAAGCAAGCAAATAAAATTAGATGAAGGGTGCCAAGGAAAATAGTCTTAAATATCAGAGAGTGTGCCACAAGATTTTCAGATCTCCCTCAAATCCAACAACAAAAAAACAAACCAAAACAACACAAAACAAATAAAACAAAAAAATACCCAAAAAACAAGACTTTATGTGGGATGAAGGAAGTCTATAACTTTGTGTGCTGGGCATTATACAATGTCACAGTATGAACTCAAGTTAAGTGGGTCATTGTAGACATATCCACTTCTTTTTTTTCACTCTACTTCCCTTTTTATTGGATATAACCCAAAGAATCAAAGAGGAAGCAGACAGCAAAAAGCTCCTGCCCAATCTATGTCCAGAATATATTTTATTTTACTTCTTGTATTTCTTACTACCAGTTACCAGTTGACAGGAAAATGTGATACTTTAATCTGCCATAATACATTTCCAATTATATCCAACAAGATGGCACTCATCTTGCAATGATTTAATCACATCTTATATCAAACACTCTTAGTGTAACATGTTCCCTCCCAGCCTTGCCCGAAAATCCTGGATCACATCGACTGAGTGTTGACATTATCTTTTCTTTTTCTATTTTTTTTAACCCACTAAAGACAGTGAAAGGATAAGCACATTAGTATTACTTGGATGATACACCAAGTGGTGTGCAATTTGATGTACTTTTTTCATTAAAATTTCATAAATATTAACATTTGCCTTTATTAATGGTTTTTAATAGAAACGTTACCCCAACTTATGAGATTTTCCTAACCAAAGCCCTTGTATTTCTGAAATGAGTGCACCCCCAGGGGTAGATGTACATCTTTTTACATGGCTTCTACATCACTCGAAGCCATGTAAAAAAATCAAACTGTGAATTGAAAGGCTGTACCTAAAAATGACGTCATGAAGCAAATTGATTGAATTACACAGGATATAGTGCTGCCTTTGTCTTCTGCTTCAGCAGCCCAAATCTAATTGTTGAATAATGTGCTTTAAAAGACAGTAGTGTCTTTCACTGCAACAGTGTGCAGAAAGTTCCAGCCAGTCAGTGTGCTATTTCTAGTCAAGTGTATGGAGGGTTTACATACTGAGAGCTGCTGTAAAGATGTTGGCATAGGAGCAACTTCAAAGCCAGTTCAACTAGAAACTTAGATCAGTGTCCAAAACAACTTCTGTGAACTCTAGGTGTTTAATTTTCAGCGTTCCTCAGAGCAAATGTTTAAATCTAGTAAACAAATGACAAGACAGGGCTATGCTTTAATGTTCTGCTTTTCTCATATTTTTCTGTGGAAAGGGCTTTGCTGTGTCTGAGTTGTTAATGACCAAATATCCTCCATTTGTCAGCTGTACGTAGTCTTACATACAGTCACTTAGAACATTCTTATGTCTCAGCCAAGAGCTTTGGCCCACACCTTAAGATCAGTGTGATATGTATATTTCTTACTGACTCTGTTTGCTGGGAGACAGAGAGAGTGACCAAAGAACTGCATCTGCATCATCTGCTTTTGAATTGTGACTTAGTTTTGTAGAAAATAAATTTATCAAGCATCATAATATTTATAAAAATGATGTATTAGATGAAAAGATATTTTTAATAATTAAAAAAACTATTCCTTTCAGGCAAAATCACATATATGTAAACTGTTAACATCACCTTACAAGCGCAAAAGTTAACTTTTATTAAAATTTCAATTAACTTCGTTTTTTGGCCCATTTTGCATTGTGAGGCTAATAGTCCTTCCACATAGGACAGCACCACACTGCCTGGGTGGTTCTTCATAAAAATGCCTAATGTCTTGCTCATCATAAAAACTGAAAGTCAGCTGATTATATTGGAGGGAGAAGAAAATCATTTTGATTTTCTTGAGTAGAGATTCAGTTCAAATTATTTAGTAAATAACTTTCGGAAAGATATAGTATTATCCAAATATCTCCTATTTACTTTAACACATTATTATAGAATCACCAAATCTAAAGTTTCTCGTCTTTTGAGGGTATTGAGATTTGATGCCAGGAGGACACATAGTCTTCCTGTCATATATCCTTCCCTAGGAAAATGTTGTATGTGTTATAACTTGTATTTTTTTTTTTTTTTTAAAGATTTTATTTATTTATTCATGACAGTCACACAGAGAGAGACAGAGAGGCAGAGACACAGGCAGAGGGAGAAGCAGGCTCCATGTAGGGAGCCCGACGTGGGATTCGATCCCGGGTCTCCAGGATCGCGCCCCGGGCCAGAGGCAGGCACCAAACCGCTGCGCCACCCAGGGATCCCTATAACTTGTATTGAACCAGAATAGTGCTATACCTATTATTATTCCAAAGTCACTTCCTTAGAGAACACCCCTCAAAACCTCCCTACTTGGTGTTCTATGTGGGATTGTGAAAGGCATTGTATGTTAAAATAATGTTTCCCTTTTTCTCAATGTTGCAAAGCTAAATAGTGGTCAAGGGCATGGAAGCAATTTGACAGAAATTTCAAGTGACTGTTAAGCCCCTCTATAATGAACCAGCTGTATGCAGCTTGAGCACTCCTACACTCTCCGCTGACAGGTTTGCCCGAGTTCAGACCTCTTGGACACCAACTCCTGTTCTTTGGTCTGTGCCTCCAACTGGAAACATGCAGCACTGTTTGCTCTGTTAGACCACCTAGCACGCCCACTTTTGGTGGTTTGGCCTTCTCTCTGGCTTGTCTGCAGGTGTGACCTTATTCACCTACCTATTACAAGTCACTCTTCCATTTTTCTGGAGTTTAAAAATAAAAGTAGCCAAAAGACAGTGAGCAAGTAGATTTTTGCATGATCATGGAAAGTCATAATTATGAAGTTTAGTGACCTTTATGAACTTTTTCTCAAGTGTGTTTTTGCTGCAGGTTTTGTGATTAATGTGGAGAGCCCCAGGGGCAGAGATGAAGCATTTTAAATGTGAAGTTGATGGAGTTGCCTGGATGTACAGAATCTGCCAGGGGCTCTACAGAGTTAGTGCCTACATTACCTCATTCACAACCCAAGGCATTCTGAAATTTAGATAAACATTTTAGCAATAGTGTGGCAAACCAAAATTCAACCTTACTCCTTAAAAGCTGTATTAACTTTATACAAGTAATAAACTATTTTTTTCTTTTGTAAAGTAAGCTGGTAGGCATCAAGAACACACTAAAGCAGCTATATTAGGTAGAAAGTAGGTGATTTTTTTTCCCTGATGTAACCACACTCTAAATCTTTACAATCTGTCACAGCTTGCTCTATAATTCTAAGCCAGCAATATTCAAAATAGCATAATAACTACTGTTAGCAAGATGTGGAAATTTTCTTGAGCAGTCTGAATATGTCCCAGAAATCAGGATGTTTGCTGACTGTTAGCTCTACTTCCATTCAACCTGTATTGGCTGACTTATGGCTCAAAGTGTTCAGATGAACACAAACAGGCTGAGGCTCATTAATACTCAAAAAGACCCTGTTTTCTCGATATCCTATGAACTATACATCAGCACATTATTTTCCTTAGGGAAGCATTAGGTATTTTCATGAGTTTCCTGGAAGCTTCCTCCTACTAAAGGGAGCTATCGAAGCACCACTGTGTGTGAGGATCTGAGTCTATCACCCATCCTAGAGTTTTAGAACTAGAAAAGACATTTCTTTCAGATGTGACAACTGAGGCCTCAATGGCTACTAGCTCAGAGACCCATGGTTGGTTAATGGAAGAGCAAAGACCAGAACCTACTGTGATCCACTTGTAGTATGATCAAATACTCATAAAAACAGATTATTTCAAGAGGAAGCCAATGTAGTTTTCTCTCATCTGGCACAAAGTAATCACTCACCAAATGCTAATTGTTATTATAGGTGCTATAATTATTAGCTGTTTCTATATATATGGGTTTAAATGGCTAATATTGATATGAAAAAAATACTCTACGGGGCACTTGAGTAGCTCAGTTGGTTAAGCATCTGAGTCTCATCTCTGACATCATGACTCAGGTCATGATCTCAGGGTTGTGAAATTGAGCTTCAAGCCTGGCTCTGCCCTCTCCCTCTCCCTGTACCCCTCCTACTTGTGCTTTCTCTTTAAAAAATAAAATTACCTTGGAAGGTATAATTTTACATCTGGAAAGGATTTTGAGAGATCTTCTAGTTCAGCATCAGGAATATATTGCCTTTGCCACAGTGTTTCTTTTTTGAAAATAATAACAAAATATTTTTTATCAGATTTTGTGATTTAGCTAGAAAGAAGTTGGAAATAGAACTTTTTAAAGTTGAATTTTAGAGTGTGCTGAACAAACTTAAGGTTTGTTCTATTTCTCTTTCTCCTTCCCTCTTTCATACAACCCTCAAATACATTATTCTTGAGATCTGTGTGCAAAGTTGACATTATATAAATATTTGGAAAAGTAATTAATTCCTTAACTTAAGGCAGTTAGACAGCATATTTAAATGACTTTTTTGAGTATAAAATGGAAACTTTTACTGAAAAAATATTTTTATTTTAAAAATCTATATTATGGATTTTTTATATCAGCCTTTTCTTATTCCCAAAATGTTTCTATAAAAAGTATTCTATAAAGGGCCAAAATTATGTTAGTTGCATCTATAATTTACTTTGCTCCAAGCCTTCACTATTTAAACTACTGCCATTTATGTGTACAAACCTAGGTGGGTGTTGTTGTTGTTGTTGTTGATTTTAACGCCCTCAAAGGCTCATTTGGAAAATTTGAGTTATGGGGCACACTTACTCTGCCACTGTCATCTTCTTCCCAATATATTCTCCCAACTTATTTGGGAGGGCAAGTTTGTTAAACCAAAATTTGTTCTAGCTATTAATTTCGGGTTCTTCATCTGTACCACATAACATGTAATAAATTAGAAGCAATAACCTTTTACTCTGACCTCCAATTCTGACCACCCTCTGTTAACCATATGTAAAGATATCTTTTTTTTAGATGTTATTTATTTATTCATGAGAGACACAGAGAGGCAGAGACTTAGGTAGAGTTAGAAGCAGGCTTCCCGTGGGGAAGCTGATGCAAGACTCTAACCCAGGACCCCAGGAGCACACCCTGAGCCAAAGGCAGATACTCAGCCACTGAGCCACCCAGGCATCCCAACCATATGTAAAGATATCTAAGAGAAAACTGGAAATGAATGGAAGTAGGAGCCCAGAAAATTGAATGAATGAATGAATGCATGCATGCATGCATGCATGAACTAACATGAACTGAAACATTCTCTCCTATGAAGTAACAACCACAATCACAACACTAAAAGTTAATATTATTTGAGCATCTTACTACTAATCAAATGCAGTCCTAGTATTTTACATGGATATCTCATTAGCTGCTTTCGTATGTTCAAGAAGTTAGTAATGTGTCACTTTGCCAATAATGATATCATTGCCTTCATGGGTATTAGAACTATAATTAGCTTTAATTAGGCTAAGACATTCTCCATTTATGTTGGTAATATTTAGCAATATTTTTCTGGTTAATGCCAACATAAACCAGTTTTACCCTATAACAACTGCCTAGATAATCCATATGGAGAAGTTTTCTGTGACATTCTCAAGTGAGAGAAATGAACATTAGGTGGGTGTTTTTTAGAGTTCCCTCAGTTTTCCATCAGGGGTAATAAAACATGTAAGATCACAGTAGGATAGATCTACGATGAACACTAGATTGGTCACTTTGCTGCTCTTAGATCTTACCCATCAACAGTTAGGCTCTGCTTCGGGGAGTCTTTGCAGAATTAATCTTCCTACTGCTTGACTACTATTCTCTCTCCGCAAATGAGCTGCCAGGGTGGTTTGCTCTCTCTTTCTTGTCTTCTGTCAAGTCCTTTGAGTGTGGCTGCAGGGACTCTTACAAGGGGCTTTGTTAACTGGTAGTTTTGTGTTTATGTTTAGAAGGGTAAGGAATTACCAAAAAACAAACAAACAAACAAAAAAAACAAAAACCTATGTGCTAAACACAAATCTCATTATTTTACTTTCCCCTAATTAAAACCTCTTTATTTTCCCTACTGCTCTTACTATAATTTTCCATTTTCTTTAGGCTGGCTTGCAAAATCCTGCAGAATCTAATTTCTGCCTACCTTGCCATCTTTATCTCTTGTTTTGCCCCTCCTTGGATCCTATGTTTCCACAAAACTAAACTCTTAGGTTACCTGAACAGTCGTGTTCTCTTTCACCGGCTAGCCTTTACACTTGCTGACCTACTAGCCAGAACACTTTTCTATTTCTCCTCTTTACTTGGCCCACTCCTATGCTGGATATTTAGGTCTTAGTTTCTTTCTCATCTGTTAGAAATGGCACTGTTTCCACGAAGTCTAAACCCAGGTGATTGTACTCATCCACTTGTTCTAGCAGAGCAATTTTCACATTGTGCTATTGCTATGCCCTTATTTATCTATACTTGAAAAAATCTAGATGTTCCATAAAGTCAGGAATTGTATCCTGTCCATGATACAGTAGATATTCACAGGGCCAGGTAATGAGATGCTTAAGAAGTATTTATCAAGTGAATGGATATGGGGGGATGGTAAGTGATGAGTAGACAGTATGAACAGGAAAATATGGGTGCTGTACTTGTCATTCAAAGAAGTTTGTCCTTTTTGGAGCCCAGAGAAGATTTTGAAAGCATATTTTTATCTCATCGATCTTTCTTGTAGTGATGTGGAGCATGAGTTGGAGATGATAAGATATTGGCAAATAGACTAGCTACTGAGCTTTTTGTCCAAGAGAGAAAAGATGTGAACCTTAAACTAAGGAGCCATGAGAATGAGATAAGGGGATATATTAGTTAGCCATGAATAAGATAATGACACAGCCCTTGACAAAATATTTGGAAAGGTATGGGAGAAGGTAGCCCTAGGGCAGTATTCAGAGCTGCAGTTTGGATCTTTCTCATACTATGAACAATTATAAAATGAATAAAAACACATAATTTGAGGAATGGTTTGTGAATTAAGGGATCTATGGGATATCCAAGTGAGACATTGAATAGACATTCGCCAGTGTGGGTGTGGTGCTCAGTAGGACAGCATTTGGACATAATAAAGGCCTGTGTGTGGATGAGATCATCCGAGAGACAAAGTATAGAGACAGAAAAGCTGAAGAGAGAGGAGAGCCTGGTAAAGTATAGCCTTGAGGCACACTTGGCTGTCAGAAACAGAAATATACTGAAGCTGGGGGAACCTTGGGTGGCTCAGCAGTTTAGTGCCTGCCTTTGGCCTAGGGCGTGATCCTGGAGACCTGGGATCGAATCCCACATCGGGCTCCCTGCATGGAGCCTGCTTCTCCCTCTGCCTGTGTCTCTGCTTCTCTTTCTCTCTGTGTCTCTCATGAATAAATAAGTAAAATCTTTGGAAAAAAAAAAAAGAAATATACTGAAACTGGATCAAGAGAAGTGAGATGGTAGGTATAAGAATTCTCGTCAAGGAATTCAAGGAGAAGCCACAAAGAACAGCTCCTCTCATTGAATTCTGGACTTTGAATGTTTAAAATGAAAGCCTCTGTGTTTCTCAAAGGTCTGATTTTTTCTTATCTCTCTATTCTCTACATTTGCTCTCTTCTTCTCATCAGTGTCTTTCATTTGCAAATGGGCAAGACAGCTGCTGTTCTTGAATTCATATAACTCAGGCATTTTATTTTTCATCATTCTCTGAACAAATTATCTGTGTCCCTAACTTCACATTCTCAGAGTGAGAATCTGAGGAGCCAAGCCCATGATGTGGTTCCCTTCAGGAGAGGGGGTCCTTCCCTGGGGTGATGGTACTGATATGACTGCATGAGATGTGGGAGGGGCAAATCCCTTGGGGAGAAAGTGTGTGTGTGGGGGATTATGACTAGGTTCTGTAGTATGTTGTTATTAAAAGGAGCACTTCTCAGATTTTAATGTACTTACTAATCACCAGAGATTTTTGTTAAAATATAGTTTTGTTTAGTAGGTCTGGCTGATTCTGTATATGTCTAACAGGTGATGCTGAAGCTATGGGTCTGAGGATTGTACTTGAAATAGCAAACATTGTGAGGCAGAGCAGTGGCAAGCTCAGAGAGGGCTGAGAGAAGGGCAGGAGAATAATAAGGGGAAGGTAGAAACCGTGAGGGAGAGACTCAAGAATCAGGGAAGCATTGAATGTTGAAGAAGGTGAGTGAAATAAATCAGAAGCCTCCTCAGTATAAATTTGCAGTGTTGTGGATTCTTTTCAACAGTGTTCAGAAGCCTACATATTAGAGAGCAAAAGGTCCATGGCTATATTAATACAGAGTTAGGGGTTTGCAGTGCAGGAATATAGAAGGGGATAAAAGATTTGAACGTATTAACCAGAAGACAGGTTAAGTGATGGACTCTACAGCTTTAGTTTGTTTAAAATTATGCATTGCCTTTAGGTTGTATGTTTTTATTCTTTATTTTTTTAACAGCTGGGGAAGGATTCAGCCACTGGTTAAGAGAGAACAGTTTCCCATGAAAATATGTGTGGGGGTGTGTGCATATGCGTGCACATGTGCTTGTGTGTTTAATCCCCTTGCAAGGGAAGGGTAGCTACATAATAAAGTGAGTCTGGAAAGATTTCCAGCAGTTCATGTGTTTGGATTCAGAAAATATTACCTTTCACAGTTACATATAGGATGTTTTTATGCTCCAGTGGTTATGGAAAGGCAGGACTTGAAGTTTAAACATTAACAATATTGTAGAAGAGAGAAATGTATCTGAAGATGTGCTGGATGTGAATCTCTTTGGAGATTCAAAAAAAATTGTTAAGCTTAACTGTGCTTCATCAAGGAACCTTCAAATTCTTGTTAATTTTCTAGCTATGTCAAACTTAATTGAACTGATTCAAGTAAAGCGGCACCCTTTTAAACTAATGTGCCAATCATGGCGATGGCTTCATATTTATGGTACCTCCAAACAATGTTTTGAGGCCAAAACATCACAGTGGGAAAATCAATTTTCTGGTTAACCCTGGGGAAACTAGTGTTTTAGGAGGAGTTTGGGAGCAAATTGATATCCTTACTTGGCTGCTGGAAATTCCAGCAGGAGATTGGAATGACCAGTGTAACCCTGCTTTAGGAGGGATCCTCCCCTACATGGAAATGCTATCTCTGAGTGCAGAGCTTGAAGAGGAGTGGTGAGGGAGGGTGGGAATGCTTGCCAAGTCTGTCACATTAACAGAAACGCAGATGTCACAGCCAGACTGCCTTCAGATTCCTTGCCATGCTGAAAAAATATGCACAGAGGCTGAAATCACTTACATTTACTTTGATGACTATATATTATATATAGTTCTCTATATTATTAGTCAACTAATAAATACCAGCATCTAAAGTATTATTTCTATTGGACATTTCATGATGTTACATCTGGTGGCGTGGTACTTGATCTGGAAAAATCCTGTGTCTCTGTTCCTGGCTTCGTGATGATTGAGGCCGTAGAACTGATCCTGGAATTCTCACTTGCTGACTTTTCCGCTTAATCTTTAGAAAACACCAAGGCTACTGAATAGTTTAAACCTTTTTAAGCAACTAATGAACTTTATTCATTAGAATTTAATATAGTCACACAGATCACTCAAACAACAACTTTGTTTTTGTTTTTTTTGTTTTTTTTTTTCAAACAACAACTTTGAATAGAGGCAACTTGAGCCAGCAACTTGAGGCAAAATTTTCTGAGATGATTTTCACCAGTGAAGTTTTCCAACAGATTAATTAGCAGCAGTTTGAGATGCATGCAGATAAAAAGCAAGATTTCATTTAAATGGATTCATTCTATTCATCCTTTAACACAGGAGAGGAAAAACAGTGATTCTATTGATAGATCTGTGTTGAAAGCAGCTAAAATTGATTTATTTTGATTTATCTTTTGGAACCTGATACCTTTGCCTTAGATTTTAAAGAACATACTATCTAATTTAGAGGGAAGGACTTGAAGCAAGGGCGGGGTAAGAATCCAAATCTTGAGATAAAACAACAAAAGCCACAAAAGGCAATGATTATTAAATCTGAGTCTAAATGTTGCTTATAAATTGAAATAGGCTTGGCATGACTGGAAGGTTTTCCATCTTAGATTTGAGTTTCTTGGAAGAATAAAGTTTTGTAAAATGAGCATAAGTAAATTATTGCTAAACATTCACAGGCATAGGCAAAAGCCGAGGGTGGAATTTGGTTTGTTGCTTAGATTTCCGGAAAACTTTGCTTTTATAAATTTGTAGGTGTGAATGTGTTACTATATCCATCTTTGAAAACAATTTGAGCCAGATGTTTTGAGTATCTTTTAGGAAATGTGTCAACTCTGGTTTTACCAAGACCAGAATCAGTGGCTACTTCAGTAGCCATCTTTTTAAGTATCTGTGCCTTTATGGGAGAATTAATAAAGTTCTTAAAGAAAAGCTCATTGTTTAGGAATTAACAATGACAATTGATTGCTCTAACCGGACAAATTCAAATCACCATATTTTATACTCTCTAGCATTCTTTACTAAAATATTTCAAAATCAGTTTCTTAAAATATATTACTATTAGGTTGATTTCACTATGTTTAAGAAATTGCCCAGTAGAAAACATTGTCTTTTGAGGCAGTACTTGTGCTCTCCACTTTACTGTTTTTTGTTTAATTGTGGAAACTTTTTTTTTCCCCTGGAAAAACACTAGACTTGAGAACAGTTGGTTTGAGTCTTGGTCTTCTTATCAATTAGATGTGTAACTTTGGACCAATTATATAATATGTATTAGCCTTGTTAGTTTCATCTGAAGATAGAACTACTAATTCCCATGGTTGTTACGATGTCAAATGAGATAATATATGTGAAAGCCCTTTACTGTGAAGTTATCTATAAAATACAATGAACATGATGATACTGTGCCTTGTTTAATTGATTTTTCACCCAACTAAGATAATTGCTGTTTAGTAGCACTATCTCTAACTGCTGTCTAGTGACTGTAGATGAGAATCATAAAAGAGTGCTTTAATCTGTTTTTATTTTACTTTGTCTAAGATTTAATTTATCTATTTGGTAAAATGAAGTAGGGGGAGCAATGGAGGCAGAGGAAGAGGGAGAAGCAGACTCCCTGCCAAGCAAGGGCCTTAACTCAACTCTGGGCTTGATCCCTGAACCCTGGGATCATGACCTGAGCTGAAGGCAGACACTGAACCAACGGAGCCACCCAGGCACCCCAGGAATACTTTAACTGGTTTTTAAATGAATATTATCGGTGTCTTCCCTTTGGCTGTTTCATCCCAATGAGTACCTAAGGGAAAAATAGGATTCTATTAAAATGGGATGCTATATTTTTTCTCTCTTAAATTATTGATGCACAGATTTTGTGTTATACTAATGAGTAATAAAAATCCAACACTCAAATGGTGTGGCTCCCAGGACTTTCCAATATTAACCTATCTAACCCTCTCAATAATCTTGGGAGGTGGATGCTTCTATTGCCACCAGTGTGAAGGTAGTGAAACTGAGGCACAGAGACATTAACTTGTTCAATATTAGAGTCTATGTGCTCAGGTTGAACTTGCCTGTACTTTTTATTCAGCTCTTAGAGAAGAATTTGGAAAAAAAAAATATATATATCAGGATGAAGGAAGTCATGTATATTGTGTTTTGAATGTGGCAGATGGAAAAATAATGGTGCTTCATGCACATTGTGATGACACAGAGATGGTATCCTGTTTTTCTTTTTTAACAATCAGTACCTTTTACTGGATACATTATTGTTAATTTACTAAGATTACTTGTAAGTGTCAGGCCCGGTGTTCTCAGTCTTAGACTATGAGTGAATAATTGGAAGAAAGAGCCCCAAAATGCCACCCAAAGGGACATGCTCATGCACTATCTTTTTCTGACTTAGACTTTGTTTGGTTTAGTTTCATATACTGTACTTGAGATAGGATTTAAGCTATTCATTTATTCATAAATTTAAAAAATTTTATTGGAAGTTTTCCATGTACCAGGGATGCTGTGAGGTCCTGAGGAGTAAGATGGTGAATAGAACAGTACAAGTACATTTTTTACTTTTTGTATTCCGAGAACAGTGGGAACAGACAGACAATAAGCAAATAATGTCACAAGTGGAAGTAACATAACTGCTCTGATGAAAACAACAAAGAAGAGGAATGTGGTACTCCAGGGATGGATGAGAGAAGGCGTTTGGCTAACACGTGGTGATCATAATTTGTTTTCCCCTCTCTGTCTTCAGCCCTATACAACACATTGCGGGCACAGGGAGGAAGAACAGAGGGAGGGCAAGTTACAAAGAATTGATGGGGAGCAGAGTTGTCAGGGATATAGTGCATAATCCAAGGTAGCCACAGGGGAAAGAAAAAAGAAAAACCTAACCTGAGCAGTGTAACATATCCAGTAAGTTCCTTGCATATATTACTATATCATAGAAAAATAAGTAGTATTTATGGTAACTACCATGTTCAAGAAAAGTTAGTGCATATTTATTCTACTCAACCTGGTAAAAGAGGGAGGAACACAATACTTTCAGAGTGATTTCCATTAACAGAGTTAAAGTATTTTATTGTTTTAGGCCGTATGTGTCAGTTTTTTGGCAGTTTATTTATCCAGAATGTTGAATAAATGAAGTTACTGCCTCCATTTATACAAATACTTAAAAGAGACATGAATATTAATTGCAAAAGTGCCACTAGATAGAAAGATAGTAGACCTTGGTTTCTCATTCCAGTTGGTAACCAGGCCCTGGATAGCTATAATTGAGAAATAATTGATTGCTTTACTTTTCTTCCTACCTCTTATTGCCATCTGCCATTATATTATTTGTTTATCTCTGAGTCCAAAACCAAGTGTAAGAATCATTCAGAATAGACTTTGTCTTTCTTGCTGATTAATATGTATTAGAATTATTTTTAGTGTTTAGAATAGTGCCTGGTTTATGAAAGGTACTCAATGAATAGTCACCGGAATGAATGAATGAATGAATGAGCTAATCACACAAGTATGTACGTAACAACTGTTATGAACAAATGAAATAGGTGAAAGTATTTTTAAACTATAAATATCCATACATGCAAGGTGATGCTATTTATTTGAATGTTAGGGGGAAAAAAGTCTGCCATAGGACAACTTATTTGCTTATTTATTTATTTTGTATTGGTAGCTTTCTCTTTAAACATTTAATTCCTAAGTATTTATCTTCCTTTATATCCATGATTGTAATACTGACCTCTACTTTTATGCTTCTCTAACTCCCTTACCCCCAGTTCAGTTACTCGCTAAAGTAGAGATTCTTAACCCCGAGCCAGTGAACCTTTGGGAAATCCATTGTTACCTCCTGTGGCCTCATGTACTCCCTAAAATAGAAAACTGAGTGTAGTGACTTCTATGTGTTTTACTGTAACTTTTATCTGATTCTTAGAATCTGTGACCCTCAAGTTTAAGAATCATTGCTCTAAAACTTTTCTTTTTCTTTTACTCTTTGTTCCTCTGTTACTTTTTCCTTTTCTCCTTGAGATGGGTTTCATTCTCCTTTTTTTTTTTAATGATGATATTTTGGTATTTTAAAATGCTTATTGTTTGTCCCCAGTGTGTGGTATTCTTGGTTTATCATATGCCTCTGATCCCCACCCTTTTCTCTGTCTCTCTTTTGTCTGGCCAACAGTGTGGGGATGTGCCAACTGCAGAGTTGTCCTATCCAACCCTTCTGGGACATTTACTTCTCCGTGCTACCCTAATGACTACCCTAACAGCCAGGCTTGCTTGTGGACCCTGCGAGCCCCCACCGGCTATATCATTCAGATAACGTTTAATGATTTCGACATTGAAGAAGCTCCCAATTGCATTTATGACTCATTATCCCTTGATAATGGAGAGAGCCAGACTAAATTTTGTGGAGCAACTGCCAAAGGCCTATCATTTAACTCAAGTGCGAATGAGATGCATGTGTCCTTTTCAAGTGACTTTAGCATCCAGAAGAAAGGTTTCAATGCCAGCTACATCAGAGGTATGTAAACCAAAGGCGGCGCCAACCTTCTGCTTTCATTTAACATGTTCTACAATAAACACAAGGACCAGAAGACAGAGTTATGCTCTTTTATGTGAATGTGAATGATTAGGATTAGAATTTAAGGGCAAGAATCTGTTAATAGTCTCTGAACATTCTCATTAGCAATATATAGTTACCAGATCCAAAATCTGGTTACAGTAGAACTGAATTTTTTATATTGTTTATATGTAGAATATTTAAAGGCTGCTTTGAACAGATTGTAGATATTCCACAGCTAATAATTAAAAGCTGTAATTTTAACAGCTCTTCACTGAACATTTCAAACATTCCTATTCAGAAATCATTTTATTTTAGACTTTTAAGATGTTGCCCTTTTAAGGAACTATGCTAGGGGACAAATATAAAATATTAGCATATAAATTAAAATAAAAAGATCTATTTATAACTTAAGCTAATAAACAACATAGCCTGAGGAAAGCCCCTTAGAAATGACTAATGAAAGGCAAAAAATATTTCTATCAAGCATAGTTCCCAGATTCTGGCATATTGTAATATTTGAATAATCTCGATCTCTCTAAAACCTCTCTTTGCTTAAGGAAAATTCAAGCTTTAAGACTAGCTTCTTAAGTGGATGTCATTTCTGAAAGTAAGAATAAAGAAAGGCACCATTAGGAAAATGACTGACCCTCATTACTATAAATTGTGTTTTTGGTGGCAGAGTCATTTACTATTAGTGACTGACATTAAGTATATGTGTGGTTAATTGATATTGTGTTTTAATTTTTAATAGTGTTTTAAAAATTGTAAAATATTATAGGAAATTTGAAAATAAAAAAGAAGCAAATTAGAATTGCCCATATATCATAACCTAGCCATAACCTCTAATAAAATGTTGATGGACATATTTCCTTTCTACCCTTTTAATAACACATGTTGAATACTGGCTTCCTATTACATAAATATTCCTTTGGGTAAATAGACCTGTAAGGTCCTTTATATTTAAAAAGTAGACTAAAATCCATGATTCTGTTAAACTCCATCATGGATTTTTTTTTTAAAGGTATTATTTGTTTATTCATGAGAGGCAGAGGGAGAAGCAGAAGCAGAAGGAGAAGCCGTCTCCATGCTGAGAGCCTGATGCGGGACTCGATCCCGGGGTCTCCAGGATCATGCCTGGGCCGAAGGCAGGCGCTAAACCACTGAGCCACCCAGGGATCCCTCATCATGGATTTTTAACTAGAATATTTATATTAAAATGATGTTTTTATACCATAGACCTATTCTTGATATATATTGAAATATATTCAAACTAGCATTCCTATGAAGCCAGCATTAAACAGAATTTTTGAGGAGAGCTGCTTCTCTCTCAATCAGTACCTGTTTCGCAGTGTCTATTATATTAACATAGGGTTAAATTCATTGTATTATTTACTAATTTCACATATGTCACAGAAAGACTGGGCTAATTCATTTTATTTTGACTATATTATGCAGATGATAATAATAATCTGTATTAGTAATCAGTAATGTTAGTAATCGGTAATGTTAGTAATCCTAGCTGTACATTGACTATAGCAGGCACTGTTCTAGAGCTTTCCAAGGTGTTAATTTAATTCCTATTGACCACCTGTGTAATCGGTGTCATTGTCCTTCATTTTATGGAGAGTGGTAAAGTAATGTCCCCAAGGTCACACTGCATTTTGTGGAAGAGCTAGGATAGGAAGTTGCATTGTCTGCTCCTTTTACCTCTGCTCCTTGCTATCCCTCACAAAGGAGCCCAGATGCACCGCGGTAAAGGAAATATAGTTTAAAATTTCATTTTTATTTTTATTTTTTATCAGAGTGCCTCTCTTTCATAGGATTATTTTCACCTTTGTTCCTCAAATAGCCTGGTGGTGGGGAAAATGAATAGGATATGGGGTAGCATAGGAGTGTTTAGGAAGAGTAAAAGGCAATTAATTATTAATGAAAAAAGAACTATTAGCTATTATGTTTAGAAATATATTTTGAAAAATAGCATATTTCTGGAAAAAGTGTACAGACAGAGCTTTCTTGAAATAATAGTTTCCTTAATTTGGGTTTTGGGTTGTTGTTGTTGTTTCAGTTCAGGGATTTAAAAAAGATACTTATCAACTTGGTTGGGTATACCTCAGAAGTTTTGGTGTGGGATCCCACCATGATTAGACTTAATATGGGTGGGATCCATATTGTTATTATTATTGGTACAAGGTAATGGAGAGTCATAAAAGGAGGGGCAAAAGTCAGTGCAGAGCGGTGGGGTGGGAATGGGCATATCAGATGTTTTGCATCTCATTAGTTCATGTTTGAAATTAATATATTTTTATCTGTTACTATGTTTTGTCCTAGTTGCTGTGTCCTTAAGGAACCAGAAGGTCATTTTACCACAGACAGTAGATAGTTACCAGATATCTGTTGCCAAAAGTGTCTCTATTCCAGAGCTCAGCGCTTTCACTCTCTGTTTTGAAGCAACCAAAATTGGCAAGGAAGACCATGAATGGATAGCTTTCTCCTACTCCAATGCCTCCTTCACACAGTTACTTAGTTTTGGAAAGACCAGGAATGGCTACTTTATTTCTATTTCTGGTTCAAAATGCTTCCTGAACAGTGTGTTACCTGTGAAGGATAAAGAAGACATTTTCACAGAAAGCTTTGAGCAGCTCTGCATTATTTGGAATAATTCTCTGGGTTCTGTTGGTGTAAATTTCAAAAGAAACTATGAAGCAGTTCCATGCGAGTCTACCATCAGTAAAGTTATTCCTAGAAATGGGAAATTGCTGTTAGGCTCCAGTCACAATGAAATTGCCTCCCTAAAAGGGGACATTTATAACTTTCGACTTTGGAATTTTACCATGAATTCCAAAATCCTCTCCAACCTCAGCTGTAATGTGAAAGGGAATGTGGTTGACTGGCAGAATGACTTCTGGAATATCCCCACGCTAGCTCTGAAAGCAGAAAGCAACCTAAGCTGTGGTAAGTCTGCCCATATTACCTGCCCCCCTTTTTAAAGAGCATTATTCTATGAATGTTGGTCAACAAGAAATCAAACACACATACATGTATATATAGTTGTTAGTGAGCTTTTTATTTTTAAAATGTTATATGTTCAGCCATACAGAGTATATACATTTGATTACAAGCCTTGTTTATTCAATTAAAGCTTTTGGTTCTACCATTTTAAAGTTTTCCTGATGTCATAAAATGTCACCCAGTTTATCACTGACATAACAGAAGTTGTAACTGTCATGCCTCAAATAGAAATGTTACTACCAGGACTGAAACAAAAGAAATTAGTAAGTTACTGTTTTTAATCACAAAGATGATACAATAAAAAGTTGATCTTTAGGGATCCCTGGGTGGCGCAGCGGTTTAGCGCCTGCCTTTGGCCCAGGGCGCGATCCTGGAGACCCAGGATCGAATCCCACGTCGGGCTCCCAGTGCATGGAGCCTGCTTCTCCCTCTGCCTGTGTCTCTGCCTCTCTCTCTCACTGTGTGCCTATCATAAAAATAAAAAAAAAATTAAAAAAAAAAGTTGATCTTTATGAAATTTCCATTATGTTATTTAAATAAACACCACCTTAAAGAATGGTATTTACTCAGCCAAGATAAAATATCAGAGCTTTTTCCATTTTATGGAAAAATCTTTGATAATCAGGAATTATCCATTTTTTTCTTTGAACTTCTTTCTCTGAAAATGATCAGTTGTCATAGGAGAGGGGGAAGCAGGCTCCCCACTGAGCAGGGAGCCTGATGTCGGGCTTAATCCCAGGACTCTGAGATCATGACCTGAACCGAAGGCAGACGCTTAACTGACTAATCCACCCAGGAGCCCCTTTGAGAGACTTTAAATTGATATTACTGGAAGTAGCTAAATGCCAAATACTTAGGAAAATAATTTTATATAACTACATTATATTAAAATAGACTTCTATCAAGCATTCTCTATGTATATAAGTTAATTGTGGAAGTCTTTATTATAGGACTGATGAAAATCCTAAAGGAGAAGTTTCATTATCACTTTTGAATGTCATATGACTAAATCTAAAGTGCTGATAATATATCAGCACTTTAATAATAATATAAATATAAATAATATATATATTATTATATATAACATATACATTATATATAATATATATTATATAATATAAATATAATAAATATAAATATAATATAAATATAAATAATATAAGTTATTATTTTTTCAGTCACGGAGATAACTTTCATTAAAAGAGGAAAGAAGAGGTCTGATGCTAAAAAGTAATTCTTATGTGACTGTGGAGGATATTTTATCAGAAATTCATTCCCAATCCTTTGAGCAGAGTAGGATCCCTTTGAAGACATGAGACCACCTCTCCTGTTTCCCTGGCCTGTGTGTGCCCTGCTGCTCTGGGGAACTCTTGTCACATAACTGTCATTGTAATTCACCCATCCCTCCTTGTGGTTCATGGTGCTCCTGTAAATGGTGGGAGGCTATTAAGTGATGCCATTTGAGAGGTATTTCCTTGTGGGTTGTTGGACAGAGGGTAAACCACAGCCATGTTCCAGAAGAAGACTGGAGGACTTTGTAAGAGCCAGTGGTGTTCCCGGCATCCTCTCTGTTTGACTAGCTACAGAGGGTGGTCGGGGACCCCTGAGAAGTCTTTCACTCAGTGAGAAAATTGAGAAGATATCAGGTGTGCGTGTTTGGTGTGGGATGGTGAGCAGCGAGGGGGCAGAGATATTTTTCCTATGTCCAGGGTGATTATCTTTATCCCAGCAGCCTGTTTTCACCATATCCTTGGCTATTATTAAAAAGTCATAATATAGATCACTTAATAGTTGCCTTTCTGTGGGGCAATATTTGAGGACTATGGCAACCAAAAAAAAATTGACTAGATGTATTAATAATTGCTAACACTTAAATTATATACTTAACTTGAATATTTAATATGTATTTTCTAGGTACTGTTTTAAGACTTTACACATATTAACTCTTTTCTACAAACATAAATCTTGTGATGAGGGTTTTATTACAAACCCCGTTTTGCAGATGAGAAATCCAAGGCACAAAGAAATTAAGTAACTTCCCCTGCATTACTTAATTAGTGGCCAAGCCAGGAAGTGAACCCAGGAAGTTTAATTTTAGAGCTGTGTCTCTTACAAGTATAAATTAGACTGTCTTTTAGAATATGCAGGACTAAAAGATGATATGTACTAGAGTAGCTAATTCTTGCCTAGATGAGGAGTATGAAGACCCAGGAGTGATCTGTGGGAAAACACTAGCTTTCTAGAGCATAAACATTATATTTGTTTTAAACAAAATTAGTAAGATTTCTTTCCTGCATTGCTTCTTGGATACATTAATATAAAATGTGAGGGATATACATGGATTCCTGAACTTCTCTAAGAAATCCTCTAGACCCAGGTGGTTGGCAAACTAGGAAGTCCTACTGCAGGCCACCTATTTTTGTGAATAAAGTTCTATTGCAACACAGCCATATTTCGGAGGTTTTGTATTGTCTATAGCTGCCTCTGTGCTACAGGGGCAGGGTTGGTGATTGTGGGAGACTCTAAGTTGACCCACCATCCTAAAATTTTTACCATCTGGCCCTTTAAGAGAAAATGTGCCAATTCCCTGAGATGAGTCCAAAAAATCATGAGGTCCAACGTTCTGAAGCACACACTTTGGACAACACTGGAAAAGACCTACTAGAGCTCCTGGGCCAGAGGGAGTGAACCAGCCACTTGTGAGCTCATTCAGCCCTCAGACATTGATGATGGTGGCAGCATTTCTCTGTTCTCATTTATTTATATTTGTTCCACACAATGCTTTTAAATGATTTATTTCAAACATTAAAAAAAATAGATTTCAAGTAAAAATAAATGTTTGGATTTTCTGGCAAACAATAAACTAAGCCTGAGCCAGTGCTGTCAGGCCAGCACAGCTGGAGCTAGGTGGTGTCTGCTTCTTGGGATGAGGGTGCTCCTCAGCCCTTACCATTCTTTGTATTCTTTCTCCACCAGCCCCATCTCATCTTTAGATTGCCTTCTGGCCCCATGAGGCTTTTTTTTTTTTTTAATTTTATTTATTTGACAGAGCACAAGCAGGGGGAGCAGGAGAGGGAGAAGAAAGTTCCTTATAGAGTAGGACTTGATGTGGGGCTTGATCCCAGGACCCTGAGATCATGGGGTTTCATGACCCAAGCTGAAGGCAGATGCTTCACCAACTGAGCCATCCATGCACCCCCCGATTTCCCCCCAATAGGCATTTCTGCTTGGGAATCCCAACTTAGGCCAGTCCCTTCACTTAATATAGGGCAAAAAACTGAAAATTAAAAAAAAAAAAAAAAGTGGCTAAGGCAGTGGGTGCACAGACACGCCCATCTCCTCTCCCCCTTCCCCAGGCTTTATTATCTGGATATCCTCACATTTTTTTTAACACTGTTTTTAACACTCCTTCCCCAAGGCTTAAGATTATTGAGATGCATTGAACATATGCTTGTCTGATTCAGTCATCTGTAAGTTTTCAAAATGATTTCATTAAAAGAGTAGCACAAGTCACTGAGTCCGTGTATTTGAATTCCTTTAATTTTTATAGAGGTCTTCTTGACATTCCACAATGACGCTAAACACCCGATTCCGTGGATTCAGATATCCTGGGCTGTGTTTCAGGAGTCATCACGGGAGAGGGTGTTCTCTGTTGCTCAGTCATCAGCTTTGGGAGTTGAATAACCCTAGTCACTTATTAACTGGCAGGAAATACCTGTAAGAGAGATGCTATCTAAGCTTGTTAGCTAAGCAGAACTTCAACAAATGAAAAAGGTTTGTTTGATTAACATTTTAACCTTTCCTTTTTTCTGGAACATTTTGGCTTGCTGTTTATGGTAACAGTAATTTCCAAAAACTAATGATTGGTACAGTAACCAATGGGAAAATAGAATTTCATGCCTAACATTCCTTTGGACTGACAGTGTCTGTTAAATATGACCTTTACTTCCAGATTTAACTTGTGGAAGAATGAACAGATTTTCCAAAGGTCTATTGCTTGAGTAAATTATAATATGAAAATAAGATGGTAAAACAGAACTGATTACATCTAACATTAAAACATCCTGTCATTTGTTTCAAATAGTAAATATCTTCTGCCTTAATAAAATCAACATATTATTTTTTTAAATTTTATTTATTTATTCATGAGAGACACAGAGAGAGAGGCAGAGACACAGGCAGAGGGAGAAGCAGGCTCCATACAGGGAGCCCGATGTGGGACATGATCCTGGGACTCCAGGATCACGCCCTGGACTCAAGGCAGGTGCTAAACCACTGAGCCACCCAGGGATGGATCCCAAAATCAACATATTATTAATTAATGTTTCAAAAATTTCAGAATTAGGCTGTTTTGTTATCCTACACTATTCTAAGCCTAGTTCAGGAGTATACCTTAATTAAGAAATTTTCAGCAGGGTTTTTTTTTTTTTTTTTAAACACAGATCATCAAAAAAATAAAAATAAAAAAATAAACACAGATCATCTTGTTAGTCTTTTTCAGAAAGAAATGCTTTATTTAGCAGTAGCTCTTTTTCATTTTATAGCATAATCCTTTTTCTTAGATTTTTCATTTTTCAATTTTATTTTATTAAATATATTTTATTTACATAATTTTGTTAAACATATTCAGTTTTATGACCTCCATGGATAGACGATTTTCTTAATGGACTCTTTATTTATAACTGCAAGTATTTGCCTGTGTTATGATTCAAGTTTAGATACTGGCTAATGTCCATCAATTTTCACAAAGAACAAACAGTGCCTTCTATATCAGTTTTACTTATTTTCCTTATGACTGCTCTTTCCTGAGGAGTGGTACAGTATAACCCAGTGAATGGTCTAAGTTCAAAAAAACTACATATATTTTACAAGCATTTATTAAACACTTCCATTTATTAACCATTTGTGGATATAGAGATAAGATACAATTCGTAAGTATACAACTTTATGTTATTCTTTTCTAGAAATTTTTGGATTTGTCCTGACTTTTGTTTTCATTTCCAAAGTTTTGTGCTTGATTACCAATGCTTCAACAGATTCCTGTACTTTCTTTTTCAATTGTTACACTTCTGTCCTTCACAGCCATAAAACTGTGACTCATTGTTGATGCCTTCCTTTCATCCCTAAAAAATATTGAGTGTAGTATTTTTGCATAAACTGAATTATTTTTTAAATAATAAAAATAAAATTATCTTTACAAAGGACTTTATTCTTTGAAGATGATCCAAACTCTATGAGCATAAATGGCTTCCAGAAATAATATTATTTTAAATATATTTATGAAAAATTATAAAGTTCAATTTAGTAATAACTGCAAAGAGGGAATTGAAAGTAATATTTTTTTCCTCATTATTGTAGAATGTAAGATGTGTTATTGGCCACACATCAGTCTTTTTTTTTAACACAACCTGTGTAAATAGTGACTCAGTGGCAAGATTTTGGAAGAACAACAGAGAAGAAAGATTAACAGCTTGCAGCTTTTCATCACCTGTTTATTTTCGGTGATTACATTTTTTAAAAAAGATTTTACTTATTTGTTCATGAAAGACACAGAGAGAGAGGCAGAGACATAAGCAGAGAGAGAAGCAGGCTTCCTGCTGAGAGCCTAATGAGGAACTTGATCCCAGGATCATGACCTCAGCCAAAGGCAGATGCTCAACCGCTGAGCCACCCAGGCATCCCTGGTGCGTACATTTTCAAGGAAATTTGCCTCTAAATTTTGCAGTTAAATATTAAGCAAGTACCTTTAAAAACCTCTGTGGTATCCACAAACATCAGTGAACACACTTAGGTCACGTTCTGAATGTAATTCCTTGATAATAACTATATTATTATCCAGGAAAGAAAATTGTCTCTTCTTCCTTAACAATCTGGTTCATAAACATGTCTACCTAGGAAAACTGATTGTGTGAATGACTTTTTTTATGCAGATATGCTGAAAATATGAAATGGGTGGAAATAAAAAGTTAGTATATATACTTTTTATATTTTATGGTTTTTGTCGATGGAATTTGGTGTATTTATAAAGCTTTCATTTATCAATATAATTTCCTTCCAATTAAATTTTTCACTTGTGGGGCACCTAGGTGGCTCTGTTGGTTAAGTATCTGGCTTGATTTCTGCTCAGATCCTGATCTCAGGGTCGTGGGATCGAGCTTTATGTTAGACTCCACACTTAGTGCAGAGTCTGCATGTTCCTCTCCCTCTGCTTCTCTCCTCACCCCTAAAAGATAAGTAAGTAAATAAATAAATAAAATCTCAAAAAATGAAATAATAAATGTCACTTGTACTTATACCATGTAGTGTTCAGATTTAATTTCTATTGCTATATTGAATCATAAAACAGTGTTTATTTAATATTTATAACTATTAATTTGCTAAACTGTAAATACCAAAAAAGAGGCAACCGATGGTTTAAATATTGAGGAATGTTATAATTTCCTGTGACAAGGATGTCACAAAATGGAATTTATACTTGTTACCATACAGTGAAACTGAGGAAATGTTAAGAAAATTGTTAAATATTTTACTCTAAATCATAACTCTACTGATTCTTTCCTCATTTCCACCTCGGAGCTCCTTAATCTACTGCAGTGGAAGTGTAGTTAGTCTAGAAATTTCTTTCCCACACCATCTCCTTATCTCTTTTTGTCTTCCAGAGATATTGTATCAGTGTCAGAAGTGGCCTAAGGAGCCTTTGACTGCCAACACTGTGTGTAATTTGAGAAGCACAGGAACTCCATCCAAGCAAGGGTCTCTCTCTCTCTCTCTCTCTTTCCCTAATGTTGCAGTTGCTGACAGTTCCTCATGTTGAGTTTTAAAGCTTTTTTTTAGTTTTCAGAAATTCCTCACTAAAATATAAGTACCTAACAAAGAAGTAAGGTTCTGCAAGAAGTGGGTATAAGTGATGGGAAAGAATGGTGGGCAGAAAACATTGATGGTAAAATTATACCTCAGTCCTGACAAGGCAGGCCTCAACTTCTACCTCCTCAACTGCCCTTTTTTCCATAGTACACTTGTCTGAGTTTTCAATCTTCCAAAGTCATTCTCCCTGTCTCTGTTTTCTTTCATAGCCAGGCTTCCTCTTTTTGCATTCACTTCTCAAATGATGGTCATGAGTTCATCATTCCCACGCTCCTGAAGCTAATTCCTGTACAGTTACTACCCAAATTCCAATGCAAGTTAAAAGTCTTCTCGGTTTTGATCATTCTTGACCTTCCTGGTGTACATGATATGGCCACACCTTCCGTGAAACTTCCTTCACTTGAATTCTATAAAACCACCTTCTATAAGAACTATTTTTACTTCTGAGATTTAGAACTCTTAAAAAAAAATAAGATACTTAAAAATAGGCATATCTATGGTTCCATCTAATCTCTACCCTAGCTTGAGTGATCCCAGACACATCTATAGATGCTGTGGCATTATTTCTTGGCTAGGCCTCTCACAGAAACCTGTATACCTGCCCATGGATCCAGATGTCACTCAGTTCCCATTATTGGACTCATTCATCCCACCCTACCTAAGTTTGCTTTCCTTTAGTATTTCTTCTTTCCTTTTATGAGATCATTATGTACCAGTTTCTCAAGTTAGAAACCAGAAAAATATCCCCGAGTCTTCTCTTTCTTTCTAAGTGATTTAAATTTGAAACCATCTTTGATTTTTTTTTTTTTTTAATTTTTTAGGGATCCCTGGGTGGCGCAGCGGTTTAGCGCCTGCCTTTGGCCCAAGGCGCGATCCTGGAGACCCAGGATCGAATCCCACGTCGGGCTCCCGGTGCATGGAGCCTGCTTCTCCCTCTGCCTGTGTCTCTGCCTCTCTCTCTCTCTCTGTGTGACTATCATAAATAAATAAAAAAATTAAAAAAAAAAAAATGAAACCATCTTTGAGGCTCCATAGCCAACTAAGAGGGAATATACATTAAGAATAAAAACTATTATTAATTTAGACTTGATATCATGAATACAATGAGGATGGCAAGAAAAAGATGGATACAAGACATCCAATTTTCTCACTTAGTTTCCTTTCATATTTTCCTTTTCCTCTAAGAAAGAGGAAGTCATTCATGATGCATCCAGAGATTTATTCGGTAAAGCTTGAGTAACCACCTGCTATGTGTGTGGGATATGTTATTGGAAGACAGAGTCCCATTATTCATGATGCCAACATTCTATTAGGCCCTCCACTGGTATCCATTACCTATATATCTGATCATTCCTGTGCTGTACTCCAGTGATGCCATGTCACCCAGGTTCCCAGAACTTTTCACTGCCATCTTGATATTTCAGTAATTCTCTCTGCTAGTAATTTCCATTTCTAATTTCTTGTCCCTACATTAGTATAGTGACTCCTGATATTATTCACAGGCATCCTTTTTTGTAATGGATTCTCTTTTCTCCCTTCTCATCAAGCTGTTGGTCATGCCCTCCTTTGAGCCACTGAGTACTTCCACTTAACGCATTCAGAGAACTGCGACTCTGTTTCCCATTTGTGCCTCTCTGAGAGCACTGACACTGTCTTAGAGTATTATTCTAGCCTATGTGCCTCACACACTAAACAGTGATTACATTTTTGTTGAATGAATATGTAAATGACTATGTTGAGAGCGTCTTGCCAGTTCACATCGCAGACCTGCCTGTAGAGTTGGGCTTTTCTGAAGATTCCTTCCTTGGGCTAGGTGCCTGAGGTAGTTGAGAATGAAGAAATCATGATTCATGAGCTTCTGTTAAATTGTTGGGATGCTTTCCGCTTATGCACATCAATCACCTAATACGACATCTTTTGTTGGATCACGTACTTGCTCTGCCTTCATGTACTGTTCCCACAGAACAGTTTGGAAAATGTTTAACCATTAGAATAGAATCACTATTATGGAAATGTCTTTTTAAAACTAAATCTATGTATTTGTGTATGTGTATGTATACAAATATTTGTATTTGTTCTCTTGTCTTTATGCATAATGTGGGTGCTTTGTGATAAGTTGAACCCATCTTCCTCAGTCTCAACCTATTGGTAAAAGTCTGTTAACTGTCAGAGATTTACTGGAACAGAGAAAATCCATTACTCCTACTAGAAAACCAGCTCTAAACTTGTTTCTTGCTGAGGATGAGTCAGTTAAAAAAAAAAAAAAAAAAAAAAAGCTTGAAAAAGACACAAAGACCAACCTGAAGTCACAGAAACATATTTCCGGAATTGTAAATGGCATATGCTGGTGCTTGTGAACCCAAAATATGCATTTTATGAATATTAGTAATATCCAAGTTCACTTTTGAAACTTACCTTTGATGTTTATATTACTTTATTTATATGAATTTCTACCAGAGCTTCATAATTTATCCTATGAAAAGTCCCTGGACTTTTTACACAAACTCTAACGAGCAGTAGCCTTTCTTTTCCTTTCATGTGTGGATAGCCAATAAAGTGATTGAAGATTTTGAGGGAAACTTCAATAATCTGATTTTACATTTGTGGAAATTAAGATACAAAGACCTTAAGAGACTTTCTTGATGTTGGAGTATTATTGATGGACTCATCTAGGGGCACTCCTGTTATACCAACCATAAGATTCATAGGGGTTGGGGGCAATGTCACTAAATCATAAGTCAAACTTATATAATCCCTCTGTATTGATCAAGGTTCCTACCTGATCCCACTCCCGGCAGCAGAACTAGCCAACTGTGCAGATTTGGGGACACTCTGCCAAGGTAGGGAGCCAACATCGTCCTCTGGGGTCTATTTCCTACTTGCTATTTTGGATAATGTGGTTGTAATTATTTTTATTATTATCTTAATTTTCTCTTGAGAAGCCAGAAACCAGCAAAACAGAAGAATTTCTGGATGTGTTTTAGTTGTGTGGGTGTACAGTACATACACTGTGGAGAAAGAATGCATTCACACACTGGATGACCATATTTCCATAAAGCACTGGGCTCTTAAATGTGAATGATTATATGCTATTAAACAAGGATTTATTTCATTTTTTTTCCTCTTTTTATTCTCAAGATTATTGCAAAGGTCCAGTATAAATATAGTCATGCAATATTTTGAAAAAGCATTCATGTGTGAAAAACAAGGGGAAAATTAAGTTATTCAATTAAGCTGCATAAGGCAATTTATGGTACATAATGTAACTTAAGTATTAAGATAAAAATAGTTATATTTAAACTAATATTAGTGTAATTTTATTATTATAATACACAATAACTATATTATGGCCAGTATTCCAATTATATATAATGTACTAAATAGTTGCATGCTAATAATATATAAAGTCATATAAGTTTTAAAATAATAACATAAATATTTTGCTTTAATTTTATCATTGCTCCTCCTAATTACTTATGGCCCATTTTCATCCATTTATTCTATTAAATATTTCTTTATGAAGTAACATGTTCTGTGTACCACATTAAGAATCATGACAATGCCTTTTGAAAAAGCTGAATCTCTTATTAAGAGGATCATATCCTGAGAGTGATGGGTTAGAAGTGCTTCTAAATAGATAGAAATCTAAGCTCTTTTCTGTGATTCCAGTATGGGAGTAGTCAGGGAGAAGGGATGTAGTTCGGCATTGTTTGCTTCTTTTTTGAGATACTATTTCTTGTTATTATTACTGATGAATGATCTATGAAAATAAAGTCATTACATAATTTCCACAAACTCACTATAGTTTTAAAATAGATAAATAAAATAGAAAGAAACCTTAATTTTGCCTAGCTCAAGATCTGAAGGGTTTTTTAAATTTTTTTTTGTTTTGTTTTAACCTGAGGTACCTATAGTACTGATTCCTTGGGTCAAAGATCAGATGCCCAGCATTCTCCCCCCCCCCCCCCACCATGTCCTAAATGACCAAAAACATGTTTAAATTCATTGATGTATTTTTGCACTAAGATAAATATAATTGATCAGAATTTAAAAAAATAAAGACTTCAAAAAGGATCCCCATTTTTAAGAATTTTACATTACTTTAGAATTGAAAATTATTTTAGTTAAGGATGCATATTTTGAATCAAAGAATTTTACTTCAAGAAGGTAATCATAATCATAATCGCTTAATCACTTAATATATAGTCGTGTAAATGTTTTAAATTTAGGTAAGTTGAAATATATAACAGATGATCATTGTACATATGAATGGTCATCTAATACAAACATACTCCTAAGAAAAACTAAAGGGAAATTGTGTGTATAGTTATTTTACTACCTATATAGCTCTTCCAGAATCCCTTAGAAAGATATTAAAGCATTACATAAGGGTTTAATCTTTGAAAGTTTTAATAGTATAAGAATCATAACTATAATGCCTTGAAAATATCTTCCCTCTAAGGTTTGTCCTTATGAAATCCGTTTTATCCATCAACATTTAGTAGAGTTATTGGGATCTGTAGATGATTCTATACATTTATATTCTATATAAACATTTCATTCTCTTTTGTTTTTCTGTCATGTATCTTCTCAAGGAGAAGATACATTTTCCTTTGAGACTTTACTTCTTTAGTCAGTAGAAGACTTAGTTTAGATCATTTTCAAACTGATAGGTGCAATACAGACTACCTTATGGAACCTTTCCTTTTTATAGACTTAGGAAATTGAGTTCTAGAAAGATTTAGTAATTTACTCTGTGGTCATCAGCCTGTTAAATGGCAGACATGGGTGTAGAATCTGAACATTCTTCCTTCTATTCTTTGGCATCAGCTCCAAACTCTTGTGCAAGAGTATGCAAGACACTCTTGTCTAAACTCTTGTGCAAGAGTGTGCAAGACACTCTTTGGTGTCTTGTGTGACACCAAAGGCTGTATGAAGTGATTCTTAATGTGCCATAGAAAACATTGCTTCATGTTATGCATTGTAACCCTAGAGTCTGTTTTGTATTTAGTAGCAAGAAATGGTTTCTATTCCTCCTCTATATATTTTCATTCATTAATTATAGATTGCTCATCCATATTAACTGTCATGTGGCCCTTGCAAAATTACATCTTTCTCATCTTTATTACCAGCTACTGTAGACTCTCCTAGTACTACACCACCCACTGTCACCACTAACATGCCTGTTACTAATAGAATCGATAAACAAAGGAATGGTAAGAAATCATTACCTTTTATATTTGTAGTATGTCTGATGTGATAAAATATTATATTTTAAGAATGGGAATATCAAATGTTCAAACAAAATTTCTGTTATTGAAATAGTTACATTTGTATATTTGTAAGATTTATTTGTAAATAAATATCACCTGACTCCCTTGAGTTCCTTTATCCTAATGACCAGTGGAATGAGTACATTTCCAGTACTACTCTTACACACTTTTACCTAAAATTGCTTTCAAAGAAAGCATTTAATTAAAAGGAATTAATTTGCTAGTGTCTAGTATCTGAAAAAAATATTCTTGTATTTTGTCAGATTATTCTCTGCAGGAAACTAATTTTTTAAAGAATTTCATAATTTCAGGAAACTAAATTATGCTAGTAATGTAATTTTTCCCTGAAGCCAACTTTATGCTTAAACGTTCGTGACATTTAGATCAATTTACATGGTAATACTTTGCTCTCTGTTTTTACTTGTTGAGAAATAATGGTTAGAATGTGATTGCATATCAACTAAGTCAATTTTTGGCTGACAGAATTTCAATTTAAGTGCTAATACTTCCTGCCTTTTTTTCCATATATATATTTCTATTTATATTATTTGTAATTTGCAAATACAGCAGTTATATGATGTGAGAAATGAGCAGAGAAAATGCAAGGTAATGTGAGTTATTTAGTCTGCTACCTATATGGACTACATAGCCTTTTGGCAATTCAGAGTAAATGATTTAAG
Organism: Canis lupus baileyi; assembly: GCF_048164855.1. NCBI lineage: Eukaryota > Metazoa > Chordata > Mammalia > Carnivora > Canidae > Canis > Canis lupus. The sequence continues at coordinate 34,921,205 of NC_132838.1, forward strand.
TTTCTCCTAGAAAAGAGAAATTCCAATCAGGTGACTGCACCATTGCCTAACAGACAGTAATATTCTCAAATATGAGCTATTTGAAACAAATGAATTTTCTCAATATTATTTAACTTGTGAGGCCAAAACATCTGTAATATAATAGAGAAAAGAAACCCACATAGTTCATTTTTCCTTTGGCTCTGGGGGTTACACCAACTTCCTCTGTAAGGACATTTAAATTGGAAGTATGGAATATTTTACATGAAACATAGATATAAATTTCACTAGGATTATAAAGACATCGATTCAGGGAAGTGTTTATGGTTATTCTGGTAGTTACACCAAGGAGATTTATGATGGGGCAAACATTCCAGCAACCCCCAGGAAAGCAGCGACAGCTGAAGTTCCCAGCGCGTATTTCATATGGACTCCAGCCAGTAGATGGGAATATTATAATTCTAACTAAGTATTTCGCTCTTTGTATGGTCATACAAAGAGCCTCTGTGGCATTCTCCCTCCAGGACTGGCACATCCTCTACTGCCCAAGAACGTTTATGTGATGCTTCAGAGTCCTTGACTTGGTGGAGTGGAGCTGTATTCACTCAATCATGTCATTTCTGACATTCTTGAAGAAAGCCTTGTTCAGCCATCTCTGTCTGCGTCATAACCTTCATTGGAGTTTCAACAAAGCCAGCAAATGTTAGAATCAGTTAAAATGGTTTGACTTGACTACATGAAAGGAAAAAAATCTAATTTAGATGATTCTCGATAAAAATATAATCCTAGCATTAAAAATATTCAAAAATCATCGTGTGGTAGAAATAGTCTCAAAATTGTGTATTCAAATCTGTGTACTGTCATAACAATTTTTACCATATCCTTGAACCACCTCTGCTATTGATTTAATAGTTTTTTAATTGGCGCATATTTTTACTTAAATATTTGCATTTATATGGGAAAATTGATATCGCTATTGTAAAACCAGTACTGTTTGTTGTAAAATAGAAAAGTGAGAATACATATTATGAAAACAATGTTATTGAATTCTCCCTATATCCTATTGCTTTCTCATATATCTATGCCTGAAGCCTTCATTATCTTTTTAAAAAGGGAGAGTAACAAAGTGTAAGACTGTAATCTAATTAATTTTTTTCTTTGATGTAGTCAAATTAGAAATAATTGGAAAGAGAATTACTCATTCACCTTGTGAATAAATGGGATTTAATTCCGTGTCTTGTACTCTCCAAATCATTTACATGCTGTCAGCAATTCCAGATTTCCTTTTTTTAAAAAAATATTTTATTTATTTATTCATGAGAGACACAGAGAGAGAGAGAGAGAGGCAGAGAGAGAAGCAGGCTCCATGCAGAGAGCCCCATGTGGGACTTGATCCTGGGATTCCAGGATCATGCCCTGGGCCAAAGGCAGGCGCTAAACCGCTGAGCCACCCAGGGATCCCCTAGATATACTTTTCTTATTCTTCAGGAAACTGACACAGTAAACATTCTCAGGTTTATGATCTGTTAGAGAATCCTGTTTTTTATTCATTGTAAGAAAGATAGGCACAACTATCAAATTTGTCATCTAATTTATCCAGTCCTTTAAATTCTGGATTATCAAAGAGTTTTGCTGGGTCTGTCAGTGACGATATGCTGGTGTGGGGAGGGGCAGGGGTTGAGATTATTTGATAATCAGACATTTCTTCCATGTATCAGGGAAATTTGTCTTCCTAGACTTTGTGAAGTGTTCCTGTTTCTCTATGAAAACTTCTTTTTGTTATCTTCAATAGGACCTATATTTGATACTTCAGATTGTATACTAGGAAAATCTTTAGGTTACTTTTCATAAAGAGATATTTCAGTATGTAATGGATAATCTAGGTATTCTCACCAATAACATTTGCACCTTTTACATTACATTCTTTTTTTTTTTTTTTTTAATTTTTTTTTTTTAATTGGTGTTCAATTTACTAACATACAGAATAACACCCAGTGCCCGTCACCCATTCACTCCCACCCCCCGCCCTCCTCCCCTTCCACCACCCCTAGTTCGTTTCCCAGAGTTAGCAGTCTTTACGTTCTGTCTCCCTTTCTGATATTTCCCACACATTTCTTCCCCCTTCCCTTATATTCCCTTTCACTATTATTTATATTCCCCAAATGAATGAGAACATATAATGTTTGTCCTTCTCCGACTGACTTACTTCACTCAGCATAATACCCTCCAGTTCCATCCACGTTGAAGCAAATGGTGGGTATTTGTCATTTCTAATAGCTGAGTAATATTCCATTGTATACATAAACCACATCTTCTTTATCCATTCATCTTTCGTTGGACACCGAGGCTCCTTCCACAATTTGGCTATCGTGGCCATTGCTGCTATAAACATCGGGGTGCAGGTGTCCCGGCGTTTCATTGCATCTGTATCTTTGGGGTAAATCCCCAGCAGTGCAATTGCTGGGTCGTAGGGCAGGTCTATTTTTAACTGTTTGAGGAACCTCCACACAGTTTTCCAGAGTGGCTGCACCAGTTCACATTCCCACCAACAGTGTATGAGGGTTCCCTTTTCTCCACATCCTCTCCAACATTTGTTGTTTCCTGCCTTGTTAATTTTCCCCATTCTCACTGGTGTGAGGTGGTATCTCATCGTGGTTTTGATTTGTATTTCCCTGATGGCCAGTGATGCAGAGCATTTTCTCATGTGCATGTTGGCCATGTCTATGTCTTCCTCTGTGAGATTTCTGTTCATGTCTTTTGCCCATTTCATGATTGGATTGTTTGTTTCTTTGGTGTTGAGTTTAAGAAGTTCTTTATAGATCTTGGAAACTAGCCCTTTATCTGATATGTCATTTGCAAATATCTTCTCCCATTCTGTAGGTTGTCTTTGAGTTTTGTTGACTGTATCCTTTGCTGTGCAAAAGCTTCTTATCTTGATGAAGTCCCAATAGTTCATTTTTGCTTTTGTTTCTTTTGCCTTCGTGGATGTATCTTGCAAGAAGTTACTATGGCCGAGTTCAAAAAGGGTGTTGCCTGTGTTCTTCTCTAGGATTTTGATGGAATCTTGTCTCACATTTAGATCTTTCATCCATTTTGAGTTTATCTTTGTGTATGGTGCAAGAGAGTGGTCTAGTTTCATTCTTCTGCATGTGGATGTCCAATTTTCCCAGCACCATTTATTGAAGAGACTGTCTTTCTTCCAATGGATAGTCTTTCCTCCTTTATCGAATATTAGTTGCCCATAAAGTTCAGGGTCCACTTCTGGATTCTCTATTCTGTTCCACTGATCTATGTGTCTGTTTTTGTGCCAGTACCACACTGTCTTGATGACCACAGCTTTGTAGTACAACCTGAAATCTGGCATTGTGATGCCCCCAGATATGGTTTTCTTTTTTAAAATTCCCCTGGCTATTCGGGGTCTTTTCTGATTCCACACAAATCTTAAAATAATTTGTTCTAACTCTCTGAAGAAAGTCCATGGTATTTTGATAGGGATTGCATTAAACGTGTATATTGCCCTGGGTAACATTGACATTTTCACAATATTAATTCTGCCAATCCATGAGCATGGAATATTTTTCCATCTCTTTGTGTCTTCCTCAATTTCTTTCAGAAGTGTTCTATAGTTTTGAGGGTATAGATCCTTTACATCTTTGGTGAGGTTTATTCCTAGGTATCTTATGCTTTTGGGTGCAATTGTAAATGGGATTGACTCCTTAATTTCTCTTTCTTCAGTCTCATTGTTAGTGTATAGAAATGCCACTGACTTCTGGGCATTGATTTTGTATCCTGCCACGCTACCGAATTGCTGTATGAGTTCTAGCAATCTTGGGGTGGAAACTTTTGGGTTTTCTATGTAGAGTATCATGTCATCGGCGAAGAGGGAGAGTTTGACTTCTTCTTTGCCAATTTGGATGCCTTTAATGTCTTTTTGTTGTCTGATTGCTGAGGCTAGGACTTCCAGTACTATGTTGAATAGCAGTGGTGAGAGTGGACATCCCTGTCTTGTTCCTGATCTTAGGGGAAAGGCTCCCAGTGCTTCCCCATTGAGAATGATATTTGCTGTGGGCTTTTCATAGATGGCTTTTAAGATGTCGAGGAATGTTCCCTCTATCCCTACACTCTGAAGAGTTTTGATCAGGAATGGATGCTGTATTTTGTCAAATGCTTTCTCTGCATCCAATGAGAGGATCATATGGTTCTTGGTTTTTCTCTTGCTGATATGATGAATCACATTGATTGTTTTACGGGTGTTGAACCAGCCTTGTGTCCCAGGGATAAATCCTACTTGGTCATGGTGAATAATTTTCTTAATGTACTGTTGGATCCTATTGGCCAGTATCTTGTTGAGAATTTTTGCATCCATGTTCATCAGGGATATTGGTCTGTAATTCTCCTTTTTGGCGGGGTCTTTGTCTGGCTTTGGAATTAAGGTGATGCTGGCTTCATAGAACGAATTTGGAAGTACTCCATCTCTTTCTATCTTTCCAAACAGCTTTAGGAGAATAGGTATGATTTCTTCTTTAAACGTTTGATAAAATTCTCCTGGGAAGCCATCTGGCCCTGGACTCTTGTGTCTTGGGAGGTTTTTGATGACTGCTTCAATTTCTTCCCTGGTTATTGGCCTGTTCAGGTTTTCTATTTCTTCCTGTTCCAGTTTTGGTAGTTTGTGGCTTTCCAGGAATGCGTCCATTTCTTCTAGATTGCCTAATTTATTGGCGTATAGCTGTTCATAATATGTTTTTAAAATCGTTTGTATTTCCTTGGTGTTGGTAGTGATCTCTCCTTTCTCATTCATGATTTTATTAATTTGAGTCTTCTCTCTCTTCTTTTTAATAAGGCTGGCTAATGGTTTATCTATCTTATTAATTCTTTCAAAGAACCAACTCCTGGTTCTGTTGATCTGTTCCACAGTTCTTCTGGTCTCGATTTCGTTGAGTTCTGCTCGAATCTTTATTAACTCCCTTCTTCTCTTGGGTGTAGGATCTATTTGCTGTTTTTTCTCTAGCTCCTTTATGTGTAAGGTTAGCTTTTGTATTTGAGTTCTTTCCAGTTTTTGAATGGATGCTTGTATTGCGATGTATTTCCCCCTTAGGACTGCTTTTGCTGCATCCCAAAGATTTTGAACGGTTGTATCTTCATTCTCATTAGTTTCCATGAATCTTTTTAATTCTTCCTTAATTTCCTGGTTGACCCTTTTATCTTTTAGCAGGATGGTCCTTAACCTCCATGTGTTTGAGGCCCTTCCAAACTTCTTGTTGTGATTTAGTTCTAATTTCAAGGCATTATGGTCCGAGAATATGCAGGGGACAATCCGAATCTTTTGGTATCGGTTCAGACCCGATTTGTGACCCAATATGTGGTCTATTCTGGAGAAAGTTCCATGTGCGCTTGAGAAGAATGTGTATTCAGTTGAGTTTGGATGTAAAGTTCTGTAGATATCTGTGAAATCCATCTGGTCCAGTGTATCATTTAAAGCTCTCGTTTCTTTGGAGATGTTTTGCTTAGAAGACCTATCGAGTATAGAAAGAGCTAGATTGAAGTCACCAAGTATAAGTGTATTATTATCTAAGTATTTCTTCACTTTGGTTAATAATTGATTTATATATTTGGCAGCTCCCACATTCGGAGCATATATATTGAGGATTGTTAAGTCCTCTTGTTGAATAGATCCTTTAAGTATGATATAGTGTCCCTCTTCATCTCTCACTACAGTCTTTGGGGTAAATTTTAGTTTATCTGATATAAGGATGGCTACCCCTGCTTTCTTTTGAGGACCATTCGAATGGTAAATGGTTCTCCAACCTTTTATTTTCAGGCTGCAGGTGTCCTTCTGTCTAAAATGAGTCTCTTGTAGACAGCAAATAGATGGGTCCTGCTTTTTTATCCAGTCTGAAACCCTGCGCCTTTTGATGGGGTCATTAAGCCCGTTCACATTCAGAGTTACTATTGAGAGATATGAGTTTAGTGTCATCATGATATCTATTCAGTCTTTGTTTTTGTGGACTGTTCCACTGAACTTCCTCTTAAAGGGGAATTTTAAGAGGCCCCCTTAAAATTTCTTGCAGAGCTGGTTTGGAGGTCACATATTCTTTTAGTTGCTGCCTGTCTTGGAAGCTCTTTATCTCTCCTTCCATTTTGAATGAGAGCCTTGCTGGATAAAGGATTCTTGGTTGCATGTTCTTCTCATTTAGGACCCTGAATATATCCTGCCAGCCCTTTCTGGCCTGCCAGGTCTCTGTGGAGAGGTCTGCTGTTACCCTAATACTCCTCCCCATAAAAGTCAGGGATTTCTTGTCTCTTGCTGCTTTAAGGATCTTCTCTTTATCTTTGGAATTTGCAAGCTTCACAATTAAATGTCGAGGTGTTGAACGGTTTTTATTGATTTTAGGGGGGGATCTCTCTATTTCCTGGATCTGAATGCCTGTTTCCCTTCCCAGATTAGGAAAGTTTTCAGCTAGAATTTGTTCAAATACATATTCTGGCCCTCTGTCCCTTTCGGCGCCCTCGGGAACCCCAATTAAACGTAGGTTTTTCTTCCTCAGGCTGTCGTTTATTTCCCTTAATCTATCTTCATGGTCTTTTAATTGTTTGTCTCTTTTTTCCTCAGTTTCCCTCTTTGCTATCAACTTGTCTTCTAGGTCACTCACTCGTTCTTCCACCTCGTTAACCCTCGTCGTTAGGACTTCTAGTTTGGATTGCATCTCATTCAATTGATTTTTAATTTCTGCCTGATTAGCTCTAAATTCTGCAGTCATGAAGTCTCTTGAGTCCTTTATACTTTTTTCTAGAGCCACCAGTAGCTGTATAATAGTGCTTCTGAATTGGCTTTCTGACATTGAATTGTAATCCAGATTTTGTAACTCTGTGGGAGAGAGGACTGTTTCTGAATCTTTCTTTTGAGGTGAGGTTTTCCTTCTAGTCATTTTGCTCAGTGCAGAGTGGCCAAAAGCAAGTTGTATTGGGAAAAAGAGAAAAAGAGAGGAGAGAAAGAAGGAAAGAAAAGACAAGCGAAAAAAAAACGAAAAAAAAAAAGAAGAAAAAGAGAAAGAAAAAGAAAGGAGAAAAAGGGGTGGGGGAAGGAAACAAATCAAAAAGCAAAACAAAACAAAAACAAAAACAAAAACAAACAAACAAAAAAAGAACCACCGGGGAGTATCTTCTGATTCTGTGTTCTTTAAGTCCCTTGGCTTCTCCTGGAAGTTGTCAGTCTAGCTGGTGTTCTGGGGGAGGGGCCTGTTGTGCTGATTTTCAGGTGTTAGCAGTTGGGGGAGCTGCTGTGCCCCTGCCTGGTGCAGGGCTCAGTGGGGGTTGTTTACCCCGTGAGGCCGCAGGAGGAACAGCCCCAGTGGCGGGGCAGCTCTGGAAACCTGGAACTCCGGAGCTCTCCGTCTGCAGGGCCTGGATGCTCCGGGGCGGGGCCGCTGATCTGCTCAGCTGGGGCAGGAGCCTCCTTGCTGTCCTGGGCCCTCCCGGCCTCTGTCTGTCCCGGGGGAGGCCGGATCCTGGGCTGTGTCCCGGCGCCCTGTGCTCCGGAGCCTGCGCTGGTGGATTCGCGCTCCCGGGCCGCGCAACCCCCTCCGCGGAGCCGCCGCCCGAGCCCCTCCGAGCTGCTCCTGGAACCGCGCAGCCCCCTCCGCACGGAGCCTCTTCCTCTGCCCGAGCCCCTCCGAGCTGCTCCCGGGGCCGCGCAGCCCCCTCCGCGGAGCTGCCGCCCGAGCCCCCCCCCCGAGCCCCCCCCCCGAGCTGCTCCGGTCCCGCCGGGTCCCGCTGTGCGCGCTGCAGCCCTTAGGGAGCTCGGCGCACTCTCCTGGGCGCGCAGTTGCTCTGTTACTGTCCCGGGGAGCCCGAGGGCATCCCCGCCCTCCTGGGTCCTGCTCCAACTCCCCACGAGCCCCTTTCCGCCCGGGAAGGTCGGTGCAGCTCCTGCTCCTCCGGGACGGGGCTCTCCTGTCCTGGGGACCCTCGCCCCGGCCTCAGCCCGGCTCCTCGCGGGGCCCCTCCCCCTTGGAGGCCTTTGTTTCTTTATTTCTTTTTCCCCGTCTTCCTACCTTGATAGAAGCGCGAACTCTCCTCACTGTTGCATTCCAGCTGGTCTCTCTTTAAATCTCAGGCCGAATTCATAGATTTTCAGGATAATTTGAAGGTTTTCTAGGTAGTTTGGTGGAGACAGGTGATTTGGAGACCCTGCTCTTCCGCCATCTTGCTCCTCCCCCCCTTACATTACATTCTTAAAGAAAGCTCTTGGGCCAGATGGTATCTTCTCTGCCTGAAGCATCGTTTCAGTGCCACTGAATATTAAATTTTGTGGGGTCATCACAAATAACCCAAGTAAGGAACTAACCCCCTTAGTCCTTATTTTTCTAAAAACCTAGCTTACAGGTATTAATTGCATCACTGTTTCTAATTTCTTAACATACATTTAACTACTCAAAGAAAAAAATACTCTCTGGATATGTGTATCAATTGGACAATCAATCCGGCTTTATATGCCAGTTATCTAAGGAAATCATGTGTTTAGGAGAGCAGGACTCCACTTATAAATACTACTGTCATGTGGTAATTGCCTCATCAGTAGTTCAAAGAAATAATTTTGACTCCAAAATAACATGTGATTTATTTTCAACATCGTCTTTTCAAATTAATATTTTAAAATCTACTTTTTGAAACCTGTATTTCCCCCTTGAGTATAGAATAAATAAGGAGTGTCATTTCTATATCTTCTAAGAAACCCTGAAAAGAATGTTAAGACAGTTCAAAAAAAATGATTAGTTGGAGAAAGACCCATAGACAGGAATACTGTTTTGACACGGCATCTGTAGTGGCAAGCAAAGATTTGTACTTTGAGGTTCTGCATGGCTGAAAGAGTTATCTAATTGGAAAATGGATATACTCTTAAATACTTCTTTTTCCCCTCCCAAGAAATGTCTGTCACGAATTCTGCTGGCTTAAATATCATTATTAGGACAATAAAATAGCTTTTGAAGTCTCTGGAATATATGAAAATTTGTTATTAGCTTTTCTAAAATTGAGACACTGTGGGAGTTGTTACATCTGTAGAAGACCCCTTGCTACGGGGTTGGGGAGCCTGAATCAATACGTTTTAATTATGATCTTCTACAACAGCAATGCTTAAACCAATTATTTTCTTGCAACCCAAAACCCTTCCTACCAATTCTTTGGTTGATATTTTATCTCGCTTTGACAGTTCACCCCTGGACATTTCTTATGTTTAGTTATTGTCTACATTATTCAGAAATTTTAAGTAAGTATAACAAGTAGACTCTGCCGAGTATATAAATATCTCATTCCAAGGCTTTTGAAGAGAGACTAATTGAGCATGATATATAGCATGAGAGAATCTATAGCATGAGAAAACATATTTTATTTGCCATAAGCAATTTAACTTGAGGGAAAGTGCTATATTTATAAATTGATTTAGGCTGTCTCTGATATTGTATGTCTTTCTCACATATAAATAAGAGCAGATTGAAAAAATGGAGGCAGGAAATATTTAAAATTTAAAGAAGAATATCTTAAATATTTCCAGAACATTTCAGAAATGTCAGTGATTAAAAATAATGATTTTTAGTATTTTGCAATATTTTCCTGAGAAGGAAAGATTACTAATCTTAAACACATGCTTTAGGTCTCCATCTAGTGGTGGCTCTTCAGCTACTCTGCTGATACCAGTGAATATTAACAGAATATCCTTAGGGTCTTGGAATAATTCTTGGACCTCTGCACTTTGAATTTCTCCTGAGTCATTGGGCATGCCCATTATTTGATATGATGACATACAGAGTCTGAAAAAGGTTTTTAAATCTGAATTATTATCATTTGTTCTGAAATTTAAATTCAGAATAAATTTAAAATTTAAATTCAGAATATTTTTAGAGGAACATAAAATCAACATTATTAAAATACCTAAGGAGCTTTAGAAGCTGAAATAACCTAGTCTGGATAAGTTAAACCCACTTGTCCTTGGGATTGTACCAATTTCATATATTACTATATTTGGGAGTGGCAACATTTTTAGCATGAGATTCTGACCCCACATGGGAAAAGCACTCCTTTAAAAGTAGTGGGACCGGAATTTGCATTTTGGTAGATACAGGGGTTTCCAGAGGCAGAGTTTTGTACTTTTTCTACTGATTTCCTAACTTTTAAAATTAAATCTACTCCAAAACATTGTTTTGATTATATATTTCTACGTTTTCTCTGCTTCTTTTACTTAAGATTTACCAGATTATAAGCATGAAGAAAGATGACTGACAACAATGGAGATTCAGGTTTTTTTCCTCTGTATAACCTACCTTATTTTAAAATGATATTTTTCTTATTAGCTACTTCTAGTAAGGTACCCTATAACACACACATAGAGATATTTAGCAAACCCTGGCTGGTGACTTCAATTTGCATTTACAAAAAAAAAAAAGCATCAGACTACTTTAAAGATTATCCCAAAAAGAAAAAAGCGGAACCTTCTTCTCACATAAGGTTTTCTTTTAAAAGCAATGTAGTCCAGTTAAAATTCTGTCTGCAAATATTCTCTCTTTACCCCATTTACTTTGATACAAGCAACTATATTTATGGAATTTTGATGAAAAATCTGGTAAATGATTTCGTAGAAGTAAATGCTGTATTGAGGAGGGGAAAGAGGAAAGGAAGACTAGGGGGTCGAGAGCACCAAACATGTTACGTACCTGTTTGTTCTCTTTCAGGTTAGCTTCTCTCCATCATCCCACTCAAGTCTACATACTCCAAACTCTGTCATTCTTTATAATGTACAAAATAATGGTAATTTCTTCTTATAAGAGATCAAATTGTACATGAACAAATTCAGACAGTAGATACCCAAAATATACAGAATTAAAGAAATGTGTAGGTGATAATTTAGGAGCAATGAATTGTTTATAAGAATAAACTAATTGATAACTCTTTCTCTTTTTTTAAAAAAAAATTTTATTTATTTATGATAGTCACAGAGAGAGAGAGAGAGAGAGGCAGAGACACAGGCAGAGGGAGAAGCAGGCTCCATGCACTGGGAGCCCGATGTGGGATTCGATCTCGGGTCTCCAGGATCGCGCCCTGGGCCAAAGGCAGGCGCCAAACCACAGCGCCACCCAGGGATCCCCTCTTTCTCTTTTTTAATTTATATATTTTAAAAGATTTTATTTATTTATTCATAAGAGACACAGAGAGAGAGAGAGGCAGAGATACAGGCAGAGGGAGAAGCAGGCTCCTCGCAGGGAGCCCAATGTGGGATTTGATCCCAGGACTCCAGGATCATGCTCTGGGCCAAAGGCAGGTGCTGAGCCACCCAGGCTTCCTGATAACTCTTTCTAAGAAGTTACAAAGGTCAATGAGCAGCATAAAGTCAAAATATCTCAAATTTCCTGTAGAAAATTTCTGTAGAAAAATGTAGAAGGTGTTTTATTTATTTTTTCGTTTTTTTTTTAATTGAAGTGTAGTTGACACATGTTATGGTGTATAGCCTAATTATTTGACAGGTCTGTATGTTATACTGTGCTCACCACAAGTGTAGCTACCATCTGTCATCATACAAATGCTATTGCAATACCATTGACTATATTCTCTGTACTGTACCTTTTATTACTGTGACTTATTCATTCCATCACTGGAAACCTGTATCTCCCACAGAAGGCGTTTCTTTTAAATTGTGTGATTGTAAAGTTAAATTGATAATTATATGACTGTAAAATATAATTAATGGACTAAATCCTATTTCCAATGGACAGATGGAATTGTCTATAGAATTTCCATAGTGATTCAAAATATCCTTCATCACCCTGAGGTCAAAGTACAGAGCAAGGTAGCAGAATGGGTAAGTGAACTTGTACAATTTCTTCTTTGATTTGACATCGTTAAGCTCTGGAAATCTGGAAAGGACTCTATTGTCTGGCTAACTGAATCCAAAGATCACACTAAAACATAGACATTGTCCCTTATCTGTACTATGAATAGACCTAGAAGGGAGGTGTATGCTTATTCCTAAAAAGGGAGATGCATTTGAATCAAGGACAAGCCTAATACACTATTAATGTCGAAAAGTACCACACAAACAGAAATATGTTTTCATAAGTCTCTTTATTTACAATTATATCCCTACATTTTCAGCAGAGTTTTAAAAAATAGATTATATATTTTTATTTAATTGTTTGAGTATTTGGTTCATAAACCAAAAAGCATAATAAAATATATCGTGAAAATATTTTACCCATCTTTGTAGCTCATCTCCTTGGAGACCAACCCATCTGCTTTAGAAATCACTGTTAAGTTTTTCTTGTTTGTTTTTTCCCCTTGAATTTCTTTGTTCATATAAAGGAAAACAAGACAATAGATTCTTATTTTTCCTCCTTTTTACACTAAAAACATATTTTGCATACCATTCTACATTGTACTTATTTTTGTTATTACCAGAGACCTTCCTTTTTGTTTTTGTTTTTGTTTTTCTTTTTTTAACACTGTGATATATTCCATTATGCGGCTATCTAGTCATTAATTTAGCAAGTCTTCTGTTGATGGAGATTTCTGATATACTAATTTATTTAATCGGTATTCTATTAATGAAATTTTTTTAATTTCCAGTTAAAACAAAAAAATTCAGCATTTTATTTTCTTGTCCTTACGGATACCACCTATGTTTTTTTTCTTGTTTCCATAACAAAAAATTTATTTTCCATAGGTTTCTATTTCTTTCCATTTTATTTTCTGTCTGCAGCATACTGTGGGACTTTGTACTGCTTTTTATATATAACACTATATTACAATTCAGACATTGTGAATAAAGTCACTCAAGTATACATTTTGAGAAAGATGGGTTTCTTGTGCAGCAGGTGTCTAGTAAAACATGTCCTTGGTAGCAAAACAAAGTTAAATCCTACATTGAGAGGTAATGGTGACTATTTATCTACCTACCTACCTACCCATCTTTGAAGAATAACTTGATATGACAATACAGTCTTATTTTGAAGGGTCTATAGTAAGAAAAGTCTTACTTTGAATACACGTTAAAAATAAATTGACCACAGGAAATTAAGAGTATGTAAATAACAATTCTATTATAAAATTGAGTGGAGGAGTGATCTTCTCTAATAAAAGTCAATGAAAAATGCTGCTGTTGACTTTTTGGACTGATGCATTAGAATCAGTAAGTAATTCAAACACTGGGAGGTATGTTTCATTTCCAAATGGAGAGCAGCTTTATAGAAAGAGCATATTCTTCATCCCATTTTCTTTCAAGCGTTCTTCTTTTTGTTTAGTTTAAAGCCAGAATGATTTCAAAAGATAAAATTCTTTATATTCATTCTCAAATAAGCCACTGCTAATGTTATTCTGGAAGATTAACATTCACTGGAGTCTATGCCGTAGGCAGTGTATAATTTTACATTTATCTTTATTACATGCATAGTTTTCAGCATAACTTCATTCTCATTTGAAGCTAAACTTTACTGGACCCTTTTCATTTAAGATGCAAGATACCAAAGCAGATGCTTGATTATAGAGAAAGCATAATTGGTGTCCCTGATTCATATTATTGCTGTTTACAATTTTAAAATAATTTAATACTTTTTGCCAGCACTTCATAGATTTCACATTCAATTTTAGGAATGTTTGCAAGGAAGGCTAATTGTGTGTATGAAATAAGTCCTAAAACACCCTTCAGATCATATAGAAATAGGAAGATTTCATATCAGTAACGAAATCCCATTTGTAATTGTATTGACAAGGCATCATGGGAAGGTGGTTATTTATATCAAGAGGAATCCATAATCCATTGCTTCTTTAAAATGTCTGGCACTAAGACCCATAATTCTGTTAAATAGCCACATAATAATTAACATAATTCCCAATAACGTTAACTCATTTTGTTTTTTTTTTTAAAGGTTTGTATTGTTAATTTGTAATTTTCCTAACCAATATCCTTATGAGATGATGCTTACTAGAAAAACATGTGTATTGTACCACAGTGTTTGTTGAATGAAAAATATGGAATGTGTTTATTGTGCTAATCCTCCTATGTACCCTCTTACAGCTGTGTAGCCCTCAGTATTATGGCTAAGTCAAAGAACCACAATGGAGGGACCCATTATAATATGGGCTAGAGGGGAAAATATAGTGTTTCCAGACAAACAGTCTTGGGTTCCAGTCTGGGATCGGCTACGCCTTAGTTGGGGACATTGGGCAAGCTATTTCCTTCTCCATGAAGCTCAATTTCTTCATATATCAGGGTGGGGGAGCAGATAATACCTATCTCATTAGTTGTTCTGAGATTGAAGAAACGACCTTTGTGAAGTTCTTGGCATATAATGATGCAGTGACTGTTATCTTTACCTTTCTTTCACTCCTCTGGCTCTCTGGGATTTTCCCAGGGTCTTATTCCAATAACAACTTACGGGAGGGAAAAAAACTAGATTCAGATATTTTTTGGAAAGTATTATCAAAACTCACCCTTTTCCATTGTATTTTTCAGCTCAATTCAACCTTCCAAAACTGGAACTACACTGTTTATGTGGTTAATATCAGGTAAATGACAGAGTGAATGACTTGAGAAGTAAAAAGTAGTGTCTCATTTAATGCTACTCTTCATCGCTGTGATTATACCCCACATACCTGATACAAATACACACATACACAATATTCATAGTCTTTCTAAAACAACTCTATGTCATTTCTCTGCACAAAAATCTTCAATGCTCAGCAATTGGTTTTAATTTTTTTTATCATGGATCCCAATCTTTAAAAAATATTAGTGTATATTCCCAAAATATATTTGTGATTTTAAATAAATTTGTGTATGTATATTACTTAACCAGTATAGGTTATAAATATATCACAAATTAAAAGAAGACAATCATATATATATAGAAGTTCTGTTAGTTTCATCTCATGCCCCAGTGAACCATCGATATAGCACCCCAGTTTGGAGACTGTTTTTCTACAAAATAAGACATCTATAATCTGCAACCTAGCTTTTCAAAAATATCTTTATTCCATTTGAATATTTTAACTGCCTAGCCAATAGTATATCATCCACATACCCTCCTCTGTGCCTTGTTTTCACAGTTTTAAATTAGTTTTTAAAAGTGTATTTCATTAACCCTAAACATATATCCTGTGGACCCAAGAGATGTTATGAGTTAACACAGAAAGAAGAATCACAGGTTGAATTTGCTCAAGAAGTACATTCTTTTTTTTTTTTTTAAAGATTTATTTATTTATTTATTTATTTATTTATTTATGAGAGAGAGAGAGAGAGAGAGGCAGAGACACAGGAGGAGGGAGAAGCAGGCTCCATGCCGGGAGCCCGACGCGGGACTCGATCCCAGGACTCCAGGATCACGCCCCGAGCCAAAGGCAGGCACCAAACCGCTGAGCCACCCAGGGATCCCCCCAAGAAGTACATTCTTAAACTGAAACAGATTTCCATATATCTGAATATCTCAGATTATTTAGTATAACAAACATGGATTGTGAATCTTGAAAAGAAAGGAAGGGTGTACAGCTACCAAGCTTATTTGACAATGGAGTCATTTGGTTTTGAGCATATAAAAAGAACTGGAACCTCAGGACACACATTTGGAAATACTGGTTTAGGATGTTCACTTTGCCTCTTTCTTTTACCTCCTTAAATTTTGTTGTTGATGATGTGGCAGATGAGGTTGATAATGAATACACATATCTGTATTTGTAGTTTTCATCTGAGCATGGGAGAAGACAAGATTAAAGTCAAGAGAAGCATTGTGAATGATCAAAGGTAACGCTGACAAAGTCTTACAGAAATTGTAACATCCTTTTTCTAGCTCTCTGTTTTGACTGTCTGGTAGAGAAATGAAAATAATGAGATAGGAGAGATATATTTTAATTAGGTAGCAGTTTTAAGTTATTTCTATAGCACTAGCACACTAGTTTTTTTTCTTGTAGTTAAAACCATCAAATAGACTGGATGGAGACATTACATATGAAGAAAAATAATTCAGAAGTAGAACATTTTAAATGTATGAGTTCTTATTTTAGTATTTATAGTTTATTTATGATAATCCATTACATCTTAATTGAAATTTCAAAAAGAGCATTAAAGGGAAAAAAAAGATAGTTATAACTTTAAGTAAGTACTTGTGTATAGAAGCATCTAATAATATGGGTAACAGCTAATTTTCGGAAGTCTATTTTAAAATT
Organism: Canis lupus baileyi; assembly: GCF_048164855.1. Taxonomy (NCBI): domain Eukaryota; kingdom Metazoa; phylum Chordata; class Mammalia; order Carnivora; family Canidae; genus Canis; species Canis lupus. Next base: position 34,937,387 of record NC_132838.1, read on the forward strand.
GATATCAGGACCATGACTTATGCAGGCAGGTAATTTAACAGATCTATCCACCATATAGAATCAGTTGGCATAAAGGCCAGCTGTTCAGAATGCTGTATAATTATAATTGTTTAAAAACAATTTAAACTCCCAAATGAAATAAATTTAGTTGTGTTCAGGTCGTCTATCACATTTCCAAAGGAGAGAAAAAAAAGTTGAATAGTAAATGTTCATGTCAGTCTTGCTTAATTTCAATTGACCGAATAGATTTTACAGATTTACAGCCATGATGATGGAATATACTTCTTTTCAGATGGTATATTCTTACTAAGAGAAAATAAAAATAGAATTTTTTAAATAAATTTATTTTTTATTGGTGTTCAATTTGCCAACATATAGAATAACACCCAGTGCTCATCCCATCAAGTGCCCCCCTCAGTGCCTGTCACCCAGTCATCCCCAACCCTGCCCATCTCCCCTTCTACCACCCCTAGTTCGTTTCCCAGAGTTAGGACTCCCTCATGTTCTATCTCCCTTTCTGATATTTCCCACTTATTTTTTCTCCTTTCCCCTTTATTCCCTTTCACTATTAAAAATAGAATTTTATATGAGAGTTGGCCAGAGAGTTTTTTCTTTTTTTTTCTTTTTCTGTTTAATAATAGAGAAGCAGATGTGTTTAAGTTATAATTGAAACTTTTCTAATATATATTCAACAGACTGGCTTGGACCATATGATCAGGGAAATTTGTTTTTATCTTCATTATTCCTTGTCCTTTGTGATCTGAAGAATAGAATAATTATTTTAATACTATATTCCTGATGGTGATTGGTCACCCGTCACCTGAAGGCCACCTGGTCACCTGAAGGTGATCTAGCCTTTACTGCTAGATCATATTGATTCTTTGCCACACATTTTGTCTAACAATTGGGGCAGACCTAGTTTGGGGTGTCACCAATGCTATATCCTCCTCAGGAAGTCAATATTGCCCTTTTAGTGCACCTACTGTGACTCTTTTACTACCCAGTAACACTAAAGTCCGCCATCATTAGTAGATGTCAGTACCTCAGAAACTCTTGCTTGAAAAACATTTAAATTCATAGAATCTCAGTTTTCTATCTGTCAAACCAATAAGTAACTTCACAGAAAATTATAGGGAAAGGGAACCAAGGCCATGTATATGGGAAAGTACAGATGTTTAGTTTTTCTTGGTATAAATCTTTGTTTTAAAATTTTTTTAATTGCTTAAAAGCCTGTTTTAAAATTTTTTAATCATTTCAAAATTGTTTTAAAATGTATTCTTAAAATAATGTATTCTTATAATAGTCTTTTTCTCCCTCTCTTTTTTCTAATATCTATGGCTCTGATACTCGTTGATGAATCTTTATAGTCGCTCATAGTTTTTCTCTCAAAAACCGTGACTACTAGTTTTACACACAGACTTTTTCTTTCAGTTTGGTTGTAACACTTAACATAGACCATAACCTCAGATAATGCTATCATCTTCTATTGCCTAGACAGATAGGAAACCAAAGCCACAGAAACGGGTTTATTCAAATAAAGGATGATTGATGGTAACAGCTGATGAAACTTTGTGGAACCATAAACTAGTTTCAGTTTTCAGGACAAGAGAGGAAAATACAGAGATAAGACCTGTGAAAATGCATGGCCATTCTTGAATTGCTGAATTTGGGTATTCAGTATTATCACAATACATTGTACTCATTGTGTTCTCAATATTAAAGAGAAGTAAAAGGTCATGTTCCCAACACTAAGTTCTCAGTAACTGGAGTAGCAAAGCTTATCTTCCAACAATAATTTAATCAAAGGATACTTTCCCTAGGGCATTTACAAAATTGGGAAATTATCACAGCTCACCATTATATTTACATCTATGTCTCACTCAACTGAAAGTATGATTTATATGTGAACCCTGAGTAGATCATTTTTGAGATAGCTTTTCAGACTGAATTATGAGAACAGCTCAACACTTTAAGATTAGCACAGATATTCAGAAGAAAAAAAAATGGGAGCTCTTCTTTAATTTTACCTAATCTTGAATAGCATAGGTTTCATTTTGTCTTTCTTCTTTTAGCACCACAAATATATCAGTAGTCTATTTCATTTTTGTTAATACCTACATAACTTTATAAATAAAATATGCTATGCCTCTCTACTGGCAATACTTATTTCAAAAGCAGTGCTACTACCTTGATTTTGGCAAATTTTGATTTCTACTCTTGAGTATAGCTATGATTACAGTGAAATAGAAAATTATATTATTTCAAAATGTAGAATGAAAACAAATTTTTTTAGAATGAAAAACTTTGATGGGGCTTTTAGGGTACATCTCTGCTTCTCATAGAAATATTTTCTTTTTAAAGACATTCAGGGGCAGCCAGTCTGTAAACTTCTGTAATATCCCCTTCAATCACCATGTATATTTTAAGTATTTATTTTGTACCTTTTCACCATACAGCATACTTGCAAATGCTTCCTGGTGATAGAAAATCATTATCACAATTCTGGAGATATTTGTAACACATTTGTAGACAATAAGACCCTTAATAATTTTAAAGTCAAATGATTAGTTTAGTCAGATTTGTTGGAATTTAATTTTTCTAAAAAAATTTTTTTTTGGCTACAAAAAAACAATGAGGAATTAACTATTAAAGTATGGCCCTTTCTTGCCTATATACTATATATAAGTATTACTTAACATATTCCTTAAAAGATATGAGGTGATATGATATGATATGATAGAATTATACATGTGATATCCTGTATAAGCTATTCATACTGAGATATTTTTAACATTACAATTTGTGCAGTGACAGGAGTCTTTGAGTGCCTTGGCCTATTACTCCACTCTCAATGTTTCATGGTCGGTCGTCCCTCTTACTACCATATCCAAGTGTTCTGTTTTTCCACCAAAAAAAAAAAAAAAAAAAAATCAACCACCCAGTCAGCAGTTCTAACAATTATATCTGAAATGCTTTTCTAGGTTGGTGATTTGGGCCCTTCTAGTTTACAATGCTACCAACAATCCCAATTTAGAAGGAAAAGACATTCAACAGAAGCTCTTAAAAAATAATGAATCCCTGGATGAGGGCCTGAGGCTGTATGCAGTGAGTGTGAAACAACTGGGTAAGTGCATTCAATTTTTTATATGTATTTAATATAACCATTCAGGTTTAATTGAAGCAGCAACAACAGTATTTTTCCTCTTTGTATTGTTTGCTTATTTAAGACTATTTTTTTCTGATGATGAAATTCATCATATTGGTGGCATAGTAACAAAGGGGTGACGTGGGTAATATAAAAGATATCAACACCTATGAATCTAAGGGAATCAAAGAGGCAGAAGAGAATTTATACTTGATTTTGGGGACATATTCTAGAAATACTAAGAATTTGAGCAAAGTGCCAGGAGTCTTAACCAGAATTAGCTTCAACTTCAGAAATGAAGAGTGGATATATGTATGTATGGGAACTCTAATGAGGTAAATCTTAGAAAAGGCAATTTCTTATTAGAAAACATCTCCTTCTCTTATGTTTTCTATCTTTATTAATGATATCAGTGTCTTCAGAGGAATAAGCCAGAATTCTGGGAATTATCCAGGATTGAGAGTTAGTTCTTACGTAGACACCATTCATATCCTGAACTCCATCCACACACATGATACTGCTTGTACCACCTCAGACTATGCTGTGTTCCTTTATGCTTCTCTGTCTTGCCCACACTGCTCTTCTGGACTTTCACCATTCACCTGCTTATCAAATCATTGTTTTAAAGATAGCCCAAAGTCATCTTTTCTGTGATGTGTTCTATGACATCATCATGTATCAATAGGAATCATTGCCTTGGAGCCTCTACTTCATGCTGTCCTGATACCTAGAGCACTGGACAAATTAGAAGACCATAGTATTAGACTGGACTTTCTTATGGATATTATCTTTAAATAGAAATCTTCTCTGACTTGAGAACACCTGTTAGTTTCTTTTAACACCCTCGCTTCCTACCTTCCCTAGCATCCAGCACATTCCCTAGCACTTAAATACTTGAAAAAATAAGTGAATGAGATTTGATGGAAATATTTTGGAAAAGTTAATGATCACAAATATGGACAACAAAAAGTGAAGTTATTCTAATGTTACATGATTATAACTATTGATTAAGCATATTAATAGAGATCAAGAGAAAACTTTGACATTTTCCTTATGCACACTCAGGAGGCTAATGTGAGAGAAGCAAGTATTCCTCAGTCTCTAAGAGGCTGATTCCAACTGAAGCCAGAATCCTGATGTAATAAAGAAGCAGGCATCCCTGCTTCTATGAGAAACTACCCATATGTAATGTGTCCACCACATACACAACTACAGAGAACTCATAGAGGTGGCGAAATACGAATCATTGCTGTCTTCACTATCATGAACAGTTTCTGAGCCTCTGTGAGAAAGTGCTTGCTTATTAACAAATGGCATTTCTTTTTTTTTAAATAAAGATTTTATTTATATACCCACAAGAGACACAGAGAGACAGAGAGAGAGAGGCAGAGGGAGAAGTAGGCTCCATGCAGGGAGCCTGACATAGGACTCGATCCCAGGTCTCCAGGATCACCCCGCGGGCTGAAGGCAGCACTAAACCTCTGAGCCACCCGGGCTGCCCAACAAATGGCATTTCTTGAGGCTTGGGAGAGTCTACATGCTTCCTGTCACAAAAAATGTCTCCGCGAGGAGGTAGCTTGACGAATGGTAGGTTAGATGTAACAGGGAAGCTTTGTGAGGGCCGGCTGGACTCATCTCTGTCCTAGGAGCCTGCAGAATCCCAGAAAACTCTCTTGCAGACCTAAACATATAATTTATGCTACTTAATTTAGGTTCTATAATTTATTGTTTTTCTGCAGGTATGCCTATGAGGAAAAGTTTATAGCAATTGAAAATATTAAGGCCACATCCTGATAATGTTAAGACTCAGAATGTAGTTGGGAAAGTTCTTTAAATGTTCAACTGGTGACTGTAATACCAGTTCCCAATAGTCTGCTATAACTTGCTATTCCTCAGTCCAGGAATAATACAATTTTGTTGTCATTAATATATTGCTTTTATTTGGATATTTTTAAAATTGTGGAATCTGAGTTATTTATGTCATGACACTTGCCCAGAAAGTTTTCCAACAACAGATGGGATGATTTGAGGGTGAAGGCATGTGTGAGAGACATGTGATGCTGGTTCATGGGTCTCCTTTTGCCATTCCCCCAGCAAACTTCCAGGCAGAAGATGCTTTCAGAACAGGTGGAAATTTTTCCATAAAATATGCTTGCAACTCAATGACAACAGGATTGATGTATTATAGGCTTTCCTTTTTGGAAAAAGATCATATTACATTTTGAATTTTTCAAGATCATCATTGTATGTAGTGTTTATTTTTTGAATAAACCTTTATTTTACTAATTTTAGCTACTAATGATTTATGTTAGAATAATGATATATGTTTCATGATGATACTCCCATAAGTATGACTTTGATTTGGATAATTTTTATATCCGAAATGTACTTAAATGCTTATTTTTCCTAATTTCTAAATGTTTACCAATTCTGAACATAAAACAACTAGTATCTTAGTATTACATGAAATAAATACCTGAGTACCAACATTGTCATTTTGCTCCCTCTTTCACTTCTAACTTCAAAGAATAGATTAACATTTCCATGTCGGTTCTTACTTCCACATAGGTTTGTGTCCTGCTGATGAGGATCCCAAAGGCTATCATTGGCCACTCATCCCACCTTCTGTATACAACCTTCCCTGTCCAGGAAAGCAGGGCTTTTATGCTTCACGGACATGGTAATGCTTTTAATTGAATCTTGCCAGTAAAGCTCCACATTATCTACCTTCCTGGGTTACACAGGCTGCACAGTAGTTCCCACCAATTGTATATTGATTGGAAAGTCTGTGAATACTTAAATCATAGACTTCATGGAGGGTAAAAGATAAGGCAGGTAGGGTACCAAGAAAACCCTTTTTACTCCAAGCACCATGCTATTTTAGCCTTCTACAAAGAAAGAGGAAGAAGTCTGGAAACCACAGGGTGGGTCTAGAGCAGAGCACTTTGTATAAGGATGAACGAACTAACTTACAGCTTTGTAACATGCATCGGAAATTCCAAAACTTTTGAACAATTTGGAGTGGTTATTGTTGGAATGAGAAGAGGCAGAAAAAGAGGGAATAAATACAGAATCCATGTTAGGGCAGACTGCTAATGGAGACTGTCAGGGTGTAGATTTTCCATGTGTTTACCTCAGAGACAGGTTGATTGCAGAGGATTCACTGATTAGCAAGTGAGACCCAGCTCTTCACTCTCTACCTCACCCCCTGTTAGAGTTTTCTCATGGGGGTGGTGAGATCAGAAATGGAAACTGCCAGAACTTTGCACATTCTGCTGTGTTTGACATATGGTAGGGAGTAAAGAGGGGAGAGTTACTGATCGTAGTTTGAAACAAGGCTCTACCTCTTCCTAGCTGTGAGACTTTGGAATATTCTTTGATTTCTCGAAGTCTTTTTTCCTCACCTTTGAAGTGTGTATTGTGATCTGCTTTACAGTTATATGAGATTAAAATCAGATTTTATCAAAGTTCTTAAAGAGGTATTTGATCCATGTTACTGAACACTTTAACCTTAGTAACCTGATGTATCCTAGCTTAGAACACATACTATTGCTGGTATAATATTATGTTTCTAGGATGCATGGCACCTGATTTTTTTCCTATAAGAATTCTTAGTGGGAGTTTTATTTCAATATATTACAATTTTATTTTCAAAAGAAATTTACATAGATATCAAGGCAAATTCTCAAACATATTAACTAATTTTGTCAGTTATACTGTCATTTATGCCAAATATTTGAAATACCTTGTTTTGTTCTGTAGTTATCGTGACCCTGCCAACACATCTTTGGCTTACTGGGGGCCTCCTGATATCTCCAACTGTTCAAGTAAGTGAGCGAGCAATTTTTCTTCAGTTCTCACAGGCAAAGTGAAATGATTTCATAGTTTTCATCCTCTTGAGATATATTCTTCTGCCATACGATAGCCATTGTAATATTAAAAGCTAAGCAAGTGATTGTTTTACATAAGGTAGAAAATTCTTTTTTTCCCAATTCTAACTTTCTTGTATATTCTGTTGGAAATTAAAAACAGACAATTTTAGAGAAGACGTAATATATAAATAAATATGTATAAATTAATATTAATATTATGTTATTTATTCATTTGAGAGAGAGAGAACAGGAGCCAGGAAGAGGGGCAGAGGAAGAAGCAGATACCCCCTGCTAAGCAGGGAGCCAGCCATGGGGCTCGATCCTAGAACCCAGGGATCATGACCTGAGCCGAAGGCAAATGCTTAACCGACTGAGTCACCCAGGCGCCCCTAGTTGTGTATTATTTTTAAAAAGCAGATATACACTTATTTTTTGTGATTCTGGGGACATTTCTCTTAGAACTATATATGATTATTGGTCACTCCAAAGTTGGGACTATGAAGTGGAAATATTATAGTATGTTTTGGATTCCTGAACTATTCAAAATTTTGTGTGTTCTTTTTTTTGTCTTTTTTTTTTTTTTTTTTTTTTAGGGGAAGTAAATGAAGTGGCCAACCAGATTTTAAATTTAACTGGTGATGGGCAAACCTTAAATTCAGCCAATATCACCAGCATTGTAGAGCAGGTGAAAAGGATTGTGAATAAAGAAGAAAATATTGATATAATGCTTGGTTCAACTTTAATGACTATATTTTCCAATATCTTAACCAGTCCGGACAGTGACTTGCTTGAGTCTTCTTCTGAGTGAGTATTTTTTTTTCTTCTGGGGAGTAAAATTTATTTGGATACATGTTATGTAATTTCTATTATCTGAATGCATGGTGGGCAGCTTTCATCATTTAAATATCCAGAAAATCTCTGAATATTTCCCAATATCATTCACAAAGTGAACTTCAAAGTTGTCTATTTTCTTTCTTGAGAAAAATAATTTACAAAATGATTAGGATTGTCCATCTGGCAAGATACGTAAATAGCCCCAGAAAAACATAATCAATATGTCATTTCTCATCTGAAAAAATGTTAATTGGAATTAATTCACAAGATAAGCTACTATATATATTAGCATAGGATACTTTGCTGGCAGAGGAGACACTTAGCAAACGTTCAGCTCACATCTTTTAGGCACAACTTTGTCACTGTAAGTTCTGTCCTATGGACTGTGACAAAGATATGCCACAGCTGTGTGATCCTTATACTTCAGGAATGAAAATGTCCAGGGTAGGTGAAATGTACCTGTTTTTACACAATTAGTTTGCATCCAGTTATTTCATTTAATATGTTAATATTTCTTCTGTTTCCTTCCTATCCACCAAATTTCTTCAATAAAAATTTTATATTTGTTAAAATGTGTTTTTTAACTTACCTTATCTACATAATAATTACAAACTTTTTTCATAGTGTCTTAGAGTTAAAATAAATGCTTTGCCTCATTATTTTCCTTCTCACTCAGTTATAAAATAAGGAAAGAGAGGTTAAGAGGTAAAAAACGGTATTTGTTTAGAGTGATTTAATTGTTGATTTTCCTTAAAGCATAATATTTCTCTTGAGGATGCATTTATCACTATCATTCTGTGTTTTAACTGATACTGCGGTTTGGGGTAATTTTGTTGGTATTCATGTTAAGGTCACAAAATATAAAGGCAATTTTACCTGATCTGTATTTTGTCCTGCAAGTCACATGTTTATAAGTACATAAAACATGTTAATTAACAATGGTATTGTTATTTCTTTAGAGCTTTAAAAACAATTGATGAATTGGCCTTCAAGATAGACCTAAATACCACATCACGTGTGAATATTACAACTCGGAATTTGGCCCTTGGAGTATCATCCCTGTCCCCAGGGACAAATGAAATCTCAAATTTTAGCATTGGTCTTCCAAGCAATAATGAATCCTATTTTCAGGTAATGAGCCAGTGGTTTCTTTAGTTTTAAGAAATAAAAGAGATTAGAGAAATAAAAACTATCTGATCGCTTGCCAGTTACTACTTCAAGATCTTGGTCCACTGGTTGCAGGCAGGTAGGTCAGAACACTGGCTAAGGTTAATAGTAGCAGTAATCACAGGTATATAGATGCTGAGAGGAGGTATTCTTTTAGAGCCTGGGTGATGGGGTGGTCTGCTTACCCTCTACAAGGGGTGATAGTGGAACTAAGTGTTAAACCATCGGTGGGAACTACCCCATTGACAGTGGTGGGAGGAGATCAGTTCAATCAGAAGAAAAGGCTTAAATAAAATGTTTTTTAAAAGGGGGGGAGGAGCACCTGGGAGGCTCAGTGGTTGAGCTTATGCCTTCTGCTCGTGACCCCAGGATCCTTCAGGTCGTGACCCCAGGATCTGGGATGGAGTCCACATCGGGCTCCCCACAGAGACCCTACTTCTCCCTTGGCCTGTGTCTCTGCTTCTCTGTCTGTGTCTCTCATGCATAAGTAAATAAATTTTTTTTTTTTTAAAGAAAGGGCTTTATTAAGGACCCAGGTGGGAAGAAGAAGTGTCATGTATTCAACCGTGCCAGTGGTTTTCAAATTGCATGATAACACCTGGAGGACATGTCAAAACAGATTGCGGGGTACCATCCCAAGAGATTCTAATTTAGTAGGTCCTAGGTGGATCTCCAACGTTTGCACTTGGAACAAGCTCCCAGACATTGCCAATTCTGCTAGTCTTTGAATGGCACTCTGAGAACCAGTGGCATGAAGCTGGGGAATGGTAGGCAGTGATAAGGCTGGACAGGTTCATGGAGAGCCTCTCTGATCTGTGGAAGTGACCCTTCAGCAAAGATTTTTCAAGTTCCTACTGTATGTTAGTGCTAACCATGGGGGCAAATTAAATGATCACAACACCATCCTAGGTGTGGGAGAGCACACGAAGGCATGTACTACTTCTCCACTGTGGAGATAAACCAAGATAAAATATTTTAAAATCTGGTTGAAAGGAAGAACATTTCTCTGCTTGAGAGTAGGGGCTCTTGTGGAAATTTCTGTTTCACATTCAAGAGTGAAAATTTGGTCATGAGCCTCAGTCTCATTCCAAGTCCACTTGCAGGAAGACACTTTTTAGCCTCCTTGGTGGGTTCTGGAAAAGTGATATCCAAGAGTATTCATAAAGCCTCAGTTGTTTCCTCTGTGCAGAGATGCTCATTCTCAGCATCAGACTAATTAACTCTAGTCTTTTTTTCCCCTGCTTTGTAGTTTTCTGTCACTAGGTGTTTTGAGAAAAGCTCAAAATCTATTAATTGTAAATCTACATCTTATACTTGAAAATGTTAACTGATTAGTCTGTTTCTCAATTTGCCTTCATTAAAATCCATGTGTCTTCCATGTTTTTCCATGTTTGCAAAACTCAGACGAGATACAGGCTTTTGTGTGTAGGGATTCATTCAGGAGGGCAGTGACTCCAGTAGGGGTAAATAAAGTGAAGCCCTGGCCCTAGCTGAGTAGTTGTTCTCCTGCCTTGTTCAGTATGTGGAGTAGTTATCATTGCAATTTGTCTTTACTTGACCAGTGTATCTCTTTGTGTGTGACAGATGGATTTTGAAAGTGGACAAATGGATCCATTGGCTTCTGTAATTTTGCCTCCAAACTTACTTGAGAATTTAAATCAAGAAGATTCTGTGTTAGTTAAAAGAGCACAGTTTACTTTCTTCAATAAAACTGGACTCTTCCAGGTATGGGTTCATTAAATTATTTTTCAATTGCAAATTGAGTTTCCTTGCTCAAAAAATAAAAATAACAGTTTGGATTCCTTGAAAATATATCAGGAGGCATAGAGAAATTAAACTACTGGATCTTCAAATATGAAAAATTGTAACAATTATTTAAGCATTTTATTTCAGGTAATTATATGCATATTACAGGATGTGCTCATGTAGGTTTTTAAACTAAATATTAGATTAAGACTTACATGGTACAATTAGGAATGGAATTTGTGGAGAAGTAACTATCTATTATTCCTTTTGTTAAATATTTTATGCTCTCCAGCAATTTAGACCTTCAGAGTCAAAGAAATTGTGTGCCAAAGGAAAGGTATGGTTTTTGTTTCTGTTTTTTTTTTTTTTTTTTTTTTTTAATTCAGCAGGAAGCACTGTTTACATAATGAACAGCATTCTTGGCTTTAATCAGTTTTCCCATTAATATTTCACATGACCTTTGGCCTTCACACATCCCCAGAGTGGGGTGGCATTGTGCTAAGCACATATTGTCATTTTTATTGGCATCATTTTTAGATATTAGAAAGTCCACTGCCAGCAAATACTGGTGACCTCTGATTGCCTTTGAAAGTGCAACCCAATTCAGAGAGTTTCACTGAGCCCTTTTTAAAAAATAAAAGTTATCTATTAAATTAAATACACCAGTATATATTAAACAATGCCATCTGTATAAGAGAAAATAGCCAAGTCTCAAGGCCAATAGAATTGCTTCTAATTCATTTACAGAAGCATGGCAAAGAAATACCATGAAATCATTTACAATAATTGTAAAATGTTAAAGTTTTTTTCAGCATATGTTTTAGAAACAAGCTACATAAAATCTTTATGTAAATTAAGAACGTAATTGCTAAGTAGTCTGAAGGATTTAGTAGCTATAAACAGGTAAAACGACATTTATTAAAATTATCTGAGGCTTACAGCGCCACCTTTAAAAGCAAAACAGAAATGCAGTATGTATCACAAAAATGTGACTGGTGATAGAGGAGGCTTTGTTCAGAGAAGTTGAGCCCAGCAGGGAGGGGGTGGGAGAAGGGTTAGAACTATAAGAATCTGACATTGTTTCATCTTGAGTCTGTCTTCTGCGCACTACCTTTCCCTTCTCCCTCAGCATCTCCCAGTCACCATATTATTATTAGGAAACATATGTTTGGTTTTTAAAGTAAATTAATAGCAGAATCAAAAGATTTTAAGGGTTCTATGGTAAACTCCTAACTTAGTGAATAAGATATGAGTATTTTTTTAAAAAAAAGACAGGGTATCCATAAGCCATTACCAACTTTGTTGAGCATGATCACAAAAGTAATGAAAAACTATATTCTGAATGCTGAGATTTATTTGGCATGTAAGAAATCCTATGATTATTCCCAAATAACTGATTATAAGCTTCAATAGAGAAGTGCAGGTAGTTTGACAAGAAAAGCACAAGGGAGGAAGAAGTAAGAGATGGTCTTGCTGAGAGACATACTGTTGGCCCTAGTCATTTTTTGAGCTCGGGATTCACTGATTTGATTTCCTGACAACCTTGTCTCTGAAGGGGAAGCTACCGAGGGTGGCAAGTATACAATCACAGAAGGTAGAAGTTCTGGTTGGGGGTGCCTGGGTGGGGCAGTTGGTTAAGTATCTGACTCTTGATTTTTGGCTCAGGTCACCATCTCAGGGTCATGATCTCAGAGTCATGAGATTGAGCCCCTCCTCAGATCTGAACTCAGCATGGAGTCTGCATAAGACTCTCTCCTTTACCCTCTCCTTCTGTGCAATCCCCCCTCCCCGCAGCCATCATGCTCATGCTCTCTCTCTCTCTTTCTCAAATAAATAAATCTTAAAAATAATTTTTAAAAAAGCTGTAGTTCTGGATGGGACCTTCATCTAGTAGAATTACATTTAGTTGTAAGTTACTAAACACATCAGGCTGTTGGCATGGATATTAAATTTTTTTTTAATTTTCACACTGTATTTCTTTATGTTTTTCTAACAGCAAACAACTTCATCTGTTTTCTAGGGCAGGGAAATGATCTAATTGTTTTGTGGCTTTTTATGAGTATATTATTTCTGGGTTCACATTGTTTCAGATGTTAACTGGCTGACATCAGCCCATAGCAATCAAGAGTAGGTATTATGAACACTGCCTTGCAGCATTGGCTCATAATGTTCCCTCAATGTATTTATTATAATAAGGGAAATAGCAAAGCTCTTTCAGGAAAGCCGGCAATTTGATTTTATAAACAGGATGTTTTATAATTGAAAATCTTAAATGTAAAAAGTGCTGACAGTTTGCGTGTTTGGGAACTCCCAAATCAAATAAAAGGATACTTCTGATGAATAATCCACTTTTTTTTCTTTAAAAGGATGTAGAAACCAAGAAAGGCACCTTAGTGAGTTATGTGATGGCATGCAGTATTGGAAACATTACTATTCAGGATCTGAAGGATCCTGTTCGAATTAAAATCAAACACACAAGAAGCCAGGTAAGAAAATGCTACAGAGAACAATGGAAAAGAGGCAAACTATTTCAGAGAAGTATGAGGCCTTTTTGTTCCCTGACACAGTAAGAATTTTATTTTACTGGCACTTTTTTTGAGGGGAGCAATTTTCCAAAAAGGGGAGAACAGTTAATCAGGTCGGTACTGTAGTATCATGTTAAATATTGGCAAGTGGGGAGACTTGTCCATCTAGGGTTCAGTCATGAGAAGAATGAGAGTGAGGAGGACAACCTCTTTTGAAGGAACAACATATTGCTTTGAGAAATCAGATGCAGTTGCACAATCCTGCCGTTAAAAGTTTGTGGGTTTTTTTTTTTTTTTCAAGTCAGAAATTCCTGCTACTGGGAAAGCAGAAGGGAAATAGGCCAGGATGGACTTCTTTTTTTGAGAGGTTAGCAGTTATCTAAAATCTTGGCACATGTTGCTTTTTTGTTGCTTCATTGCCCTTGCTATCGTCTGTTTATTTGATAAAATTATACAGGGCTTCTCATGGTCCCAGGTAAGGCCAGGCACAGGCTTTCCCCTCCTTGACGGAGGGCCCACTTGTGATTCTCCCATTTATTAGGCAGTCAGGAAGGCAGGCAGGAAGGAAGCTGGCTGATAAGAAATGAGGCTTGGAAGTTAAGTCATCTAAGAACTAGCCTTGATTTGTCACCGAGCCCTTTGAGACTTCCTTGTTCTACCCTTTGGCTTCCTTTGTTTCAACTCCTTAATGCATGAAGAATTTTTTTTTATTGTGGTAAAATATATAATATAATACTATTTTAACCATTTTTAAGTGTACAGTTCTGTGACATTTTAGTACATTTATGTTATTCTGCACACATTTTGCCATTCATCTCTGGAACTGCTTCATAGTCCCCAGCTGAAACTATGTACCATTATAGAGCAGCTCCCCATTTCCCCTCCTCGGGACCCCACAACCACCATTTTACTCTCCATCTCTATGAATGTAATATTTGAGGCGCCTGATGTAATTGACATCGTATAATATTTGTCCTTTTGTGACCTGCTTATTTCATTTGACATCATCTCTTCAAGGTTCATCCATGTTCTAGCATGTACCAGAATTTCTTTCCTTTTTAAGGCTAGATAATATGTATGCATAATACATATGTATGTATGTATATCTCCCACATTTTTTTATCCATTCATCCATCAATTAGTACTTTGATTGCTTCCACCTTTTGGCTGTTGTGAGTAATGTTGCTGTGAACATGGATGTGCAAATATCTGTCTGAAGCCCTACTTTCAATTCGGGGCACATACTAAGACATAAAGGATAAATTTGAAGATGAAGTGAAATTACAATATAAAGAGCTTTGATAAATGCTAAGAATATCATTTTATGGTGGTACAAAAATAGTAACCTTTAGGTAAATGGGAAGCACATTTCCTCATGAGGTTTTATGGTTGGTTTCCACTTGAAGTCTCTGTGAGAGGAGATCCTTCTGGACTGCCTGCCATTCTTAGGTTGTATCAGCATGACTAATACTGGTCTATTTCTTTGTGAAAACCTTAGCATTTTGACTCTTTTCCCATATTCAGATCCTAAGATTTTTCACTTATTTTAAACACAATTTCACATGTTTATTCTTATGTTAATATAGGCAGTGCCTCATCCCATCTGTGCCTTCTGGGATCTGAACAAAAACGGTAAGTTTTAAAATATTGGCTGTCTTAAGAACAACTGAATTTTAAACATTGTTAGACACCCCCGTTTCCTTTCATTCCACCCCAGCCAGAGTGAGTCACAGTGTAAGTGTGATGACAACTGAACTGCAAAGTTTAGTTTAGGTAGCAGAGGAAGTGAACCTAATTTCTGCAACTTTTTACTCATTGCAAGAAGAAATAAGTAAACTTGATTTTTTTTATACCAAACAACCTCTTTGATTTCAGATACAGTTGTGCATTTGTGTTGTTACTTTTAGATGAACATCAGTATATACTTACTTGATCTTATTCATTTAAGGACACCTCTGAGATTATTTGATTGTGCATGAGGCACACAATTTAGCATCCAACTTCCAGATCTCAGATTATGGGGAAAGCATATTAAAGGACTACAAATATAGAGGTGGTTATATACATATATTTTACTTGAAAGAAATGAACTGCTTCCAAAATGACATTGAACAATTAAGAGAAAATGGCAAAATTAAGGAATAAGTCATTAAGTATAAGGTATGCAGAACTCTTTGATGTGAAGGATGATCTATGAAACCTCCTACCTCTGCCTCCTGAGGGTCACCTTCCGTTGGGGATCCCCAGGGATATTATCATGGCTAAATCAAACCAGCACCGGTACAGTCTGCTTCTTGGTAGAAATGAATTCTGTGGGTGTCCAACCTCTGTTTTTGATATACCTTATCACAGCTAGGAAATTTTTTGTTGTTTGGTTTCTAGTTGCACAATTTTGACAAAGTGGATTTACTGGATACATAATTAAAAATGATATCACATTGCAGTGTTAAAATAATCTTTAAACCTATAAGTTGCTCATATTCCACATCCTACCATAAAAATTAGATAAAATGCATTCAAGGCATTTATAATAAGCTGCCACTGTGCATCATCGCTGTGTACTGAATAGCATGTTACAAGAAGGCAGACCTCTGTTTGTTCTCATGTCTTTATAAAAATAGAGGCTAACCTAAGGGAAAAAAATGCATTGATCTTCAGAGACTTCATTGGTATGTAATATATTTGAAAGGGGATACTCTTTTCATGGTAGTTTATTTTGTAATACATTAAAAGTTAAACTTGAATCAAACTTTTACAGGACCCCTGAGACACTTCAGTAGAATGCAGTTGAAAACCACTGACTAGATAATCTCTCGTTGCCAATCCAGTACTAACATTCTGTGATTCTGGGAATCTAAAAATTTTTTTTTGGAGGGGGCGGGAATCTAAATTATTCTAAGTATTGGCAGTTTTAAGTATTCTTAAAAGTATCTGTTTTACTGATAAACTGTAAGGCAGAAAAGACTAAGACGTATTTTCCTAAAGAAGATATCATCCATTATAGAAAAGGAACTGGCCTGCTGTTATTTTCACACTGTTTGTGGACTTCCTCTTACAGAAGGTTCTGGATTTTGGAACACGTCAGGATGTGTGGCACACAGAGATTCAGATGAGAGCGAGACGGTCTGCTTATGTAACCACCTCACACACTTTGGAGTTCTGATGGTAGGGGAGGAATTTCTAAACTCATTTTGAAATGATATAATTTGGGAAGGCATACTTCTTTTTGTAAGTCAGCCTTTTTAGACTGTGTTTTGGGAATTATTTCCTGATAATTGATATCTATATCTTGAATCTTTCTAACTAGCAGAGATCACATATATAAAATTTATAACAGGAATTATAAAAAAGAACCTTAGTTTTTTTTTCTCCAGTAGTATTAATAGCAATGATAAGTAATCCTGGAAACAAGAAAATCACCATGATATTCTTGAAAAGTTAAAGAGGAAGAAAATGTTGGATTTAACTAACATGGAGGGGAACTGTGAAAAGTCTGATAAAATGTTCTTGCATTATCACTCTTTAGATTGAATGTGACTTTATAGCAGATACTGCGCTAGGTGATCCAGCTGTCACCCAAAATGATGCACCACCGCCCTTGCCCTAAGAGCATGGCCTGTTAGAACAGACTAGGGTCTAAGACAGCATGAAGTCTTCAGGCCTGAAAGAGAAGTGATGGGTGTGACATGGGTCTCTTACCACTAGGCCTTCATATTAATCCTTTCTTTCCTTCTACCTTCCTTTCTTGCTTCCTTCTTTTCCTTCCTTCCCATGGCCCTAGTTTTATCTCATTATCCAGCCTATCCAACAGTTCTAGACAAAAATTAGATCACATAGACGTGGTTTTTTTTTTTCCATCCCACCAAATTTTCAAAAGCCATGCTCTATGCAACTTGTTTGAATTCATCCACAGACTTATACCTCTATCTTATATCTAATACACTGGTGTTTTTGCAGATACTTTTCTGGTGTGCAGTGCATCTTCCAGCTTGTAACATAGCTGTTGTTTCTGATATTTGGTATAGTTCCCAGGGATTAAACCACATTTGTTTTCCAATGATGATGGCAGTAATGTATGCTGAGAGAGTAAAGCCTTTTGAACATGGATTGCAGATACCATGGTTATGTTTATCCTCTCCCTTAGATCTTACCCCTACTTCCTGTAGTACTAAGCAGGAGCAGTAGGGGCTGTGGCATATGGCATTAGGCTCATGAACCCACTTGGCCATTGTCAATATGGGCATCCCATAAGTAATTTTCCTGACAGTCTACTGCATCATGCTCTGAGGGATAAAAAACTTGTCATTGAAAAAGGAAACAATCATAGCAAATAACTTTTTAACTTTCCCAAAATATAAATATTTTTCTTTCTGCCAGAGCATGAAAATGAACAATTAAACTGTGTTTTCCCTAAGAAAAACAAACAAACAAACAAAAAAGAAAAACAAAAACCTCTCAATTTTTAAAAAAGATTTTATTTATTTATTTGAGAGAGAGAGAGAGAGCGAGCGCTAGGGAAAGGGCAAACAGAAAGGGAGAGAGAATCTCAAGCAGACTCCACATTGAGGGCAGAGCATGATGCCAGGCTCTCTCTCCTGACCCTGCAATCATGACCTGAGCCAAAATTGAGTCAGATGCTTAACTGAGCCACCCAGGTGCCCCAAAATACTTTCAGTTTTAAATTTCATGTTCTCCTTTTTCCAAAAGTGACAGCAGACATTTTTTTTAAAAGCATTTACTTTGTATCTTTATTCATTTAGGTATATAAACTTTAGCTTAATTCATTTAACTATTTGAATTGTGTACATGTGAACACATGTATATGTATGCATGTGCACGTGTGTGTTTGAGCAGGATTATGTACTTTGTAGGTCTAAGATTAAATAAATAGGTAACAGTTAAGTATAGTTCCGTATACAGCAGTGGTTTACATGTAACCACAGTTTGGCTTCCCATTACTTTGGTTACTTTCTTCATACATTGTTTGAATTTTATTATGAATTTGTTACTGTGTATTTCTCTGTTGTCATTTTATTAAATAATTAGTTTTACATATATATGAACATATGCATTTTTTTAGTTCTATTCTTTCCATCTTGGTGCTCTTATTTTCTTTCTTTCTTTCTTTCTTTCTTTCTTTCTTTCTTTCTTTCTTTCTTTCTTTCTTTCTTTCTTTCTTTCTTCTCTTATAAGATTATATAGTACTAAGAGAAAAACTTTCCAGAATTTATTCTTCCTAGAGATGTCCCATTCCTCTTGGCTTTTCAAGACCACCAAGACTTTGTTAAGAGTTTTCATGCTTTACAAACTCTTTATTCACTTGTCACTTGTAAGATATTCCCAGAGTCTACATTGCCCTGTGGCACTTTTACCATATGAGAAGTTAAAAAATGCACCCCAGCCCCATAATTATATCTTCTAATCTACAAATGTATGAAGGATTTAATGTTCCCTGTTAACATTTCTTTATAGTAAAACTGATTTTAATACTTTTAACATTAGTACATTTTCATGTTGGCTAGATCAGAGGAATAAATATTTTCATATTCTTTGTTCTCTAAAAGTACAAAACAGCATGAGAGTTGTGTTTGAATGTGTAATAATAAACAACATTATTTTATTTAATTTACACTTTAAATTGTGATTTTAATTGTGGATTGCAAGTCTACCCCCTTGCTTAGATGGGAGCCATAGGTTTTGCAAGAGGTAATGACAAGTCACTTGTAGATTCCTCAAGACTTTCTCTGCTCCATGAAATCCTAGAGTAACCAAAATGTTGGTCAAGGTAACCCATCTATGAGTCCACTGGCGCTGACTTGAACCCCATCCCCAAGAAGGCTCCATTTTTGAACATCTGCATAATGGAGGTATCTTTTCTCCTCCAACCAGGATTGAGTAGATAGTCTTAGCTCAAGATTTATCCCTAACCCAATTCCCTACTTAAGAAGAAAAAAAAAGACTTTGCAATTTTTTTCTCCTTTTGCAAGTCTGCTTCTGCACAGTGAAATTAATACTTCATGTTAATATTCTAGAAAGTGTTTACTTCTTTCTATCCTACAACCTCTAACACTTTAAATGGTGCTCTTTCAGGTCTACAGAGGTTAAAATTTAAGGAAAAAAGTAACAAAAAAAGCTATGATCTAAAACTTTGTAGTAGCTTCATATTTATTTAAAAAAATAAATAAAGGCCACTCAACCCAATACATGCCAAGCTTTGAAATGACCATGGTTAAGATCCTTTGTACTACACTCAGAGGTCCCAGTCTCTGGCTGAGCCCTTCCTATTGGACATAGAAGCCAAAGTTTGCCTGAAGGCTCACATTGACCATGGTGGCCTCCATTTGTACTTGTGTCCCTAGCCCTGCAAATGTTAGGAATGGGCCTGATAATTTATTCTGCAAGGCAGTGACCTCCTCCCCAATTTCTGATGGGAGACCGACCCAGTGGTTTTGTTCCTCAGGCTATCCTGGTGTGCAAATAATTTAGATTACAAGGTAATGATAGAAAGCAACCTGCAACTCTCTCAGTAATGCTACACTTTTGCTTCATAGAATGATCTGCAAGAGCACAAAAAAATGAAATGCACTGTTGTTTTTAGCCCTAAGATGGAGCTAAGACTGTAAGTGCTAGCAATGAACTTTCTAATAAAATACCATTCCCATGAAAAGAGAGATTCTTAACAGCTACTTCCCATGTTTTATGCAGGACCTTCAAGGAACTGCCTCACAGATAGATGCAAGAAACACCAAAGTTCTCACCTTCATCACCTATATTGGGTGTGGGATATCTGCTATCTTTTCAGCAGCAACTCTCCTGACGTATGTTGCCTTTGAGTAAGTATTTTTTTATCTGTCAAAATCCAGTGCTAACTGTCCCAAAATGTGAATAAGAAAATTGCCTTTGCTTTTAAAAATACTTATATGCTTTTTGAATCATGTAGAGTAATTCAACTTTAATATTTAGGTTTCTCATAACATATATCATACAATATAAATTTTGCAGTATAGAATCTTCATTTATAATTATTGTATTTCTATGGATAAAATGCATTTAAACCTGTAAGAGATGATTAACATATATATACAAATTGTACAAAGTGCTTTTTACATGGTAAGAGATGAAAACTTTTGTTTCACAGATCTTATAAAATTAGTCCTGAAATAGAAACCTTTTTTTTAAAAAAAATATTTTTTATTTATTCATTTGAGAGAGGGAGAGAGAGCAAGAACACGAGCAGGGAGGAAAATCCGATGGAAAGGGAGAAACAGACTCCTTGCTGAGCAAGGAGCTCAACTGGGTTTGGTCCCAGGACCCAGGTATTATGACCTAAGCTGAAAGCAGATGCTCCACTCACTGAGCCAGCCAGACTACCTCCCCAACAGTACCTTAAAAAAAAAAAAAAAAGAATCCTTACCTCATTAAGAAAATTTAAGGGAAATTGTTTTATTATAACAAAAATATCATTTTTATAACTAGCATTTTTCCTGGATTAAAAAAGATCTGTTGGGATCCCTGGGTGGCGCAGCGGTTTGGCGCCTGCCTTTGGCCCAGGGCGCGATCCTGGAGACCCGGCATTGAATCCCACGTTGGGCTCCCGGTGCATGGAGCCTGCTTCTCCCTCTGCCTATGTCTCTGCCTCTCTCTCTATGTGACTATCATAAATAAATAAAAATTTAAAAAAAAAATCTGTTAAAAAAAAAATCTGTTGAAGCTAACTGGAAATTAGGTAAACAATTGCAGTTTTGAAATGAAATTAACATTAAAAAAAACTATAATTTGCCAAATACTCATAAATATCTTTAAATATTTCTACATAAAAACAAATCTCCTCCTCGTGAAGTCATGTCACAATGATGCTACCTAATCCACTACAGAGCTTTACAGAAGACAGGAATTTACTGCCTGTGCTTAAGAGATTAATTTACAGTATTCCTTCTCATCTTTTTCCCCCCTTTTCAGAAAATTGCGAAGGGACTATCCTTCTAAAATCTTGATGAACTTGAGTACAGCCCTGCTGTTCCTGAATCTCCTCTTCCTCTTGGATGGCTGGATCACCTCGTTTCATGTGGATGGCCTTTGCACGGCAGTTGCTGTCTTGCTCCATTTCTTCCTTCTTGCAACCTTTACCTGGATGGGTCTAGAAGCCATTCACATGTATATTGCCCTGGTTAAAGTATTTAACACTTACATTCGCAGATACATCCTGAAATTCTGCATCATTGGCTGGGGTAAGCCTCCTAAAAAGTGTTGGTTTCACGGAAACCACCAGTTTCATAGGAAAATCCTATTTTGGAAGCTTAGCATTGCTAAAAGAAACTTCAAAATTGTGAACGATGTGGATTTGATGTACACATCCCAAGGCAGGGGCTTCCTTGGTATGGTATTTTTTAAAATTATTAAGCTGTCCTTACTAAACTCAGGAGTAAAGGAAAAAGCCTTAGCCTCCTGAGTCACCACAGACTTATTTCCTGTGATCAGAGCCAGCCCACCCAAGTCTGAAGAAGCAGCTGGCAGACAGTGGTGCCTTTCCATTATGTTTCAAAATATAAAGGCCAGCTCAGACTCCTAGCTATCCTCACCCCCTAAATACATGCCCATGTCTTGGAAGCAGTGAGAGAATGTTATTTTTGTGTGTGCATCCAGAATACTGACAAAATTCTTGCCTTGAACTTCTCAACGTGATTCCTCAGCCAGACATGGATGCTACCATTAGCCTGTTTGGAATCTTCTAAATGGGCTTCTTTTTTATCTAGCTTCATATTGGAGCAAACCTTTAGAGGGTTTGTGTGTGTGTGTGTGTGTGTGTGTTTGTTTGTTTTGGTTTTGCAGGTGGCAATATAAATGTATGGGATATTTCCAAGGTATTTGATGCTAAAAGTGTCTTTCAGGGAATTAGAGTGGTGTGGTTTTCTCCAGTGAAATATGTATGAAAATACTTGATTCTCTTGAGAGAAAAGAGGAGACTATAAAAATTTTATAGCCCCATGGTTTCTTCCCCACTGTTTCTAAAGAGTTTTCTTTACATAGAAAGGGGCAAAATAAGCTGCAGATCCTTTATTGCCCGAACTCTGGCAGAATGACAGCTGTCATTAATGAAGCACATTTGCTTCTGGATTCAGAATAAATGAGGTTCTGGTTCTCTAATGAGTAAGAGTAAGAAAACACAATATTTAAAGATTTTATTTATTTATGAGAGACACAGAGAGAGAGAGAGAGAGAGAGAGGCAGAGACACAGGCAGAGGGAGAAGCAGGCTCCATGCAGGGAGCCCAACATGGGACTTGATCCCAGGATTCCAGGATCACGCCCTGGGCCAAAGGCGGGCACTATACCACTGAGCCACACAGTGATCCCACACAATATTTAAATATCTGTATTTAAGAGTGAGTTTTAATTGTTGCCATTTAGACTTGGATGTTTCACACCAAAGAGGGGACTGCATTGTTCCTTTTAACCAAGTTTCCAGTTCTAAAACAATTGGATTCTGTGATATAGAGGGTTTTCTTTCTCTCCTTTTTTTCCTCTTGCCATTATCAGTCTTATAAAGCAGTTCCAGATGCTCAGAACAGTTGCTTATGTCACGGTCTTTCTGTAACAGGTCTGCCTGCCCTGGTTGTGTCCATTGTTCTGGCAAGCAGAAACCAAAATGAGGTCTATGGAAAAGAAAGTTATGGAAAAGAACAAGGTGATGAATTGTAAGTAATAAAAACTTGTTGGAAATTTATTTGTGATGAGTACATATCCTTTGCTTCCTGGGGTGTAGTGCAAGTTCCCAGGCCAGTAGGGAGCCTCTTAGTTTGGAAGGTTGAAAATGTGTCTGTGTGCCTTTGCTGACATCTCTGCTGCTCCATAACTGTATTGGGCTGGGTACCCTGCCTGCTAGAGCTGCTTCCCCACATTCACCTGCACTCTGTCACCTGGGAGACTGCAGAGGTAGTCTGGTATATGGTCTTCCAGGCTCAGAAGACCCGTCCTGTGAGGGCATTCTGTAATACTCCCCTTCTTTAAGCGCACACATGTTTCAAGAAAATTAAATCAGTATTTGTATTTGGTAAATTCCCTTCAGAATAATCAGTGGAATCAGTGTGGAATCATTGAGGCCTAGATTGGGATGTTGTTCACTTTTATCCAGCCCATAATAGGTACTCAATAAATATTTGTTGATTGAATGAATTATTGGATGCACACAGAGCTTACTCCTGAGATGAGACCCATGAGACCACATCTCTGCACATGTTTCGTGGATGGAGAACATTTTCATATCAAGGCAGTGTCTAATCTGTGCTCATTCCCTCATAGACTTCCATTCTCTTATAGTTCCAAAGCAGCACTCAAAATATCCCACAAGAACTAGTGGAAAATAGAGGAGCTAGGTCAGGAACTTCTGGATTCTAAGGGGACTTCCATATGTAAGGGGATATTAGTGCCAGAGACAAGCAGCATCTTTTAGGGGATTATTATAATAAGATACATTAAAAGTAGAAGTCAGTCCCAAATAAGGGAATTTTACAAGTATGTTAGTCAACTCTCACAGGGCTTTACACTCCATTGTAGTAAATTATCATGCCATCAACAATGTCATTTGTTGAGCATTTATTATATGCCAGGAATCACGTTATGTTCTGGGATCCAAAGATGTTCAAGACAGGTTTTGCCTTTGTGGCACTCATGATCTAGTGTGGAATACGTAACCCAGAATGAGAATTTCATGAGAATTTTAATATGAATTTAATTGCTTTAAACAATTTATCCAATTTTTGAGGTACCCAAGAACTCCCATAGTATTAATTAGGTACTGGGGCATCTGCAAATTGTAGTATATGTTGACTTTACTCATAGAACACTTTACACATGGTGCAGTTTTAAAATTACTTTATTTCCTGATTTATAAATATCATTCTGGATATCAGGTATATCCTTCCTCATATCATAGAAGTGTTGTAATTGGTGTAAGCTTTTTAACTGTTCATGAGAAGTGTCACTATAGGAATATCACAGTTCTATAACAAGGTCTTGCCTCAACTGGGCCAATTATATTAACAGGAATTATTTTGCAGCAGTAATGGAATCCGTGATTATGTATGTCTTAAGTAGGAATTTACTCTTCTCACATGACAAGAGACATGAAAATAGACCGCAACTGGCATTGGTTTTATGGCTAAAAATGTCAGGACCAGCAACTCTGCAGCAGTCTTGGCCTTTATCTCAGATAGAAGGTGATCGCTGTAACTCCAGAGCTTGCATTCATGTTGGAAGCAGAAAGAACAAATAAGGATCTCTCCTAAAAAGCTCCTAGCAGATTTTGCTTCTATATCGTTTTGTAGAGCAATGTCCACATGACTACCCCTTAAATGCAAAAGAGATTGAGAAAATGAATACTTAAATTTCCCATTCTCTGGAGTACAGTCGCATAAGAGAAAAGGGGTTAGACATGGTTTTGAGTGAGCCAACCCAGAGTGTCTTCACGCCAAGTCAGAATTCAAGAAGCCACCTTGGTTTTTTGCTGTTGTTGTTGACTTAAATAACTCGATATTAAGATGATGGTTATCCAAACCTAGCCAAAAAAAAACCTGTGTAAACATCAAAAAAGAAACTGAGGCCCAAGAAAATGAAGTGACTGTCTAAAGGTATTGAGAAAGGCCCAGCTGTGAAATCTGCAGAAGCCCAAACTAAACCAGGAGAAGTCTTAGGTAAACAGGACATGGTAATAAATCTCTTTTTCTTTCTTGTTTCTTCTTTAAGCTGTTGGATTCAGGATCCAGTCGTATTTTATGTGACCTGTGCTGGGTATTTTGGAGTTATGTTTTTCCTGAATGTTGCCATGTTCATCGTGGTAATGGTGCAAATCTGTGGGAGGAATGGCAAAAGAAGCAACCGGACCCTGCGTGAAGAGGTTTTAAGGAACTTGCGCAGTGTAGTCAGCCTGACATTTCTACTGGGCATGACATGGGGTTTTGCTTTCTTTGCCTGGGGACCCTTAAATGTCCCTTTTATGTACCTCTTCTCCATCTTCAACTCATTACAAGGTAAGATAAGTGGTACCTTTGTAATTTCTGCCTTCTAAATGTATCATGTTTGCAAACACCTCCATTTTGGGGTAGATGTCATGCGAAGTTTCTACATCATTGTTCCAAGTAATGAACATAGTTCCAGGTACAGGGTACTCATTAAAAGGATCTTGAATAGAAAGATGAGATAGAATGTCAGTTTGTTTTCAGTGATGTGTATCCCAAGCACTCAGAACAGTACCTGGCAGATAGTAGGTGCTCAATAAATCTCCGTTGTTTTATGACTAAATATGGGGCGGGGAGGTACCCAATGGGGAGTTTAAAGGGAGACACAGGCAACTTTTACCTTCTTCACAGTTTTCCTTACTATCCTATGTGCATGTAACATTCTTGGCCAGGAGAATTTTTAGAATCTATGCAGGAACAGAGCAATAGCCCTTGACTCCTTGGCCCCTTGGATTTCAAAATACATACTCTAGTTCAGAAATGCTCATTTTCTCATGAGATATAGCAGTTAGTTCAACAATTTAACAAACATTTGCCCAGTGGCCCACTTTGTACAAAAATTGAAGGCTTCCATTGAGGAGCTTCCTGTCCTGCCTCTGGTTCCATAACACATACCTGCTTCTGGTTCTAGACTCTATGGGTGAATTTCATGTTGAAACTTAAATAAATATGAATTACATCTTTCAAAAGCTGAACGACATTCTTTAAGATATTGGATATACCTTGGGTTATTGATAAAGCTCCCCAATGTTCAGAAGCACCATAAGGCCCCCACAAAAAAGGAATGAAGTGACCAAACTTGGACTTTATTGAGGGGTGGGGGGGTACTCCAGGCTTCCTGAAGTTCCTGGTCATGCTGTTGTTAAGTGTGTAGGGAAAGGAGAGCTGGCTAAAGCTGAACTGGAGTGCATAGGGTGGTAGATGCAAGTTTACAGCATTCATCCAATGAGATGCCTGGGCAGTTGCCCCCCTTACAGGTATGTTCTAAGAGAAGTTGGTATTTACCTGCAGGGGAGTGTTTATTTTGTATCATACATACCTGTTTTGCTTTACCCCCTAGTTTTCCTTCCAGCTCCTGAGTGCCTGCAAAAAAAAAAAAATCTGTCATGAAGTAGGTGCTCAGTGATTGTTAAATGAGTAAATGGATTGCTGGATGAAGAAAGGGAGGAGCCTTGGAGATGGCCTAAATCCAACCTGAGTCTCTTCTGGCATAAATAGGCATTAATTAGTTCAGCAAATTTTATTCGGCTTCACTCTTCCATAACAGAGGAAATATGTGGGCTCATTATCTTTGGTAAATAGAATAATAAGCCTTAAGTACATCTCCAAAAGTCAGAAACTGGATAGGTAGCATATGAATGCAACTTCATATCTAGCTTTGTAAAGTGAGCATTCCTCTATGTAATCTCTTCTATAATATACAACATAAAAGTGCCTAGATAAATATTGACAAAAATGTCCATTAACATTAGAAATTCCATGGTTTTATATTTCAGGCCCATTAATCTGCCAGCCCAACCTTGTTTTTGCTTTTAGAATTTCCTGGCAGTTTCAGTAACCTTCAACAGCTACAGTTGTCTGTTCAGCTCTGTTTCCATTAATGAGAATTGGGATGTTTTATTTTTCCCAGCATAGGTCTCCTGTCAGAAGGGAAAAATGTTCTAAACCATCATCAAGTCACAGTTCTCCATAAATCGCTAACTTTTAAGACTAATGTTAAATTATATAAATTTAGAACAGATTTCTGCATATCCAGTGACATTAAAAACACTTCCTGAAAAGGAAATTTAAATTAAAACACAGTGATACAGAGCATATGAGTCCACCAACAATTGCTTACTGGCTGGGCTTGTATAAAAACTTGTCAGGATGCTATAGAAAGTCACTTAATGGTTTTTATTTAAGTCATTTTCTGAACCTTCCAAGAGCAGCTTGGCTGTTGTTGAAAGTATATGCTTTATTAAAAGATGCATGTAGGATCTAGACAGTCTAAAGAAACAATTCAGTGAACTCAGGTAGTACCTAGGCAAAATAAACTCAGGTAGTACTTAGGCAAACTACATTTTTTTTATTCTTTCTATTTTTATTCCCGCAAAAAACTTGATATGATCCCTTTGTCTCATGGAGTTTATGTTTTAGTAAGAGAGACCAACATTAATCAGATAGTCACCGTATGAAATGGAGCTGGTTGGTGTTGAGAGCACATGACAGAAGACATAGTGGCTAAGCTGGAATCTGAAGGATCAGTAGGGATGAACTAGATGAAGGTGGGGGTAGGAATGGAGAAGAGATGATTTCAAGAGGAGGGCACTCTGTGTGCAAAAAGCCTGCAATAGTTGGTGATTATAGTGTATGCCCCAGGAATTAAAAGAACCAAGAAATAGCCATAGAATGACAGAGAGGTGGGCATGGCACAAAAGGAAGGCTGGGGTTGGACCAGAAGGTTCTGTGTTTTGATCTTTCTAAGAACAGTGGGAAGTCTGAAATCTTTTAGGCCTGTGGAACGACATGATCAGATGTGCATTTTATAAAGATAAAGCTGGACATAATGTGAAGAAGGGATTAGAGCATCCCAGTAGTCTGTTGGGAAAAGCAGAGAGGAGGCTATTTCAGTCGTCCAGGTAAAATAATACAGTGCAGTATTTTAGACTGTGCTGGGATGGGGGAGCTGGAGATACACAAATAGAGTCCAGAGAAATTTTGGAATTGTGCTGCCACAAAATACTTATCACTGGTATACTCAAAACTTTTATTCTTCTAGAATGGTTAGGATAAGTGGTCTTCTTGCTTAATGCCATGCTGTCGCTAATTGAAGCCTATCATTATTAGATTTAGCAATGGCCGAAGATTTAGAATGTGATACAATATTCTGAAAACTAAATCCATGCCAAACAAATGTTAATCTCGGATTTAGCTTGGTGCTGAGCGTATGAAAATCAGCAAGGTCTTAATTTTGAAGACCCCCAAGTTACCCTTGCATGTTAGAGAGATGGCACCTCTGAGAAGGACAGGTGTTCACATTGGGTCTGCAGGGAGGCCAGGACATCTTTATCATAGGAGTGGCTTCTGCTAGCAGGTTTCTTCTTATTTTTGTATATATCTTCAAAACTTTTGTTCAAACATGTGAAAAATCCGTTTTATTTTTCAGGGTTCTTAGAAATAAATGCTTGTATGGATATGAGTGTCTTCAAACACACATACATATATGTATGATTATATGGATATTTATGTAAATTTGCATAGCTTACATATTAAAATTTTATATTGTTTTTAAAATTTTTTAAAGATTCTTATTTTAATGTTTATTAACATTATTTTATGTTTTAATTTTTATGTACATTTATGTACATTTATAGCCGTTGACAACTTAACTGCCAAAAGTAGGGCTGAGCTCATATTAGAAAATTATCATCATCTGTGTGGCTGTAGCTAAAATTTTACCTACTTGAATAAGCAAAAGAAATCATGAATTGAATCAAGCCTAAACCTAAGTTAATTGTTTTCTAATTTTCCACAGTATATTGCTTTTTTTTATTACCTCCTTCACTTCAGTATGCTATATTTTATTAATCAATCTGCTGATTTTTTTTCTTGTGAGATGAAAAGATCAATGGATCTTCTCTTGCCATGGTGGTATTATAGATCTATCTGCTTTTGCTATCATTGTTGCTTTCCCAGGATGAAATTGGCAGATCTTGCTGTAGTAGAAATTTTAATTTTTTCTAAAGAATACAACTTGAGAAAATAGTATGCTATACAAATTGCTATTTAAAAGGGAACAGATGGGGATCCCTGGGTGGCGCAGCGGTTTGGCGCCTGCCTTTGGCCCAGGGCGCGATCCTGGAGACCCGGGATCGAATCCCACTTGGGCTCCCGGTGCATGGAGCCTGCTTCTCCCTCTGCCTGTGTCTCTGCCTCTCTCTCTCTCTCTCTGACTATCATAAATAAATAAAAATGTTTAAAAAAAAAAATAAAAGGGAACAGATGTTTGACAAAAAGTGTATCGTAATTCACATGCCTGAGAATATTAGCCTACACTTCAGGAAATACAACGTCACTCATTTTAAAGAAGTAAAAGACGATTCCCTGATTGTTGAAAGATGGTGGCCAGAGTCCTCTTGGGTTCCTCTTGCCCTTGGCAATATCAGTGTGCTTGCAGGATGGATTATTGCTCTGAGATGAAGTATATGCCCATAGTTGCTCATTATAAAAGTAATGAACAGTATTTAGGCTGTATATTTTTTTCATTAACTGTGCAAAAGCATTTGACACTATCAGTTAGTTTAATACTCCTGACAAGTTTATCAAGAGATGAAGTCTATCTAGTTCCATAGCAAGAAGTTGGTCTTCAATTTTCCTTTTTGAGATATGTGAAGCAATATTGATTAATACTCTCAAGCACAATCAGCCCATCTTCTGTACATATTTATGACAGCATAATAAGATGCAGCATCTGGTTCTGAAAATAGGAGCTGCCATGGCGAACACAGAAGGTTATTATCAGTTTACTCAGAGATAATGTTTGCCATTAATTGATAACATTAAGATAGACCCAGAGCAACAGACATAATTTATATTCACATAATTCATTGTGGTTTATAAAGAACTAACACACAACAGCCATGATTTGATGTAATTCTTTTTTTTTTATTGGTGTTCAATTTACTAACATACAGAATAACCCCCAGTGCCCGTCACCCATTCACTCCCACCCCCCGCCCTCCTCCCCTTCCAACACCCCTAGTTCGTTTCCCAGAGTTAGCAGTCTTTACGTTCTGTCTCCCTTTCTGATATTTCCCACACATTTCTTCCCCCTTCCCTTATATTCCCTTTCACTATTATTTATATTCCCCAAATGAATGAGAACATATAATGTTTGTCCTTCTCCGACTGGCTTACTTCACTCAGCATAATACCCTCCAGTTCCATCCACGTTGAAGCAAATGGTGGGTATTTGTCATTTCTAATAGCTGAGTAATATTCCATTGTATACATAAACCACATCTTCTTTATCCATTCATCTTTCGTTGGACACCGAGGTTCCTTCCACAGTTTGGCTATCGTGGCCATTGCTGCTATAAACAGATTTGATGTAATTCTTAAAGTATGTGTAGAAAGTAGGTACCCAAGAAAGAGAGTGTTTTATGCATTTATAGTTGAAGAAACAGGCTCAAAAGAGTTAAGGACCCCCCCAAGATTAGTCTGAATCTGACAGTGTATTATTTACAATATAGCATATATGAAAATAGAAAAGCACATTATTAGGAGACAAAGCATAAGAAAAAAATTATTGCCTTTTCAATTTTTTGTTTCAAAGTTTCTAGTTTTTTCCATTGAAAAAACTTAGTAATTATATGCTTAATGAATAAATGCTAATTTATTCTTAGCCTTATTCAGAAAAAATAGTTTAGAGAAATATATTTGTTATTATTATTTTAATCTTATTGGCAAACTAAGAAAATTAAAGTAAGGGATAGGAACCTCCTGACAGCTAAGCTGTGTTGTAATCACCTATACAACATGGGGAATTGGTGCCAAGGTAAAGAGATGAACCACCTTTAAACCCAAACATCTGAAACGACATCATGTTGGCTGAGATGTTACACATTGCAAGGAAATAAATTACTCATCTTTTGGCAGGGCATTTGTGCCACGGAGAAATAATTTTCTAAAGGGCATCTTGGTAGTATGAAAGGAGGATTCAAAAGTTTCCCAAAGAGAGCCATAAACCCAGTCCAGGGGCCAGCTGGCTATGTCTGTGTGACAACACAATATATGAGCTGTTCAGAGACCTGGACTCAGGCTTCCTAGGAAGCTGAGAGGTAATCTAGACCATTTTTGTCAAAAATCAGTTCTCTTGGGGTGCCTAGGGGCTCAGTCAGTTAAGCAGCGAACTCTTGATCTTAGCCCAGGTGTTGATCTCGGGGTTGTGAGTTCAAGCCTCATGTTGGGCTCCACGCTGGGTGTGGCGCCTACTTAAAAAAAAAAAAAAAATCCGTTATCTAAAGCATGCATCCTTTTTGCCTACATACGTGATTTGAATAATTCTTGATTTTCCCACCAGAACTACTTATGCCTGTGTACCTAATTAAGATACACTTACTCATCATTACTAGCCACTCTGACTCCACCTTGCATCCCTGAACTTCCCCCTAATGATGTTTCTGGATCCTTTATTATCCAGAGTAAGAGAAAGTTAAGGGAAGCCATTTGTTAGAATTTATTGATCATCAGCAGATCTTGCGGAAAGTGGAAAGTGTCAGTGGCCTTTAGTCAGTGAAGCACTCATTGAGAGTTGAAGACCCAATATTTGGGTTTTAATTTAATTTAATTTTTTTCTCTACCAAGGCTTCTTGAAAGTGACCTTCTGGAGCTGACAAAGAATGACAATATGTGCTGTCCTGAATTTTCTGTACCGCTTTCATTTTTATATCCAAGGGAAACTGTTCCTTGGCAATTTTTTTTAAGCTTTTGATAATCAGGCTAAAGATCTGAGAACATCCCTTTGGTTACTCATTTTACATCTGCCCCAGAAAGCTGCAAATCTTTGCCAGAATCAACCAAAGAGAATGAGTCCCATGCGGGAGCCAAATTCCTAGCCAAAAGATTGAGGCTCAGAATTTTCTTTTTCTAAATACAGAATAAAATAGCTTTTATAAAGACCAAGGTTAGACACAGCTCATAAAACCTACAGCAAACATAGCGCCATTACTTAGAAGGAACCCCCCCCCCCCCCAAACATGTGTCTTGAAAGTGTTCCCAGGTCAGTGAAAGGACCAGATATCAAAAACCAAATCCACTTCTTGATGAGAGTTTTCAGAATGTTTCTACTCCAAGTTTAGGTCTTTCTTGCAGGTATCCCTTCATTATATTTGCTGATCCAGCCTTGGCCTGCAATGTGCTTCCCCAAGAGGAATTACCTTTTCCTCCCTAACAATGTCCACGGGCAGGCCCACCATCACACATGCTTGCAACACCATCCTCCATCACAACTGAAAAAGTCATTTGTTTTAAATAAGAAAATTGCAAAATTTATGGAGAAGTAAGACATCTTAAATTCCCATATTGTTCTAAATTTTGTTTTTGTCTTTTTTTAAAGGGAGCAGATCCCTCCAGTTAGTGAAAGATGGTGGTAAAAGGAAAGCAAGGGTGAGGGGTTTTGGGTGAGTAAAGGATCAGTTAGGAATCTATTCATTTAAAATGGGTTTAAGTTTTTGTTTTTCTTCTTGTTCTAGCATGGAATCTGGGTTCATGCAGGTAAAATAAAGAATCAAGGCAGTTATCAAGCTGAAGAAGCTATTGCTAAGGAACTTTGGCTTAGATTCATTAGAGTGGAAGGGCCATCATGAGTTCTGTTTTATGCGATATAAAGGTTTTGTGGAACTAGCACTAGCCTGTCAGGATGAAGTAAAGGTTTTAATTCTGATTCAATCTTTACGCCCATTTCAGCTTCCAACTTTTATGGGCAATGTTCCCTATTCCCTGGTCAGTTAACTAAGGCTGTAAGTCAATATGAAGAGTAAAGGCCAATTATCCTGGTCCCTGGTCACAGCTGAAAGCCCTTCCCAGAAAGCTAGAAGAGCCTGTTTTTCCAGGTGGTATGGAGATATCCTTTGAGGGGCCATGTGGTTGATAGGAAGATTCTCAAAGGGAAAACATTTGCTAGAAAGAGAGCATAGATGAGGATGAGAAATCAAACGGATTCCCTTGGATGTCAGTGTAGAACTCTAAAGTTCTGTGATTTTAGTTCTGCTTCTGGCAGCAAGACCTATAAATAAATGAGAGGGGGGAAAACTCTTCAAAATTGAAGAGGGAATAGCCCTGTTTTCTCACTTTAGCCTCCAAGTTTCCTTGGCTCTCCTGCTGCATTTTCTCCTCCTCCTTCCTGAAGTGTTTAGAATTTCTTTCCATACTGAGTATGTGTGTCCTTCCAGATGCACATACCTACCACATTTCCCACAGCTGAACTGTACAAGGGATGTTTTGTCCTGTAAGGATTTTGGTATAATATTTATTGCCAGACTAATTTAAATTCACTTGAAAGGGCTAGTTACTATGAATAGTAAAATAACCTATTATGAGAATCCTATTCTGATTTAAAATGGAAATGTATCCAATGGCTAAAGTAAATCAGCATAATAACTCGGCACTTAAGTACATATTAATTCCTAAGAATTCTAATTTCTCATGCCTGTGGTTTAATTTTGTCTCATAGCATCACAGTTCATAATGGGGACACAGGGGGTGACCTTTCAATGCCTGCCATCACAGCAGTTTAGATGTTCAGATTTTAAATCTAATTTATATTCCAGTGTCTCTTGAACTTATTGGATGCCTATATATTTACTGGCACATATGGATGCT
The DNA here is from genome assembly GCF_048164855.1 of Canis lupus baileyi. Lineage (NCBI taxonomy): Eukaryota > Metazoa > Chordata > Mammalia > Carnivora > Canidae > Canis > Canis lupus. Next base: position 34,971,053 of record NC_132838.1, read on the forward strand.
TAAAAATAGGCAATGTCATCTAATGCTGTGTAATTATAATTTAGAACAGCACTGCACAATCTAAAAAAAAATGTTTTATTAAGTCAGATTTATCTTTAACCTCCTCCTCTGTGATGGTGGTTAGCATCAGACTCTCAAAATAATGTACATTTTACCATTCCAGCAAGGTTGACAAAGTGAATCCCAGAACTGGTTTCTTCCCAGTGTCCTGAAAACACCAGCCATAACCTCTGAAGTATTTTTTCCTCTAGTAGATATGACATTTGTAAAAATTACTGAGTGTAAGACAAAGGAGATAACATCTGGCAACTTTCCCCTTCTGCCCTCAACTAAAAGAAAAGCATCAGCTCAGTGTGAGGCCCTGTAGTGAGTGATGCTTGGGAAGGAAAGTTTCTAATTGAAGTTCGTAGTCTCTCCCAGTTCTAATATGTGATTGTGTGAAACCCTGGCTTAAGAACACATGGCTACCTGTGTTTTCAGGTCTCGGACAAATACTCCCCAGAACAAATCCTGCAGATCTGTCCTGGTTCACAAAAACAGTAAACCTGAGGCAGGGGCTCTGCTCTCTCGAATGGCACTCTCCTTCATCTGTAACTTGTGTGGAACTCTCCTCAGGCTTTCATGCCCTCTGCTCCCTTAACTCAGAAACTGCCACCACCTCATTGAAGCCTCAAAGACTGTGTTAACCAATTCAGATTATGTACATACCTTGGTTCTTCACACTATCAGTTATACTAAAAGGCATGTTTACCTATTAAAGGGATTCTGTGTGTCAGCAAACTGCATAGGGAATTGGGGTTGGAGAGGTGGTAGGAAAGTTCTGAAAAGCCATCAGATTTAGACAGTCTGAGGGTGAGGGCTGAACCCAGTTATGTCTCCCTATCCCCTGGGAAGGTGGACAGCTGGCAGGTGCTGACTCTAGGGTTTTGAATGTAAAGAAAAGCTTCTTCCTCCTCTGAGATTGGTCATGCCTGCGCCAGCCCAGTCTGTAAGCATGTCTCCTCCCTCTTGCCCCTCTGGCCCAACCCCGCTGTCCTCCTCCTGCCCACTGCATGGGCACTTTCAGGAGCTGTGTGTGTGTGTGTGTGTGTGTATTTGCTTTCTGAATGACTGAAATTTGATTCATATTTATTAGAGCTTTCTTTTAAAATTAGAACTTTCCTGCTCTGATATCATTTCAGACAAATAACTAGGTCACTAGGCTATATTTCCTTCACAAATCGCTTTAAGAATACAGTATTAGTAGTAAATAACATAACAAATGAAACAATAGTTTTACTTATATAAATTTATAGAAGATGATCTCATAAAAATAATAAATTGGTAAATATTACCGATTACCAGTATTACTTCACTTAGGTCATCATATGTTTTATTTATACCTCTTAGAGATATATGTGTTTGCATTTCCCAGGTGTTTTTAAATAGGCTAGCTATCTATTAAATCAGTGACCAGTGACCAGTGATAGCAATAGGAATTTATAGAGCACTTCCTAGGGGTCAGGCACTCACTGATGATCAAAGAAGTCAATCCCAGAGAAAGAGAATCCTTCTCTGAGGTCAGGGCCCATCCAGTAGCAATCCAGCATGCTTCTTTTCTAATAGTCCATAATGCAATTTATTCTGGAATAAAATTATGGGCATTTAGAGTTAAGATATTGAAACATAAAAACATATAAGTATAACCATAGACATATTTTCTCAGTTTAACTATACACCTCAAAAGAGAGTGCTTTCAATACTTTGCCCCACTTTTCCAGTTAGACACACACTACAATGTAATTTATAGTTTTCTTGATGAATACTCCATATTAGAAAAGGACAAATAAGTCAACGTCCTTAAATGTACTGTAATATTTTTTACTTTTATGTCTTCCCATGCTAGATGCTTCACCTCATGAAAGCAATGATCATCTACCTTGCTTACCTTTGAATATGCAGGTCCTAAATCAACAATTCCTCTTGTTTAACACTGCTTTGTAGTCACTGAATGAGTTACCCTTTTTAGAAACTTCCCTTGTCCCCTACCTAAAGCTTTCTTCAGGTTCAATTCAAGCCCTACATCCTCTAAAAGACCCTCCCTTATCTAGATACTCTGCTTAGTATAGTATATTATGTTGGCAGTACCTGGGCAACTAGCTTGTGTACTTTTTAGAAACTTTTGCCTTAAATATATTTTCATTATATTCTATGGCTCCTTAATTTGTATTCTACTCCAGTTTTTCATCCCTCGTCCCCAAATACCTTTGACACATTAGAATATATGTATAAGTATTCAGTTAACTCATGTAAATAGGTGAGCAGTTAATCATGCTTATTATTCATTCACTCAACATCCATGGAGTTCCTGCTTAGTTTCTGGTATCCTTCTGGAAAGGAGCAGTACAGCATTGGATGACAAACATCCCTGTGCTCTTGGAGCTTATTATCTCCTAGCAAAAGACTACCAGGTACTGATTAATGCTATGACAAAAGTACGTGTAAAGGTGTGACTAGAGCCAAAACATAAAATGAAATAAACAGTTGGGTATGGCCTCCTTGAGGAGTTAACAATCTAACACCAGAGTGACAGATAGGAGGCAGTTATGGAAAGATCAGAAAGAAGAGCCTTTGAAGTGGTATTGGGCAAGAATGAACTTGACATGTTGGTTTGAGGGTAGTGATGAAGAGGATGTCTATTTAGAACATTAGGGGTTTGAGGTGCTGCAAAAGTAGAGATACAGCCAATGAAGGTGCCCTATATGTAGTATAGTTGACATCCTGGTAGTGGTGGTGGCAAGAGAAGGGAATGGGGGCAAATGTATAAATTAGCATATCACACTCATAGAACATGACTAGAGGAAATGAGTACCTTCTGGGATAATCTAGCCATAGAAAATACAGAAAGCCAGGGGCTGCCTGAGTGGCATAGTCAATTAAGCATACAATTCTTGGTTTTGGCTCAGTTTACAATCTCAGGATCAAAAGATTGAACCCCTCACTGGCCTCTGTGCTCAGCATGGAGTCTGCTTGAAATTCTGTCTCCTTCTCCCTCTGCCCTGCATGCTTATGCTCTCTTTCTGTCAAATAAATAGAAAGTTTAATTTTATTTATTTGAGAGAACCTGACATCATGACCTGAGCCAAAGACAGATGCTTAGTTGACTGAGCCACCTAGGCAACCATAAATAAATAAATATTTAAAAAAGAAAGAAAGAAAGAAAGAAAGAAAGAAAGAAAGAAAGAAAGAAAGAAAAGAAAAGAAAAGAAAAGAAAAGAAAAGAAAAGAAAAGAAAAGAAAAGAAAGCCTCAACATTTAAAAGTAAAATGAGGAGGGGCATCTGAGTGGCTCAGTGTCTAACTCCAGACTTTGGCTCAGGTCTTGATATCAGGGTCATGATTTCAAGCTCTGTGTGGCATGGAGCCTAATTTAAAAAATTTAAAAAGAGGTGCCTGGGCAGCTCAGTCGGTTAAACATCTGCCTTTGGTTCAGGTCATGATCTCAGGGTCCTGGGATTGAGCTCCGCATGTCAAACTCTGTGCTCAGCAGGAGTCTGCTTAAGTCTGTCCCTCTCCTTTTGCCTCTACCACCACTCATGCTCTCTGTCACTCTCTAAATAAATAAAATCTTAAACTAAAGCAGCCCAAGTAGAGTCACATGAATTTGCTGATTTTTGGCCATTTTTGACCTGCAAAAAAAACATTTTTTTCTATGGCCCAAACTTACAATAATATGCATACATAAAATAGTTTAGAATACACAAACTGCAATAGAGCTTATAGATATTTTAAATTTTCTTTTTTTTTCTAAGCTTTTTGAAATGCTTTCACAAAATTTTAATACAAACATAAGGGACATATTAAATGCCTCTTAAACTGAATATTGCCCATTTCAGCTTAATCTTTAGGTCAAGTCATAATAATTCCTGAACAGAACAGGCAAAGACAGAATCAGATCTGTGTAATTATTCAAGTTTTATTTGAGTCTTTGTATTCTGTTCTAATGGGTTAAAACATCTACTACATACTTCAAGATCCCTTAGGATGTTTGTTTCTTATGGACTCAGATGTTAAAAAACAAAACAAAATAAAACAATACCACCACCCCCCCCAAACTTAAAATGAACCCATATGTTTCACAAGATATATCTTTAAAAATATGTCTATTGGCTTAAATGTTTATATTTTCTTTTGTTCCAGGCTTATTTATATTTATTTTCCACTGTGCTATGAAGGAGAATGTTCAGAAACAGTGGAGGCGGCATCTCTGCTGTGGTAGATTTCGGTTAGCAGACAACTCAGGTAAAGGGTGATGTTGGTAATTGGTTTTTATACCTAAGAGTGGTCAGAAAGGTTTGTCATTTGGTCTTCCATTGTCAAAGTTTCCCACTGGTAGCAGATTGTAAAGATGCATGTGAAGATGCTTAGTTGGAGTATTAGATTATTAGGATTGAAAGAGATCTGAGGACTCTGGACCTGAACTTTCTGTTCTACAGAGAAGCATGAATTCCAGCCAGGTGAAGTTAGTTGTCCAAGGTTTTATGTCTAACTTAACAACTCAGATGTTCAGAGGTTCCACTATGCCACGTGCACCTTTCTACGCTCTTGAGGCCCTCAATCGCATTATGAGACAGACATTTTTCTCAGTACAAAAAAATACTTGAAGAATAGCATTACTTCTTTTGGCAGTGATTACTTCTCACCCTGACAAAATTAAAGTAGGATTTTAAACAATATGGGCAACAGGTCAAAGTTTGAAACTTATTTCTTCAGTTTATTATTCTTATGCCAATCTCTTCTCTGAGCCATTGCTAGCATGTAGAAAATGGAATGTTTGAGATAAATTACTTAAATAATGTGGTGATGGTTCTTCACAGTAGAACATAATGCCCCCTAAAATACATTCATGGAGAGATGTTATTTCTTTCAGACTGGAGCAAGACAGCTACCAATATCATCAAGAAAAGTTCCGATAATTTAGGAAAATCTTTGTCCTCAAGTTCCATTGGATCCAACTCAACATACCTTACATCCAAATCTAAATCCAGCTCTACCACTTACTTCAAAAGGAATAGCCACACTGGTGAGTCATTCTGGAGGTGTTAAAGGTGTTCTCTGGTCCATTTCTCATCTTTTTATTACAATTGGCATACTATGAAGATTGAAGGATCACAGTGCCCATTAGGGTGCTTATATTAGATTTATGAAAATCAAAATCTATTTGAAGACCTTATCCAACTTTTGTGAATATTTTGTCTTTTTTTAAGTTTTATAACCAAAATTGAACATTTTGTGAACATTTTATCTTTGAGTTTTAAAACCAAAACTGAATCTACATAGCCATAATATTATTAGCTTTCAATATTACTGTAACTTCATTTGGTTCAAACCGTAGTTTTCTTTTCAAAAATATGATATTTAAAAAGTTATATTAAAAGAATATAGAAACTGAAGTTCAATTATTAATGCTACATATTTCCTATTTCATAACTTATTATAAATGTTCATTGGCAGATTGACATGGGAACAGGTAAAAACACCATCCAGGATGTCTTACATTTAAGACTTAAGTCCTTAACCATTGGAAGTGTTATTACCAATTGCTCTTTAAATCACTGATAAAAAATGATAGAATAGAGAGCATCATATTTGGAAAGTGGTACAGGATGGTGAGAAACACCATGTCTTTGTTCATCTTCTGGATCTTCATCATATTTACAGTGACCACAGGTTCTAACACTGAGCATGTGTATGAACAGTGCTGAAGACACTGTGGAAATAAAGATTCTTTTGCAGTACTTGATAGCCAGTGAGTGGTGTGGAACATTGCAATCTTTTAATAATTTAAAAGGAAAATAGCAGAATTGCTATTTTGAAATACTAATTATACCTCAAGGAAACAGCTGTCAACACTTTAACACCTAGCTCTTTCCTAACTAAAGATGTTTCTAAAAGGATAATGGAAATAATTTTGAATTTGTCTAGTTATTATACATAAGCAGAGGTGAATGACACTGAAGATATTCATATTTGGCTTTTTGCAAATAGGGAGTGTGTTGTGTAATGTATCTGTAGATGTTCACATTGCAAACACTTAAATTTTATATGACTTTTATATATATTTGAATCCTACATGTCCCTGCTTACACCACCATCTGTACCTTGCCACTGGAATGGCCACTGCCTGAGAGTCAAGGTAGCGCTATGGAAAAATATTTGAGTGTTTATTATTTACAAAATTAATCAAAGAAATATCTGAAAACTTAGAGCAGCATAGTATAGCATTTCTAAGTTTCTTGGAGTAGAGGACATTTTTGAGAATCAAAAGAAGCTGTGGACTCTCTTCCAGGATAAGATGTAGCCTCTTAGTCCTGTACACAAACAGTTCTGTCTGAAGTTAAGAAGTCTGTGTATACCTTCTTTAAATACCTGTGTAAGAAAATTGATAACAGATGTATAATCTGAGATATATTTTTCTACCTAATTGGTAGTTCCCTGGCACAAAATGTTTTACTTATGATGAATGTATTTTTCACTTTATTTAATCCCCTCAAAATGAGATACTTATGTGATCATCTCAACAGATGCAGAAAAAGCATTTGACAAAATGAAATATCCTTTCATGATAAAAACAAAGTAGGTTTTAGCAGGAATATACTTCAACGTAATAAAGGCTATGTATGAAAAACCCACTGGTAACATCATGCTCAGTGGTGAAAACTGAGAGCTTTTCCTCCAAGATCAGGAATAAGACAAGGATGTGCACTCTCACCACTTTTATTCAACATAGTATTGGAAAACCTAGCCATAGCAATCAGACAAGAAAAAGAAAAGACATCTACACTGGTAAGGAAGAAATAAAACTTCCACTGTTTGCAGATGAAATATTATATTTAGAAAACCCTAAAGATTCCACCAAAAGACTACTAGAAATGATAAATGAATTAAATAAAATTGTAGGATACAAAATTAATATACTGGAATCTGTTGCATTTCTATACACTAACAATGAAGTAGAAGAAAGAGAAATTAAAACAATCCCATTTACAAGGAAAAAACTAGGTACTCATTTTGCCTCCCCTTCTAAAATGGAAATAGTTAGTGCATGGTACATCAATTGTGAATGAATAGGGATTAGACCAACCAAATCATTTGCCTCTTAACACCGCTGAGAATAGCTAGCCAGAGAAGTGCCACTATTGAAAGTGGAGAGAACGTAACAAGATAGATCATTTGTAACAGGGGCATTTTGGAAGTGTTAATGAAATATTTAGGCATATTAAGGTTCATGGGAAAATTGATCAAAAGATAAAAGGAAATACAGAAATGGAGGAGGTGCCAAAGAAAACCTTTGCTATTTCAAAGTATTGTGTATGTTTTTTTTGTTTCTGTTTTTTAAGGAATGCATTATTGTTTTTCTGTTTCTTATAACAAAACCTTTGGGGTTAAATGAGTTCTTGTCAACTAGCATAAGGATATAGTCAGCTATATGACATTATATCTGTGACATAGTAATTTATGCTTTCCAATCAACTGATACACAAATGATCTTTAGTTCCCTTGCCAGTTCTCAATGGGACTGCTGGTGTACTTGGGTCCCTTAAAGTATGCAAAAAGTCACTACATATCATCATAGATATCTAGTTGGTTTATTTCTTGGAATTGATCTAGAAATTCATATGTTTATGGTGTAGATAATGTCTTCTAAGAGCATTCCTTCAGCAAAAGTGGACCATTCAGGTAAACTTTTATTACTTTTTTGAATGCATGAATTTTTTGCAAGGTAATAAAAGAATATTTGCATGGAATAAACTAAGACTCTTGCTGCACCAGCAAAATTGCTTGTTCTTTACAATACTTCTCAGCTAGCACAATGACATTCCTGCATTGAGCTGGAATTTCTGAAATTTCAAATGGTTGTGTGCTGTGCTGGCTCTTCTCTGCATGGGGGTGTCTGCAAGCTGCTCCTTCTAGGAAATGTACCATGCGCTGGAGTTAATGGGTCACATATCAGGTAAAATATTGAAAAAAAAAAAAACAGTACTTGAGAAGTCTGTTATAGAAGGGAGTGAAATTCTTTACTTTTCCACTGCTCTTATGAATTACTGGATATGTCATGGTACATTCATAGAAGTCATAAAAGAGACATTGTCAATTCCAAGCCTGCTTTTTGAAGATTTTTATCTGCTTGATATTTTAGCATAGGTCAAATAATAGTTCATTTCCCTAGCCCCTGGTTTTCAAACTTGTAGCTATAATCAAAATCTATATTGTTAATGATGTAATATCTAACCAGAGGACTGGAAATAGCATATATGTTGAAATACAGCCCTTGTTCAGAATTCTACTTTATTGACTAAGAAGATCCAGAAAATTGGACCACATATTTGGAAAGAAGCTAGTCAAAATCTCTAAAAGGCACATGTCACTGGAAGTTGTCAATGAAGCAGAATGAGTGTATCCTTGAAGCTTCTTTGAGGATATGTGGATTTTCTAAAAACATCCAGAACAAGTTATTTGTTACTAATGTTTAAATCAATAGAGAAATCGCCAATAGAAAACCAATGGCTAGTGAATATATGAACTGAAGGAGGCACAGAATCAGCTTGCTGAGAGCTCAGTGGGGAGGGGCATTTCTATGGTGACTCCCTAAGCCTTTTTTTTTTTTTTTTTTTTTTTTTTTTTTTTTACCAGTCCTGGGATATAATTACTCTGCCATGCTTCAATCTGCCATTCTTCCCATGAACCATCTATTTTCTTCCTTTAGTATGGGGTGAACACACCATTTCCTCATTTAGCCTTCATATTATTTAGTCTCCCCCTTCAACACAAGACAGTAGTTGAACAATCTGAGTCATTTCCAAAGACGACAGATATAGTGATGATGGCTTTTACCAATTACTGATGGATTTTTCATGTTATGTCACATACTGGGTACAACTTACTTAAAGCATAAAAATGCCTGCAAAGAACACTCGAAACTTGGAGCGATGATTCCTAGAAGTAATTTTTCATGATACATTTTTTTGCCTCTTCCACAGTAAATAGAGAAGATACAATGTAGGGAACCGAATAAGTTGTAGGAGGTCACATTTGCTCCTTCATTGGTGTGAAATCTCTGTTACTTTTAGGATAGAATTTTTCCCCAGAATGTGTTGGGAAGGGGAAGAGAATCAATACTAATAAGATATTCATAAGGTACATGAAGATAGCCATATGTATTTGTGGATAATAGAGCTAATAATGTGAGTTTCAGACTACTATCAGAATCAATTTTAGCAGGGTTTTGGATCTAGGGAAATAATATTTAAATACATGATATTAAGCATTAAATTACTAAATTGTATTCCCGAAACTAATATTACATTGTGTGTTAACTAACTGGAATTAAAATAAAAACATAAATAAATAAATAAAAAATAAATAAATAAGAAATTCAGAACAGATGTATTTAGCAGTCCTTTATTACTATCAATTGTTCTGATATTATTGCTGTCAGCAATAACATCATTCTGAGGCTGTAACATAGATAATAAAAACACATGCTTACAATATTTGATAATTTTGATTTCTATAATTTAAAAATAATTAAAAGATACCTGTTTGTATCTTCCATTCATTTTAGAAGTTAAAAACTATGGTAAAATGTGTTCAAAATACCCTTTCATGTTTATTTTCATTCACTTCATTCTCCAAAATCTCTTAGGTTATATGTTATAAAAATTTTTATTATGAAAAGTGGCAAACATAAAAAGCAGAGAGGATGGTGTAATGAGGCCTCTTGTACCTATCAACTCATGGTCACCTACCCATTTTCCCCTCCTTGTATTATTTTGAAATCATATCTTAGACTTTAAACATTTCTTGCATAGATGTTTTGGCATCTTTTACTTTATTTGCTATATATTCTGTCCCTGCTTCTTTTGAGTTACTTGTCACATATATTTTTGTGGCAATTTTCTGGTTATTCTCTTCATTGACTCTTTAAAAAATATTACTTAACAGGAACATTTCTTGAAACAAATTCCAACACACATTACTAGAAGGCAAGTTAGCATTCATTCGTGCATAGGAATGTACTTTGAAGATGAAAAGCAGGAAATTGTAGTGCTGCCTACTACCTAACTTTAGAAAGAACCAGGGCTTCATTTCCTTTGTGTATTTCTTTAATGTGCAAAATAGTATCCAGTTTGATGGCCCTTAGGCATGTCCCCTGCTCATCTTGCAGCCTAATTTCTGATATCATTTCTTGCAGACAATACTTCCATGGACAAATCCTCATCAAAATTGACCCATGCTGATGGAGAACAAACTTCAATCATCCCTGTCCACCAGGTCATTGATAAGGTCAAGGGTTACTGCAATGCTCATTCAGATAACTTCTATAAAAATATCATCATGTCAGACACCTTCAGCCATAGCACAAAGTTTTAACGTGTTTAGTATACAAAAGAATCAGTCTGCGGAAACATGAAGACCTGCAAGCAGTGAAAACCATGACTAGCTCACGTGAATGTGCTATGATCTAGGTAACTGTATGTACATGTATGAGGAATGTATTTTGTTAAGAAGGCTTTTGTGAATTTTTTTTTTAAATCTGTTTTTTCAGTGTATTTCTTCCATGGGGAAGTTTTGATCATCACTAAAACTTTAGTACTGAGAGCAACATGACCCAGTAGCCACAGGGGATATGATTTTTTAAAATATATGATTGGATCAGACTAATGAGAATTCAAGGAGGTGGGGGATATTAATGGACAGGGAGAGGCAGAGCTAGGACAAGCATTGTTTAGCACTCATTCACGCCCCACTGTTAGGTTTTGGTATAGCCATTTGCTATATCATCTTTCTCAACAATTTAAAACATAGGAATTGTCATAACTATTTAGATGACCACAAGTCCCTTCTCAGTGCTAGTTTCTATGAATGCAGTAGCATTTCTTTTTCCATAAATTTTCAACCACAGATGCAAAAGAATGCTTAATGTCTGACCCAAAGATTAGAAAGGAATTCTCTCTTATTATACTGTATGTTTAACCTTCAGATATCAATATTGCTTAAGAAAGAATTTCCAATATTTTGACCCTGTTAATACGAGGCCCTGTAAGTTTGTACTGTTTCAGCCATCCTACTCAAGATACAAGGTTTAAGCATCATCATTAATTAGAATTTAACCCATACATTTGATGAAGTAAAATGTTGAGATTCCATTAGTGTGGATTTCCCACTACTTGTTGAAGAATAAATCCCTTAGACCTCCCATTTCGCTCCTCTACCATCTGTTGAGCCCACAGACTTATGAGATGAATGAGGTTTTCCATTAGGCATACTGTGCATAATAGTCTCTCCCTTTTAGAAGAACAATCATTGAGACTCTATAGCCCTTTCCTTGCTCTAGAGACTTTAAGTCATCTCCATTTGCACAATTGGAAAGCCTCTTACTTCCTTTTTAAGTGTCTTGTTCCAAAGAATATAAACTGAGAAATATGGGTGACTTGTCATAATCAAAATAATTTATAAACACGTGAGGCTGCAATTGCTAGTCTAAAAACTATTTGTATTAAGTCCTCTGATTATAAAAAGCCAGAGGAGGTCTGGCAAGATAGATGGTGTGTTATTTATGGATTAGGTTTCTGCATAGAAGGCATGCATATTAAGAAGTTTACCTAATTTTCAAACTACCATAAGTGATGTGCATGCTTGTGAATGTAGTGGAGATGACATTTAAATTATTCTTAAATGATAGAGTTGTATCTAGGTCCTTAGAAATCGGTCTGAGTACATGTTGTACCTTTACCTGTACTCTGGGTTATCTGAGAAGTATCAGGTTCTGGGAGATAGTAGCCTAAGTGACAAAAAGATAAGACATTCTGGCAGCATCAGTCTGCTTAAAGGCAGAAGCCAGAACTGAGCACCTGGCAACCTTTTTCTCCACTCAAAAAGCAGGTAGCTCTCAGTCTGAGACCTAGAAGAGCTTTCAAGCTATGCAGCATCCCGGGGCCTCTCACCTTTTGCTGATCTTCGGTCATGAAGCTATTTGGCAGACTTGAATGGATGACGAGATAATATGGTGGTGGATTTTTATGACTATTTCATTTTGCAGCAGCCTGGAACAGTCCTGGGAGACATGAGCATTGCTCAGCTTTCACTTTCATAGTGTATATAGTAGGAAAGGAGAGTAAATCTCAAGGTCACTAAAATTCGCTACAGTAGAGCCAAATCCTTTTCTATAGCCATATTAATAACAGGCTCTTATTCTGGCAGAGGTTGCATGTAGATGAAAATTAATCTTAGTCACTGAATCTTCATATACTTTGCCCCCAGCCTTAGAGATTCATGAGAGAATTTCATTAGCTCTCTAATGTGAAATTTCTACCCAAAGTGCATATTTAGTTAATAGTATTGACGAGATAACTTCCAAAATGGCTTTCATTTCTACTCCTATTCAATCAGATCTGGGAAAACATTTTCTTTTTTTCACCACTGACAACAATGTCAACTCCACTTTTGAAATTTCCAGTAATCAGGTAAGGTGAAATGAAGAAACAGCTGAATAAAAACATTTGTAGATGGATTTAAAAGCCTGAGCCAGATCCACCCTCAGCTCCAAGCATGGGCTTCTCTCACCTTCATTGGGTTCCTTCAAAAAAGAATTGCAGGAATTTAGCTATAGAGCCAAAATTTAGTTTAGCCTAACCTTGAGAATGATAGCAGATCATATTCCCTGTTTTTTTTTTTTTCTTCTTCTTGGTCCTTTTTTAAAACTACATTGTGTTAGCCTAGGATCCTGAGATATGTCTCTTCCTGTCATCATTCCCTGCATTGTGAAGCTTTTCTTTGTCCATTGTTGGCATAGACTCTTTTGTACATATTTATTTATTTGTGTTTATAAATGCCAGCTTGTTTCATATCTTAGCTCTATATTGCCTGGATTTGTTATTTTAATTAACTTTCTGTCAGAGAGACTGTATATATTTTTTTCCTAAATACTTTGTGAAATAGTTTTCTGTAGCAATATCTTTGAATATGATGAATAAAAGTGACTGTGAGTGCAAATTAGAATTAGTAGTAAGAAGCTACTATAGCTGATTTGCCATTTTACTTAAATGGAAAATGTTTTTCAAATAAATACTTACGTTGTTCGTGTTCCAAATTATTCAATTCCTTTATGAGTGAGTGTTTTTATTTCTGACTCTTGAATAGGAAAAGATCCTTTGACAACTGGAAAATAACTTGCCACCAATTAAGCTAGTGACATGGTGCTACTTTGCCAAAACACTAAGAATGAATATATTACAAAGATCCAGCTCACTAGGAATTAATGCATTTTGAAGTTCTTGGATTTTCTTAAAATGACTGATGTGAAGCCAAGCTCTATGGAAGATTAGAAGTAATATAGGTTCCCTTGTGAGGAGGTCTTCAGCATCTCAAAAAGGGAACCAAATCAGTAATATATGGAGTTAGGTCCTGAGATGTTTTCTCACATTTATAGTTGCTGTTTTCATTGTGGGAAACTTAGAAAATGACAGAAGTTAGCCAACTTCACTTGCATGATTAGAACAGAACCTCCCCACATCCCTTTGGTGTGGTTATTTAGGATAACTCTTTTCTTCAGAGAGCCAAGGCCAATTTGGCTGACAGCCTTACTCAGTGCTAAGTTGTGAGGAGTGTTGGCTGGTCACTGCGAAATTAGAAGGTCTTCTGAGCCAACGTTCACAACTCTGGGCCAAGCCATGTTAAGAAAACAGGCAAGCGGTTGCTTCAGATTCATCTCCAGTCACATACAAGCAGGTTACTTCAGAAAGCCTAAGGAGTAACTGGCGAGTGGACAGGAAACCCTGATTTGATTCGCTGCCTGACCTATGTTTGTAACATTGTGAAATCTGGAGGAATTAGGCTTTACACATACAATATTTTGGAAGCATCTCTGTGTTTGCAGTTGAGTAACATTCTACTTTTCTTCTATAAAAGCATTTAAGACCTCTCCTGCCCTCCCTCCGGCCCACACCTTCCTTTCTTCCCATCTGCTCTCCTGCTCTTCCTTCCTTTCTTACTCCCCTCTTTATTTTAAGGAAGAATCCTTAAAGTAACAGTTTTCTTTTCCTGCCTCCCTAGAGAAAAATAAGAATAAATGTGAAATATTCAGGTGTTTGCATTTATATTCTACAGCCTGTTGAAACAAAAAATGGGGGAAAAAATGACAGGTTTTATTGCCAAGGGCAGCCTCAGCCCAAATTGGGCAATTTGGACTCGATAGAAACAAAACAAAACAAAACAAATCTATAAACACACTTGAGCATGAGCTACTTTTTTGCTCTCTCTTCTAATTTTCTGCGGAGTCGTAGGAAAGGGCGGCGTTGCTATTCTAATCTTCCATTTGGGAGAATTGTTGATTAAAGATGGTTAAGCTACCTGCTGTGGCTACAGAGGAAGTGAGAGTGGGTTCAAACCTACATCCATTGGACTCTGGGTTCACTCTTCTACATCAGAGTGCCTAGTGATCCCCTTTAAAAAACATGCATCCTCATGAAAGCAGGCATTCCAAGGACAGGATCCATGTCATGAGATCCAGTGAAAGCTTCTAGAACTGCGGACAGAAGCTTTGGACCAGCAATATATTAGTGACATTGTGGTCTTTGAAGTTCCGAGATATTCTGATGGGCCTCTCCTGAGAGTAAGGAAAGTCTGTCCAGGCTTGGCAGTTGGAAAGTCCAGGACAGTGAGCAGAACATAGCTGAGGGAGGCTTGACCATGGGGTGTGGGAGCAGGAAAAGAGGCTGAGTCCAGGTCACAAATGTAAGAGATTAGCGTCTGGCTGGGGCAGGCACAAGGGACGCATACAGGCTCTAGGCGGGGAAGGAACTGAATCCTTGCCACAAGGGGCTTTAGGACAGTGACCATAGAAGGACAATTAGAAGACAGAGAGCCTGGACTTGGAGAGAAGAATGAGGAGGCCTTTGGAGAAGTTGACAGAAGAGTGAAGCAATTCAAGGGATGGTGTCTGGGCTCAAGGCCCGGGGAGGGAAGTTGCCTGCCACTAGGCTTCCAAAGTGGCAGCCAGCCCACCTTTACTAGGTACCAGCTCACTGTACTTAGAACAGCAGTGAGTCCCCAGGTGTCCCAGATGCCATGGAATTAGAGGAGCTAAGAAACAGCCTCTCAAGAAAGAAAAAAAGAAGAAGCTGCTTATGTCAAGAAATGTGGCCAAAGCGGGGAGAAGAAAGGGTGATCTTGTTTAAAGGAGAACGATTGATCCTTGAACAACATGGGTTTGAAATGCACAGATCCATGTACAAGTGGATTGTTTTTGATAAATACAGTAAGCACTGCAAATTATTTGTCTTCCTTATAATTTTCTTAATAACATTCTCTTTTTTTCAGCTTATTTTATTGTAAGAATACATACAGACATACAAACTATGTATTAATCAATAAGGCTTCTGGTCAACAGTAGGTAAGTTTTGGGGGAGTCCCAGCTTATACTGGATTGTCAGATATGTGGGGGTAGGCACCCCTAATGCTGTGCTGTTCAAGGGTCAACTGTATAAACATAAAGGAAAGTTGTCTTACAGAGTTTTGTTTCTTGTTTGTGAATGGAATGCAAAGGCCTTTTTGAAGGCAAAAAGAAAGGCAGCAGAAGAATCGATGCTCTATGTGGAGGTGAGAGAGTAAGAACTGTACGGTGGGAGCCGGCCTTGGCAAAGGGAAGAGGCACCATGCCCTTTGGGGGTGGAAAGATGGTTATTACATGAGACAAGGAGGGATGACCAGACAGAGAGTAAGGAAAGCTTGCTGAGTTTCCTGAGTTTTATCATTCAAAATAATTAGAGCCTCATTTCACCTGCTGAGTATCATAACAGAGGTGGTTTAAAAAGATTTGGAACAACCTTACAGGGAATCTCTGGCTAATTTACATTAAATAAGGTAATAAGCGGTGTTTGCCCTTAGAGTAGGCTTAACAAGTATGTTCCCCAAATCATCTCTTTAAAATATTTGTATTTGGTGTGTTTTGAAAAGCTAGTTTAGTTCAAGGTCATAACCAAACACTTAATATTCTAAATTCTCAAACCTTAATGATTAAGGATTTATTTTAAACATTTATGAATAATTGGATGATGAATAACTTCAGACATATCCCCAAAATCTTTTGAATCTTTCAAATGACATCTTCTGGTTGGCTTGACTTATTTTCATTCTGAGTTGGCTTAAGTGATTTTTATAAATTCAAGATGCCAGTGAGAATAAAACATTTGATATTCATGTAATATACATTTTAATATTAAAATGTAATAGTGTCTAGTTGCACTGCATCAGAAAATAACAATGCAAAAGAAAGACCTCTAGAGCACTGCAGTATTTTCCTGCTTCATCATCCTGAAGCTCAATCAATCAAGAATACTAAGTGACTACAACCCTATAACCTTCCTACTAGGAATTTGCTGGCCAGAATGAACAGATATGACATGAAACCATTTTAACTCAAAAAATAATGTTTATCTGTAAAGATCTGAGATGTAATCACTACTGCCAAATTAAAGCTAGTGGATTGTCTTCCATAACACAATAGCAATAAATAAAAAGTGCCCGCATAAATTGGCACATTGTTTTTTAAAAATTTCATACATCTATGGCCTTTCTAGTGAATGAAATTAATATTAAAATCATCATTTTCATAGGCGATAGCATATTGCTAGCCACATAACAGGTGCTTAGTTTTAACGTTTATTGAATTAAGTTGAAATTCATATGTAGTTTTCTGGGTCCATTTGCATTTTTTATTTTGGAAAAGTAGATCTCCAAAGTATCTTGGATTTTGGTGGATTTGCAAGAACATAGATTAGGAATACAAATTAAGGGGAGAGTATTAGCATTAAGCTAATTATTGTATGTCACCTTATATGATACAGGCAAGTATGATAAGAATTAAAAAATCATGTTGGTATTCACTCAATCCTTTTTTAATAGTATTGGAAAAGGAATTAGGTTCAACTCAAGTCTGAGATTAAAAAATACGTAAACCTGCTTTTGAACAGTTGTCTTGAGAACTGTTTAATGGCTCAAACTAACTTCAATATTAGGGAATTTAATGTAAGAGCACAGAGGGTCCTCATGGAGCCTGGCAGCCACACTTGTAGCCAGACTTTGAGGAATCTGGGACCACAGGATGATGGTCTTGGACATCAAGCAATTTCTTTGTGATGCTATACTTGTTTGTTTTGTTTATAAGACTTCATTTTTTTGGTTCACAGCAATATTGAGAAGGACGTATAGTTTCCCGATCCACCCCTGCCCCTACTCTGACTCAGCCTCCCCCACTGTCACTATCCCCCCCACCAGAGTGGTACACTTATTACAATTGATGGACTTCTACTGACACATCATTATCACCCAAAGACCATAGTTCACCTTAGGACTGACTTCGATGGTACACGCTCTAGGGATTTGGACAAGCGTCTAGGGGCATGTGTCCATCACACAGAGTATTTTTCACTCCTAAAAATTCACTGTGCTCTGCCTCTTCATCGCTTCCTCCCCCTAACACCTGGCAACCACCGATCATTTCACTTTTTCCAAAGTGTTATCTAGTTGGGATCATACAGTATACAGAGCCTTTTCAGATTGGCTTCTTTCACTTTGTAACGTGCATTTAAAGTTCATCTTTGTCTTTTAATGGCTTGATAATTCATTTCTTTTTAGCACTGTATAATAATTTATTGCCTGGATGTACCACAGTGTATTTATAGATTCACCTACTCAAGGTCATCTTGGTTACTTCCAACTTTTGGCAATTATTTTTTTTAATTTTATTTATTTGAAACACCACAAGTGGGGAGGGGGCAAAGGGGGAGAGAGAGAGAGATTGATTGAAGCAGGGAGCCCTACGTGAGGCTTCCTCCCAGGACCCCGGGATCATGACCTGAGCCGAAAGCAGACACTTAACCGACTGAGACACCCAGGTGCCCCAAGTTTGGGCAATGATAACTAAAGGTGCTATAAATATCCATGTGCAGGTTTTTGTGTGGACATAAGTTTTCCACTCTTTTGGATAAATACCAAGAAGGACAATGGCTGGATTGTATGGTGAGACTGTTTAGTTTTGTAAGAAACCACCTGATAGTCTACAAAGTAGTGAAGTGATGGTGTTTCATCATTGCATGTTGCTCTATACCTGCTGTAGACTCACCTCCTCTCAAGGCCTCATAGCTGTGTTTTAAGTGAGGTCTGATATTACCATTGTACTGATCTGGCCTCAACCCTAAGCGTGATTTTACATCTCTGGTTCTCAATACTATAGAACCTTGGTTTCAATATCTCTTCATTTAAATTTTTGAGAAAGAGCCCCTGATTGGACTAAGAAGAACAAACTTCCAGTTGCAAATAAATAAGTAATAGGGATGAAAAGCACAGCATAGGAAACATAGTCTATAATATTGTAAGAACATTGTATGGTGACAAAGGGTAGCTATACTTATCAGTCAAACATAGTATAATGTATAGAATTGTCGAATCACTATTATAGACCTGAAACTAATACAACATTGTCAGCAATACTTCAATAATAATTATTCTAAGAGAATGATGAGAACCTTGCAAAATCAGAAAAAAAATTTTTTAAAGGCCCTGGTTGATCCGGCTTTATTCAAGTGTGTATACCTTGTCCAAGAACACGATATGACATGACTGGCTCACCGATCAACAGAAGCTGTGGAAGGGGGGAGAGACAAACTCGATAATTCAGACAGGATTCGAAAGATTCGGTTGGAATAAGTGGATTATGGGGAAAAAGGTGACTTATTACTAGTTCACTGTGTCAGCTTGGGTCATCCAGGAGGCAGGATAGATTTAGAAACTCAAGCAATTTACTGGGAATAACACCTGTGAAAGAGGAAGGAGCCAGAGAAAGAGCAAGAGGAGGCAGGTGTCACACTCATTTAAGAAGCATGTGAGGGAGGAGAATGGTGTAGGAAGAGCCTCAGAGTGCAGTCCAACTCTGAGGAAGTCCCTGGCTGCCCAGCAGGGCTCCAGCACAGGGACCTCTCATCCCTGAGCGCATGTCTGGTGGACACGCTGCCCGCTCCCCCCACCCCCTGACTTCTGCTGCACTCAGCTAGTGGTTGGGACTGTTTAGGAAGAGACTGCCTTCACTTGTACACAGGCAGACAGGGCACTGTATCTGGAGGCCATTAGCTGACTCCACTCCTTGCAGAGTCCTTTCTCTTTTGACGGATCCAAGTGGCGTGCCCCGGTGGGCACCCCTCCCAATTCACAGAAATACAAAACGGCTGGGCAGTGTGCCTTGAAGGCTGTGTAGCCAGGAGCCTGGCAGAGTCACCCTGATGGATTGTCACCAGGCACCTTCCAAGGGCTGCTGAGCACAGGGCCAACAACACCAAGCACAGGACACCATTGAGCAGTATCTTCAGCAGAGACTTACAAAGAGAAGAGATTTTGAAAATACAAAGTGAGGTTTAGAGATTAACTGTGACTACCATATTTTTCTCTATGTTTAATGTGTAAAATCAAGAGATGTTCAGGAAGTATGCTGAAATGAGCATTTGAAAATTAATTTTTAGTTCCATTTGTAAATTCATCAGTTCCCTTGCGTGTCTGTCAGGTTGCTGAGAGAACAGTGGTAATTTGGCTAACAAAAATCCAATATTTTTTAGAGTTGCTTTGTGGGAGCTTCTGGCAAACATTTTATTGTTCCAGTTAACTTGTTGCAATGAGTGAAAAGTGTGAGATCCCAAAAGCTCATTAGCCTGAGTTCTATTACTATCCATCTAGCAGTTTCTACAAGAAAATCATGTTACAGCCTCCAGTAAGGATGGCAAGCTATGATGCTGGTAACTAGTAAGGATAAGAACTAGAGACTACAGTATTTTTTGAGGTTTAGAAAGGTGTATTTATCCCATTATGCTAAAGCCAACAGTTTTTTTCACTCTGGAAGGAATCATATAATGTAGAGGAAATGTCATAAGTTTAATTTTTAGGAAATATTTACTCTTCTAGCAATGGTCTATGCTGTGTGACTTTAGTATACCACCTGTCTGCTGTGGGCCTCAGTTTGTCTGGTAAATAAAAAAGGCTGATTAAGAGCTCAAATATTTTCAGCACTAGAATTTTATAGTTTCCTTTAACTTCTTTAAATATAAAAATTCTCATGTTTTCCATTTAAAAACAATCCAAAGAGCCAAAAACTAATCATCATCCGAGACATCTGATCTTCCTCAATCTGAATTTTTTAAGGGAATACATGTATTCTGTTTTTTTATTTTCAAAATAAATGCCTTTTCTGTATGCACACTTTAATATTTTCAGGGCACTAATGAAATCTTTAGGGATTAAATTAGTAGGAAGATTCACTTTCAAATACAAAGGAGAAGATGGCCCAGTGGCAAGTCAGTACTCATGTGAAAATCAGAGATAAAACCCCGTTTTCTTTGAACAAATCTGTGGAATTAATGATCCCTCCCCAATACAGTTACAAAAAAATCCTGTTTCTCCTCCCCAGCAGTGTTACAACAATGTGCACAGCCATAGGGGAAATGGAGAAAACAGATCAGCTGGAAATACAAAGACAGCAAACAGAACAGATTTGCCAGTTGCCAAGAATTGTCCTCAGATGTGCAATACAGGATCTCCTACTGGGTGAGTGAGAAGGCAAAAGCAATAGGTTCCGTTTAATAAATACACATGGACATGCCCCACAGCCCAGAGGAGCATCTTTCATTTGCCCCCGGACACCGAGGCCAGGTTTTTTTTTTTTAAAGATTATACTTATTTATTCATGAGAGAGAGAGAGAGAGAGAGGCAGAGACACAGGCAGAGGGAGAAGCAGGCTCCATGCAGGGAACCTGATGTGGGACTCGATCCTGGGACCCCAGGATCACACCCTGGGCCGAAGGCAGGTGCCAAACCACTGAGCCACCCAGGGATCCCCCTAGGTCTGCATTCCAATGAAAGAAAGCTGCATGCATATAAGTTATGGAAGGCAGTTCCTGGCACAGAAAGCTGCCGAAGATCCAAGACACACTTTGAAGAGGTCATATTCATGTGATTCCCTTCCAAGGGTCCTGGGAGTCTCCTAAGTTGTAAAACAGAAATTAGCAGACATCATAATGATGGGAAATCAGCTATGGCAATGCAAATAGTGGGGCAGAGCAGGAGGGTCCCTTGAACCAGTTGGCAGTCAGTGTGGCTATTAGGTTAGTATATATATATTTTTAAGAATTTATTTATTTATTCATGAGAGACACAGAGAGAGAGGCAGAGACATAGGCAGAGAGAGAAGCAGGCTCCCTACAGCGGGAAGCCCAATGTAGGACTCGATTTCAGGACCCTGGGATTATGACCTGAGCGAAACCACTGAGCCATCCAGAATCCCCTATTAGATTAGTATCTTAATGTTAGTGCAGATATATTTCTTCAAACAAGAATTTGTCACTCATCTGATTAGTCTCCTTCCAGTTAATATTTTAACATGAAGGTAAAAAAAAAAAAAAAACCCCACATATCTTCAACAGTTTTGGTAGATAACTACATATAGGTGAATGTGTGTACACATGCATACACACATTGCTTTCTAAATAAAGTACTCAGAATTGTTAAAAGGATATTTCCTTTTCAGAAACAATCCCGAGCAAGTACTCTAAACATAAGAGTTAGAAAATGTTTTACTAGACTTTTGCCACGGTTACAGAAAAATTGGCCGGTAGCTACAAAGTATTGGGTGGATTTTTGTTTTGTTTTATTCTGGTTTGGGTTGGGTTGGGTTTTTTGTTGTTTTTATCCACAAAAGCTATAAGGGATTGCTATCATAGTTGTGGCTTTCATTCTCCTAAATAATTCTCAATTTACTTGGACTTTTTTTTTCAAGGGATCTCTTTCTCTAACATTTGTTCTGCTCTTTTGCACAGTCAGTGTTCAGTCTCTCCTTAATCCTTGAGTTGATTTTCCCCCATATCTTACTTAGTGTGTGTTTGGGATACAAGTAGCCATGGTAAGCCTGGAGTCCTGGTGAGGGGTAGGTAGGATTACAGCCTGTCCTTGATTTTAGGGGCCTCTTTTAAACCCACCAATCCACCCAGGGTGAGTGACTCCTGGGGCCTCTCAGCACTTCTGGAAGGATTTATGATGTGTGGTTGCTTTCTCCATAGTCACAACGAAATAGCAGGGCAAATCCATTCCTCCTAAATTCTTGTCAACATAAACCTCTGTAAGTCCGATGTGGGTGTGCACAGGGATCTAGAATCTAATGTTTCCCCAGTGACAGTACTGTTATATTCTAAAATTCATGAAAATTTACTGTTAGTTTTCATAAAACATTTCTTCTTGTACAAATTGCTCCATACTGCTCAGGCAAATCAAAATGATGGAAGCCCTAGAGGGCTGGAAGGCAAATTGAGTCCTTATCTGTCTCCTCAGAGAAGGAAGCAACTGGAATTCAACTGAGATTACTGTCTTCTCTCTTGAACCCTGAACTTCAGACTGGAAGACAATCAGGGTGTGGTTGGCATCATCTTAAAAGGATGATCTGTTTACTTGGTCAACATGCCAGGTTTAATTTTATGCGAGGATAGTAAACCTCATTCATTCAGTGGCTGCTTTGAGTGTCCATAGATACATGTATTTGTGTCTATGAATGTGTCTATGTGTGTATGTATACATATATATTATAAGCTATATATCTAACATTATTGATTATTTAGGGTTCTTCAGAGAAACAAAACCACTAGATACAGAAAAATTTATTTTAAGGAATTGGCTCATGCAATTGTAGACACTTGGAAGTCCAAAATCTGATGGGAGAAGCCAGCAGCCTGGAGACTCAAAGAAGAGTTGCAGTCTGTGTCCAAAGTCTATCTGCTGGCAGCATTCATTCTTAGTTGGGGGAAAGTCAGTCTTTGTTCCAGTAAGGCCTTCAACTGATTGGTTGAGGCCCACCCACATTATCTTCTTTTCTCAAAGTCCACCTGCTTCAATGTTAATCTCAAACCCACCCCCACCCCCCAAAAAAAACCTTCACAAAAACACCCAGAATAATGCTTGACCAATTGGACAGTTTCCCAACGAAGCTGACATTTAAAATTAACCATCACCAGTATATTAATAGAGAGGGACTATGTGCAAGATACTTTTTGCAGGATGGAGCGATGTTAACCACTTCATATATTTCTTCTTATTCTTAAGATTAAAGATAAGATTAGGACATTTTTGAAAGGCAAACACTTTAGCACTTCCTGGAGTTTACAAGAGGCAGTGCTAGCTCATGTCTTTGGGAACTGTCTCTGAAAAGGCTAACCTTATGGAATTAGAAGGAGGTCATGTGGGCCTGCCACCAACTTCCAATTTCTCTGGACCCTATTTCTTCTTTATATATCTCTCACTTCATTTAAGCTACAGGGTACCCTCCAAAAGTCCAGGAAAGTGATATAAAAATGTCATTCATTTTAAATTAAAATGTTAATAATATTGATGGTTCTGGGGCACCTGAGTGGCTCAGTCAGTTATGCATCTGCCTTTGGCTGGAGTCATAATCTCAGGATCCTGGGACTAATTCCCAGATTGGGCCCCCTGCTCAGCGGGATCCTGCTTCTCCCTCTCCTTCTGTCCCTATGCTCCCCCTCCCCCAACTCATGTTTGCTCTCTTTCAAATAGATGAATTTTTTTTTTAAAAAATTAAAAGTAATATTGGTGGTTCTTTCTGTTCCTTAAGTGTGATTGCCTTAATTCAGGGGTTGATAGCATGATGTTGTAAAAACAGCAAAGGATTTGCCATTAAGAAATAAGTTTTGCAGTCCCAACTATCACTTTCCAGGAAATATCTTTATCTTTCCAAGCCATATTTCCCTCACCACTAAAGGGGGGATGATTCTGATCATAACTAACATAACTGATCTCCTGATTGTGGAGATCAGTTGAGATAAAGGATATGGAACTATTTTGTAAACGATAAAGGATTGTGGCCTTGATTAGTGTAGTCAGTTTTCTATTAAGTCAAATACCCTGAGTTGTGGATTCCTGGGTCCTATTCAGGTGCCAGCTCTCTGCCCATGACTGGAAATTGAGATTTTTAAAAAAGGCATCTCTTGTGTCTCCATGAGTTACTAACTTGTCACTCAGGAATTTGACCTTAGACTTGGGGAGACTTCTACCTAGGGAGTCGGTGGCCCTAACAAAATGCACTTGCCTCCTTCCTAGAATATGGAATTCCCCATTAGAGAATCCCTTAGCTTCAGGAAATGCTTTCCTCCTATAGCCCAGCCCGTGGGCTCTGCATTGGCTGCAATGTTCTCAGAAAATTACTAGATATACCTTCTGTCCTGCCTGGATGGAACTGAAAACAGTGATGTGAAGGCTCATTAGGGTTTGTTGCTCCTGGAGAAAACTAGTGTTCGTGATGCTGGTGACAACCTTGTGCTTCAAAGCCCAGGCTCTCAGAAAGCAATGTAAACATAAAATCTCAGCCTCTTCTGCAGATGTTGCCAACTTGTTAGTGGAAAAAACCTGACGTGCATAAAGTCTCCAAAATGTATGATGTTTTCCTGTCGGAATCTGGGTTTCTAGCTAGGCTAGAAATGTTCTCTAACTCTTAGGAGGATTTCCTTTTCACTGTTGTTGGTCTAAGAGAGATGTTTCTCTTTTACTATGATCTACCATGGCATTTTCATACCTCAGTGAGATTCCACTAACCAACTCTATCTTGACCATCTCTCAAAATTGCTGTCAACTAGATTACTAGAATAATCATACTAATAGCAGAAAATGTGTTCTATTTATCCTGCACATACATTTTTATTAGTGTGTAAAATCACCCACATCCCTGGTAGCTCCCATAACTAGCATATATACCACACAGCCTAACAAGTACTAAGACTTTGTGAAACTTGATGTTACTGTTTTATCAACTTGCATGGAGAACTCCTTTGCATTTCTTTCTTTGCTTTGTTCTTAAATTATGAATTTATAAAGCTGTATATTCTAAAATTCATCCAACCAACTTTCATTGAGTATATCATGTGGTATGTGCACCATACATCATACACACAGACACCTGATTAATTTTCTTAAATCAAAGCTCTGACTGTATCACCACCCTCCCCCCTGTCTTGTTTACTAAATCAGATCTGAAGTCCTTTCCCTAGAATTCAAGGCTTTTATAATACTCAGATCCCATGATTGATATATATGTATATAAACATTTTTTATGGGCACTGGTTTATGTGATTATGGAGGCTAAGAAGTTCCATGATCTGCTGTCTGCAAGCTGCAGACCCAGGAAAGCCACTTGTGTAATTCATTCCAAGTCAAGGCCAGTCCAAGAGCAAAGGAGGTAAATGAGATATCCTAACTCAGTGAGGCAAAGAAAAAGGGACATATTCCTCTTTCCTCCACCTTTTTGTTCTTTTCAGGCCCTCAACAAATTGGATGATTCCAATCCATAGAGGGGAGGGGTAATCTACTTTACCGAGTCCACTGATTCAAGGGCTCATCTCATTCAGAACCATCTTACAAATACACCCAGAAGTAATGAGTAATCTGGGCATACTTGGCCCTTGCAAGGTGACCCATATAATTAACCATCACACCAGCCCTTGTGGAAAACAATGCAGTTAGTGATTGCTGAATCCCAGGAATAGAACCCAAACCTGTGACAGGGCCTCATGGCAAGCCAGAGTCCTTGTGAGAAATCTGTGAAAAAGAACTTAACATTCTTCAAAGACACTCTTCTGTTTTTGGATTACTATACCTGTGTTCCTTATACCCATTTTTTCTTTTCCCCTGAGTCTGCTTTATTGATTGTATTCATTTTAATTGCACAGTTCAGTAAGATTTGACAGAGGTATAAATCCATGTAAACACTATCACAAAATACAGAATATTGCCATCTTCCTGAAAGGTACCTCATGCCCTTTACAATCTCTTTAATCACAGAAAGCCACATTTCTGTCACTATAGATTAGTTCTGTCCATTCTCAAATTTACCACAGAGGTAATTGCATAGTACTTTTTACATACTTATTCATTATATACGTATTTATTTTAATCAGCATGTTTTTGAAATGAATCCATATTATTGCTTGCATCAGTAGCTTTTTCCTTTTTATTGATAGTGTTAGTCTTCCACGTTTTTCTTCTTTTTCAAAGTTACCTATTCTAAGTCCTTTGCATTTCATATAATTTTTAGCACAGATTGGCAACCATCTACTAAGAGCTAGATAGTAAATATTTTAGGCTTTGTGGGTCATAAAGATATGATTTATGTTGCAACTTCTCAGCTCTGCCATTGTAACATGAAAGCAGTATTAGTGTATAAATAAATAAGCAAGGTTTTTTCTAATAAAACTTTATTTACTAAAACAAATGACTGGTAAGATTTAGCTGGCAGGCTATTAGTTTGCTGAGTCCCAAGTGTTTTAATAAGTTGGAAGAAGATATAGATATCTATACCTACCTATATCTATCTACACACACACACACACACACACACACACACACAAAACAAACACATATGCCTATTGGGATTTTGACTGAAAGTACATTGAATCTACAGATCAATTTGGGATGCTTGATATCTTAAAAATATCATCTTCTAATCTGTTTATATCTCCTTCAATTTCTTTTAGTAATGTCTCACTTTTAGTATATATACATATAAATTACATTGTTTGTCAGATTGTTTCATATTGTCAATGCTATTATAAGTTACATTTTAAGAATTTCAACTATTTATTGTTAACTACCAGAATATAAAACACAATGTTTTTGTATCCTGCAACATTTCTAAAGTCATTTATGAGTTCTGGCAACTATTTTATAGGTTCTATTGGATTTGTTATATATACAATCACATCATCCAGAAATAAAGACAGCTTGATTCTTGTCAACCTAGATGACTTTTTTTTTCTTATTATATTGCACTGGCAGAAACCATCAGTTCAATGTTGAGTAGGAGTGATAACCAAGATGGGTTTCATTTGAGATAATCTTATTGTGATGTAAATAGAATAAAGCAGAAATCATCTCCACAGGTACAGAAAGATTCTTTTTATCATGAACACCTGTCGGCAAAATAGGAATAAATGGAAACTATTTTCATCTAGAGTACCTACAAAATAAAAACTACTATAAATATCACATTTCATCTTAAAAATTAAAAGCTTTGTTTTTGCATTTGGGAACAAGATAAAGGTGCATGCCAACACCACATCAATTCAATAGGCCTTAGCAGGACAACAAGGCAAAAAAAAAAAAAAAAAAAAAAAAAAGAAATTATGAGGATTCTAAAAGAAGAGATAAAAATATAATTATGTGCAGATAGATACTGTGATAGTGTTCAGTGAATATCTAAAAGAATCATATCTAAATTACTAGAATTAGTGAATAAATTTAATAAGATTACTGGATAAAATGTCAAATAAGACATCAAATGTATTTCTCTATTTTTATATATCTGCATGCTATGTATTTCTACATATAAGCAATAAGCTACGTGAAAATAAAATTAGAAAGAGTGCCACTTGAAATAACATAAAAATAACAAATGCAGACAAAATATGCAAGATCTTTACACTGAAAAATACAAAACATTATTGACAAAAATTGAAGATGGCCTGGATAAAATGGGGATGTATACCATGTTTGTAGACTTAAAAAGTCATTAATTTAAAAATATTAGTTCTTCTCAAATTGATCTGTACATTCAATTCAATCCCATTTAAAATCCCAGTGGGATTTCTTTTCTTGCATACAGAAATTGACAAGCTAAAACTAAATTTTTATAGAAAAACAGAGACAATCATAACTAAGGCAATCCTTAAAGATCCAAATTAACATTGTCATGTATCAAGACATTATAAAGCTACAGTAGGGTGCCTGGGTGGCGCAGGCAGTTAGGTATCCAACTCTGAGTTTTGGCTCAGGTGGTGATCCCAGAGTCATGGGATTGAGCCCTACATCAGCTTGGCGCTCTGTGAGGAGTCTATTAAAGGGCTCTTTCCTCTCTTCTTTTAGCCCTTCCACTGCTCTCTCATACATACTCTCTCTCTTGAATGAACAAATAAATCTTTTTAAAAAGCTACAGTAATTAAGACAGTGTAATGTGGACATAAAAAAGTGACAAATACACAAATAGTCCTCAGAAACATCCATACATTCATTATGGTGTCTAGATTTATGACAAAACCAATAGCTTACAGAACATAGTTTTTTCAATAAATAATATAAAGTCAATGCAATATTCAATAAACTGAATACCCATATGGAAAAAAAATAGAATGTGTCTCCTGCTGCACTCACAGAAAAATAAACCTAGGTGACTGGTAAACCTATATGTTAAAGATAAAACATACAGCTTCTATACAATAACATACAAGACAATATTTGTGACTTTGGGGAGGGCACATATTTCTTAAAGAGAACACACAAAATATTGTTAAATTTTTGTCTTTTGTTTTAAATTAAGAACTTCCATTTATTAAAAGTACCATTTAAGACCTTGAAAATGCATGCCATAAAAAAATTGAAATACTTATCTCCTGCAAATGACTTATGTCCAGAATATTTTTAAAATCCTACATGAAACAGAAGTAACCTAACAGAGAAGTGGCCAAAAGACTTCAATAGGAACTTCACCAAATGAAAATTTATTATTTTTTTTAAGGATTTTATTTATTTATTCATAGAGACACACACACACACACACAGAGGCAGAGGCACAGGCAGAAGGAGAAGCAGGCTCCATGCAGGGAGCCTGACGTGGGACTCAATCCAGGGTCCCCAGGATCAAACCCGGGCTGCAGGCAGCGCTAAACCGCTGCGCCACCGGGGCTGCCTCCCAAATGAAAATTTAAAAAAACAAACAAACACTGAGATATACTATATACCTTATAATGGCTAAAATTAACAAACTGTCACTATCAAAAGAACCTAGAACTCCTATGCATTATTGGTGGGAATATAAATTGATCTAATTGTTTGGAAATCTATTAATCTGTAATTCCCCAAGCTGGACATACACATACTCTCTGCCCAGCTAGTTCACTGTTAGATATATAAGTAACAGGAATACTAATGTGTGTACCAAAAAATATGCACAAGAATGTTTACTGTGTAGAAGAACCCCAAACTGGAAACGATGTTAATGCCCACCAAACAATGCAATAGCTAAATAAACTGCCTTATCAACACATATTATTCAGTAGAGAAAATGTGGAAACTATAGCTACAAGGCTCAAAAACATAATTTTGAATGAAAGAAGCCAGACAGAAAAGAACACATGCTATTGATTTCTTTATATAAAGTTTGAAAACAGGTAAAAGTCAAGAAAGAAGAAAAAAAAAAGTCAAGAAAGATATGATGTTTGGGGAAGGCTGGTAGCCACTGTGAGGTGACTATGAGGAAGTAGATGGGCTGCCTGGGATTCTGGGAATATTCTATTTCTTGATGGATGCTAATAACACAGGAACATTCACTTTTCAAAATTTGTCAAGCTGCAACTATGACTTGTGAGCTTCTTTTGTGTACATATTTTCATTTATTTTTTTAAGATTTTATTTATTTACTCATGAGAGACACAGGAGAGGCAGAGACACAGGCAGAGGGAGAAGCAGGCTCCCTGCAAGGAGCCTATGTGGGACTTAATCCCAGGGCCCTGGGATCACACCCGGAGCAGAAGGCAGATGCTCAGCCACTGAGCCACCCAGCCATCCCTTTTGTGTATATATTTTTAAAAATAAAACAATGTGATAGTCACTAGTGAGCCAATTCTCATTCTTCCTAGAATGTGGAATTTCCTTGAAGTTCTATAATGTAACATCCACTATTCTGTAATAAAAGACAACAGAAATTGATTTGAGATGCCTGTATACTTTTTAGGAGTATTTTCTGAAGCATGCCTCTTCTATATATAAACTAAAGTACACCTGCAATTAGAGATAATCTCTTTATGTGAGTGTAGTAGTTTCCTATGGTTGTTCTAACACACTGCCCACAATCTCGGTGGCTTAGAATGATACAAATTTATTCTCTTTATGATTCTGGAGGCCAGAATTCCCAAGTTGGATTCAGTGGGTTAAGGTTAAGGTTTCAGCCAAGTTATGCTTTCTCGGAGGTTCTAGGGGAGGCTCTAGGGAAGAATCCATTTCTTTGCCTTTCCCAGATTCTTCTGCACTCCTATTCTCACCTCTTGAGCCCTTCCTTCATTTCTAGAGACGAGTCTTTCTCTGCTTCAGTCACGCGGCCTTCTCTTATCTTTCCTTTCATAAGGACATTTGTGATTATGTTTAGGGCTTACAAAATTAACCCAGGATAACCTCCCCATCTCAAGATCCTCAATTTAATTACATCTGCAAGTCTCTATTGCCATACAAGGTGCCATTCACAGGTTCCAGGGATTAGGACCTGGATCGCTTCAGGAGGCATAAATTAGCCTACCACTGTGAGCAAGTGAAAGAGTGAAAAATCTGATATCCAGGAATCTTACTGTACCATAGCTTTTTAAGGGTTTCATTTTGTTTTTAAACATATGTTTTTTATTTATTTATTTTTTAAAGATTTTATTTATTCATTCATGAGAGACAGAGAGAGAGAGAGAGAGAGAGAGAGAGGCAGGCCCCATGCAGGGAGCCCAACATGGGACTTGATCCCGGGTCTTCAGGATCAGGCCCCAGGCTCAAGGCGGCACTAAACTGCTGAGCCACCAGGGCTGCCCTCATTTTGTTTTTAACTGTAGCTGATTTGTGTGTGTGTGTTGGGGGGGAGGGGGATGACATTCATTCTTACTCATAATTCAGGAACTAAATGACATTTTACATTAAATATGAATCATTACCACATTTCTGGCTTAGGGAAAGACTCTCTCTGCCAGTCTGTCTCCACCTAGAGTCCTGCCCTGTGAATTACAGTAAGCAAGTGGTACTGTGTTCATGGTTTGCTCCCAGTCCTGTTTGCTGTTGCACCTTTCAACTCTGTAAGCGGTAGTTATTCACGAAGAATGCAGGATGGCTCACAGTTGATGTTTCCAAGAATTGAATCTTGTCTATGCTGATCACCTGCTGAACGGTGTTTATCCAGTTACAGACCTCTCAATTTCAGTTTGAGGTACAGTCGTACCTTGAAGATACTGCAGATTTGCTTCTGGACCATCTAAATAAAGCAAATCAAGTGATTTTTTTGTTTTGTTTTTGTTTTCTTGTGCACATGAAAGTTATGTTTATACCATACTGTGGCCTATTAAGTGTGCAATAGCATTGTCTTAAAAAACAACAAACTTCCCTTACTTAAAAAATACTTTGCTAAGAAATGCTAACCATCATCTGAGGTTTCAGGGAGTCATAATATTTTTGCTTGTGGAGAGTCTTGCCTTTGATATTAATGGCTGCTGACTGGCCAGGATGGTAGTTGCCATCTTATATAGGTGTGGTTCATGGTGCCCCCAAACAATTACAGTAGTGACATCAAGGATCACTGACCACACTAACAGCACAACAAATACTATAACAATGAAAAGGTGTGAGATATTTTGAGAATTGCCAAAATGTGACACAGAGACACAAAGAAGCAAGTGCTGCTGAACAAATGGTACCAATCAGATGTGCTTGATGCGGGGTTGCCACAAATTTTCTGTTTGTAAAACAATGCAGTAACTGCAAGGCATGATCAAATAAAGCACAATAAAATGAGGTATGCCTCTATATGATAATACTACCTATTTCACAGAGCTGCTAGAACAATTAAATTTGAAACTACACATAGAAAGAGCAGTTAGGTTGGCTACTCAATAAATAGTAACTTTGTCATTGGAGTGTAACATATTTCTGATTTGGTGTACACAGGATAGTCATGAGAGTGAAGTTGCATTTTCAGAAATTTCACATCAAAGCTACTGTGGATGTGATTAACTTGAATTTAACCCATTTTTATTAGGTGTCTACTATATGCTACAACCTGAGCACTGTAGGGGATATATTGCTGAACAGAATCAGCCCTTCTTAATAACTCATGGTCTGGTGGGAAAAGCAGGTGTGTTAAACAGGTGATGGTGACACAGAGATTGGAGCCATAAAATCAAGGAAATTTGAATATGGCATTCAGTATGAAAGAATGGTAACTTTACGAAGTCTGATAATAGCACAATGATTATGTTAAAAATCATTGTTTATTAAAAATATGTCTAGCACTAGTTTCCTATTGCTGTTGTAACAAATCACCACAAATTTAGTGACTTGACACAACACAAACTTACTCTCTTACAGTTCTGGAGATCAGAAGTCTGAAATGAGTCTTCCGGAGCAAGGTGTTGGCATGGCTGATTCCTTCTGGAGGCTCCAGGGGAGAATCCATTCTTTGCTTCTTCCAGCTTCTAGAGGCTGCTGATTACTCCTTACTATATCACTTCAATCTATTTCTGCTGTCACATTGCCTTTTCTGATTTTGGTCCTTCTTCTGCCTCTTATGAGTCTCCTTGTGATCACATGGGGTTGACCTTGATAATGCAGGATAACCCCTCCATCTGAAGACCCTTAATTTAATTGCATCTGCAAAGTCCATTAGCCATGTAAGTTCTCATATTCACAGGCACTGCATTCCAGAAAGGGGAGTGATGGTGAAGACACTTTTTGAACAGGAGAGCTGAAATGCTTAGCAGATTTAATGGGCTTCAGGGCTATAATTGCCTTAGAGTTTCTCTAGAACAATCCATATTTTATAGGACAAACTCGAGGCCCCGAGAAATCCCACATTGCAGTAACCTATCCTGGCTTCTAAAAAAAGAAACAAAACACAAATTCTTTCAGGAGGGTTCATGTTAAAACAAGGTCTGAAGGATTTAGAAAAGCCAAGGAAGATTTTGTTTCTAAAGGATCAAGCCCCATAGCAAATGAGACATGAGAATTTTCTATGGCGTCAGAAATTTCTACTAATTTAAAATTCTCTTAAAAAGGGCCTCACTTCACCAATGGAGCCTTCATCCTTCCATTCTAAGTAGGGCTCAGAATGTCCACAAGGGGGCGTCCCTCACCACTGTTCGTTTCCTTCAGGATTCAGGTGTATTCGCTTCCAGGTTTTTCCTATGCTTGGTTAGAATTCTCACTCTAGGTGAGGGTTCATGTTTTGTCATTATGCTGGGAAAATGAAGAGATTTTATGGTCTACAGAGATAATATTCTTTATTTCATTATAAAAGACATAAAGTGTTCCCACACTACTTTCTCTGTTAAAGTAATATAAAACAAGAAAGGAAAAAGTCCCTCAAGATTTCTTTTTCACAGATGCAACTGTAATTATTCATATTGCCAGCAGATGGCATTGCACCATTAATAATAGCGGAGCACACAATTAGAACAAGGTGGGTTCAGTCTTTAGAGATTGGTAGATCTACATAAATGTTTATGGATCTCCTGCTGTGTGCAAGGATCTTATTCAGAGTCTGGGTTGACACTGGTCAATAAACAGTCAAAAACTGCTGTGATGGGGAGTACTCCTAGTGAAGTAACATATGTGAGCAAGAAAAGAGAACTGTCCACAGCTTCTCTTTAAATTTTCTCTCGTCCTTCATCACTTTGTTGAAAGCCACACTTCTGAGACAAAATGTTATAGTGAAAGGAAGGAAAACAAAGACACCTAAAATCCTCTTGTATATAAGGAGACTTAAGAAAGGGAAAATGATTTGTCTAGACGCCCAACCAGTGATAATTAGATACATGTTAGTTGATCCAACATTTTCTTTAACATTTTGCCACATTGAGTCTCAGGGTCAAAGAGTTCCAGCCCTTGGGGTGCCTGGCTGGCTCAGTCACAGAGCAGGGGACTCTTGATCTCCCTGTGGTGAGTCCAAACCCCATATTGGGTGGAGAAATTTAAAAAAAATTCTAGTCCTTGTCTTATCACTGTGGTTTCCTAAGCAAGGTATTTAATTTCTCTGGGCCTTACTTAATTTTTCTGTAAAAATTAAGGCATTGGATCAGATAATTAAGTTCAAATATTTTTACCAGCAGAATCTTTTAAAAAAATCTTATCCAAAAGTTCAATATATAAAATAAAAGAAAGTGCTTGAGTTGAAGGAGACTTTTCCTCTTGCACTTCTTTCTCTCTTTGAACTTTCTCTCCTAGAATCTTGAGCTTCTTGAGAGCACAATCTGGATACTACCAGCCTGACTGATCTTGAAAATGCCTTCCAGCTCCAAAGGTCATTATTCACCAAATTTACTGAATTAAATGTGAGATAGTAATAATCTCAAAAAATACTGCTTGGTAAAATGAAAACAAAACTGTAAATCCTGATTGTGCCAAACTGATGCCGTTCCTCATTAAGAACTAAAGAAAGTTAGATTTAGAGTATTTTTAATATTGTCAATATGATGTCTTCTGAATAATGACATATCTTCATGCTTTACCATGCTCTCAAATATACACTCAGCCAGATTTGAGCTTTGGCACATGCTCTCCGAGGTGAGAAGGTTGCCTGTGGAGAATACTGGCTCCCCTGCATTTAGGCATCAAGCACACAGGCTTTTGGCTGAAATCAGTGCCAAAAGCCTGAGGTGTATGGCTTACTGCTGAACCATAGTGCATTGAGCCAAAGGGTTCTGAAAACCACTCGACCATATAACCATAGGCAGTGGTAGGAAGGGTGACTTAAGTCGAAGGATGTTGGGAGAGTGGCTAATACAGACCTGAAAATTAGTCTTCCTAGGTTTATATTCCAGCTCTGTTAACTACTTCATAGGAATTATAAGACCTAATGGGGCAAGTGGTAATAGTCAAATAATAGTAGGATGTGGATACCATGTAAAAGGCTCAACGATCTCTCACAGGATTCTTGCAGATGTCTCCAGGCTGGGGTCCTCACTGTTCCTCTTATCATCTTCCAATCTGTTCTCCATGTGGCAGATTGCATGACCTTTAAATTATTTGCCACGTCACATCACTCTATTTTTAAAACCCTGTTATGACTCTCTTTTGTACTTGAGAGAAAACCTAAATTCCTTATGCTGACCCATGAGCCCTGGATGATCTTTCTTCACCACTCCCCAACCTCAACTTGCCACTGATCACACTCTAGCTATACCAGCCTTCTGACAGCTCCTGGAACAGCCCTCACATCTCCTACCTTTTAGAACTCTTATGCTTACCACCTCTTTTCCCAGAACACACTGGCATTTCTGAAAACCTTAGCTAAAATATTTCTCCTTGAATAGATCTTCTTTGGCCATTTCTGTCTAAAGTATCAAGAACAAAGATTGCTTTATTCCGTAGCACAGGGGTTGGAAAATTTTGACCCATGGGCCTAACTAGCCCACCATTCAATTTTTTATATAAAGTTTTATTGGAACACAACCATGTTCATTCATTTATGTATAATCTACGGCTACTTTGTTGCTACAATGGCCATGTTAAATAGTTGCAAAGTCTAAAAAATATTACTATCTGGCTCTTTACGTAAAAAGTCTATCAACCCCTAGTGTAATGTACCATCATATTTATCCTTTTCATCACACTGATCACACTGGTGATGTTTTACCTATTTGTGTACTTGCTCATTGTCAGTCTTTTTCTTTCCATGAAAAAACTTTAGCCATGAGGCTGAAGAACTTTTCTGTCTCATTCTCTAGGTAGGTGTCCAGGACAGTGCCTAACACAATTTCTAAAACTATTAATATTGTAAATTACATTGCTTGAAGAAAGTAATACTTGTTGGAAAAAAATATTAGAATCCAGAATCGTCATAATTTACCATATCCAAAATATAATCCAGAGGACCAAGAAAAAATATTATAAATATATTATATAATTTTATATATTTAAATTTCTATAATAAACTTTAAAAATTAAGTATATTTACATATTTTATAATATATAATCCAAAGGATCAATAAAATATATTATATATTATATATTATATACAATATATGTAA
This sequence comes from Canis lupus baileyi, assembly GCF_048164855.1. NCBI lineage: Eukaryota > Metazoa > Chordata > Mammalia > Carnivora > Canidae > Canis > Canis lupus. The sequence goes on from NC_132838.1 coordinate 35,006,946, forward strand.
TATTATATATTGTATATATATCATATATACATACAATCCAAAGGACCAAGAAAATATATATTAATGTAATTATATAATATATATATTATGGGAGATACTGATAATCTCCCATAAGAAACTTATTAATGAAAAAGGTTAAAATAGTAACTTTACAGTGAAGAAATATGGAAGATACTACCTTAATCTGGTAATTATAGTTAACATCACCAGTAATGGGATAGTTATTATGTTTCTCCTAATATGATGTCCTGAGAAAGATGCAATATTCTGCAGTATTTTTGCCAAAAAATGTAAAGCCTGAATCTAGCTATAAGGAAACATCAAACTGACCTAAATTGAAGGGAATTCTACAAAATAAATGGCCTGTGTTCTTCAAAAATGGCATGACCAAAAAATATTTCTGTATCAATATTAATTTCCTGATTTTGATTGTTGTGTATGGTTACATAAAAGAATGCTCTTATTTTTAGGGAATATACACTGAAGTATTCATCAATAAGTGGGTACAAGGTCTGCAACTTACAATTTATTCTCAAATAGTTTAGAAAAAAATCTATCCATCCACCTACCTACCTACCTACCTACCTATCTATTTATCTATCATCTATCATCCATGGAAGAGAATGTAAGATAGATTGAATGATAAAGCAAATGTGGTAAGATATTAACATTTGGAGATGTGGTTAAGGGTGAACAGAAATACTTCATAGTATTTTTTCTTGTTTATAAAACTAAAATAAATTATTGTGCTAAAATATGAAGAATATAGGTTTTAAGTGGCTGATGGGAAATACTATAATTCAGTCCTCACACTCCTCTCACTTCAACATCATTTCATGGCAAATTATATTTACCTTTGGAAGATGAAGCATAATAATTCTTAGAAAGTCTTGATAATTTCATGCCTTCCTCCCCCTCCCACATGTAGTAGAAATGAGCTGGAAGTCTGTATTAAAAACATATTAGTAGTGTTTATCTGTAAACTGTATGATTTCCTGGTGCCATTTATTTTCTTCATTAAACTTTTCCATCTAAGTTTCTATAATGAGCACTTGCTACTCTTATCATTGAATCCTTGATTTTCTTCATATTTTGCCACAGTCTGAGAAAAGAAAGCAGGAGAGAAATGGAAAAAGGGGCAAGCGGGAGAAAGAAAGGGGGGAGAAAGAGAGAGAGAGAGAGAGAGAGAGCGCCTGATATCTTCCCTGGCTGCCTGGGAGCCATTAAATGCACCTGGATGGGAAAATCCTAAGGTTGCACAGTGTTGGCTAATGCTTGCTAACTGGTACCTGAAGCCCTGTCATGATCTGGCTGCCTGGAAGGAAATGTAGCTGTTCAACTCTCCAGGCTTGACAACTTGGGAGTCATTGACATCTGTCTGGTGGCTAAAGTCTAGTTTTATTCCTCTTGTCCTCATACCACCCTAAAGAAAGAAGCTCAACTTCAATGGCATGAAGCAATAAGATCAACACACAAAGGCAGTGATGCCACTGCCAGCTGGAGCCTGATCCAGTGAAGTAGGCGTGAAGAATTAATACTGGCACAATTCTGGACAGTGACAAAGAAATTTGTGCAAAGTCCTGGAGTGATTCAGATATTGCTTGGTGGATATCTGTTCAGCATTAAACCCTGGAAGAGTATCAGGTACCACAAAATTCACAATTTCCTTTTCTAGGGACAATTTCTTTATTAAGGAATAGCAATGACAAGCTAAAATAAAGCCTTTTATCCACTAGCTATTTGACTTCTCTCTTCCTGAGTTACTCAAAGGCACAGAGAGATTTCTTCCTCTACGCCTTCTCCTACTCCTTAGATAGATTTACACCCCACACCTGACACAGCTACCCACATTGCAGTGCCGCATGTTCCCATTAACAAAGCCACGTGCGACGGTGGGAGTAAGTGTGGGAGAAGGGATGTCACACAGTTTAATTACTTGGGAGGGGGAATAACTCAAAGAGCTCTGGTCTAAAGGGATCTCCATGACGTATGGTTCAGAAATGCCTGCACTCATTAGGCACTGAGCTCTCTGAGTCTCGCCATTCTAGAAGACACCTGTTCTGAAGATGTTTTATAGACTGTGGGGTGGAAGGGGGGCCTTACATCACTTCTGAGAGGCCACGCTGCTTCCCATTTCCACTGTCCTTCTAGCTTCATTTCACTCATTCATTCACTGGCCATTTGGAGCCATGGCGTCAGGAGCACACACATTATAAAAATGATTTTTCTTGTCATGGCTCACAGATAAATAAACCAAAAAAAAAAAAAAAAAGCCAGCATGCCACACCTCCTTATATTCAGTTAAATAAAATACTTCAGGGAATCAGCCATTTGGTCTTAAGTTAAATAGTTCAGCAACCATTCTACTTTAAACACCAAATCAGCCCCAAGCCTGTCCTCTTGAGTTCTCAGGATGGACTGCATGAGGAAGAAAGATGCATTCTGCTTCCATGTGCACCTCTGATCCAAGGTCACTGTGTGACTTCAGCAAGTTCCTTACTCCTGAGAGCTTCATTCTCCTTATCTATAAAATGAAGTTAACCACAATTACTTGTTAGAGTATTTGTGTTAAGAATAGAAACAGGGTATATAAAGTATCTTGCACACATTCGTGATTGATAAGGACAGCACCTCTTATAACTATTACTATATGAGAATGTTGTTTACTCCTTGACAATACCCAGAAAAAGAGTTGTTGTTGTTTTTTTTTTTAACATTCTCTACTCCAACTGGCAAAAAGAGTTGAGAGGTAATATTAGAGAGAGAAGGAGGAAAGGAGGGGTGCAGGGAAGAAGGAAGGAAGGAACGTAGGTGGGAGGGAGGAAGGAAGATTGATTGAAGGAAGAGTCTATTAGGATATTTTAGAGACTGTGGGATATTATTCTCCCCATGGAAATTAAGACATAACTCCTTTAGGCTGTCAATTTTGTTATTTGCAAAATGAGGGCATCTCTTGTTGAGGGATGCAGTTTGTGAAGAAGCAATTCCTTGGTGTCTGCTTGAAGAAAAGCCTACATTGCTCCGTTTCTCCGATGGGCTGAATGGCCAGCACTCTCTCCTCTACCCATCCCCAGTGAAACTGCACAATTTAGCTGAAGGTACTTATTTCTCAGGGGGAGAGCTCTCCCACAAGAAATTTCTAGCTGAGAATTCTATCCTCCAGAGGCCCTCACCTGCAGCATCCTGATAAGAAGCACTTCTTGCACTTAATCTGTGTCAACTCAACACTTAATCTTTCTTTGAGAGTTTAAAAAATTTTATTCAAAGGAACTTGCAGCACTTTTGTGATATTGGATTTTTGTTTGGGCTGGTAAAATTTTACTCTTTGATTTCATCTTCCTATTTTGAAACTATTTAGATTGTTTTATTGACTATTTTTAAAAGAATTATAGGAAATGGCAACATGGAGTGAATAATCCTGAGAAAGGTCCATGCTTCAACATGGATGTGTCTTCTTTCTAGTTTGCTCTGCACAGACCTAACCCAGCCTGCAAAGCAGCTGAGATGCCCACATTTCTTAAGTCTCTAAGGAAAGATGTTAAGTTTAGAGTTGTTTTTTAGGGATTTCAGGAGAACAAGAGCCCATACCTCCGCCTAAGAAGAAAGACTATGGCAACTCCAAAGAGAGCACTGGGCTAGAACAGGATGATGGTTATAGTGTGAGAGGTAAGAGTATGGATTTGGGTCCAGCCTACTGTATTTGAATGTCAGCCTTGCCATTTACCAGCTGTGGGTCCTGAGGTCTGTAAGTGATGTATACTTTCTGCACTCAGTGGCCTCAGCTGTGAAGTAATACCACTCCCTAGGTTGTTAAGAGGATAAATGAGTTAATTTTTAAACCCTAAAAGCTGGACCTGACACATAGAAAGTGCTATATTTAAATATGGTTAGATAAAAGCCGCTATCTCTAATAAACATAATTAGAGTGTAGATGCTGCTCATGAGTTGTCTATTCCATGGAGGATAAGGGAAGTAAGTAAGAATCTTCATTTTTCCTTTTCCTTCTGTGTCCATGCTGTATTGGTGGCTTTACTGCTCTCCAGGAATTTGCCTATCAATGTATGCAAATGTATGTATGATTGGCATTTCTCCAGTTGGCAGATAAGGGTCACAGAGGTCAACTGATTGCTCAGCACTTGTAAAGAGTAGACTCACAACCCTGTTGCCAACATCTAAGGCTTGTTCCCTATTTCCACCAACCTCCAAAGATACACACATACACCTGAAGCTGATCCTCAAATTCTTTTTGTTTTTTTTTAAAGATTTTATTTATAGCTTGCAGAGTAGCAGAATCGTAACCAATGAGGTTTATCCGAGGTGCGATTATTGCTAATTAAAAGATTTTATTTATTTATTCATGAAAGACAGAGAGAAAGGCAGAGACATAGGGAGAGGGAGAAGCAGACAGCAGGCTCTTCTCAGGATTGATGCAGGATTCGATCACTGGACCTCAGGATCCTGCCCTGAGCCAAAGGCAGATGCTCAACCAAGCAACCCTCAAATTCTACTTTATAAGGACAATTTTGGGAAACAACCAGATGCCTTTGGGGGGGGGAAGGGAGTGAAAAAGAGAGAGAGAGAGAGATAGAAGGGGCAGAAAGAGAGGGAGACAGAGAATCTTAAGCAGGCTCCATGCTCCTTGTGGAGCCTGACCCGGGACTCAGTCTCAGGACCCTAAGATGATGACCTGAGCCCAAATCCAGAGTCAGATGCTTAACCGACTGAGCCACCCAGGCACCCTCAACCAAATGCCTTTTAATAGCAGAGGCTGTGTGACAGAAGACAGGCCAAAAGGGTCAAAGTAGCTTTATTAGAATAGTGGGATTATGTGCTCGCTTCAGCAGCACATATAGAATAGTAGTATTAGTAGACTTTTTCATTTTCTCCATTTTTTCAAAATTCCATTTCATTGAATTACATTCCTTTTACATAAAACCATGCTTATTTTTAAAGCATCAATAACTGGTGAAATTATTCTTATGTTCTCTATTTAGACTAAATCTGGATAAACTGATTTAAGGAAGAGATTCAAAAACTTCCTTTTCCCTGCCCCCAAACATGAGAACCCAAGAGTGGGCTATGGCTGGAGGGGTAGGATGGGGTTATAATGCCTAGACTTAATGGGTGTCCCCTTTTTCCAATCAAAAACCCTATACTATCTTTTCCCTTTTAATCTGGGAGGAATTGTTGAACATCAGAAGCAGGGAGATTGCTTTAATTTACAAATAATGGGATCCCTGGGTGGCTCAGTGGTTGAGGGCCTGCCTTTGGCCCAGGGCGTGATCCTGGAGTCCCAGGATGGAGTTCCACATCAGGCTCCCTGCATGGAGCCTGCTTCTCCCTCTGCCTGTGTCTCTGCCTCTCTCTCGCTCTCGCTCTCGCTCTTGCTCTCCCTCTCTCTCTCTCTGTGTCTCTCATGAATAAATAAATAGAATCTTTTTAAAAAAATTTACAAATAGGTCAACCCTCCATTTTTCCCAAAAGCATTCAGAGAGCTCATGGAGATAGCTGCAGGGCTGTCATGGAGATAGCCAGATGCTTTCCAGAACAGAATGACCAATAAGGGGCCTCAAGCATCAGATAACTCAGTCAATCTAACTGTTGAGTTTCCCCATCTACACTCTAAGCATGAATCATTTTGCAGAATGACTCACACAAGTACCTTTTGTTCTGAAATACACCTGACATTAATCCTATGAGTTTACAGGGAACAAAGCATTTGGGCTGGATCAGCATATCATTTCCCTTCCTGCACTTGGGCTTTTCCACCCTATAAGTCACAATGGGTAGGGCTGACTCCTATTTAGAATGTGAAAAGCTGTGCCTGCTCTTCTGACCCTTTCACTGATCAGAATCATCCATACAAAACGCTGAATTTAAAGACTGTGATTCAAACTGGGAGACAAAGTGAGAATTTACACCTTCCAGGAATGGCAGCAACACGAGGCATTTTGAAGGGTCAGCAAAAGCAGCGGGTGCCTAGGCTATGGCTGGTGGCATCACCAGGCAAGTTATGGGCAGTGGTTTTGGAGTCTTCCCTCTGGGCTCTCCGTGTCCCTGCTTGCTGTCAAGCCTGCATCTCTGTCAGCCCCATGAGGGGTTGACCTCACTTGCATATCATCCCCAGTTCCATTTACACCAGTCAACACATGTTATGGCTCTTTATAGTTGGATGATTCCTTCCATCCTCAGTGATCTGTCTTAGAAAACTTATGAGTTCTTCCAGCACAAGTAATGGTCATAATCATGGCTAACATTTATGGTGGGTATACTATTTGCTAAATACTTTCTGGTATTGCAGCAGATATTTAGGAAAAATAAATATGGGCTACTTCTTATTGCAATACTAACTTTACCAATTAGGAAACGTGCCCAGAGTGATTCCATAAGTGTCCAGTGTACAAAACTGAGTGTATGATAGTGATTGGGCACTGAATCCACATCTGTCCAATTCCAGAACCTAAATTCAAACCACTTCACTATCACATCTCTGGGGAACCTGACTAACTGTGTTCTACTTCATCCTAGAAAAACTGGGTCAGGCTACAAATCAATCACTATAGATTTCTATCTATAATCTATCACATATAGATTTCAAAAGGCAAAAATGTAAAAGTTATGTAAACCTGAGAGATTTGTTGAATCATATTCTACAATGATTTTCTCTTTTCTTAGTGAGGGAAACATTGGAATAATAACATTCTTCTGTAGTTTCAAAATTCAAGAAACAAGGAATTTAGAGAAAAAAAATTTTTCTCTTGCTCTAGCTATGGTCCTCTTTCGGTATTCCACTGGGCAATGCAGCTTTGCCAGACACAGGGCAGTGTGAGCGCACCAATTTCTGTCAATTCAAAAGCACATCAGTTTCTATCAATTCAAAATTCAAAGTAATTCTAATCAGCACATTTTTTTTTTTTTTTTTTTTTTTTTTAGTGCCAATTGCAGGCATTATGGGTCAGGCAGGTTAATTCAAAAGAGTATTTCTTTTTTAAAATTTATTTTTATTTTTTTTATTTATTTACTCATGAGAGACAGAAAGAGAGAGACAGAGAGAGAGAGAGGCAGAGACACAGGCAGAGGGAGAAGCAGGCACCATGCAGGGAGCCCAATGTGGGACTGATCCCAGGTCTCCAGGATCACACCTGGGCTGAAGGTGGTGCTAAACCGCTGAGCCACCGGGAGTGCCCCCAAAGAGTATTTCTGATCTAAATGACTTGAACAGTAAAAAATATGTATATTTTTTCCTCTTTTCAGTGGGATTCTGATAAAATAGACATGGAACTCTCAGTGTAAAAATTCTTTCCTAATAAGAAAGACATTGATGAAATATAATTCAAATTCAGAGAACTCTTTAGTTGACAAGAAAAATCACTGTCAAACTCAGAGGTGGTACTGCTTGAGTCTCATTCATGGATGTTTATTTCCTTAAAGGCAATTTTTAAATTTTCTTCTCTTATCTTTTTGGTATATGACCATTACTTTCAAGGTCTACCAGTTTTTAATGATGATGATAATTCAAAACAATGGTTATGTTTTTATTCCAGGGCAGCTAAACACTTGAAACAACAGTAAACTGAGTAGTCTTTCCTGGCAGGAAGAAAATACCCTCAGTCCAACTAGAAACTGATAGATAGCACATGGGTTGGAAGACCTATGTCTTTCTGCCACAAACCCATATAAAGCTTTGGCTGGATAATTTGATTATTTCATCTAAATTTTCCCAACCAAAAGCTGGGAATGGCACCCTTGTGTCCTACAACTCAAAAGTATTGTTCAAATTAGGTGAATATATGATGTGTTGAGAGTACATTTATAAAAGAGAAAAGTTATAAACTTGTCAATTTTTTTCCCTCATGTTTTTCTTTCTTGAAAAAATTTACTATGTCATTCATGGTTGCTTTATTGTAAAATGATGATATATCAGCTATGGCAGGAGAACAAGTTTGATAATGTATTCTGCAAGAAGAACATTACCACTGACTTATGCTATAACCAGCCTTCACAGGGCAAACCAATCCATATTCCATTAGAAGCTCAGAGGAGCTAATGAAACATATTGTTGACCTTCAACCCTTATGTTCTCTGCTTGTTGCTTTCTTTTTTTTTCTTTCAAATTACTGTACCCTGTTCTGTTTCTAATGAGTCTCTTCTCCACTAACTGCCTTCCTACCTTTTCCACTCTGCTAGAACCACGGAAGCTTCAAAGTGGCCACCATGATATGAACGGGGAGCTTGTGAGCAGCCCTGACATTTCTTTCACTCAGCTCTGCTCCGACATTTACCAAAGCTTTCCTGTAGATAACAGGAAGCAAAGAGATGAAGCAACTCTGATCCCTGATTAGGGTCAATATTACCTCTGAATTAAATTTGTTTCTCTGAAACTAGTTTTAATTCCTCCTGCCTTTGAGGAGAACAGACTCAAGGTGGGAAGGGTGTTAACACCAGCAGCAACATTCTCAAGATGATAATCCTCTTTTCACGCTAGTAACTGTAGTGTGGGACATTAAAATAGGCAGAGCTGGGATTGAATGATGCAGATTGTAGCACTTACACTTGACAATTCCCTTAACTTCTCATAACCTCCATTTTCCTATGATTTCTTATGAGATTACTCGTACTGTGTAAACTCCTCATGTACATAGTAGGCACTCAATGACCCATAATATTTTTTGAAAATTAGATTTTTAAAAATTAGTATACCAATATCAACTAAAGAATATTTTTATAACAAGCACAATATGTCTTTCTCTCTCTCACATACACACACCATTCACCAAGCTATTATCATGTAAAATATTTAAAAGTTTAGTTACACTCTGAATTTTTTTCATGGTTTCTTTAGGATGGGAGTGGGATGTGAAATACAATACAAATGAGAAGAATAAAGGATTTTTTTCAAGATTAAATTTTAAGGATTTATTTATTTATTTGAGAGAGGGAGGGTTAGAGGGAGAGAGAAAGCCCCAAGCAGACTCCCTGGTGAATGCAGAGTCCCACACAGGGCTCCATTTCAAGACCCTGAGATGATAATCTGAGCCAAAATCAAGAGTTCAATACTTAACTGACTGAGCCACCCAGGCACCCCTTAAAGATTGTTTTTTAGAACAATTTTAGGTTTTTAACAAAATTCAGAGGAATAAACAAGGATTTTTATACTTCAAATGTTTTTAAAAGGGAAAAGAAAGCACAAGGCTGAGGTTTTAAAGAGTAAGATGTTCAGGCCAAAATATATCATCAACAACTGCTCTCTGCCTCCAACAGAATTAGTATTGTTTGAATCATAAAGGAATAAATATTATGAGTCCCAATTGACCAATTAATAGCATGCACAGCACAACTACTGAACAAATATAGATCAAAAAAGAGCATCTGGCTTTTGGCAAGGGGGGATACATAGCGAATGCAGTGGGAAATTACTCATGGAACCGCAGAGAAATTAAACTGCATTGCCTTTTGTTAAGGAGGCTACATACAAGGTCATGTTATGCAAACAAAGTATTGGCCTGCAACCATCCCCTCGTCCTGATACAAGCTTCAATTTTATTCAATTTCAGAAATACTGAGCACCTATTAGGAGAATCTACTATATATTTCAACACGTCAGTTGGCATTTGTGGAAAGCAGTACCCAAGAATGGTGACAAGCTCAGCCTTTAGTGTTACGCAGAGAGGGCTTGAAACCCAAGCTACATCACTTACTAGTTTTTTGTTTGTTCTTTGTGTCAGGAAGGTTGATAGTTTTCTCCATCTAGAAACAGAGGAGGGTAATGCTCATAGCCAGACAGATGGACATTCATTGGGACACAGTGATAAAGAGGTACAATAATAAAGACAATTGTTTGCAAGGTGCTTGGCAATTTGCTAAGTTCCTTTTTATAAGCTATTTTTCATTTTGTTAGAATACTGAGGCTAAAGAGATCTGACTTTCCTTTCTTGTTTCTACATCATGAATGATTAAAGATGATCCAACCATAAAGAAGCTATTGTTAAATTTAAAAGGGTGTCTTTGGATCATTAGCAATGAAGTGAGGACTTTTACAGAAATGGTGGTGGACACAAAGCATGACTTCATGTCACTTGGCTGTACTTGGCTCTGGGCACAGTTGTAGGAAGCAATAACATTTTAGCAAGAATCAAAGGTAAAGAAGCAATAAAGCTTTTAACAATATGTGGGAGTATATGAGGAATTAGCCTAAATACAATTAACTGTGAATAAACTGTGGAGGTGTATGACTGGATGTAACTATCTTAGAAGGCAAAAAAAAAAAACCCCAGGAACTAGTAGGGTGACCAACTCTTCTTAGAATTTTCTTTTGAGAAAATAATTCCTTTTATTTCACCTATTAATTTAAAAAAAATGAATAAATACAATTATAAAACAAGCTTTTTAATAGTCACTTTTGGCTTTAAAATTCTAAAATGCTTTATTACAGTCTTTCAACTATTCTAACAGGCACACGTACCTCAGAATTGTTTGAGGTATAATTAGCATGCAATCAAAGGCACATATTGAAAATAGATACTTTAAAATTTTTGTATAATTTTGTACAAAAATAAGTACATTTTAAAAGTTTTGGCATACGTATACAACTGTGAAGTCATTACCACAAACAAGACAGTGAATGTATCCCTCATGCCCAAAAGCTTCCTGTCATTCTTTGTAATCCATCCCACCCTCTCCATGCTCTACTTCCATCCTCAAGCACTAACTTACTTTCTGTCAGAATAGGTTGATTTGAATTTTTTAGAATTTTATATAAATGACATCATACAGTATGTATTCTTTTATGTCTAGCTTTTTTCCCTCAGCATAATTATTCTGTGATTCACCAATGTCACTGCATATGTCAGTAGTTCATTTCTTTTTTATTACTGAGTAGTTTTCTATTATATGGATGAACCACAATTTGTTTATCTATTCATCTGTAGATGACACTTGAATTATTTCCAGCTTGGGGCTATCTTTAATGAGGCTACTGTGAACATTTGTACATAATTCTTTGTGTGGGCAAATGCTTTCATTTCTCACAGGTAAATTATATGACGGAAATGGCTGGATCCTATAAAAGGTGTATATTTATCTTTTTAAGAAATCAATGAACTTTTCCAAAAAGTCATACCATTTTATACTCCTACCAGCAGTGAATGAGAGTGCTCATTCTTCCATACTTTTGCCTGTGCTTGGCATGAGTAATCTTCTTAATTTTAGCCATTCTAACAGGTATCTAATTGTGGTTTAAATTTGTGTTTCCCTAATGAGTAAAGATGCTGAACATCTTTCCATATGCTTATTTTCCATTCTATGTCTTTAGTGAAATGCCTGGTCAAATATTTTGATCATTTTTTTAAAGTAGGCTCCATGCCCAACGTGGGACTTGAACCCACAATGCCAACATCAAGAATTACATGCTCTACAACTGAGCCAGCCAGGCACCCTGATCATTAAAAGAATTTTTTTTTTCTTATTACTGAGCTTTGAGAATTTTATATATACTGGATACAAGTTCCTTATCATATATGTATTCCAAATATTTTCTCAGTTTCTCTTTTCAGTCTCTTAACAGCCTTTTTAAAAATATTTTTTGTTTTATTTATTCATGAGAGACACAGAGAGATAGAGGCAGAGACACAGGCAGAGGGAGAAGCAGGCTCCATGCAGGGAGCCTGACGTGGGACTGGATCCTGGGACTCCAGGATCACACCCTGGGCCGAAGGCGGGCGCTAAACTGCTGAGCCACCCAGGGATCCCCATTAAGAGCATTTTTTGAAAAGCTAATCGTTTTAATTTTGATGAAGTCGGTTATCATTTTTTTCTTTTATGTTTGGTATGGAATCTAAGAAATCTTTGCCTAACCCAAGGTCAAAATAATTTCAACTATGTTTCTTCAGAAAATGTTATCATTTCAGGTTTGACATTTACTTCTATGATTCACTTTAATCTAATTTTTGTGTATGATGTGATAGATAGGTCAAAGTTGATTTTCGGGGAGAGGGAATATGGAGGTCCAATTATTCCAGTGCCATTTATTGAAAAGAGTATTCTTTCTCCACTGAATGGCTTTGCACTTTTGTCAGACATCAGTTGTACATATATGTGCAGTCTATTTGTGGATTCTCTATTCTGCTCCCTCTATTTTTATGTTGATACCACACTGTGTTGATTACCATTACTTTATAAACAATCTTGAAAAAATACCCAACTTTGCTCTTTTTCAAATTTGATTTATCTATTCTTGGTCCTTTGCATCTGCATATGAATTTTAAAATCAGATTGTCAATCCTTATGAAATAGACTGCTAGAATTTTGGTTGGGTTTGTTTGCAACCCATAGATCAATTTTGAGAGAATTAGCATCTTATTTTTTTAACATCTTATTTATTTATTCATGAAAGACACAGAGAGAGAGAGAGGCAGAGACACAGGCCATGGAAGAAGCAGGCTCCCTACCAGGAGCCTGATGTGGGACTCCCAGATTCCAGGATCACACCCTGAGTAAAAGGCAGATGCTCAACTGCTGAGCCACCTGGCATCCCTAGAATTAGCATCTTAATTTTGAGTCTTCTAACCCACGAACAAGGTATATCTCTACATTTATTTAGACAACCTCTAATTTCATTAATTTCTCTCAGGAACATTTTGCAGTTTTCAGTATACAAGTCTCACACATCTTTTGTCAGATTTATCACTAAGTTCATGATTTTTATATTATTGTGAACAATATTCTTTAAAATTTCAATATCTGATTGTTCATTGCTTATGAATAAAAATATAATTGGTTTTGTATATTGAACTCATATTCTACAACTGTGCAAAACTCAGTTCTTGGTCTAGTGGTGAGAGTGGACATCAAGTATGGTTTTTCTGAGGAATGCAAGGTTAGTTAACATAACCAATCAATGTAATCACCATTTCAATAAACTAAAAAAAAAAAACCCCATATATATTATATATTATCTCAAAAGATGAAGAAAAAACATTTGACAAAATCTAATTTGTATTTCTGAAAAAATCTCTCAATAATCTAGAAACAGAGGGTAAGTTCCTCAGCTTGATAAAGACCAGCTATGAAAAACAAAGAGCTAATATCACAGTTGATTGTGAAGGATTGAATACATTTTCCCTAAAATCAGAAATAAAATAAAGATGCTACCACCTCCCTACCTGAAGCTACTCCTACCTTTCACATGGACAGCTTCAGAAAACGTTTTGAATAATTTTATAGTTTTGAATAACAGTTATTTTTTACAGCCTTATTATTTACCTCTACCATTGAATTTGCCAGGGATGAAGGAAGGAAGGGAGGGAGGGAAGGAGAGTGGGAGAGAAAAAAGGAGGAAAGGAAAAAAGGGAGAAAGAAAGAAAAGAAAAGGAAAGAAAAGGAAAGAAAGGAAAAGAAAATAAAAGAGAAGAAAGGAAAAGAAAAAAGAAAAGAATTTTCCTGATTATAGGCATAAACAGTCATTTACTTTAAAAACCAGGGATCCCTGGGTGGTGCAGCGGTTTGGCGCCTGCCTTTGGCCCAGGGCGTGATCCTGGAGACCCGGGATCGAATCCCACATCAGGCTCCCGGTGCATGGAGCCTGCTTCTCCCTCTGCCTATGTCTCTGCCTCTCTCTCTCTCTCTCTGTGACTATCATAAATAAATAAAAAAATAAAAATTAAAAAAAAAAAAAACAAAAAAAAAAAATAAAAACCAGAACATTTTGTCCATCTTTTCCAGGACAAAACCAGGCCTTCCAACCACTTCCTGGGCCCAGAAGTTTCTTGGTAATCTCTTTAGAGTTTTAGGCATAGAATATAGAATAACAACCTCAACATATTATAAAACATCTCAGTTGGAATCTTTCTGGAAATATTTACTTAATGTGATGGAGTCATGCTCAGCTGCTAGGAAATAGGAGGTTTAAAATATATTGGAATAATATAACTGTAGAAAATTCCCAAATACTGTGTTCAAATGTTCATTTGAAATAAGAAAGAAAACCTGGACAGAGATTCATTTATTTCTTTTTAACTTTTTATTTAAATTCCAGTTAGTTAACATACAGTGTAATATTAGTTTCAGGAGTACAGTTTAGTGATTTAACACTCAAATACCACACCCAGTGCTCATCACAAGTGCCACTGCCACCCTTAATATTCATCTTCTGTTTAATCCAATACCCTGCCCACCACCCCTCCAGGGACCATCAGTTTGTTCTCCATAGTTTCTTGGTTTGCCTCTCTTTTTCCCTCTGCCCTTTTGTTTTTTCTTAAATTCTACATATGTGTGAAATGATATTAGTCTTTCTCTGACTGACTTATTTTGTTTAGCATAATACTCTTTACTTCCATTCAAGTCATTGCAAATGGCAAGATTTTGTTCTTTTTATGGCTCAGTAATATTCCATTATATATGTGTGTGTATGAGTGTGTGTATGCATATATATATAACATATATATACAACCCACACACCCCACGTCTCCTTTACCCATTTATCAGTTGATAGATATTTGGGCTGTTTCCATAATTTGGCTATTATAGATAATGCTGTTATAAATTTCAGGATGCATGCATGTATCCCTTTGATTTAGTATTTTTGTATTTTTTGGATAAATACCTGGTAATACATTGCTGGATGATTGGGCAGCTCTATTTTTTTAACTTTTTGAGGAACCTCCCTATTGTTTTCCAGAGTGGCTACACCGGTTTGCATTCCCACCAACAGTGCAGTCCCCTTTCTCCACATCCTTGCCAACACCTGTTGTTTCTTGCGTTGTTGATCTATTCTAAAGAGATGAACTTTAATTAAGATTATTTCTTACCTTTTCATTTATAGTTAACTTCAACCATTTATTTCCTAAAATCACCATATAAGCTCACCAGCACTCTGGGGTGCTTGTGCATTCCTTAAAACATTTCTCATTTGTAATTGTTTATAAATTGCTACCTTTGAAAGGAAACTGGACTAAAACTTGCCTAATTTTTTTAGTTCTAGCATAGCAATTCTTTATTCACACACTAAAATGAAAAGATGCTGTGAAAAATCCCTTTAAGTTGATAAAATTATGCTTTCTTCTCTTGTAAACTTATAAACACATTTCTAAGATTTTTTACCTCCATAGACAAAGGATAAAGGCAGCATTTTTGTTCCTTCATTCATTATTGAACCAAGAATTCAAGAACACACATTGAGTGTCTCCTATGTTATAGACATAAGACCTAAGTCTTTGTAAACTTAGATCCAGGACATTCAGGCTTGCACATAGCATGGTAATTACCATGACGGAATTATGGATGAGTTACTCTGGAAAGTCAGGAAAACAGGTGGAGCCGACTGAGGCTAGATAAGTAGGAAAGCCATCATAGAAGAAGTAGCATTGGAGCCGACACAACGATACATGTGTTGGTCAGAGGGGAATATGAGTAAAAGAGTAGTTCTGGCTGACACAGCACGTGAAAACAGGAATGAGAAAGGGCAGTCCATGGTACTGCCAATCTTAATGAAATTAGAGAATGAATAGACTGAAGGACTTGAAACATGTCCATTAATCTCCAAATAGTTATTTAACACCCACTAATTGAAAGCTCTGGGCTAAGTGTAGGGAGAGGGTGTGGGGGAGAGGGTATTAAACTGTCCTCTAGTTTATATTCTAAATGGGAAAAGAAGACCGAAGTATGTTAAATCTAAGTAATGATACAAGGCTATAATAAATGCTAAAAGTTTTAGGAAAATGGGAACTTTACTGATTAAAGCAGATGGTTCTCAATGTCTTCATAACTCATCCCTACCAGTAAAAAGTATTTGAGGGTGCATGCCTCTATTGCATATTTATTTACTTAGAAACAACACACTCAGGGTGCCTGATTGGCTCAGTTGGTTTAAGCATCTGACTCTTGGTTTCAGCTCAGGTCATGATCTCGGGGTTGTGGGATCAAATCCATGTCAGGCTCTGCACTCAGAACAGAGTCTGCTTGAGATTTTCTCTCTCCATTTCCCTCTGCTACCCCTCCTCTCTCTCTCAAATAAATAAACCTTAAAAAAATATCTACAAGGCACTTATACTAATGCCCTAATCCAATAATATTGATAACGTTTAATTTTTCTTTTTAGATAAAAGCAAAAAGAAATAGAAATTCTAATTTTTCTTCCTTCTCCAGTGGATTTCCTCGTGCGGATCTTAGGGTGCACACACCTACTTGGAAGATCACTAACTTTGAGCATTTAAACAGTTTCACAGAGAGATTTTTTTTTTCACAGCATGGCAAAGATTTGGCCCAGAAATGAGTGGCATTTTTAAGAAAGAGTGAAATGGGAACAGGATGCATTCTAGAAACTGCAGGAAGAAAGAACTTGCTAGATCTTTGATTAAAGGAGGTCATAAAGCTTAGTAAGTCTATAGCAGGGTTTATCACATGCAGTCCATGGACCCCTTGTATTAGAATGAATTGGCATCATTTATGATATATACCGACCCTTGGGTCGTACCCAAGACTCAGTGAATCAGAATATCTGGAAATGGGGATAGGGAATATATAATAAGCTGATTTCTTTCATCACTAACATTTAAAAAACAATCTAAACAATGGAGACTTCAAATAGTCTAAACTACATTTCAGTTATGTAATCTTTAAGAGTAACAGATTATAGACATGCAAAAACAGCCTGTCAGAGAATCCCTGGGTCAAAATCAATAATGAATCTGTGAGAAAGACTTCTTGTCATTGTTTACTTTACTTTTGCTAAGTAAGGGAAAACTTGCTATTTTGATCGTCATTCAAAATAAGAAATACTTTTCTCTGAGAGTAGTGAGCCCATTTGCAATTAAGGTTATGCTCCCCGCTGCGCTGCCCTCCCCCCACTGCCCCCAGCAGAAAAGATGCTATATTATGCAGGGAAGTGGTTTTAAGTCTTTGGAGGTGCTTGCTTTCCATGTAGATGAGTATAGACAAACACTTCTCTGTAATGATCATTATTAGTAAGGCTTAATCCTTGATTTATTGCTTTTGTCATATTTTAGAAGTTCTGGTACAATTAGCTCACTCTTCTCTAAGGCTAATCATCTTTTTTTTTTTAATTTACTTATTCATGAGAAAGAGAATGAGAGAGAGAGAGAGAGAGAGAGAGAGGCAGAGACACAGGCAGAGGGAGAAGCAGGCTCAGTGCAGGGAACCTGATGCGGGACTCAATCCCAGGACTCCAGGATCACACCCTGGGCCGAAGGCAGGCGCTAAACCACTGAGCCACCCAGGGATCCCTAAGGCTAATCATCTATGAGGTAACTGAATTAGAACCAAAATTTCTAATTGGCTTGTTCAATCAGTATATTTTGTTGCACATTGGAACTTCCACTCAATAGTACAAACTGACCTTTTACCTTAAATTGAAAGGAATCTAAATATTGGTTTATGGTGCGATTCATGACACAATTCCAAATTTGTATTCAAATGTCCCCTGAGTGAATTGGAACACAGAGCTTGTTTGTGTCTCAATAATCCCATATTTAGGTATAGATTCTGTTGGGTTTAGAAAAACTGCAAGAAGTCACACAAAAAGGGCATTTTTCTATTGGCCCCCAATTGAAAGTAATCATTTTTCTAAACTCCCATAACATTTTATCTACACTTCTCTCTTTTAAAAAAAGATTTATTTATTTGTTCATGAGAGACCCAGAAAGAGGCAGAGACATAGGCAGAGGGAGAGGGAGAAGCAGGCTCCCTGCAGGGAACCTGATGCAGACTCGATCCCGGGACTCCGGGATCACACCCTGAGCCAAAGGCAGACACTCAACCAATGAGCCACCCAGGTGTCCCTTATCTCCACTCCTCTTATGACACATGTCACTCTCTCACTTGTATGTCTCTCTCTATATATCAGTATATATCCTGGTGAGGATGTATGCTTTACAGAAACAGTACTTGGATTTATTCATCTTTGCAAACCCCACCATAACTAACAATAACTAAAAAAAAGTCTCAAAGTATTTATTTAATATGAAATGAGTTCTCAACACCTCATCAAGTGTCAGAGAAAATCAAATTTATACCTACAAAGGTAATACCTGCTTTTAGGTCCATTTTGGACCCTCCAAGTTCTTCCATAAGCTTGCATCTCCATACTAGGCAAGGCAAGGACTTGAGTCCACTACTTACCCACTCTTGGCCACTCATTTGTTTTAATTACTAATGATAGTAATTAATATTTACTACGTTCATTTATAGAGTTGAAAAAATTGATACTTACAGAGTTTAAACAAATAGCTCAGGGTCACAGAGCATCACAGATAATAATCTTTCAAACCAGATCTCTTGGATGCCATATTCTATGAGTCTTCTGTTGTTGACTCTTATCCATTTCTCCATCCTGGTCTTGGCTAGTTCCTAAATTTATACAACAAAAGCAAAATGTATTTAGGGCATATTTATAATATTTAACACCAAACTATGATGCTCAGTGAGAAAAGATTATTTATCAGCCAACCCGTGCATTACATTAGTTTGTTCATAAAAAGCGAAGGGCATTGGCTACATTAGACAAATATGTATAGTATCACTATATTATTTATACCCCAAAGTCAGAGTAACCAAGCATCTCCTGGGAAGCTATATTTAAAGGTTTGAACATTCTCTGAAATAATTATAGGTACTCTTTGTTGAACATCAATCATACATCAGGCATTGTACTATCTATTTTCAGAGATAATAAAACTCCAAAGAGACAGTGGCTAAACTGCCATTTTAAATAAGAGAAAGCAGACTTGAGCTGGGTGTGGGGTGGGGGGAAAGTGTCTTGGTCCAGAGGCACAGTTGGGAAGCAACTCTCAAATCATTCCGCCTCTAAAGCCTCTTTCCCTTCAATAAACTAATTTCCTCCTAGATGTATTCCCTGATCCTTTTGCACCAAAGTCGCCCCCTTCACAGGGTTAAAAGGGGTGCCATACCTGGACATTTGTTGTGCATGAAGTATCATAACTCTCCTGTGCTCATTTCTTAATTTTCTGTGTTGGAGAAGCTCTGTAAATCTTTTGTTTGTACTTCTTTCCCTTTGACTAAGACTGCTATTTTCTCAATTAGCTGGGCATCCAACATCTGATTAATCTCATAATCTTGTTCTACTCTGTTTTTTCCTCTCTGGCATTTATTCCCCATATATTTATAATTTTGTGCTCCCCCCATGAATGTGCAGATCCTTCCCATTCTCTTTTGCTATTTTTAAAAATCATTTTCTGCTGAGTCTTTTCTTATTGCATTTCCTTATTCCACACACATTGGCATCCCTCAGCACCGTTACCAATGAAAACATACAGTATGAGGCTAACAGCCTGCTTCCTGTCACCTGGCCTGTGGAGAAGTCCACAAAGTTGCTTAATTAAAATCCATTCCAGGGCTGATGGAACACCAGCCATATATAATATTAACAGTCCAAACTTCTGCCAGAGACACATCTAGAGTGAGTTATTTTCCCAAAAGATTTCAAATTATGCTTCACATCCTTCTCACAGGGAAGAGTTTTACTGAATTCTCTCTTCTCTGATTGTGACCAAGAAGAAATAGAAAGAAAGAAAAAAAAAAAAGCTTGCTATTTTAGATCTGGTGAAGGCTATATTTGGAGAGGAAGCTTGTGTTCTATTGGAGGCTAATTTTAGAGAAGATTGCAGTGGAAATTAAGGATAACTAAGATGGAGGGCATTAAGTACATAAAATTGAAAATGTTACTTTTACCTATAACGAGTCAAACCAGGAAATACTAACACCTACCTGTTGTGTAATACTTCTTTAGTGCCCTTTGGAGATGCTATAGATTCTGTATTAGAATTAACAATGCATTCACCAGTTTAATCCTTCCCTTCCCTCATTCAAAAAAAACTGAAGTCTACTTTTTAAACAGCATACTTGCATTGGAGAAAATGAAATATCCTAAGATGATAAATGAATAGTAATTTACCACCTGAAGAAACAGCTACATTGCTACTGAGCATTTTTCAGGATAGGCAGGACACCCAGTGGCCATGAACATTTACCTCTTGACATACCCAAACCACTTGTACATCTCCTGGTCTGGAATGGAAAATATGGAACACCTGGGTGGCTCAGTGGTTAAATGTCTGACTTTGGCTCAGGTCGTGATCCTGGAGTCCCAGAATCGAGTCCCACATCGGGCTCCCTTCATGGAGCCTGCTTCTCCCTCTGCCTGTGTCTCTGCCTCTCTCTCTCAATTTGTTTCTCTCATAAATAAATAAAATAAAAATCTTTAAAAAAATGGAAAATATAATATGTTTGCCACACCATTACACCCCCCCCCCCAGATGAATGCTAACACTGTATAAACAACATTTTTCTTCAGGAGAGATTTAACACTGTAGTTAACTACTTTGTGCTTCTAAGAGGTGAAGGAAAACATGGCCTATTAAGCATGTGAGTGATGGAGAATATACGCCACGTAGGTAGAATGTTGACTATGGGAGTTGATAGAATATGCAGCAAATATATTTTTCTCCATGAAAAATCACACTTAAAAATCAAAAGTAATATGTTTTCATTGCAAAAAACTAGAAAATTTAGATTAGCAAAAAGAGAGAGAGAAATGAAAAAAAAAAAAACCACCAATGATTTTTCCAGTATGTAGAGAAAATTATATGATATGCCAGGAATTTTTCCAATGCATAAATCTGTATTTTTCCTAAGACAAAAACTGAACATATTATTTGTAAACTATTTATTTCACTTAAATATATATATCATAAACCGACTTTTATCATTAAATATAACTATTCTTTTATTCATTAATTTCAGTGGCTGTATCAAATTTAATAAATTTTTATTTTTATTTATTTATTTTTAATTTTTATTTATTTGTGATAGTCACACACAGAGAGAGAGAGAGGGGCAGAGACATAGGCAGAGGGAGAAGCAGGCTCCATGCACTGGGACCCCGACGTGGGGTTCGATCCCGGGTCTCCAGGATTGCGCCCTGGGCCAAAGGCAGGCACTAAACTGCTGTGCCACCCAGGGATCCCCAAATTTAATAAATTTTTAAATCTAATTTCCTCTTGTAGGTTGTTTCCTGTTTTTTAAATTAACAGTGCTATGATAAATAATTATATAATCTAATTTTTCTACTTAATATTTTTTTCTTCAGGGGTGCCTGGATGGCACAGTTGGTTAAGTGTCTGACTTCAGCTTAGGTCATGATCTGAAGGTCCTAGGATAAGCCTTTGCCTTAGGGCTCCACACTCAGTGGGGAGTCTGCTTCTCCCTCTCCCTCTGCCTCTGCCCCTCCCTCCACTCCTGCTCTCTTGTCGCACGCACTTTCTCTCTCTCTCAAGTAAATAAGTACCAATCGGAAAAGGACAAACACTATATGGTCTCATTCATTTGGGGAATATAAAAATTAGTGAAAGGCAATAAAGGGAAAGGAGTGAAAATATCAGTGAGGGTGACAAAACATGAGAGACACCTAACTCTGGAAAATGAACAAGGGGTAGTGGAAGGGGAAGTGGGTGGGGGGTTGGGGTGACTGGGTGATGGGCACTGAGGGGGGCACTTGGTGGGATGAACACTGGGTGTTATGCTATATGTTGGCAAATTGAATTCCAATAATAATAAGAAAGAATAAATAAATAAATAAATAAATAAATAAATAAATAAATAAATAAATAAAATCTTTAAAAAGTATTTTTTTCTTCAGTGGTATTGTTCAGAGCAAGCATTCAAAATCTCAAAATCTGAGAGCTTCTCTATATAAAATGAAATTATTATTTATTATTTCGAAATGGACAATCCCCTAGACAGCATTTACAATCCTCTCTCAAAAAAGTTGCAAAATTATTTAAATTCATTTAAAGGTCAAATTGTTTGCAATAAAGAAATTTAAAGGTAGTTTTCAATTCACAAATAAGTGTGCTCTAAAAGACAATTTGTAATTCAATTATTCTTTCCTTTGGACATGTTTTGTGTTTTAGGTTTGCACATGCTGGTGCAGTCTCTAGGTTATTCATCATTTTTTATTCATTTTACAGATTTTTGTTTTAGCTTTCTGCTTACAAAAGTATGGTTAAAGTCTTAGCTCTTGGGAAAATGGTAATAAGGGCTTCTAGAAAGATGAAAAAGAGTATACCAGAGAAGGAAGCAGACATGAGGGTACTGTAGATTAGCCCCTTCTAGTACTTAATGCTCTGGATCCTGTCTTCTCTTGTCCTCTCAAAGCTACCACTTTGCAAGTCTCCCCTCTCATTACCCCCATCAATTACTGCTTCTTTATTGGTCCAGTTGTATCAATTATATCAGTATACAAACATGTTTTTATATTCCTATCTTAAACACACGCACACACACACCTCTTTTGATCCAATTCCCCCAAGAGTTTGTGTCCTATTTTTTCTGTTCCCCTTTACAGCAAATTCCTCAAAAGCATTGACTATACTCTCCAATTTCTCTCCTCCACTTCCTCCTTTAAAACTCATCTCAGGCATCTCTTCAACCCCCAAATCTCATAGGACTCTCTGAATCTGAGATAGGTAGTCTTTCTCTGCCATTATAGTTCCTACCACCAGGTATTGTATGACCTGCTTACTGGACACTTCTCTCATTAAACTATAAGGATCTCCTGAACAAATAAAATGTCTTATAAAATTTTGAGTGCCCTGTGCCTGTAACAATGTCTGGGAAATTATAAATAACTAATACATTTATTGCTGAATGGAGTCTTGAAAAATAATCAGTAGTCCACAGTGAACCACAAGAAGAGTACTCTAGACAGACAGAATGTGCAAGAGCACAAAGGCCAGAAAGAACATAACAGGTACATTCAGTACAAGTCATTCAGTGTGGTGGGGAACACAGGATAGGTGTGTGAGGGTGCAGAGAAACAAAGTCAAATTTATTCTATGCTGGTCGTTAAGATTCTAATACCCTATGATAAAGAGATTTGACTTTATTCACAATAAAGATTCACAAAAGAAGTATAAGCTAGCTAGCAACTTGATCAGATTTTTATTTTAATTATGTTAACATTTACTGAGCTACCCTGTGCCTATTTCACATAGAAGGACATAACAGAAAATTTATTTGAGTTACCAGGGTACATAATCGAAAAGTAGTGGAGCAGGCATTCAAAACCAGATCACTCTGAGTACAGAAGACTCTCTAATCTCAAAACGGAAAGATCCCTTTAGCAAAACGAGGTACATTGGAGAGATGCACCTATTAGATGGCTATTGCAATAGTCTGGGTGAGACATAATGATGCATGAACTAAGCTAAGCTTTCTGAGGGCAGAGACCACATCTTGTTCACCATTGCCTGGCATGATGTTCCTGACATATTTGTGTGTTTAATAAATATTTTCTGAACTAAAAAGTAACTGATAAGACGACAGGATAAATTTACTTAAGAAATAGAGTTGACAGATGGGAGGTAAAGTATGAAGGTTAGTGAAAAGGAGTTGAAGAAGCCTGGTTTTTAGTAGAGGCCATGAAGTGAATAGTGATGCCATTAACTGAGATGTGAAACCCCAAAGGAGGAGCAGGTTTGGTGGTGGTGAGGATAGCTCCATTTTGAGTTTGAGGTGCTTGAGTAGTGCTTGGATGGAGATTTCTGGTTGGTAACTGCAAACACAAATCTGGATCTTGGAAGGTTGGTCTGAAAATAGCCATATCGGCAGGCATCCATATAGAATACAGTATAAATGAACATGTGTGGATAGAACTTTATGGGCAAAATGTGCAATAAAAGAAGGCTGCCAAGAATCAAATCTGAAACATAGCAACATTTTAGGGATGGGCAGAGGGTACTAAACCTATGATGGGTACTGCGAAGGAGTAAGAAAACTCAGAAAAAAAAAAAAAACAGTGCCATCAAAGCCAAAGAGAGAAGGTCAAGGAGGGAGTGATTCAGTGTGTCAGATTCTACAGGAGTCCTTACTTGAGTGTATCAGTCAAGGTAACAGAAAACATGGCAGGTATTTTAAACAAGAAGATATGGAATTTGCTGAATTAGCTAATTGTGGGAAGGGCCGAAGCAGTAGATTCTAGGCTGTGCTTTCCGATCAGTATAGAACTGGGTCATGTTTCTTCATTCTAGGACCCAAGCTGATGGCAGCTCTCCATCTGAAGCGTCTCTGGTTTGTCATGGCAAGGGGAAGGGAACAAGGACATAGAAAACGCTGTTTCCTAAAACTATGCAGTAGTGACATATGTCACTTCCACTCATATTTTATTAGACAAAGCAGGTCAAATGGTGACACCTACCTTCAAGAAGCAGAAGCATACTATCCTACTATGCACTTAGAAGGAGTGGTGGGCAGACCTAATGACTCTCCCAGGCAAGTTATTTAATTTTCTATACCTCCCTGTATTCATCTGTAAAAATTCTATTCTGCTTATCTCTCAGGATTGTTAGAGGGTTAAATGAAGCAATGTGTATAGGATTCTATAAACTGATTAATCTGTATTAAACCCCAAATAACTTGTAGGCATTGTTATGTTTCTCTATTCCTTTTAACCTTCCCCCCACCCCTGCCCCGGCCCTGGACTTTATCTTTCCAGTCTGCATTTTGTTCTGGTCTGCTAGTGCGTGCATTCATTCTCCAAGTGAGAACAACTCTCCTCTCCAACCCCATCCCACAAAGCTACTTCTAGGGAAAAAAGAACAGAAAATTCCTCTTCTACCCTCTCAAAATAAATCAGAGTCCTCTCTTTGAAGATGAAAACTCAAGGAGATTATAAAATTATACCGAGGAAACTGCCCTATACCCTCTACCTCCTTGAATCAATAACAATGGCCTGGGGTAATAAGCACTGAATTAGAGTTTGGGGCCAATTGATTCCTTAGTTCTGTGATCAACTGCTGAGGGGATTTTCACTTTTAATCAGCCTTGAATGAATTAGAACTGCATATTCTCTAAGGCAGCATCTCACACAACCAAGATTGGTTTCTCTCATTGTGAATTCTCTCTTTCTCTCTAAGCCAGGGAGTTGTGTGCCTTCACAAACCTATTTTTGTCCTCTCCTGGGGAGCAACAGCATCCACCACAGCTGCAGCCTGGAAGGGGAAGTATCCTGAGTACAGCTGCCTGGGCTCCTCACACTAGGAGAAATGCAGAGGAATTTACAAAGCCACACATGGTCAGGGCAAACCATTCCCCTGAGCCTGAGACCCTCTTTGTCTCTCTCTTCTCACTCACCCCTTTCTGAATCTCCAGCTCCATGGCAATCTAAGGCACACTGGGTTGTGCCCTGGTGCCCTAAGGTTTTCCTCTCCCCCCTAGTCTTTTGGGATTAAAATATCCTCCTGGAAATTCCTGACACTGATGAAAAGCACCCAGCAACAGAATATCCCTTTTTGGTTCTGACTTTGCACTCTTAAAGGAGCAATGGTGATATTTTTCTCCATACTCTCATCTTCATCAAAAATACATTTCCTGGAATGTCTGAACTCTCCTCCTGCTTTCCTACAGAGTGCTTAGGAATGAAGAAAGCCATTGGTCATAAGGCTGTCACCTGCCAACCCTGCCCACCCTTTTCCTACAAGCCTGAGCACTCTACCAGTTTACTCACACAAGATAGACTGGTTCTAGCATGCGCTCTAATGGCATCAATATCCTAAAGCCCATCAGTTGAGTAGCCAATGAATTAAACATCTACTATATCCCAACCATGCCATAGATGCTTAGGATATGGAATAGATATGATTCATGCAATACTTTGTTTTGCTGTCAAGAAATTAAATTTTATTGTAAAATAATACAAATAGTAAAAAAATTCAGCAATTAATGTAGTACTAAGTAGATATAAACATTAGCATTTTGCTAAATCTTCTAAAGACTTAAATTGGTGAAAAAGAAAATGTTACCAAGAGAATCGAAAAGCTCTCTGCCAAAAGTTTAATTCTCCTTTCTCCCTCTCTCCTTCCCTCTTTCTTCCATTCTTTCTCCAAGGTAACTACTGGCCTACTTCCTTGGTGGCCATGCATTACAAAATGAATGATTTTGACTTTTAAGAATATATCAAAATGGTATCATACTTTATAAGCTCTCTTGGACATTACATCTTCCATTCAAAATAATGCTTTTGACATTTATCCAATTTGACACACATAGTTAGTTCAGTATATCCTGCTACTTTACTGTTATTCTGTTATATGAGCTTACCATAATCCAACTTTTCTATTTTTGATGAACATATACACATTTAAAACTTTTTGCTATTAAAAATAGTGCTGCAGTGAACATTCTTGTATATGCCTCCTTGTTCATATGTGTGAGAATTTCGCTAGGGGAGTGTTTTTCAACCTTCTTTTGACAAGGATATACAGTTAGACTACATTTTATGTCATCATCCACAAGCCCAAGTGCAAGCACACATAAACATATGCGTGTACATCTAACTGAAACAAAATTGAGGTGCAATCTGATGTAATTCTATTCTATTCTATTCTATTCTATTCTATTCTATTCTATTCTATTCTATTCTATTCCTTTCTAAATTCTGAGAATGATGTACTACATTGATTCTATGACCCAGCAACAAGTCAGGACCTAAGATTTAAAAAACACTGGCTTGAGGTATACATCTGGGAGCAGAACTGCTTGGTCAGAGGGTATGAGTGTCCTCAACTTTATTAGATATTGTCGGGATCCCTGGGTGGCGCAGCGGTTTGGCGCCTGCCTTTGGCCCAGGGTGCGATCCTGGTGACCCGGGATGGAATCCCACGTCGGGCTCCCGGTGCATGGAGCCTGCTTCTCCCTCTGCCTATGTCTCTGCCTCTCTCTGTCTCTCTCTCTCTGTGTGACTATCATAAATAAATAAAAATTAAAAAAAAAAAGATATTGTCAAACTATCTTCCCAGTGGCAAGATATATCCAAATTTAGAGATATTAAAATATGGGAAAATGTGCATTTTATAATCTAAGCTATGTGATATATGAATACTAATTCTTTGTCTACAATATGAGTTTTCAATATTTTGTTTAGTTGGCCTTTTAGTCTTTACATGTATTTTTTAAGTGGAAGTTTTTAGTTTTGGAGTAGACAAACATACTTTTTTTCTATATGGCTCATTTATTTATTAGGCTTTAATGTATTCCTACTTGATGTCATAAAGATAATCTCCTCCAACTTTTTCTGAACTTCTGCAGCTTCAATTTTTTCGCTATAGACCTTTCATCCATTTGGAATTGATATTTTGTTACAGTGTGATGTAGTGACCACTGGCAATAACCAATTACCAAAAAAACATTTTGAGTAATCCGGCCTTTTCTCATTCATTTTTAATGCCATCTCAGTCATATCCAAAGGACTCAAAATATATGAGTTTGTTTGTGCTTCATTTTTTTCAGTTCATCTATTTATTTATCCCCACACAAATATCACAGTATTAATTTACTAAGGCTTTTAAAAATCTATCAAATTGTGTTATCTTGATGGTGTATTTTCCTATAATCTTCTAGAATCAGCTTGTCTAATTCTATGAAAAACCATGATAAGGCCAGCTGGAATTACACTGAATTTATAGAGCAATTTTGGAAGAATTGTCCTAGTTCAACTATTTTTCCAGTCCATCAATGTAGTATATCTCCTTATGCATTTAGTTATTCTTTCAAGTCTTAGCATAAAGTTTTTGCATGTACTGTTATTTTTATATTTTGAAAAGTGACATTTTACTTTATTGCATTTTTAAATCAATTAATGCAGTTGAAGAAAAATCTATTTTTATCTTTTATTTAGCAAGTTTAATTATATAATTGTTTTTAATATTTGGTCTGTATACTGTCTTGGATTTTCTCACAGGTAAGCATTATCTGTAAAAAAAGGTAACTTACAGTATTCATTCCAATTCCTAAACTTTTGTTTTCTGCCTTATATTTGTCTTGTTGCTACCATCACTTATATTAAAAACACATCTTAAACAAATGGACATACTGAACTCCATAGTATGACATACCAGGAAGAACACAACCTTATTTCTATGTTAGTCTTACCAAAAATGCATAATCTTAGCCCAACTGTAAAACCAAACCAAACAAAACAAAACAAAATCCACACAAAACAGCAAACAAATCCAAACTAAGGCACATTCAGCAAAATAACTGATCAATATTTGTGCATGTGTCCAGATCCTGAAAGACAAGGAATCACTGGGGAATTATTACAAAATGCTGGGGACAATTATGTCTAAACAAGGAAATGTAACACAGAAACCTCTTTAGGAAACTAGACCAGGAAAAGGATATTATGGTGAAGTTTGAATAAGGTCTTTAGTTGATAAGCATTATACTGATGTTAATTTCCTGGTTGATAATTATAGTATGGGTCATATAAAATGTTAATTATGGGGGATATTGGATGAGAGATATAAAAAAAATTTTGTTTTTTTTTTTCAACTTTTCTGTAAGGTTAGAGCTAATTGAAAATAAAAAGTTAAAAATTCATAAGTTTGTAAATTGGCATCCTTGTGTTTGAGACTTTGCAGAAAAACCCTTAATGTTTGACAGTTAAAGTATGTTGTTTGCTGTGTTTGTCAGGAAGGTATTCACCTATTTAAAGGTTTCCTTCTTACTCATAGTTAGCTGAGTAAGTGTGTATGTGCCTGTGTGTAATAACATCTGAATGTTGAATTTCATCTGATACTTTTTCTACTTCAACTGAGATATTCAAGTACTTTGTTTCCACCTTTTTTCCCTTTTAAAATGTGTTTATTACATATTTCTGATCTTCTTACATTTGCTACTATCAATGCATCCTTATCTTTCTGAGATAAACTCTCCTTTGTCATGTGTATTTCTTTTAAGGCGTGAATTTTTTAGAGAAGTCTTGGTTCATAGCAAAAATGAGAGAGAGGTACAGAGATGTCGCAAACCTCTGCCCTCACACATGCATAGCCTGCCACATTGTCAACATCCCCTGTCATAGTGGTACACTTTTTACAACTGATGAACCCACACTAACACAATATTATCATCCAAAGTCCACAGTTTACATTAGGGTTCATTCTTGGTGTTGTGTATTTTATCATTTTGGACAAATATATAATGACATGTATCCGTCCAATAGTTTCACTGCCCTCAGCTATTCGTTGCTTGCTCCACAGTCACTTTTTACATACACTACTAAATTTGGTGTGCTAATGTGTCATTCATTGTTTTTATATCTATGTTCATTAGATAGATTACTAGTCATTTTACTTTCTAAAATTTCTATTACTTCATGGTCTATGGTCCTATTCTTTTTTTCCTACCGGGCTTCATTTTACTTTCTCATTTACTTATGGCTTTTGTATCGCTTGTGAGTCACTGTCATTTATTTATTTGTTTGTTTGTTTGTTTAATTTATTGATGCATATTAGCATTCTCACACCTTTCTTCTTGGATCACTTGATACAGAATCTCATTGACTGTTATTTTCTCTGGTACTTTAAAGGTATCATTCTATGGTCTTCTGGCCTTTACTTTTACTGATAAGAAATTTTGTCACTAGCCCCATTTCTCTTCCTTTACAGGTAATCCGTTCTTCTTGTCAAGTTGGTGTGCTTGTTTAAGATTTTTTTCTTTGTCTTTAATATTCCAAAGTCTATTGAGCATCTGTGATGCTCAGGGATGAATCTGAGGGTCATAACTTTTCTTAATTCTAGGAAATTATCAGCCATTATCTTTTAAAACATTGCCTCGCATACATTAATTCCCTTTCTTCTCTAGAATTATTTGAATATATTTTGTATTTTCTTCTTCAATCCTTCATCATCCTTTCTCAATATTTCACATTTTATTTTTCTGCTTTGATCTGTTTGTGCTTCTTTCTGAGCACTTGCACCAGATTCATCTTCCACTGAACTGATTTCCCCCCTCTTTGGCTATGTTTAATCTATTGTCTAATCAATTTATTAAGTTTATTAGCTTAAAAACTATTATTTTTATTTTTAGAGTACCTATTTTCTGAGTCCACATAATCCTTTGTCCTATCTTTCATTTTATTTCCCATTTCTTTTTTTATGTCTTAAATACTTTAATACTATTTTATGGTGTATGGTTTTCATAACTTCGAACCCTTGGGATGTTTTTTGTTATTTCCAAATCATGTCCTTTATTGTTGTGCTTCCTATTTCTTCCTTGTGTTAGATCATTTCCTGTGTGCTCTTAATTTTTTTACTATAAGCTAATCTTCAGATGTGTGTTTGTATGTATATTTTTTGTTGGAGTTCCACGTGCCTTGATTGGAGGAGATTGTTCTAGTGAGATATTTTATATTTGCGTTGATGTGGCACTATAAATATTTTACTACTCTGGACCAAATTTTATACTGATGTTCTTGTTATTAGGCTGAAGTGCTCCCTCCCTCCAATGATATGTTTAAATCATAACCCCTTATATCTATGAATGTGTCTTATTTGGAAATAGGATCTTGGTAGACATAATAAAACTAAGATGTGGTGTATTGGATTAGGGTGGACCCTAAATCCAAAGACTAGGATCTTTTTAAGAGAAAACAGAAAGAGATTTTGATACAGAGACCTAGAGAGAGACATAAGAAAGAAGACCTTGTGACAATGAAGACCAGTACTGGGATGATGCATTCACAAACCAAGGACCACCAAAGATCACCAGCCATCACCAGAAGCCAGGTGAGAGGCCTGAAACAGATTCTCTCTCAAAGCCTCCATAAGAAGCCAACACTGTCAGTACTTTGGTTTTGGACTTCTGGCCTCCACAACTGTGACAGAAAGAAATTTCTGTTATTTTAAGCCACCTAGTTTGTGCCATCATGTGGTCTAGCTTAGGATTTCCTATAAGGATAGTAAACTTCCAGTTTTTAGCCTTTGGAGCTTTTATCTGGTTTAGATACCTCCTGGCATCAGCTTAGACACTCACTGGCACTTGAAGGGTTCATTTGTCCTTATGAATGAATTTCATACTACTATTATTTTGTTTTAAATATACTATTCAGTACAGATAAGTGCACCTACAAGGAAACATATCTATCTGTGTTAACTTGGTCTGCCATATTTCTGAGCCCTGAAATCTGATTCTTATTTATAGACATAGAAATGAAATCCCAATAGAGTAATATTAAGGGAGAGTAAAATGCTCTATGGACACAAAGAGGCAAAGAGATGAGAAAAGTAGGAAGTGTGAAGGGATGCTATGTACCCCTCCAAAGTCTTCCAGGCCTCCAATTATTCTCATATCCAAGAAAGTACAAGCTCCTTTCAGATAACCTGCAAGACCCTGTCTGCATTTCCTGCCTCATCTCTCAATACTTCCTCCCTCTCAGAACCTGACAGGCAGACAGGCACAGAGGTGTCTATCATTTCTTCAGATGCACTATTATGCCTTTCATGTGCTTGTCTCATGTATGAATTTCTTCTGAGAATATTCTTAGTTCCCTTCTAGTGTCCAAGTCCTGCATAACCTTCAGGCTTTCTCCAGATGAGAAATGCCCACCAGCTACTGATTAAAGAATGGGCAAGAGGGAAACAAAACTGAAATCAGGAGATCAGTTAGGACATGATGTGGTCTGAACTAAGATTTGGGAGTGGAGAGAAATAGATGGCACTTGCATGGGAAAAGTCATCAACTTCCTATTATTAAATGTGGTATTGTCCTGTCAGCAAAGATCTTGTGCATATTTTCTTTATCTTTTTTAACAGATCAGAAATTCCTTCAGAAAAAAAAAATTCCTTCAGGTCAGGAATATAATGGAAACACATTTTTATCCTGTACAGAGCTGATTCCAGGAGTCTGCAATAATGCAATAAACATTTTTTGAATGTGGGGATAAAGGGATAAGTTCATGAGCATATAATCACTCAAAACATATTTTCCCTCATATCTTAGTATATATGTGCCCCTTTGAGGGGTTGCATTTTGGTTTTTATTTGGGAAGGACTGGTATTTTGTTTTTTTTTTTTTTTTTTGAGAACAGCTGATGGAATTCATTGTATAATTCTATAGTTATGTCTCCCGTTTTAATCTATTATTTTTCTACCCTCGTTGTGCCTTGCGAGATCTCAAAGAAAGGGCTTTGCTCATTCTATATAACCACAGAGGGCTTAGCATATTTTTGGCCCTCATTAAATGTTAACATCAACAAGAGCATCATGAAGAACGATTACACAAGAGGGAAGTAAACAGAAAGCAAGAGTTGGCAAGCACCAAATGGATACACCCACTTCTCCCCCCCAAACTCCTGATTATAGAAGGTATTTATTTTTTCAGCATTCTTAACTCTTTCACTTCTGGCTAAAAATATGGAACTGAATGGATTGCAAAAATCATTTTTCTAAAGAATTCATCAGGAACTCAAAAATTTTTTCACTGTAGCAGAAATTCTAAGAATCATAAAACAACATTTATTCTTTTGAAACCTTCAAGGTCAGCAGCATCCATATTGGTGGAAATAGTACATGCAGTCCTCATTTTCCTTTTTCTCCAAGTTAAAGTGCTCCAGTGTGAGAGGAGCTCTCTTGGTGGCAACGGACCGTGCTCTTGTCTATAGCAAAACCAGGAAATACATTTTTAAAAAAGCAGGACCCAGCTACCAAACACCTTGTCTCCATCAACAGTTCTGGCTAGATCAGCTGCTTTCTGATTCTAATTAAGTCTTTCCAAAAAAATTATATGTCAGCAGAAGTGAGAGAAATAAAGGAAGCATTTTTACTTGGCAACAGTGCAACTTTTCGTTGGCCAAAAAATATGTGAATGAAGTAAGCTTTTAAAAGCTTATGATTTCTTTGTCAATATGAGCCTAATAAATTAAAATTGGAAATATTTTCTGCCATCCCCATAAGATCTCATCAATCATCAGTGTGCTTCATCTCCCTGTATCCTACCTCGAATCCAACAAGGGAAGATAGCTGGCAAGCTCTGGGGCTTAGTTAAGGCAAGCCACATTTTTAGTAAAGAAACAGGACTCCTACTAAAGGAAGTTTGAAGAGCTAGCTGCAGGTTTACTTTTTAGATGTGCAAAAGGAAAAAGGATGTTTTTGATGGGGGGAGGAAAAAAGCCTTTGGAATCTTCAAAGTTGGTGTTTGTTTGCATCACAGCTCAGTGGCAGCACCAAAGACCCAAAGACTGGGAAATGAGAGGAATGAATTAAATATCCTCACATCTACATCCTTCAGTTTGAATGTTGTATAGCATCACCCAGGCAGAGAAGTAGGTGTTCTCTGATGATAAATATTAAAAGACATTTACAAGAAAAAAATTGCACTCTGGTTAAATCTCAGAACTATTTTTCTTCTCCCCAATATCTCTTTAGGCTACGATATCATTAACCTGTTTGTATATGGTAAAAATATAATATAGACTGAAGCCTTGAATGTCCTCCTTGTTTTTTTGAAAAGGAAAAGAAATAAGAGGGATTTTTCATTTGGATCATTTGGACATTAAGCTCTAAAGCCATCAAATCATGAAACTCAGAACATCATAAAAAATTCCTGAAGACCCAGGAGTCATAAACTGAGACGTGTCCAGATCATAACTGAGTGTGAACTATGTGAAGTGATGAGAACTACGGTGAAATATACAGCCCGATTCATTAGAGTGTGATTTTTTTAAAGTTGTCAAATAAATTTTAAAAATTTTATTTTTTAAAGTTTTTTTTTTAAGTTTTTATTTATTTATCCATGAGAGACACAGAGAGATGCACAGAGAGAGGCAGAGACACAGGCAGAGGGAGAAGCAGGCTCCATTCAGGGAGCGCGATGTGGGACTAGATCCCGGGTCTCCAGGATCAGGCCTTGGGCTGAAGGCGGCACTAAACCACTGAGCCACACAGGCTGCCCAATTTAAAAAATTTTAGGACACACATTCTCATCTACAAAGTCTCTGAATTTTAACTTATAACTCTGACCTGATAAAAGAGTTGCAAAATTTCTGATCATTTTCAGATTTCCAACCAGAAAGGCCATTCTCTTAGAAGATTGGATAGAATGCTCTGATGGCAACCTGGCTTTTACAGCCACTTTCGCTCATCTTTATTATATAAAGCTCATATATTTATTATATATACTCTGCAGAGTAACGTGGATTTTGATCTAACTCTTAGATGCAGGAACCCTGAGTGGGGGCTGCGGAACACGGCCCTCCTGGAGGACGGGGGCCAAGCCAGTGGCCTGCTGCTGGAGAGGATGGTGGACATGCCGGCCAACAAGTGCTTGATATTCCAGAAAGAGTAACTCCCTCCATCTCTCGCATGTTTGTGTCTCCACGGGGCCCCCCTGGAACAAACCCAGATGCCAGCCCCTGCCTCCCAGGGCTGGGCCATGAGGGGTGGCCTGGACCAGTCTGGGGGCTCTTGGCTGGAGGCCACAGGGCTGCTCAGAACCTGGGAATAAAGTGTTTTCTGCTGCTCACAAAAATAAATAAATAAATAAATAAATAAATAAATAAATAAATAAAATAAAAAATAAAAAACATACAGCTCATATATATTCTGATGCTGACATATCAACAAAAACAAAAGATTTTCTTTACTTCTGTGGCTAAAATAAAATTTCATGTTGCAAAAGCTCTTCCCTACTGAGAAATCTACAATTGTTTTCTATACTAAGGAGAAATGATTATATTCTAATAACATTGCAGCTACTCCATAGGAAACCAGAATCTAGAGCCCACAGTTCCCATTTGAGCTCTACAGACACCATTGCATGAAGCAATGACGTCCCTTGGTATACATATTAACCAATGGTACAACATTGAATAATTAATGATGTGTGGTTGGTGGAAAGATTATTGGCTAAGAATAGGACAGATGTGAGTTCAAATTCTGACTCTGCTTACTATCTGATAAACATGCTATCTAAACGTTTTGGATTTAGGAATTAACTAAATCCCCAAACTTACAAAATATGAAGCCTGGGATATTTAAATGTCCTGCATATGGATTGGTCCTTGTCTGGAGAAAGACTAAGCCTGCAGAAGAGAAGAGCCATGGAAGGGCATTTGGAATCTGAGCTGGTAAAAGCCTAGAAATGAGGTGGGGGCTGATATCAGCTCCCTTACAAGAATTTAACAAGAGCATCATTTTTCCAGTTTTTGTAGCAGTTTTTGATAATGCTGTTTCCTATAAATGCACTTGCATAAAATATCATGTAAAGAGCTGGCTTTGCACTGGGTGTTATACACAACTGATGAATTGTTGAAAACTGCATCTCAAACTAATGATGTACTATATATGTTGGCTAATTGAATTTAAATTAAAAAATAAAGAGGTGACTTTGCTATAATTTAAGTCTTTGCCCTGACTTGGCTATAATCTAAGTCTTTGCCCTTCATATTCAAATAAATATTTCCTTTGATGTCATTTTGTTAAGGTATTGATTAATTGACGCTAATAGCTCAAATTAGAAGTCACACCCCATCTCTAAGAAAGAAGTATTATTTAATTTGCTTCCTGGAAAAAGGGGAAAAAAAGAAATTTTCAGCAGAGCCAAGTGGGCTATGGTATAACTTTCATTTGCCCCTCTTTAACCTTTTCCACATTGTGTGCTACGGTAGGAGGCTGAATTGTATGGAATAAACAAAGGAATCCCTTGACCTTCAGCTTCCATTTTGGTTCTACCAATGGGAGGAACCAGCAGAAGTTCAAAGAGTGGGAGGGATAAGAGGTGGAGGTTGACAGCGCTTGGCCTTATGCTTCTGCTAGAATCATTATAAACTGTCAGGTTGCTTTTTCCTATCTAGCTCTTATTACAAGCTCCTTTTCTTGTCCCTCAGGCATGGAAGTGGTAGCAGCAATCCTTTTGCTTCTCTAAACCTTTCCTTTATCTTTGTAAATTGATCTGTCTGGGGAAGGCCCCTGGGAAGCAGACTCCAACGGAGATATGTGGGCATGAAGTTTGTTAGGGAGTGCTATTAGAATCAAAATCTGTAGGAAGAAAGGACAGGAAACAAGAAAGGACAGAGGAAGAGGTTGGGCCAACCCAAAG
Source organism: Canis lupus baileyi (assembly GCF_048164855.1). Taxonomy (NCBI): domain Eukaryota; kingdom Metazoa; phylum Chordata; class Mammalia; order Carnivora; family Canidae; genus Canis; species Canis lupus. Next base: position 35,042,847 of record NC_132838.1, read on the forward strand.
CAACTGGGAGCTCTGAAGCTGGGATGGAGAGGCAGCTCTGCCTTCAGAGCTGCCTTGTTGAGGCAGAGATCAGCCCCTATGCTGACAAGTTACTGGATGTGGACAGCCCTAACGTAGGAGCATGAAGCTGGGTGATGTGACTGTCTTCAGCCTATGGGAAATAGGTCCTGCAGACCTGACAAGAAATTTGAGCAAGACAGTGCAGCGTCCATGGCAATCCACTTTTTGTTTTTCTTGAATCAACCTCTTTTTATATGTTATGTTAAAGCTCCTCCAGGATACCAGCTGACCTCTTTTCCTGGGTGAGACTTATAAAAAGAAAGCTAGTGGGTAATAAACCTTTGTTTCATCTGGTCTCAAGATTACACTGTGACTTATCTTCCTCCTTTATTTTACATTTTAGATTCCCCTTTATCTTGGTTAGCACTTTGGCTGCTCTAGTTGGCAGGTGAGGTGACCCCGATTTTCATTCCTGAGGACTCCAAGCCCTTCATCACCATGCCTTTATCATTTTATGGCTGTGGCAGTTGTCCATTTATCATCAAAATTGGGAAAGAGGATTCTAAGGGACACCCAGCTAATTTGCTTCATTTCCTTGTATGCCTTGTGTATAAACAGTCCCATCTTCTGAAGATCAGTTCCATCTCCTGTTTAGGTAGAGATTTCTCTTACATGCAGGTATCTTGGTGTAAGAAACCTAATGTTTCCAGAAGACAGGTTTTGTTTAATATTCAGTTGGATCCTTGTTGTATTCCCTGTTGGAAATATGTCTCTTTGGGTACCAGGACCTCTAAACCCACAGAGCTTAGGCACAAATTCCCCAACAGCGTTGATCATACTGATGGGAAGTAAGGTTATTACTGTTCCCATCCCTTGATTCCCAGGGATATTTTACCTGTTGGAGACACAGCATCATATATATCTGTTTATTTAGTGTATGTATTATATCTGGGAGGACGGTGTTCCACCCTTGCAAGATAATGTCCCCAGGCTGACACATCAGCAATGCCTTCAACAAACCTTTCCATCATTCTATTTGGCAACTTCTCAATGGTGAAGTATGTGATAAGACCCATGGAGCCCATGGTTACTTGACCACTCTTACAACTTCTTTCTTGTGAAGTGACTCATTTGTTTTGATGGAATGTTATGTGAGATGTCATGTTAATGGATCACATTCTCTCAACTTTAAAATAGTGGTGTCAGCTGAGGCTGTACAGGTAGGAAAAGTAAACTGAAATGGGAAATATGAATCAATTCTCATAAAAATGAATCACTGCTCTTTTTAGCATAGATGATATCCAACATAGCCAACTTTCTGCCGAGTGGCTGATTGGTTTCAAAATAAAATTCCATACCAGGGAAGAGTGTATGGGGGAAGGACAGGAAGGGGGAAATCATTGTTTTCTGTTTCCTGTTGCTTGTAGGTTGGATATCTGTCGATACCAGTGGCTAGGTTAGCACTGGGGAGTGATAGTTCATGTTGTTGGGCCCATGCATAGCCTCCATTCCTGCCACCAGAACTATTCCATTCACATACTGTTGAGTATTGACATCTGATGATAGAGGCTGGCTGTTATCAACTATTCAATTAATTCTGTCCTGCCTACTTGTTGGTTTACTGGTAGATTTTTTTTTTTTTTTTTGTAGTGGGTGCTCTCAAGTGACCATTATCAGGGAATACAAAGACCTTTGCACTTCCTTCTCACTACCATTAAGTCCATACATAGCTCTCTGATCCAGACTCTGTTAATCTGATCTTTCCATCTGTTTTGACTAACTAGCTAAGCCATTTGTTTGTCCATGATTTTGAATATATTCTCATTTGAAGAGGAGAAAGGGAGAAAGAGAGGAAGGGAAAGAAGAGAAAGAACAGTTGAAACATTGGTTGCTCATTTCACGAAAACACTTAAGTACGATGGTAGGTTTTGCACATTCCCACATTGTTTAAGGATCTGAAGACTCTAAAGACAAATATTTTTTTTTCATACTTGAAATACTCAGCAAGACAAATAATGCTGATATTTGAGTTACTTCAAACATGAATTATTTGACACATCCATAAATCATCTTCTTTTCTGAAATTTGCAGCAAATTAAAAACAGGCAGATAGAGAAACAGCTTTCAGAATGAGGTAATTCCAAATAAATTTACATGAATTCAGGAAATAAAGAATGCTTCCTCCTTTGTAAAATGTTAAAGCAGAGAGGAGAAGGAGAAGGAAGAGGGGGATCCAAGAAACATGCAGGACTTCCACTCATGCTAGACACACCTCTCATCCTCTCTCTGCAGCTCACATTAAAAGAGAGCAGGATACAGGGAATTGCCATTTCCTTTCCATTTCCAAATATTTTAAGGAGCTCAGGTTTTTCTCCATGATGCTTCCCCTGGCATATTCAGCCTTCTTTCCCAGTCCCAGTATCAATTACAGCTTTAGCTCTGATTGATATCAAAGGCTTTATCCCTGTTAAAAACCAAACACTCTATGTAGAGAGACTAAAACTTGAGTGTCCTTTTTGTCATTTATTACTCACGTTCTTAAAAACTTTTAGTTGAATGTCTCATAAAATCCTGGGTTCTGGGCATATGTGGATGAGCAACACAACCTGTCTGAGTCCAAATATAACAACATATCATGCACATGGCAAAAGAATAAAGGGGATTATAGAAACAAATATTGGGGCATTCATTCCAGTCTAGGAGGAATGGAGTGATGGTGTTAGAGACTTGATATTGAAGCTGAGATCTGAAGGATACTTAGGAGTAAGACCAGAAGGAGGAGACAACTGGAGAGGCAGCAAGAACAGGTAATAAAAGACTGGAGTCTATCCCAAGGCCAGTAGGAAGCCACTGATGAATTTCAAGCATCTTTCTTTCTTCTCTCCCATTTCGCTCTCCTTTTCTCCCTCCCTCTTCTTGCTGCCCTTCTCTTTCTTCTTCCTCCTCTTCTTCTTTGAAAAACAGCCCTACTGACCCGCTGAAAATGGAAGAAATGCAAGGACTTAAGAGCTGTTTTGAAGGTAAATTCAACAGAACTTGGCTACAACTGATGTTGGGATTAAGGGACAGCCAGGTATAACAGAGAACACCCTGATTTTCTCTTCACCTGTGAGTAGATGGTGGTCTCAAAGACCAAGGTTGGGAACAGAGGAGAAGGAGCAGGTTCCCTTTCCATTCATCTACCACAAGTAGAAATATATCCTTTACACAGAAGACTATGGTTAAGGATTCTTTTGTTCACTTTTTTTTATATTCAGCACCTAGTCATAGATCTCATTTCAGATTTCATTTTATTTTATTTTTTTCAGATTTCATTTTAAAATGAATTGATTTGGAGCCTAATTCCTACATGATAGCAGGGAATAAATACTTTTCATTCAAAAAGTCCATTGAATTGAAAATGCATTTTCATGTGGAATACAAGTGTAGGATAACCTAAAGAAGCAAAGAAGAAAAACAAACAAGAATTAAATAAACACTGTGGTCAATTTACACCAGGCCTGGAAAACTCAATAATATTCTTTAGTTTTGGAGTCTTCCAAAATTCAGGCCTAAATTTCCTACCCTTCCAATATCTACGCTCATATTAATCTGATTCAATATCATGACTTTAAACACCATCCACACTTAGAAGACTCCTAAGTTTCTATCTTCAACTTCAATCTGTCTGGTCAATTTCATATTCATATATTCAACTCCTTAATCAATACCTCCACATGACATCTAAGAAATGTGTCAAATGTAGCACGTGTAAAACCGAATTATCTTCCCCCAGATTCCACCCCACTTTAGTTCTGCTCCATTTCTATCGTTAAAAAGCAAAATATCCCCCAAATTGAGAAGGCACTTTGAGACCAGAAAATGAGGCAGGCCACTCCATATAGTTGACACAGTTTTATCTGAGGTAATTTACTGACAGGCAGGATCAAGCAGAGGACATGGCAGCTGCATAGTTACTCCCTGAAAAATCCAGACCTTAGTCCACAAACTTTATAGAGTGAGGGGACCTGCAGAAAGGCATTGTAGTGAGATTACAAGGTGTACACACACCTCAAAGGTCAGCTTGTGTGCACTTAATTGACAGCTAACCTTCAATTAGAACTCAAAGCATCACCTCTGCATCAGGAAGGGAAAAGACCAGGTTGTCTCTAACGAATCATAGGAGGCCAAAGCAAGCCTCCCTCCTTCCTGGTCTCGGCAGGAATTTTTAAGGTATGTATATTAATTTCCCAGGAGCCCAGGACATATAGTCCCAAGAAAGATCATTGAGCAAACATGGACAAGATGGAGGGCCAAAATGGAGTCAGTATTGTCAGTGCTCCTACATTAGCCATCTAGCTCTTTAGGACAAAAACTTTCTCCCCTATACCACATTCAGCCCTTCCCAAAATCTGTTTTTGCCACTTTCAGGAAGTACCCAGATTCTGACTACTTCTCACCATATCATCTCTAACGCTGCCACTCTGGTCTGAGCTGCCATCATATCTCACCTGGATTCCTGAGGTAATTTTGTAACGTGTTCCCTTGTTTTATCCTGAACCCTACAGTCTATGTTCAGTAGAAAAGTTTCTTTTATAACAGAAGTCATATTAGTCATGCTATTTCTCTGTTCAAAAGCCATCAAAGGTTTCCTAACTACTGAAAATAAAAGCCAAGGGAGTCGTATAGGATCAGATGTACATGGAGGTAACTCCCTGACCTACTTCAAGTTTTTGCTTAGATTTTACTTATTTAGTGGGTCCTTCCCTGACAATTTTATTTAAAATTATCATTTTGGGGTGTCTGGGTGGCTCAGTTCCTTAAGTGTCTGCCTTTGGCTCAGGTTATGATCCCAGAATCCTGGGATAGAGTCCAAATTCAGGTTCTCTGCTCATGGGGGAGTCTGCTTCTCCCTCTCCCTCTGCCCCTCTTCCCATTTTTGCTCTCTCTTTCTCTGTCAAATAAATAAATAAAATCTTTTTTAAAATAAATTAATTAAAAAGAAAGTAACATCGCCATTCCTTTTTCTCTGGCACTTCCAATCACACGCTGCCATCTGCTCCCCAACCTTGTTCTAAAATTTCTTTCTCCGTAGCAATTATCAACTTCTAACAAAATAAGTACCTTACTTTACATTACACTTATTGTGTATTGACTTTGTCTTCCCACTAAAGTAGAAACTCCATGAGGACAGGGATCTTTATATGTTTTTGTGTTTGACATATTGCAAGAGCCTCAACCTGTTCTGACCCATAATAGGTACTCAAAGGTGTTTGTTGAACAAATGAATGCCTTATTTCTGCTCATGAAGCCACATGGTACACTATATCATTACAGATACTTGGTTTCCCTGCCTGCAAAGAACTCAGAAATAGCCATGTGACTTAGTTAGCCAATGAATACTGAACTGAAGAAATAATGGGTTATATTTGGTCAGCAGCTGTAAGTAGCAGCTTGTGGTTTGCCATGCCCTCTCTTCTCCACCTCTGCATTGATGAAGCATGTTTTGAGATGGAGCCTCCTACATTCTGGCTTCCTGAGTGTCAATGATGTGGAGAACCCTCTTGCAGATCATGATGGACATGTAATCTAATTATAAATGAACTTTAGTGTTATAGGTTATCCTCACTGATACAGAATCAAAGTCTGGGATTTTCATATTCAAGTTCGATATTATTGGATGCCTAGAATCCATTGCACTTTATTAATATTTCTATAATCGTGCTCTTACAATTGAGATAGAATATCAAGGAGTCACACTAGGCCTTTAGAATCAAGGGTGATTGGAATGTACGTAAGAGAAAGTGTTCCATGTTTTCATTGTCTCTTGAAACATCAAAATATAAGGAGACTCTGATGCTAGAGGAACAGTAGTGATAGTTCACTTCCTGAGGCAGCATGCACATAATAGCCAGGAAAAAGATAAATCAGATGTGGCAGATAAGCAATTACAGTGTAAATGAACCTTGCCTAGGATGGGATCAGTGTGTCATCAAGTCAGTTCAGGTCTCTTCACAATGACATTTTTAATCTGTTTGGAGAGTATTGTTCACCTGTCAGTGTTTCACACTATACTTATATAAGAGGGACACTAAATCCTGAAAAAGACCAAAATGGCCAGCCTCTCCATTGCTCTTCAGGCAGTGGAGATGTTCTTAAAGCCCACAAAGAGTTCAATTTGATAAACTTAGAACCAGAGAGACTAAAAAAAAAATAATAATAAAATAAATAAATAAATAAATAAATAAATAAATAAATAAATAAATAAACCAGGGAGACTAGTTGGGCAATGGATGCTTAGATCCCCAGACCAATTGCCTCTGGCTGTGGGCAATGTTATCTAATTAGCCCAATGATTAATGCAAATATTTTATTTTTTAATGCATGCTGTGAGCTGAAAAATTGAGCAATGACTACATAAAATGTGATATGTGATAGAAGACTTTAAGGTGTTATGGGAAGTCACAGAGAGAGAGTCCATCTATGCTGCTTGATTTCATTAAAAATTAAATAAAAATATCTGCCTAAAACCAACCATAGAGCAACCATAGGTAACTCCTCAGGGGTTACAGTATAGTTATATTCCAATGCTTTTGGAAATCTTGTCAAAATCTTTGCTTAATTTTTAAAATTTTTAAAAATTATTATTGCTGGATAAAATATGATATTCTAGTGAAAAAGTATTCTAGAAATGTAACTGGATTAATCTATGACCCAAGAGGAAGTTTTCCCAGATTTTGGAGGACTTGTGTACAGAAAATTTATATGTAGAGTCTGTAACATCATGGACAGTCATGCCCCTGGCAGCCAGATGAACACTTTTTTTTTGCCCATGGCAGCCAGATGAACACTTCTATGTTGACCAGCAGTTTGGTAAGGGTTGTGACCCTCTGTCTGTAGCTATGTTTCCACCCTCTTTTTTTCACTATTCCCATCCTTCTCCATTATCACTTGTATAAAAGTCCAGAGAACCCATGACCAGACATCTTGGGGCAGGTGTGAGGAAGAGGATGCACACTTGAGTTTCCTTTTTTCCCCACCTCAAGCCTGACCTGAGAGTTACAGCTAGTGATCTTCTCTGCTCAAGGAGGGTCAAAATCCCAGGTGGTCACAGACTGCTGTCACACTTATCCTGACCAATTGCTTAAGGTGAGTGAGAATGGGAGGTCCCAGAGCAGTACCCAGTTTCCTAACATTGATGCAACATCTGTGAAATGTTGTTGGATAATTGGAAACACTGCTGAGATACAAAGACCTTAGAGCACGTTTCTGCCTCAGTGTTCACCAGTAGGTCTGGGAAAGCTTATATGATAATTCACTTACCCATAACATGTGTAGGAAAGTGAGTAAAGGGATACACCTGCATTTTAAAAAATAATATATGATGGTTCCCAGAGGCTGCAACATTGAGAGGTAGGTGGCCTCCCTAAAAAAATGGTCAAATTGGGCTGGGGGGGCGGTCTTATGACACTCCACTTCTCACCCAGTCTTGGTTACAAGATAAAATATCCCAATTGACTTGCCCCTTCAACATCTCCATTGGATATCTTCTCTATGCCTTACTTCTGACGTTTGAGAAAAGCACATTGTCTGGGACATGGGGAAGGGCTGCAACATGTCCCCCTCTTGCTAGAGCCAGAGCTCATTGAGGCATATAGGATGGTCCTACACCTCTGAGCTCCAACCCCAGTGAGAACATCAGGGCCTGTGCCCCCTGGGCACTGTACATATATGCACAGTGCTCAGAAGAACATTTTCAAAACCCTGAAACTTTGGCATCGTGGGTACATCTGCCTGGGAAGGAGACTATGAAGCAGTCACTTCTAGAGGTGCTGTTGATTTCAGCCAAAGATATAACTTGCTGGAGAGGCATCAGGGTAGGATCTCTCTTCATTCCTTTTGTTGTACATATTTCTAGTGTGTAGAATATTTTTCTGACACAACCCATTCATCAGTGGTGAATCTCTTAAACTTCAAGGTATGCTATTTAATGGCATGTTTTTATTTTAAAAGAACATATCTGTTCAAGTGCTATTTATTAAAAGCACTTTACTGAAATCTTCCTGTGCTTCCTGAGGCTCTACATTTTCTCTCAGAGTATATTTAGAGTGAGTCTGTCTCTCCAGCATCCTTAAGAGACAATCACTGTGGGGGACTGTGGTAGTATCTCTGGTAAGTGTCCCCCATCCCACTGTCTCAGTTTCAGGATCATCTGCAAAGCAGGGTGCAGAGAGAGCAGGCCTATACTTTTCTGTTGCTCACAGGCATGCACACACACCCACATACAGGCATATACATGCATTCGTGCACGTGCAGACACATGCACACACACACACAAGGTGATTTAAGGATAATGCAGCCTTTTAGTATATAATCCCACTTCTGAATTCAAAGCATATGGTTAAGTTCTGATTTTTAAAAAAAATAGCCAATTTGCATGCTTGCTGCACGCAAAACTGGTTTGACTTAACTTGACTTTTTCCGGCTGAAAACTTTTTCAGTTGCTGCCATCAATGGAAAACAGATTAAGAGACAAATTTCAAATGAATGCTTGAAGCCCTTTCTTGAAAGGGGGAAAACAGAAGGGGAATACTGTGCCGGGTCTGGTTTTTGCAAGGCTTGCTGTCATCAATACCGGCCTTATTCCTCTGCATTCACAGCATATATTTAACTGATGCTGAAATGTGCTGGGTTTGTGAAAATGTGATTGAGCCCATCCTGTGAAAATTTTGGGGTTACATCATTTACTGCAATACATTTTTTTTTTGCATAGTTACCCATGTGTCTTGAGATTAAACGCACCCCCCTCAAACATTCCACACCATTATTGAATTGCCATCTTGTACACTTTAATCTGAAATTTCTATTCAGTTAGCATTCATATTACCCACAGCTTCAAAAGACTAAAATCATTTTGCACTATAACTATATTTTTTTCAGTACTAACCGAAGGATAAATGTGGTTACATTGATTTCTCACAAATGAACCTCAATCTCCCGATTTAAAATGAGAAAAATATTGTTCACAATCATTTTCAATCTGAGGTTCCTTTAATTGGCTTTCAAAGAAACATCACCAACTCATTTGCAAAAAACTTTTGCACTGGCTCCTGTTTCCAATACCCTAGAAGAAACTTGACCATGAAGTCACCTCTCCTTTGCTGATTTCATCTACTTCACTCTTGCGGTTGTTTCTCTAGGAAAGTAAAAGCCATTGAGCTCTTGCTGGATTCCCTTCTGAGTTCCCCATCCACTTTCACCCAGGGTTGTTAACGGATAAGTCATGATTCGAAGGGTCTCACCCCAGACTCCAGATTCAGACACTGATGTTCACTCTTTGATTCTGAGGGTGTTATTAACAGCAGATCTCTGCTGCCAAGAGCCATTCATTTAGAGAATAATTATCAAATACTTGAGAGTCAGATATACCGGCATTGGTCCACAAAAAAAATGGATTAGCCTTAACCTCACTCACTGTCATCCTCTGCATTGGGCACTGTTTGTTTACACCTTAGGTGCACTCCCCTTCCCTGCTCCTGATGCCTTGGGAGAACCACCTCCGTGTCTGTGTCAAAGGCTCTCTTGTCCTCTGGCTTCCCAGTGTGTTATGCACTGTTGCACTGGCTGGAGATCTGAGTGAGGAAGGAGGGTGGGTATGTTTCCCTGAACCTAGCCCTGCTGGGTCATGACTAAGGTTGCTTGAGTTTTTTCTTTTCTTTCTTGTTTGTTCACTGAAGGCTAGAGCTTCTGTCTGACAGAGCTTATTTACAACTAACCAACTACTGCACTTTCTTTGGGTTCCATTAACTTTTTAGTCTCTGTCTGTTAGACCTAGCGTGGTAATATCATGCCTGGGAACTTTATAACTGTTTTTCCTTAATCCCACTAATTTCCTTATAAACAAGCTCAATTCAGTAGCCTCTTTCAATGAACTCTCTATTTCCTACTAGGACAGCACCAAAATGTTACCATAACCTAAAGCCCATTCCTTTACTTACACCTTCCCAGAACCCAGAGTGAAGGATATACCATTCACTAATAACTAAGTTCATTAGTCACTCAGAGATACAAACCTGATAATTACCATGCATGCATAAAGGAAGAAAAAGGTGTGGCCAGCTCTTATGGTATTTCCTGTTGCCTATCTGGGAACTCCTGGCCTAGCTCTTGCATTCGCTTTTTTTGTTGTTGTTTAAGATTGTATTATTTTTTTTTAGAGTTAGAGAGAGAGAGAGAGAGCATGTGCATAAAGCTGGGGAGAGGAGTAGTAGGACAAGAAGACTCTGCACTGAGCCCAGAGACTGATGTGGGGCTCAATCCCAGGACCCCGAGATCATGATCTGAGCCAAAATCAAGAGTCAGATGCTTAAATGACTGAGCCACTCAAGCACCTCTCCACTATATTCCCTTTAAGGTTATTCTCGAATTTTCTTTTGGCCTTGGGAACTTGGAATAAGGCTTATTTATCTGTCTGATTAGCATCCCTTCTAAGAAGATTAAAAGATAAATTATTAATTTAAGAAAGATACACATCATTGAATTTGAAGCTACAAATTTGAACAACTATAGCTCATCTGAGTAACATAAACTGATATATGAAGGCAATATTAAACACCTCAAGTTTCTGCTTTAAAAAGGATCAAACAATGGCAGAGTAGTTCAGATGCACATTGTTTCAATGTGATCTACAGATGAGAGCAAAGTGCAAGCAAGAGATCCAAAATTGATATTGATGTTTCAGAATCAGATCATCTGGGTTTAGGTCCCACTGTTAATAGTTATGCTATTTTGAGCAAATTAGTTTTAGAGAGAGGAAATTAGAAGGTAGTTTTCTATGATACAGTGCTATTGTCCAGTATTCTGCTAGAAATTGGCTTCCCTCCATTCAGACATGGAGATCTTAATCATTGGGTTCCCCACTCTACATCATAGCTATAAAACAGGTTTAGATTCCTGTAGTTTAAAATATTTAAATTAGTAATAGACTTTTATTTTTCTAGAATAGCCAAGGCTAAATTCCATGTATTTCAGTTGTTTCTTGAATGAGTAGGAGTCAATTCCAAATTACAAGTCCTAGACCCACCTAAGCATAATGCCAAACATAAGTTCATCAACTCAGACTTTCTTATTTTAACATATATAAACCTCAACCTTCTCATATTGAGATTTAATCTAAATTTCCTCTTCACCAGATCAAATGTCCTCTAGTCTTCAGATTTGGCATTCTTCTCTCCTTACACAAATACATTGACAGTTACCTTTTAAGAAAGGTTAACCCTAAAACCTCCTTGCTACTCATTTCCCTCACTGTTTAGAGAACAGGGATCCCCAAACATCTTATATGCAATTTCTTCTACACTTTTACATTCCACTCTCTTAAAATTCTGAAAGCTCCAATATTCTTTGCAATGGCCTATCTCAGATCATTAGTTTCCTTCCTTAATAATAGTTAAATCAGATCAACGACCCTCAGCAGGGAGTATGGCAGCCTGCCATTGCTTACTGGCCTTCCGTTAGATACTGTTTACATAATCCATGGAGGTTTTTAGCAAATAAATCTTCTATTTCATATTAATACAATCCCTATTGAATCAAGATTTGTAGATTGGATAGTAGAAAACTTGCTGGCTCCCTGAGGCAGTACTGAAAAAGCTGGCTTCATTTATATTTACTATTGAAAAATATATGATAGAACTAATAAGTTAGCCAGTTAGTTTAATATGGGTATTTCCTTATGAACAAACAAATAAATGGATAAATATAGATATATATCCTAGTGGCTAGCTCAGAAATATCTATTGACATTAGTTACTCAAATAAATAGAATATTCACAACGTACTCCATAAGAGCAACCCTTAAGGAACAGCAAGTCACAGATTAAAAATGGTCTTTCCATGGTCATGAGTGTGCCTTCTGAGCCCTTTTGCTTGAGTTTCCTAACATTGCTGCTAATTTAGTGTAATCAGGATTAAGTCCATTATTCACAATATAATTTTTCTCCCCAACTTCCTTAGTTCTCATTGAAATCTCCATTGTCCTGATCATTCCAAGATGCGTTGTCTTTTTCATATTCCTGTCTTTCATCCATATATCTAATCAATTACTGGTCCTTACATTCTTACGATCAATGAATAGTTCTTCAAAATATCTTTTGCTGAATATTGCATATTATTGCTGAAAAGAGCTATGATATAATAAGACTCTACCATTTTTAAAAGGCAGTGAACAAGAAATCCTGAAAGCTGATTTTCAGGAATAGAATAGAATTCCAGAATCTTTCAAAAATAAATACCAGCTGCCCGCTAAACTGTGATATTTGTATGTGACATGTTGATAAAAAAATAATTTTAAATAAATATTTATTACGGTTTTATATCTCCTTACATATTCTGAAGAGTTGTATTTTTGACAATAGTTTTTCTTAAGCAATTGTGCAACTTCATTTTACTTCTCTACTATTTTGTAACGTTGGCTCATTGTCCTGTAAGCACTGACAGTTTTTTCCTCTGTTTTGTAATGCAAGTATCTGACTTAAGCTTTGATTTTGCAGCATTCATGTCAAACAGGTTCCACTTCAAGGATGGCTATCTTAAATAACACATGGACAGCCTCTTGACTAGACAAAAAATCAGGCTACCTTCCCACAATATAGATTATAAATATAAATATAAATATTTATTTTAAATCCACCAATAAAGAGTAAATTGAGAAATCCTAGGTCCCACCCTTGACCCCAGTTAAAGGTGAACCCCACGCTTACACTCACTCTCTCTCTTTTTCTTTCTACCCTTGAACTCACTGTGTGATCCCAGGTATGCTATGTAATTTCCAGGTCCTGTAAGTAACAATCCTTTATTTTGTAAAAGTTACCCAGTGGTTATTACTGAAGGCTGTTTTCCTTTCAAGGGTGTCCTAAGAGACCACTCCAGGATTGGGGTCCATCTCCACCCGTGAGATATGCATAGAGTCTTTGGGAAAAGCCCCTAAGCCTCTGGAGTATGATACCAACATCTGGGCATGCTGGTGTGCATGGCACTAACACCCAGGAAGCAGTCATGGGGTTTTGCATTTATCAAAGAGCTGATATGCCTCCTCTGGTTCTAGTACCAGATGTTCAAGAATTTACATTTATCCATTAGTCTTTTAGCAACATCACACCAGAGATTGGGCTCATAATATCCCAACAGGTGAGAGGGCAAAGAACAACAGTAGAGGGTAAAGGTGGTAACAGAGATCACAGGCCTCTGCAGAAGAGAGGAGAACTAATTGACCAATGTGGGTTTTCTCATTTGTTTGGAACAGGCTCTGAATTGTTAGTCACAGCTGCCAAAATGAATCAATTGGCCAGTATCTCTAAAAACCCTAAAATCCATAATTTTCTTCAAGATTTAACTGGGTTTATGGGGCATATATCCTTGTTTCCTCTGAGATACTGTAGATCCTGAGCTCTCTCTGAAAGGAGTAGAGCTAGAAGCATACTTCGCAAGGAATGAACCTGCCATTTAGGTATAGAGAAGCTTACAGGGAAAAGCTGATGGGGTCATTGAGGCTTCTAGTGAGGAGGAAGAGGGAAATGGGAAAGCAAAGGCCGCTAGAGCCACCAGTATTCATACCTGGGCCCTCCCTCTCCTCACTTGGCTATATATTACCTGGTACTGTGCCAGTTCCTCCATCACAGTGATCATTGCTAAAGGAATGGAAAATATTAAGATGAAGCCCATCTCCTGCTGCACAAAATTGGTATGGTACAATGGATTTACCATGTCCATAACCACAGTGACCCAAAAGACCCTCTCTTCCTTTCTGTGAAGAGGTCCCCATATGATCCTGAGCCCAGACCTAACTACAAAGCAGTGCTACTACATTTTATTGGGACTACTGAAACCATCCAAAAGACAACAAACTTCTAGGAGAAAATTTGCATCCTTTCTCTATGCCTTGAAGATGTAAATCTTACCATATCTTTGAAATGTAAACATCTTAGAAGGTAACTAAAACTCTGCTTACAATCACCTGCTACTGAAAGAATAGAAGCAGGATGGGGTGGTGGAGTGCAAAATGTGGGGGGTGGGGGCCTGGGGGAATGGGAAGGGTGAGGGGTAGGGGAGAGGCTTTTTAAAATACAAAATGCTACACTTAAATGCTGCACTTATGGTGAACCTGGTTTAAGGTATAAACTTGTTGAATCACTATGTTGTATACCGGCAATTAATGTAACGTTATGTGTCAATTATACTGTTCTCTCTCTCTCTCTCTCTCTCTGTATACACACAGGCACACACACACACACACACACACACACACACACACCATGCTATAAAAGTTTTCTTGTCCAAAATCTAGTTCACAGCTTTCTTAAGATTGCAAATCAAGGACAAATACAAATCTTGAAAGTCTTCCCCACAAATATTGGTAAAATGCTTTAGCCATAGGAGTAGATTGTTGTGCCCAAGATTCCGAATCCGAGAAACCACCAAGGAGCCCACACGGATGCAAACACACGAGGGTTTATTTACAAGCTCGAGCTTGGGTCCAAGTATACCCGACACAGCAGAGCAGGGACTTGGACCCCGAGGTGGGTGCCAGCTTAGTTTTATGGGCTGAACTAGGGGATCTCCAGAAGGGGGGGAGGAATTTCTCAAGTTCTGTTTACATTCTGATGTGGGGCTTTCAAGGGTATTAAGCTCTGTTCTCATTCTAATATGGGGCTTTCTAGGGCGTTAAGCTGTAAGATGTTTTTTCTCCAGTAACTGAAGTAAAGTTCAGCTCTTATTCACAGGGGCCTTGGATGGCTGTACTTGTGCTAACGCTGAATTTAAGGTGGAATGGCCTTAATTTTCTCGGCCTCCACATAGATAAACTTAACTTGTTTTATATGGCAATTTGGGCTCAATTGTCATTTATAAACTACTGAGTCTTTTATTTTTGTACCTGATTTGTGGCTGTTTTGAAACGGAAGCTATAGCGTCTCTGTGTCTGTCATGTTTATGAATGTCTATCGGGCAGCCCCGGTGGCTCAGCGGTTTAGCGCCGCCTTCAGCCCAGGGCAGGATCCTGGAGACCCGGGTTCGAGTCCCGCATCAGGCTCCCTGCGTGGAGCCTGCTTCTCCCTCTGCCTGTGTCTCTGCCTCTCTCTCTCTCTCTCTCATGAATAAATAGATAAAATCTTAAAAAAAAAAAAAGAATGTCTATGGATGTATATTAGGCATATGTGCTTCCCCTGCCCCTTGCCTCCAAATAGTGTTACCAATTTGTAAAAGAGCTCTATTTAACTGGCTTAAAAGTAGGTGTTTATGAATTAAGTATTCCTAAAACTCAGAAATATAGGAATTAACCCAAATATTTTTCAAGTTTACATCATCTGGGTAATCTTTGGTAAATACAAGCTAATTTATATTTGGTTTAGTTAAAATAGGTATGTCTTCAGAGTTATGAACATTAAATATAATGCAGATAAACAACTTTAATTCTACCTGTGTTTACTAGTCAAATAAATTCATGTTCTCTCTTTTACAAATCCTGTCAAGAAAAATAGCTTGAAATGATGGCTGACTTTGGCTACCATGTAATCAAGTTTCATTGGTAATCTAAACATCATTTTGGGAAGGAAATGGCTTACATGGATATAAGTGGAATAGGCTTCTAGGTAAACTTTTCATCTATAATTGTAAGCTATGTTACATCTATTTCAAAATAGTTTCCAAAATCTCAATGGCAACTTGAAACTTCAGAATTTTGCTAAATTAAGTGAAGTAGTGATAATTCCTTGCATGTCTAGATCATTTCCAAATAAGATTAAATATAAAAACACTAATTGCTCAACAATTAAGTCTAAATTTACTTACTTTTGACCTCTTATTATAGAGAAAGTGAATTAATATTTGGGTCTGTTCATAAACACAATCTGTGCCACACTAAAAAGCTGTACTGGAAGGAAATGTATGTTTCTAGAAATTATGAAATGTATTCATAAATTTGCCAATGTAAAGAATACTGGTATAACAGACAGTTTACAATTGCTTTTCAGTTTGGGGATTTCAACTAGAAACCGGGATTTTTAAGGGTAAGGAATTCTAATTAACATGTGTTATTAAGGCTACTAGAAATCATAAAAGGAACAACTCGTATGCAGGGAAAGTAGGATATGTTTTGGTTAAGAAAAGGTATGAGGTATGGAAAGACATTTTTATTAAGGGAAAAAAAAAAGTAATTTTGTCCTTAAAAAAAAGAAAAGAAAAGCTGGTTATTTCAGAATGAGAAAGAGAAAAAGAAAGGACAAAATAGAGAAAGCTGGGAAGAAAGAGAGAGAATTTCACCTTTTGTGGTCAAATTGGCTAAAATGAATTGTTATTAAAAGGGTTGTTTTATCTTTTTCAATAAGTTTTATTTTTTTTATTTTTTTAAGAGTTTATTTTTTATTCATGAGAGACACACAGAGAGAGGCAGAGGGAGAAGCAGGCTCCATGCAGGGAGCCTGATGTGGGACTCAATCCCGGGACTCTGTGATCACTCCTTGGGCCAAAGGCCGGCGCTAAACCGCTGATCCACCCAAGGATCTCCTTCAATAAGTTTTAATATCAATAGTATGCTGTTGTAATTTTCTTTCTTCTGCTGAAAGAACAAAGTTTTCTTGGATATGCTACTGATAAGAGCTTATAAAGATGTTTTTTTTTTTTTACTTTTGAAGTCATCTGGCTAGAAAGCAAAGATTTTAGTGTTTTACCAAAATAATTTCCTATGCTTCATATTGCCTTAACTAGGTATTTGATAACTTAAGAAAATTAAAAGAGCTAAGTTTTGTTCACACTATGCAACTTGTTTTATCCTTAAAATCTTTTGTCACTTTGGTTAAGTAGATAAGTAATTATTGTTTCATAATGAGCCGTAGATCCCAGTTAGTCAAGTGTCCAAAACCTTTTAATATTTTTGACAAACTTCCCCAAAGCAAATCCTAAGTGAAACCTTTTTGACCTGGAAGTAATTTGGGATTTTCCAGCAGGTCACTGGAACATATCAAATTGTTCTCTCTCCTTATGAAAAGAGAGACATTAAGCTAATTAGGCTTAGTTGATATATTAAATTTCATAGGAAGCATTGTCAAATAAATAATGCCAAGCCTTTTTATGCATTTCTCTGTGTGGATATGTGTCATTAATATAAGTGTTCCAAAAATTATATGAAATTCCTAAAAATCTGGTATGAAATGTTATCAGTCATAATTCCACTTATCCTCTTAAAGCACTGTATGTCACAGCAAGAATAAAATTTCCTTCTTAATCACATTATGACAAATTCTCATCAGATCTTCAGCCATGGACACTTTTAAGTCTTATTTTTTACAAAAACAAATGCAAATGACATTTGTGCTTTTACAAAAAGTGCTTTTACAAAAGTGCTTCATCTTCAAGGAGATTTGTGAGAAGAACTCTGACAAGTACAAGTTTCTGATAACCATACCACTGAACTGGGTTTGAGTTTACGGAACTCTAAGGTAAAATTGGATTCATAACATTGCTAACAAAAGGTTAAGATCAAGAATTAATTACATAGGACTGAATAACCTGATGAGATTAATTATTCCTTTTTTTAAGAGCTTTTCTTGAAATATTGTTGGTTCTTTCATACTTTGGTTTTCCAAATTTAAGGAGACCTTTTTCTGTTTTCTCTCAAGCTATCAGCAGTTGGGCAAGATGTACCTTTGTTAACAAAGAAGAAACATTTATCTTTTTCTCCCTATCTGATCCCTTCAGAATTCAGAAACAAAAAAAAAAAAAAAAAAAAAAAAGAATTCAGAAACTCTTAGTGAATATTTTTATTTTCATGGCAATGTAGTTATTTGCATAAGTTCAGTAAGAATCTGTTCTCAAAAAAAAAAAAAAAAAAAAAAAAGAATCTGTTCTCCCTGTAACACAAGCACACAATTGGAAACATTGGTTATGTTAAGCCTTTGACTGGAATGTCATATTTGATATATTTGATAGAGTGTGCATAGACTTAAAAATAAATGAACAACTTCAAGAAAGCTAAGTTTGATTTTATGGATTGATAAAGCCCTTTTGAAAAATCAGCGTAGTACCTTGCTTACAGGGTTCCTGGCAGCCTTACCACGTGAGTAAGGAAGCTCACTTTCTGGCAGATTCCTGGGCCAAAGTTCAGGATATCTTGGGGGATGTCAAGAAGAGAGGAAGTCATCCAAATCTATAGGTACTTTAGGCAAGGTCTAATGACAAGTCCTTGGCTTGACTTCCTAGTCTGGAGAAGCTTTTAAATGTTCAATCTGAAATTCCTTATGAAAGATTCCAACAAAGCAGACTTAAAAGAGCCTATATGGTCAATCACTATTCTTGTTGCACTTACGTAAATAACCAGGCCAAATTTATAGAAACTAGACTTAATTTGCAAACAAATTAGATTTACTATGGGTCTCTTTGATAGAAATAGGTGTGATTGTGCAGAGAAAAAATATTTTTCTATTATTTTCTATTTATTAGAAAATTATTTTCTATTAACTATTATTATTTTCTATTAACTATTTTCAATGAGCTAGAAATTATTTTCTTTTTATTATAAACTATAATATACACTTGTGAACATTAGATTCTAGTTCTGTTGATTGTTAAAATTTTATTTTCTACCTATAAATTGGACTGAACTCTTTTCATTTCCTCCAATATCTGGCTGCAACCATCCAAACTAACATTCCTAATTTTTTTCCCATTCTTCTGACTTGGAGTCATTGAGAACTAAAACTGCCCTTTCCCAAAGCCATGAAAGCTAAAGTGGGACAACTTTATACAGACTTCAGAGAAATCACTACAATAGGTGATGTATAGATAATCTTTATGCCTGTTGCTGTGTAAGACACCCAAAAACACCACCAGAGACATTCATAGTATGAACCAAAAATCTATCAGGTTGTCACTGTCTACCTCACCCCATCTAAAGATGCTTTGGACCTGACATCTAGAAATATTTTTGTCTGGCTGTCTTCAGAATCCAGAAACAGGAATTATAATATGCTCCAATCATTAACTTTTGTGGGGTTTTTGTTAGTTTCCATAGATATGCCTCTTATTAAATACCTGATGCAAATACTTGCATCATATAGACTTAACTTTGGAAGCCCACATGTATCACTGTTTCCTGAAATAAGACAACCCTTAAATGGAACCAACTTATTCCTAGGACTAAAAAATTAGTTTGATGAGGTATGGAATAGTCTACCAACTCAAGACAGGTTCAAACTTCCTTATACCCAATGGCCGAAGATGTTAAAATATTTCACATTACCCAAATCTTTGAACAGATTCCCAGGGGCCAGCCCACAAGATGACTGACCTGTTTTCATGGTTGAACACTTTCAGATTAGAGACAGTGGCTACAGATTGGATTTCAGACTATTGCTTGTATAATTATTACAGAATTGCTACTATAATCCCATTTAGATGTGCACGTTCTAGGTTACAGTATGTCCTATCCTTGACTTTTAGCCTATCAGCTACCGGGCAGTCAATGTCCTCACCTTTGACCCTGATGCCCTGGCATCATGGTGTAGATTATAGTGTGAACCTTGACTTTAAATTTTCTTTTTGTAATGCAAGTTCCTGATTTAAGCTTTGAGTGATGAAGCATCTCTTCAAAGGGGCAACCACTAAATAGATGGCTATCTCCAATAAACACATGGCCAACCACAAAAGTAGAGGAAGAATAGGCTATCTCCCTACACTGAGCCTCCTTTGGTTTAGAGATGCTGGATAATTTCAATAATTGAACATTAAGATCACTTGTTTTTTTTCTCCTCTGCTTTCAAGTCCCACTCTTGTGTTTTAAATTCTTCAGTAAAGAGTGAGTCTGGGAAAACCTAGGCAACCACCTTCAACCTCAGGCCCACACTCTTCTCTGTCTCTCTTTTTATCTGAGACCTTGCTGTGTGGTCCCAGGTGTGCTGTGTGATTTTCAGGTCCTGCAAAAAGTAAATATTTTCAAAGTTTCCTGATGGTTACTGCCAAAGGGCATCTTGCAATGATAGTAAGATCCACAAGCTCTGGCCTAGCCACAATATTGGTTATTGATAGACTGAAACTGACACATGACAATTACTTTAAGGTCCCCACTCCTAGAGAAATATTGGGAGAGGGAACATCAAGAGAAGGAAGCAGTGTTTTAGTAATCATTGGTTGGTGGCACCTTGTAACTAAGTGGTAACGCTAACCCACCTTCATCCTGACTCCCTTTGCATCTGAAGTACATGAAACATGGCAAGCATGTTGGACCTTTGTAGACTGACTACTTATTTCCTTTAAAAAAAAACTTATTACCTGTATCTATACTCTTAGTTTTAACATCAATAAAGAGGAATCACAGAAGGGAAAATATTCCCTAGTCTTTGATTAAAGAAAAAAAATCATCAGACAGGAACCTCATTATCTGCAAATGTGTAATAAAATGACCTTCCAGCTGTTCCCAAGCCCTGAATTCAGGTTCTTTAGACTCAGTTTTCATACCGTTTTCAACACATGATAGCTATGCCCTAGCATCTAAAGTTCAAGTTGTGATATCCGGTTGTTAAGATCCACCATAACTGAGGCTCACCCTACTTACTCAAATGAATGAAAAATAGTGAAAAATAATGGAAAATAATCCATCACTTCTTGCCATGTGTTTCTCAGCCAATCTCTTAAGTGTCCTCTTCTCCCCCAAAAAGCATATTCCTGTTTTTCCCCCTCTATTTGATAGTTCCCTTTCCCTACATACTCTTGATTTTTCCTTCTCTTGATTAAATCATTTTAGTCCTCAAAGACTGTCATTTCTAGTTTACTAACACTGCCTTTATCCTTCTCATACTTCCCAGACTTCCTGGTTTCTTATTGACAGTATGATGTGATTTAGCACCTAGCTTAGCACCCTTATATTGTTCCAGAATTAATGTACGTGTGCTAGTCTTGTCTCCTCAAGTAGACTGTAATCAGGGACTGTGAAGAAAGTTATTTGTTTATATATATGTGTGTGTGTGTGTGAGAGAGAGAGAGAGAGAGAGAGAGAGAGAGATTAAGTTTGTTTTAACATATGTTGTGCATAAAAATAACTATGGTATTTTTAAAAGATGCCAAGTGATTACATCATTCACCTAGTAACAGACCTAAAGATTTGCAAAACTGAAGTTATTAGTGCTGGTCAGGGTAGACATGAGGTCCATAAATCTATCTCAGAATTTTGGAAGGAGATATTCATAAACAAGAGCGAGAAGCATAGAGGAAGAGGCTATTCCAGGAAGAGAAATCACCACTGTAGAGTAGCAATTTTGATCAAGGAGAGGACTTTTTAGGTTCTTCTAGGAAGAGGCAACAGACTGCTTTGAAACCCAAGAAATAAGCAAAACAGGGGGATAGAAGGTATTTGAATTCTAATGAATATTCATTTATAATCATTACTGGGACTTGAATTATTTAGAATAAGAGATACTAAGAAAAAATTATATACTAGCCAGTGGCAGAGATAGAATTAGTTCAAAATAAGCGATTACACATCTTATAAAGAGACAATATATGTCAGGTTTGACTTGTGTGTGTACTGGGGTGAGTGGTCCTGGTATGAAAACCCAGCAGTGGGAAATGGGAGAAGATAACGCAGAGAGGCAGAGAGAGTACTAAGAGAGTGTACTGACCAGGAGGTG
This sequence comes from Canis lupus baileyi, assembly GCF_048164855.1. Classification (NCBI taxonomy): domain Eukaryota; kingdom Metazoa; phylum Chordata; class Mammalia; order Carnivora; family Canidae; genus Canis; species Canis lupus. Next base: position 35,064,500 of record NC_132838.1, read on the forward strand.
GGCATAGAGGTAGGCCGGGAGGCAGCTTGAGGAAGGTTTGGCAGCAAGTATCAGGTAACTGTGGGAGTGAAACCAGGTGGAGAGCTAAGCCCTAGGTGATAAGAAAATGGACTGGTAGAAGCTGGAAGGATGCAAGGACAATTCATATAACCGCTTATTTCAATTTGCCTTTAGACATTATTGATGCTGATTGTATTTACGGTTGGAAATAAATACTGCTGTTTCTTTTAGGATCATTTTTTTTCTTACTATAGGTAATGGTGGCTTGGTGGGCATTTCCAAAGGGGGTTCTTACTCATTCAGCATCTGCCTTCCCTTCTGTGTTCTTCTTAATAGATTTCAGCATTTACCCTGGAAGGTCGTTGATGGGGAAAGGATGGCATTCAGGAGAAAAACTCTGATGCTCTGTCAGGATTGGGTTCAGCCCCCACTGTTCTGGCAAAGTCACAGGGGCCCTTCTTTATGCCGTTTCTGAAAGCAGCTTCTTTCCACCACCAGGCTGAGCACATGGCAGGTGCTCAGAAAACACTTGGAGGGGTTGGATCGCTCTACACAACTGTTAAAAGATTATCTCATTTGCAAAGTTTACTTGCAGGAGTCCTGTTCATTGAATAACAGATTTTTGCCTTAGTTGCAGGAATTTAAACGTTACCATCTTTTTTCAGGGGGTACACATTTTATTTTAAATCAGCATACATTTATTCGCTTTCATTCGCTTTCATTCTATGATGTTGTCCTTCGAATTTCACAGCCCTGAATACTGCTGCACACCAAGGGTCTTCCAGGAATAAGAGCCAGTCTGAAGCTGAAAAGAACATAAAACCTCAGCTATCTTCATTTGGTGCTGGCTACTCAAGGACACTTCATAGCCTTTCATAAATTCATCTCTCCACTGGTAGAGCAGATAAATCTGCTGGCACAGCTCTTAGCAGAGAGTATGTTCCATCCCTGAAAATACATGTTTAAATATTTAATAAAAGCATAAATTTGAAGAACTTCTAGCAGCTGTAGAGAGAACAATTGGATAGAGGCAAAAACAATCTTCATTTGGAGATTAAGACAGTTAAAGAAATAGCTGAGGTATTATACAGCTCTGTGGTAAACAAACACTCCAGGCAAAAAGGAAAGGAAAAAAAAATACATGGAATGCTTGCCTCATGCAAAGGAGTGAACACAGCACAGAATATTCTGGAGGTTCAAATCTGAAGTAAAATCCAAGCTATGACAGTGCCAAACGCTGTCTATAGCCTTGCTTGTAAATCAGCCTGGCCCCTCGGGAAGACAGATGGCTCACTGTATAACACTTACGTAACCACAACCTGAGCTGAGCTGGACCTGCCAGAAGCAAAGGAACAAGGATGCCTCTGAGAAAAGATAAATTGTGGTCTCTTTAAAACCCACTGGAACTGCTCTCCCTGGCAACCCAAGTTACAGCAGGGGGCATCAGAATCTTCCAACACACAGGCAACCAGCTGTACAACCTTGGCAAAGCAGCCTGTAACCACAGCCAGGAGGTTGTGTGTCATTAGCTCAAGCCTCCAAACCCCAGGGTGGCTCCCCTGTTCCTTAGGCTGTTTTGGGGCGTGGCAGGAGCTGCCTTCTGAAGGTTTAGAGAAGTGGGCATTCCAGTGCCTTGGGGTGGGGAATGTTAGTCAGCCTTCCTGAGCACAGGCAGTACCAGACTTGCACATTCCCAATTTATAAATAAATGATCCAAGAGGGTCACTCCTGCCCAGGCGAAAGGCTGTACCGGCATTTCTGTTTCCAGGAAAGTCAGAATGAAATAACCGAGCATTGAGAGAAACTGTGGATCCTCACAGCCAGACAAAATCTGAAAAAATCAAGAACAGTTTAGAGGATTAACCTCAATCACCACTCAACAGAGCAAGCATCTCCCAGATAAGTCATTCACTTTTGTGGGATTCATTTGGATCAGCTTGTTTTATGCTGAACGCAAGCTTGAGATCTTGTACAGTAAGAAAATCTGTGTTGTGATTGAAGCTAAAGGGGATATTTTTAAAGTGCAGCATTTTAGGAAATAGGACAGATCTAGGATGAGGCAAAATCATAGTTTAAGATAAATAGGAGAGTCTCGAATATTCCTTTTTCCAAAATTCTGCCAAAGACCAGCTGCACACAGATGGGGGAATGCATACCCCTTCCCTATTTCTGCATTATGGGCCCTCCACACCCACCCCAGGTGCAGATTTCAGGCATGTTGCATGTGTCTTCTGATGTGGTGACATTCACTGTTACATTGAATTTTATAGCTTGAGTGGAAACCTACCCACCACATACAAAAATGTTTCTCCAAGAAACCCTTTCCAAGTTCTCCACAACTGATTTGCTAAAATGAATTTGGGAAAGCAATGTTTGTAAATTGGGAGCAGCCCATCTAGTCTATAACACACCAGCTTATCATCTGTAGTGTATAAAATACATATAATAGCGGATAAATATTCCCCAAATTTCATACTCATCATCTGTCATTTGATAGTTTATTGGGTACTTGAAAGATGCTGTGCAGAAGTCTGTAAGACATGACCCGAGTTCTTAAGTTCATCCATACCCTGAAAAGCAGTTACCACCTGACACAAGAGGGCTGTGGTTGAAGAGAGAACAAGATGTTTTCCAGAGAAAGGGGGTATCTGGGGAAACCTAACAGAAAACTTTAGGAGGAAGTGTCTCCAGATTTGTTCTTTGAGGGACAAGTATACTAGATTTCTCCTGAGGAACATCTCATGCAATACTCTCTTAAGGGATGGATCCTGAGTCTATTATTTAATGACCAATTTAAAGCAATTATTAAGTGCCACAATACCCCAAAAACCCCCTAGACAACACTAATTAGCTCTTTCCTCCAAGTCTCCCTCCAATGCCACCATGCCCAGTGGACTGTCTGATTTACTTTTTGGATTTGGCTGAGATTTATTTCAGTAGAGGTAACTAAATGGAAATATTTCTACCAAATTCCTGGATACTCTGAAAATGGCACATCCATGATTTAGAGGCATCTGATAGTAATGAAACCTTGACATATTTTGTGACAGATTCCTCCTTTCCCTCCAATCTCTCTGTGCCTTTAGGGTCAACTGAACTACTAGGATTCATGCAGAAACAATCAATGGAATTTAATATTTTATTGAATACTTAATTGCATTCACTGATTTTGGGGATATTTCAAGTATCACAAGCATAGAACTTTGTCAGTAAGTACACATGTGGTTCACCAATATAAGTAATTTAGAGTAGCACTGCTCAACTGGGGATAGTAGTGCAATGCTGTACCATGAATGGGCCACAGGTGTGCCAAGATATTACTTTCCTTTCCTTATGGCACCTATATGTGACCTGGAGTTGCCAAAGTTCCTAGACTGGTGGCCTCAGGCCAAGAGCTTCTTTATCCATTTATCCAAATGCCATAAAATGTTATCATTTTCTAGTGTTGCATGACCAAGAAAGATCAGGAAGCCTCAATTTGTAGGGTAACCTTGTTAAAGGGCCTTAACCTAACATTGTGCTTGACCAAGGGCAAGATGCAGGTGAACTGTCATGCCCTCAATAGTTCTCAGCAACACTGAGCTGAGTGTTGGGTCACGCAGTCCAACCATATACCAACAGTGCTTACAAATTGTGTTTGGTGATGATGGTGGTGAAGACAAACATGTAACTGATGACGATACTGAAGTCTAAACTTCACACTCCCCACTTACACACTTTCACCTGCAGCAGAGGAGTTGAATCAGCTGCAGTCTGTATTCTTCCATCTGCCTCAAACACTCCCAACTCCTTTTTTCACAGAAGCAATTGCAACAACAACTTTAATTTGTTTTGACTTGGAAGCAATCAAATAAAAGATTTAAAAAAATATACAATGACATATAAAGGGATAATGTTCAGATAAACCTGAGGCCAATGTAATGTCAAAGCTCAGGCTTAATGATCTCATGGGAAAATCAGTCATCAAAATCTTGCCAGGGATGATAGTAAAAAAGAGAAGAAAAAGCAGTGGTACCATTCAGTGTAGACATGCGTCATTGTGGTGATGATGGCTCTGGGGCTCTTTTTGTGACATAGTAGTGCATCCTGATAGACCATACTGCTGGAATGTCATTATTGTTATCTCTCTCCCTGACACTAGAACTCTGGACAACTGGCATCCATTTGCTACAGAGTCCAGAGTCTGGGAGGGTGCGCACGTGGAAACCCCTTCATCGTGGCTATTTTATGACAATTTTACCCACATGTATCCTTCATTTCAGACTGAGGAGTTGCCCCAGCTACACAGCTCAGAATTAGCAATTTTCTTCCTCAACTTGTTTGACAAAGCCAATAGTGCCTCTGAAAGGGAGAGGTCACCGGCTCAGGATGCAAAGGGTCATCACAATAGGCTTACAACCAGGGATGCTAGTTCAGCAGACTGGCAGCATATTGCCATGAGACAGATGTAATGACAAGTGGATAAACCTGTGCTTTTGGAGCATAGAGATATATACATTATGTAGCCCTAGATTGATGGGGAAGAAAGATATTTTCCTAGATCTTAAAAGGTAGCTGTATATAAGAATTTTCCTGGGATGGAAGCCTAGATGGTCCAGGTTGTGAGATGACAGTCACATAAAAACAACTTCTCAGGAGGTGCTTTTGAATATTTATTCTGAGTGACATTGGTATACATTTTGAAGCAGGATGGAATGAGAAGTATTTTTTTTTAATTTTTTTTTTATTTTTATTTATTTATGATAGTCAGAGAGAGAGAGAGGCAGAGACACAGGCAGAGGGAGAAGCAGGCTCCATGCACCGGGAGCCCGACGTGGGATTCGATCCCGGGTCTCCAGGATCGTGCCCCGGGCCAAAGGCAGGCGCCAAACTGCTGCGCCACCCAGGGATCCCTGGAATGAGAAGTATTGTGTTGGATAGCCACAAGAGCTGTAGAAGACTCATGAGACAAATCAAAGGTTTAAAACTAATGGTTTGCTTCACATTCATCCTATTGGGAATGCATATAGAGTATATATACACATGCAGATATGCACATATTCTTTACATATATGCATATATAATCTACATCTATATATATTACATATGTATGTATATCATTCACATATACATAGGGTCATTTCGTCTATAAGAGAAATGAAGTCATAAAAATAAGCAGTATTGCTTCTTTACCATAGATGTGTGTGTGTGTGTGTGTGTGTGTGTGTGTGTGTGGTTATAGTATGTTTATCCATAGGCGGTTCATTCATCCTTAAGACATGAAAAGGTATTTCTTTTTTTGGAGGAAAAAGAGACACCTATAAACTTACAAAAAAAAATGCAAAAAATGAAATTCGATTGCATTAATAAATCAAAGAAATGCTAAAATAGAAATTTTCTAACACCTAAGAAAAACCATATTAGTGAATTATGAATGTTAATGTTTCCTAACTTCTTTAAAGGCAAGAATTGATCTAAAATTAATTTGAATAGGCTACTAGGCACAAAGTACAAGGTTCACCCAGACCTCTTCTCTACATGTGATGTTTTTGAAACCAAGCAAATAATTAGTAACATCAACTAAATGCCAAAAGTAGAAAAATTTAACAGTTCTAAAGTCTTCTCACCCAATTTGCACTACCCGTAGGGCAGCAGCACCATGTAGAGAACAGCTCATAGGCTGTGGAATCAGACACTATGGACTGAAATGATGACTTCATCATTTGCAAGCTGGATACGGATATTTAAGCACTTTGAGGCTCAGTTGATCTATGTAAGTCACAGACTATTATCCCAGAGTTATTATAAATAGTAGATGAGGAACATATGATATTTCTGACATGTATATGTATATCAAGTACTCAGTAAATGTTCATTTTTTACCTAATATCCTTCATCTCAAAATGATAGATATATTTTTTTAAATTTTATTTATTTATGATAGGCACACAGTGAGAGAGAGAGAGAGGCAGAGACACAGGCAGAGGGAGAAGCAGGCTCCATGCACCGGGAGCCCGACGTGAGACTCGATCCCGGGTCTCCAGGATCGCGCCCTGGGCCAAAGGCAGGCGCTAAACCGCTGCGCCACCCAGGGATCCCTCAAAATGATAAAGATTGATTGATTTTTGTCCAAGTGTCCAAAATGCTATATGGAAAAATCTTCAGGACAGCATTAGGTAGTAAATGAGATGCTTTTCCAACTACAGTGATCTCTAATACTATTTAATTTATCTTCCAACCCTGTATGTTTCCATATCCCATTTTATAGATGACTAAGCTGAAACTCTGAAGGCCCATATTCAAAGCTAGGTTATTCTAATCACTAAGCTTTTCTTTCATATATCAAGCTACCCTGATTTTTTGTTGAAGAGAAAATTCTATGGCAGCATTTGCTATACCAGGTGTCTCAGTGTTAGGCTGGAGTTTCATAGCCCTGGATGCTAAACTACACCAGGTGTCTACAGTGTTAGGCTGGAGTTTCATAGCCCTGGATGCAAAGAGTCCTCTCCAGGCTCTGCCTAGGCTAACCATTCCTTTGTCACCCATTCAATAGACATTTTTGGTCATATCCTATATGTCAAGCACTGTTGTAAATACTGAAAAACTAAGGGACTCCCCTAAAGATACTTAGATAATCCAGCAACTTGGGGCTTATTAAATTTTTCATTCTATTACTGTCCTCCCAGAGCATAATTGTGGCTTTGCTTGTAACCATGGGATCTTTCTGTGACAAAGCATTACCACACACCTTGTGACTCTAATGTTTCCTTGAACCTCTGTGAATACCATGCAATAGCAAACATATTTCAGATACCACTTTAAGAAATATAACTCAGACTCTAAAAGAGGATTATCTTTTTCTGTGGTCAGTTAAATTCTGAGTGAAAAATTGCTTGGATAATGGACTTAATACAAGTGTTTAGCTCAACATGCAAGTGTAGTAGCTAGTACATGGATAACATAAAAAACAAATAGACATCAAACAGCAATGTAACATTGCAAAGCACCTTGTTCTTGACTATCAAGCTGAAACCCTAACAGTGCAGCAGAGAATTCTAGTGAACAGCTACCAGAGGTGCTCCTCACAACAGACAATGGTAGCAAAAGTACACCACGAAGTATCTTCCTTCAGAGTAAGAGTTACTCTCAGTCCAGTCAGGGGGTACTTTTGACACTTCGGTAACCTTCCAAGGAGCTCTTAGCTCATGGGGAAGTGAGGTTATTAGTATCAGAATGATCACAGAATTTATAGTGACTCAAAACTATCTTGGGCAGTAATTTCTAGCCTCAAGACTTTTTGGCCAAGTGGAATAACCTCAACCTCCCCCCCCACCTTTTTTTTCTCTCCATGGGAATTGTATCAGCATCCTAAAGTTCCTGGAATCTTATGGTTCCCTCATACTATACTATCCCCAAAGAAGTCTTCTTCTCTCTTGCTGATGAAAATGATCCCCCCCTCCCCTAAAAAAGGAAAGAAAATTATTCCCATTTGTGGCTAGTCAGTCTTACTCAACCCATTGGGCTTTGTGGGATAAAGATCTGCCTAGTAGCCCAACAAGCCCTCTAGCCTATAAGAGTGTTGGAAGCATGAAGATCACAGGCCATAAAGAAAATCACTATGGTTCACTCAAAACACTCTGTAAGCAGGATTCTAATTTTAAGCAAAGAAGCTTCTTTGTCAGTTATCTCATCACCCTTTTTATTTTATGGATACTTCAAGTATTGGCCCCCTTTGTTCCAAATTCTATTCCTGAAAGCACTCTGACATGGTCCATAATTTCTTCCATTTGTTGGATTAGTGTGTACCACATAAACCCACATATGCAACTGTGGGAAATGAACAGGAAAATGATGTCACAAAGCAAAGGAAGTAAGGCTGCTGCAAACCACAAGTCAATAAAGAAGCATCAGCTAACCATTTATGACCAATCATTAGTTTTTGTCTCCAGGTGGAACAGATAAGATATAGAAAAGACAGAGAGTTCTCTTCCTGTCTGTGAATCAACTCACCTCAATCGACGCTTCTTTTAGGAGAGAAAAAAAATCTAATAAATAAAACCTCTTTTTCTGTTTTATTTTCTCTAGGTAGTCTCTCTGTAACTCTTTATAGTATCAGAAGTAATGTTTATCATGAGAGCATGGAAGCTGATACAGATAAAAGGAGCTCTCTCAAATACTTAAGGACTATTTAGAAAGGTCTCTGATACAGGCAATATCATGCCGGTTTGCATTCAAGTCTCAGGAGTTGATGAAGGAGAGTGGATGGGAATGAGAGAACACAGGGCAGTGGCTCCTTTATACACGCACATGCACATGCACATGCACATTCACCTCTATCAGTCACCAGAGGTATAATCAAGAACCTTCCAAGGTCTTCCGAGATAGTGCACACTTGGAGCGCTGGCTAAAAAAAATTCTTTTAGGACAATGACAAAGCCAACAGAGCAACTTTCCCAATTACAGGTGTATGTCATTCTCAAGATGTGACCATGGTGACCCTGAAATTGATTTTGCATTACATTTTAACTAAAAAATAAAAATGTTGTTTTTGGTAGCAGCAAGCATAACATGTTGACAAAGAAAGGACGGCTTGGTCTCTAATCAACTATTTGGATCACAAAGTAATTGTGCAGAGATAATCCCAGTGAGACTGGAGAGCACCCTGAAGGGCAAATCCAGTACTGAAAGATGAAGTGGAATAGCCCAAGGCAGCCACAAATGGACTAGTGAGCTTGTCCCTAGGGCTGGAGGAATTGTGGCTTTCGGACGATATATCACTTTCTCTGTCTCACCGGCCTCTTTTGCCATTTTGCCTAATCCAGGTAACTCTTTCAGATATCTGGGGTACTTGCTAATACTTCCCATCAGTTCTCTGTCTTCTTCCCTTTGGTAGTCCTCACTATTCTGATCTGAGAGCAAAATCTCAGTGAAAATCTCCCAGTGCTGGGCTGCCCGGGTGGCTCAGTGGTTTAGCCCTGCCTTCAGCCCAGGGCCTGATCCTGGAGATGGGAGATTGAGTCCCAAGTCAGGCTCCCTGCAGGGAGCCTGCTTCTCCTGCCTCTGCCTGTGTCTCTGCCTTTCTCTCTCTCTCTCTCTCACTCTCTCTCTCTCTGTCTGTCTCTCTGTCTCTCATGAATAAATAAATAAAATCTTAAAAAAAAAAAAAAAGGAAAGAAAGAAAATCTCTCAGTGCTGAATAGCTTTATCAGCCAGTCCTCCCTGTCCCCAAACTGGCTGAGGCTCCTAAGGCTTTCTATACTTAGGGACATTCCTCAAAAGTACAAGAAATGCAGAAAAAGGCCTAAAATTGTCTCCTTCTCAGTAGGCTCAAGACTTGGTTTCTTTCAGGGCTTTGAGAGAAAGATTGAACTTCATTAAGAATGTATGCAAAAGAACCTCCCTCAGGAGCAGACTCAGTGCTTGGATTGTGGAGTGTGGCTTTATACCATAATACTAGGTGGAGCATTCCTAGGGTTCATAGCCAAATAAGACTGGGTTGGGATCTTTATCTTTTTAAGTTATTTGTTTGTTTTTAGCTATGTGACCTTGAGTAATTACTCAACTCTGAGATTCAGTTTTCTTATCCATAAAACGGGAATAAGAAAATGTATCTTCTGGGGCACCTGAGTGGCTCAGTTGTTAAGTGTCTGCTTTTGGCTCAGGTAGTGATCCTGGGATCCTGGGATTGAGTCCTACATCGGGCACCCTGCAGGGACCCTGCTTCTCCCTCTGTGTCTCTGCCTCTCCCTGTGTGTCTCTCATGAATAAATACATAAAATCGTGAAAAAAAACTATCTTCCTGGATTGTTCTGTGGATTTCATTAAATAACTGCAAAGTACTTTGTATCATACCTGCCCTATAATGGGCACTCAACAGATGATAAGTACTTGAAAAATAGTATCTTTGGTGTTTCTCAACATGTTGCTTGAAAAACACTAGTGATGGCATTCTGTCATTTCCGCTTATACAGATAGAGAATCACAAAAACAATTAACACATAGTGCCTTCGGTGTGCCTAGTGCTAGCCAGCACTTTACATATGTTAAGCACTTAATCTTTACTTCAAATAGCTAGTTTTACTTTCACCCCCATTTAAATGTGAATGAATGGGGTCAAAAGGAATGTGAGTAGCTTGTCCAAGGTCCCATAGCATACATTGGAAACCAGATACATTCATGGGTAGTTTGACTCTAAAGGTCGTACTTTTAATCACTACACTTTACTTCCTCTCATCACATCCGATGATTTCAGATAAAAAGTCTATTTATTGCTTTCTGATCCACCTGTATTATAGCTGCCCATAGACTTCTCTATCTCTAATTCTGGCCCTTTGATTTATAAATTTATTCTTGCTGCAGCCTTCTTAGTTCATCTTACACACAAATACATACAGATAGTTCAATTTCTTAGATGTAACTGATAGACAGCTCTCCCTGCTGCCTTCAAACAGGCAATATTTTGCTTCTTCACCAGAGTAAAGCTCATTACAAAAGAATAAAAGTCCTACCCAAATGTATGACTCCTTTGCTCAATGATAGAAATCCTAAATAGGCATCCTCTCTCTCTTTCTCTTGTATGCTATTCATCATTCTTTTTCCTATATGAATAGGCATAGATAGTATAAAATGAGAAAGCTTGAGAATAAAACATTTCCTAGGACACTCCAGAAAACAATCACTTCTTAGATTCAAAAAGGAATGACTCCAAGATAAGGTGACTGCTGGTTTTGATATACTCAATAGAACTTAAGCATCTAGAACTAGCTTTTGCTTGGATTTTCCTGGACAATAGGCCTTGCTGCTATCCATTAGGATACAGAGTGCTCTAAGATGGGGACTGAATCCTGCCCAATGTTCATGGAGGACTGCTATGGATTCTAATCTTTAGTTTGGCCAATGGTTAAGATACTATCCAGTTGGCATGTTTTGTTTCTTCCTACCTCGTGCTAATTCCTGTCATAGATTTGTGTTGTGTCAATTTAGGTATTCTACATTTTCTAGAATTCCCATCACTGCATAGTTCTGGATTAGCATGAGCCACATAAGACATTTGCATGAGATCTGGAAGGCATATAGGAAGCCACAGCAATAATTTTTTTTTAAAATTCTTTATGCTTGGAAGCTTGGCACAGATCATGAAGAACTGTTGATGCTCAGACATATGGTCAGTTATCTGCTAGGTCAGTTAGCATGGGGCAGGAAGCAGACCATGGCCCCTTTGGCTTTGCCATATTTCTTCCTTCAGCTTTTCTGACTCCTGGGCCAAGAGCATGTCTAGGTCTATGACAAAGACTACCAGCTGCTCTTTCAGATCACCTCATCATCAAGGGTTGGTGGCTTAGAGGTGATGAAGGACCAGCAAGTTCCAGAGCATCCTTGGGGCTTCTAATTCGCCTTTGCTGGTTTTAGTTTGTCCTTGCCTTCTTACTTCATGCCTATCTTTTCTCCCTGACTACAGACTGCTTATCTGAACTTAAGGCTTCAGCATGACACAGAAACAACAGCCTCATATGGATTATTTAACCAACTCCAGTAGTTATGTATGGTCAAATTCTTGAAGAAAATTATTATACATACATTGGCCTGCTCAGGATACCATAACACAACATCACAGACTGGGTGGCTTACACAAGACACTTATTTTCTCACAGTTCTAGAGGATAGAAGTCCAAGATCGAGTTGCCAATAGGGCTGGTTTCTGATAAGTTTTTTTTCCTGGCTCACAGATAGCTGCTTTCTCTCTGTGTCTTCAAATGAAATTTTCTCTGTGTGCATGTGGAGAGAGAAAGAGAAAGAGCTCTGATATCTCTTTAAAAATATTTATTTATTCATGAGAGACCCACAGAGAGAGGCAGAGACATAGGCAGAGGAAGAAGCAGGGTCCCTGCAAGGGAGCCCGATGAGGGACTCAATCCCAGGACTCTGGGATCAAGACCTGAGCCAAAGGCAGATGCTCAATCACTGAGCCACCCAGGTGCCCCCTCATTTTTGTATAATGACACCAGCCCTATCAGATGAGGGCCGCAACTTAATGACTTCACTTAACATTAATTACTTCTTTAAAAGTCCTACCTCCAAATACAGTCATACTGGAGATTAGGGTTGAATTTATGAATTTTGGGGTGACCAAATCCAGTTCATAACATTCTTTCCTCTCGCCCCTCAGGCCCCTCAGGATTCATGTCTTTCTTGTATGTAAAATACATTCACCCTATCCCAACAGTTCCAAGAGTATTAACCCATTCCAGCATCAATTCCAAGGCTAAAGTTTCATCTAGACATCATCTAAATCAGGTATGGGTGAGACTTAAAGTGTGATTCATCCTGAGGCAAAAATTCTTCTTCAGCTGTGAACCTATGAAATCAGTCAAGTTATGTGCTTTCAAAAAATAGTGATATATATATATATATATATATATATATATATAGTATATAGTGATGATAGATATATATATAGATATATAAATAGATAATGATAGATGATAGATAGATAGATAGATAGATAGATAGTGATTTTGGAGATTCTGCTTTTCTGATCAGACACTGATTGATACAGTTCCTATGACCTAGAAGGAGTTAACTTCTCCCACTGTAGTGTGGAGAAGAGCATTCATTGCTTTCATCCCCTTATTTTCAAACCTTAACTTTCCTATCCATTAAGCCATCCTTAGCTATAGGAGTGGATCTAACTGATTTGAGCCCATCAGTAATTTCCCAATCTCTTATACCACTGATTGGCTCAGGGCCATGACCATTAGCTTAGTTAATCTAGTCAGAGGGAAGGAAGCCCAGGTCTTTTGGATAATTTGAAGGAGAAAGCACATAGCCCTGAAGTTTCCTTGCAGCCATCTCACTAGCATGTGTGAAACCAGTCTTGGGACAAAGCAGGCAGGAGGGGGAGGGCGGAATGAAGAGCTCAGAAATGGAGCTATAGCTCTAATGACATTGTGGACTTCTGCATCCTGAACCCCATCGTGGCTTACACTTAGATGATCCATTCCCTTTATTAAGAGGAAAAAATAGTTGAATGGTCTATAAAAAGGATGCTTTATGGTACACTCACTCCTTGTAGAAGTCATGAATATATAACCTCAGTGCCCAATGCAATAGCAGATCCCAGTAATGAACAGGGCCAATCAGAGTCCTTTTTTTGGGGGGTGGGGGTGGGGGGGTGGGGCAGGGCTGATGGGGAAGGAACAAGGTTTTGGACAAAGAGAAAAGGATGTCTCTTTTTATGAGAGTCCAGCTATATCTACCATGTAGACCTGAATGTCTTCTTCTGCAGCCTTGTGGAGAGAACTTATAGAACTTATAGAACATAAAGCCAACAAATTTTAACAAGCCTGAAGGATAGAAAGAGACAATTCTGTTGACATTTTCTGGGCATCTATATCTGGTCCTACTTCAGATCATACCCTTACATTTTCAAGATTCATAAACAGAAGATTCTCATTTTTGTTTCAGTTGCTTTGAGTTGGATTTCTGTCAATTCTAACCTAAAGAGTTCTGATGAATGTATATCATTTTCAAGACGGTTCTGCTTAATACAAATATAGCCTTTAAGATAAGTAACAGGAGTCCATAGGCATAATGAGTTTAGCACACAGTAGTTGCCTAAATGCTCCATGGGACTGCCTCTCTCTCATAGGAGGCCAGATGGATAGGGTTGCAGGGTCTGTTCCATTCAAGCTAAGGAGTACTTATTTTATGTGCTGAGCTTCTGCATGAAACGCTATCTGAAAAAAAAGAATTTCATTATTAGGAGTATTTGAAAATCACTAGCTTCTCAGATTTAAGAAAAGAGCAGAACAAAAAGGCACTGAGATGCAGAGCAATCTGTCTTACAAGGGAAATTCTGTAGACTTTCTGCCTAGAAGAGATGGCAGTACAGACAGGGACGACTAGAGGGCAGTCTAGAGACATAGGAAGACGGCCTTGGTTATAAAAAGGTAGGCTGGAGGGCGTGGAAAAAAGGGTTGGCTCAGACTGCCTGCCTTAGTATTTTTTTCTTAATGTTATTATTATTTATTAGTCCTATGGTGATTCTCTGAATCCAACTACAGTGAGAACAGATTCCACAGTATTTTCCACTGCCTTTGCTGTTAGTCATTATGCTTCTTGGCATATATTGGCCAAATCAATTTACATGCATTTGTTTTTTTTCTGTTTTTTTCTAAAATGATCATTCTGTCAGAAGGGCAAACACCTCTATACCTGTATGTTGTTTTTTCCAAAAATTTCACTAGCCCTTATATGTTTGCCTAAGCCCATTTCCCACCACAACTCATATTGGGTAATTAACCACTCACTCTGGGTTCTTCTAATAATGGGGACCACAAAATTGATCTCTCAGCTGTTTCAACCTAAGATCCAAGTACTCATGCTGTAGCCAAGGTTTTTAGACTTCCTATAAATCCAGGCAACTTTTCTCCTGGTTGTTCTTCAGTCTTGGAAACACCAATTCAGCTGGAATGGTTTCTACATAAGTGAATAAAAGTCTGTGATGAGAACACTAATCTCTCAGTCACCTGGCTCTCCCTGTGTCACAAGGTCTTCTAGCAGAACAAACATTCTTGGTCTAACTACTGACAGGAGTATGGTGCTCTCTCTCTTTCCCTTGGCTCCCAAAATCTCCATTAGTCATTTCCTCATTGAGACCATTTGCAAAATTCTCCATGGCTTGAAAGTTGAATCTATTCTTGCTGCTTAATAGGCCATCTTATGATCTGGTTTTCTTTTCAAAAGCTTTTTATGCTCTCTCTTCTCAAAATCATTTCCACTTTGCCAAATGATACTATTTTGAATAACAGTAAGAGCATTCTAGAAGTAAATTATGATTCTAAAACTGGCTTCATCAAAATAGGAGCAGATGAAAAAAAATTTAATGGGTCTAACTCAGAGGACCTGAGCCAAGCAGGAGAAGCAGAAATCAACTAAACTTCTAGAACTGCATTTCTCAAAGAAGACCACCTGCTTCAGAATCTCTTGGACTGCTGGTAAGAAATTCAAAGTTCTGGGTCCAACATCCAACTTTTTATTTTTTAATTTTTAATTTATTTTAAAATGTGTATTATTGAAGTTTGGTTCACATACAATGTATTAGTTTAAGGTGTAACATAGTGATTCAACAATTTTATAAATTATGCAGTGCTCACCACAATAAGTGTAGTTACATCCATCACCATACAACATTATAACAGAATTATTGACTATTCCCCTATGTTGTACTTCTCATCCTCATGACAGTGACATTTATTTTATAACTTTTTCAACTTTTTAAATAAAAAATCTCTGGGAATAAGGCCTAGGCATTTGCGTTGTTAACACCTTCCCCAGGGGCACTGATGTACACTAACATTTGAGAACTGTTGTCCTAACAGCTGGGTGCATGCCTGATGAACCTTCTGCATGTGGTCTTTTCTTCACCTGGATAGCTACCCCACCCTCAGGGCCAAAAAAACAAGACTTTGAGCCCTCATTAGCCTAATACTGTTCCATGACCACAGACTATGCCTAAGCTATCCAGAAATCCTATTTCAAAGGCCACTAATGGGACCAAGCAAGAGGATGTTCATGATGCATCAGCCAAAATCCACCTCCACTATTAGAAAGACCATGCCAGAACATCCCCTCCTGGTCACAGGGGCTGGGTATCATGAAAGAATACTGTGTAGGTGACCATGCAGTTCAGCAGTCTTGTGTGTATATGGGAACATCTCTCAAAATTCTTATATTTTCCTATTAAGTGATTTTATCTTGTAAATTTCTCTCTGCTCACCAGCATCATTCTTAGCCTCTTTCCACATCATTATTATTTTCTTAGTCTCCTAATTTGAACTCACATATTTATCATTACTTACAATAGATGTGCTCTTGAAGAATTTTATGAAAAGGTGTTTTTCGGTTTTGATTTTTTGTTTTGTAAATTAAATCATCTTCCATTGACTCAAAATTTTATATGATCTCAAGAAAAAACATACTTAAACAATCATCCATTGTAACTTCTTATGTCACAAATGAGGAGACTGAGTTCTTCCTAGCTCTAGAATTATGTGATTCTAGATCTTTGCTCTTCAGTTACAAATTTTATTTTTAGAGACTGAGTCTTTGTTGGAATATGTGAATTTAGCTTCTTATTGAGCTATCCCTTGATTTAAGCTATTTTTTTTTTATGATCTGCACCTAGGAGTAGGTCTTTTAAAAGGCCAAATTTGTGACAAAGGGAGAAAATGCTAACTCTTGCCTCCCTGCCCTCTTCTAATAGTCCAATATTAATTTAGAAACTTTAATATGGCAGGCTTTATAAATTCTTTTTTTAAAAGGTTTTATTTATTAATTCATGAGAGATGCAGAGAGAGAGGCAGAGACACAGGCAAAGGGAAAAGCAGGCTCCTCACAGGGAGCCCTATGTGGGACTCGATCCCTGATCCCGGGATTCTGCCCTGAGCCAAAGGCAGACGCTCAACTGCTGAGCCACCCAGGCATCCTGGCTTTATAATTTCTAAAGGTAATTTGCCCACAGACAAAATAGCTCCTTTCTTTCCTAAAAGTTGATTGATTTGATTCCTTTTCATGAAAAGGCTTATTATTTCAATGCATATCTATTTCTTATTCTAAAATTGATAGTGACATATGACATCCCTCTCCTTATCAATTCTTTCTTCTAAATTACCCTTCCCATTTCAGCTTAGAATCACTTTTTATAGTACTCGTTCTCAAAACTCTAAAGTTCCAAAGTTCTCTTTCTCCTGAGTGTGTGAGTGGGAAAGGTAATGGAGCTGGACCTATTGGTGAGGCAAAAGAAGAGAACAGAAGTGTGACTGGATGTCTGATGACTTAAGCAGTCAACCTCTGGGGCAGCTTCTAGTATTGCAGTATTGTCTCCTTGAGCTCTTCAATTGCGTATCCACTTAACACAATTCAGTAAACAATACTGCCTTCCATTTGCCTCTGTCCTAGGCACCAGGTGATGCAGAAATAAATAGGCAGTAAAGTCTTCGAATGGTCCACTGTTTAGTGAAAAAGAGATACACATGAATAGTAATACAATGTGTTGAATGACATTACAGAGTCTTGGAAAAAAGGAACTTCAAAGCAAAGAAAAAACTCTTATCTCAAAAACAAACCAGATTTTTCTTTAAATAAAGCATAGCATAAAGGGAAAAGTGGAAGGTTTTGAGATTTTTGGATACTTGTTTCAGAGTCAGCTGCAACAATTGATTGTTAAGGGTAAATATCAAGTAGACAAGAAGGTGTGTAGCAATTGCCATTGTTTATTCAGGAGGCATTTGAGGAGGGCTGATGTCAAGTAAAGGAGGATAATGGAAGTTCAAGTACATGAAAATACAAGAGAAAATGAACTTTAAAGCCAATGGAAGGATTCTGTCAAGCATAAAATGATCTCAACTTTAAGAATAAATAGCATGTGTTATATTCTTCTATTTTCAGGGCATTGCATCAAATGCTTTGTAGAGCAGACTCTGTCTGTCATAGGGAAGCCAGAATCTTGAAACAATGAATGCTGATTTTTAAAAAATAGATTCTCTTATTCGGGGACTATGTAAGTCACCAGGAGAAGTTGGCCATTCTAAAGTGCAGCACAACAATTTGTCAATGGGTGACTAAAGTACAGGGTTTCTTAAGAAAATAAAAATAAATTGAAGGATTTCTTATAATCAATGACCAAAGAAACTCTAGAGTAGTTCTGGTTTTTACAATGTCTGGAGTTATTTTATTGTCAGGACTGAGGGGTGCAGGGAGAAGGTTCTACTGGCAGCTAGTGGGTAGAGGCCAGAGATGTTGCTAAATGTCCTGCAATGCACAGGAAAGCGCCCACAACAAAACTCTTCACCCTAAGATGTTGATAGTGCAAAGGTTAAGAAACCCCACTCTAGAATTTAGCCAGAGTGTACTATGGCATTGGTATATTAAATCTGTTGAATTTGTATGTTTATAAAGAAAATAAAAATTATCACTAGTAGATAATCTGCATGAAACATTGGAAAAGGGCTTGCATTAGAATTTTGTCAAGAGTATATTTGGAACCATCCAACTGAGAGTGAGAGTATTACTCTCACTAATAGTGACTAATACTCTCACTAATAGTGACTAATACTCTCACTAATAGTGACTAATAGTCACTTGCTTTAGACTACTAGTACCATATCTTATGAGCAAAATTATCCTTCTCTCAGGGGAAGGACTCTTTATAAGATCATCTAATTTTTTTAAAATTGATATCTGTGATCACCTAAGAAATATTCTGATATATATTTTTAAAGATTGTATTTATTTATTCATGAGAGACACAGAAAGAAAGACAGAGACAGAGGCAGAGAGAGAAGCAGACTCCATGTAGGGAACTTGATGGGGGACCTGATCCTGGGACTCCAGGATCATGCCCTGAGCTGAAGGCAGGCGCCCTAACCGCTGAACCACCCAGGCATCCCAGAAATATTCTGATTATAATCTTGCTTCTTATATAACTCAACAGCAGTGAAAAAATGCTGAGAGTTTGCCTTTTTCATTCTGGAGAAATCCTTTATCTTCAGTTTTAGCCAATGACATTTGGGTCTCCCTTTGATTCAAAAAATCCCCCCATGAGTTCTTTATATGGGCACTACATAGCATTGAACAAAAAAAAATTCTGGGCTACCTTTTTCTTCTCTTTTCTTTGATTTCTTTTTTCTTTCTTTTTCTTCTTCTTCTTCTTCTTCTTCTTCTTCTTCTTCTTCTTCTTCTTCTTCTTCTTCTTCTTTTTGAGTGTGCTTTTGACTCATCAATGCATGTGAAATAGAGTTGTAGAAGAAAACAGATAACAGACACTTAATCAAACATCAAGAATCACATTTTCCTGGAATTCACACAAGACATATAATGAGGTATCACCTTACATATTCTTCACAACTTGCATTTGCTCAGAAGTACCAAAATGCAAAGTGGCCCAAAGAGCTCCTTCCTTCCCATAGCTCTGCACAGCCTCAGAGATCAAATAAATGTGAGCATTGAGCTTCAACTGAAACCTCTAAATTAAGATTTGCCACTGAATTTAAGCATCTATTTAAATTTCAAAAAAATATGATTAATTTCTAAATTGCTGATTAGATATTTTTCTGATCCTGATCATTGCTGAACAAATGGCATAACATTAAGAGCTGGAACATCAAGATCTTTTTTCTAAGGGACTGTACTCACAAAACATGAGAGAAAAGGAAGACTCTGAGCAGCTGAATGATCAGCAAAGAACTCTTTTGTTCTTTTCTTTGCACTATGGAATCAAAGGCATTTCAGCTAACTTCCCACACCTGAGATGTTGTCACTAAGCTACTTCCTTCTCTTTGAAGTGGTTTTAGACAGTTTGCTGCTCTAAAATTCACATCCTATTCTTTTTCCAAACCACATCCATCCATGCTTTTCTCAGCTCATCCTCCCCAGAAACACCTACTCTCATGTAGGGTGTACATATACAAGTTTAGAGCCTTATGCAACAGAAAACAAACTAAACTGGGGGAAAAAGTCTCCCTTCCAAAGAAGTTGTAAGACCTTTTGAAAAGCAGCCTATTTTGCCAGGCTTTTTATTTTTGTCACCATGAGGGCCAACCAAAGCAAATTACATTGTGAAAAATATTGTCAATCCCATTGAGTTTTCTTTAAACTAAGTATGGTGATGTAAGCTGACAATTTAACCTTGTTTCACTGGGATGCTTACCTGAAACTAACCTCAGACATTCCAATTACTGAAGTACATGACAAGTTTTGACTTGTTCATAGTTTTCTCTTGAGCTTTGAAGAGTAGAAACCTGGTATTTAACTTTGTGGTTTGTTAGGCTTTAAATTTCTGTTGCTATTGCAGCTTAGTATTACTAATCCCAAGGCAAAGAATGATGCAAAAAATTCATGCTCATTTTGAAAGTGTTAGAGAAAAAATTTTTAAACGTTGATTCCTCATTTTGAACAGGAAATGATGTCATCCAGTTCAAACAACACTACTTTCCACAGAGCTGCTAGGGCACATGCTGTTCTATGTTCTTGGAACTCACTACATTGGTGTTATGAAAGGTGAACAAGGCCATTAATAAATAATAGCAAGGAAAGAGTTTTAAGGAATTTTAGGGAAAGATGAGTTCTTAAGTGATTACTTACTTTGTTCCCTTAACTCCAAACAGTTCTTTTGAGAAAATATACCTGATCAATATCTTTCTATATTGTTTCCAAATATTTTAATGCTTTATATATTGTTTTCAAATATTTTTAGAGAAAAATCTGCCTTTTGAGTTAGATAAAATGGGTAGTCAATTTCAGATGGGCACTAACATTTTCATGTCTGTGGGCAAATTCTCCTTTGACTAGATCTCTTCACATTTAAGAGTATATAAATATGTAGAAAAATGATAACGATAAGAGAATATAAACATAATTCCAAAGACTCAGAGAAAACATGTCTATAAAAATAACTTTAAACAAGAAAGAAAAAAATGTAGACAATATTTTCCTAATATCATTAAAAGAAGCAAGACTACATGGCAACTATGGAAGAGAAATAGGAGCTTAAAGAGAAAATCCATTAGGATGAAGATAGAAATTTTTTAAAAAACACTCAGAAATCTGCTAATGTAGAACCAAAGTCTATATCTAAAGGCATTAATGAATAGAATTGCAAATGTACAAAATAAACAGGTCTTATCTAATATCAACATAAATGTCTCCCAGATTGTCAACTAAAAACCAAAAATTTAAAATATTGAGAGTGAAATGATGGTTGATCAACATTGAGGCCTAGGGAAAGAGAGTAATAATAAAATATAAATGCTCTAAAAAAGGGTATGTTACTAACAAAAATAAAATAGAAATATAGTGTTGACAAAACACTATAAATACAGTAAAGGTCAAAAGGAGAAGCATAAAACAAAATAACAGAAGAAACAACAAATGAAGTAGTTAAGACAAAAATAAAAGTAAATGGGAAAAAATTACTTTCTAAAAGACAAATACCCAGAGTAAACAAAACTATCTAGCCTACTAGGCCTCTTCATATATACATCAAAATGACAAATAAATATTAAATATAAAAGAATAAAGAGTATTGGGCAAATAATAAACATACAAGAGAACAGGGTTACGGTATTTCTATCCAGACAAAGTAAAATTATAATTACAATAAAAAAGGGAATCTTTTAATAAATTGGTAAAAGCTATAATCAATAACAAGACTAAAGCAATCAAGGACATTAATATGTCAAAAACAGCATCAAAATGCAGAATACAAAAATATTAGACAATCAAAGAATAATTAACAGAACCCAACACAAGCTTCAGCCAATGGTATATTGAGAAAATAATGACCATCTATTGACTTCCATACTTTGTAATAGTTTCCAATAAATAAGTACTCTTAGATCTTAGGATATACTAAGCCTCAATCACTCATGGAGCTTGGGGTTGCTGAAAGCTTCAGGTTGGCCACCTCCAAACTTGAGAGCTTTTTCTGAGACCACTATGGGAATAGCCTGAACAAAGTACAATCTGATAACATGGCCCACAGTTCCTGACACCGAGGAATACAATAGCAACATCTTCTCTCTGTACCACAAGATACATGGTCAAAGAAATACTTAACTCTGAGGTATCTGAGTCAGCAGCCACCTGAAGAGTGAGCTGCTGCTGCCTGTCATAGACAAGATGCACAAGGAGCAGGTTGTGCAGCTCAGATTGTGGCTGAATGTTAGGGAGGATGAATAAGAACATGCCCAGACAGCAGTCCTAAATCGCTGTTATCACACTTTTATGGTTGATGTGGCTTTCAAGCCAGCAGCCAGCAGCAGAATGACTGTTCCAGCAATGCAAGTACAAACTGCAAATTAGAACTTCATTGTTATTTTTATATATTGATATAAAAACTTAATTACATATAAACTCATATGTCTTATCACAATATATTTCAAGGATGCATTTGTAAGGGAAATAAAAGGAAGAACTATTGGTTCTTTAATTACAATTGTTAACTGTTGTAAATTAATTTGAGATGATTATTTTTAAAAATTTAAATTTGTTATTACCTATTTGTGTAAACAAAGTTTATTGTCAATGGTAATGATAAATTATTTGAAGAAATTATCCTTGGGGATCCCTGGGTGGCTCAGGGTGTAGCGCCTGCCTTTGGCCTAGGGCACTGTCCTGGAGTCTCGGGATCGAGTCCTACGTTGGGCTCCCAGCATGGAGCCTGCTTCTCCCTCCTCCTGTGTCTCTGCCTCTCTCTCTCTCTCTCTCTGTCTATCATAAATAAATAAATAAATAAATAAATAAATAAATAAATAAATAAATCTTTTTTAAAAAAGAAAAAGAAATTATCCTTAAAAATTTGTGGTTAAGAATTGCATATACATTTAACCAGAACAACAACAACAAAAAACTAATGTTCATAGAAGTAAGTTGAAGGACACAAAAAAATGTTTTGGGAAGATTTTAAGTTTAAAAATTAGCATTAATTTTATTTTACAAACCTGGTATTCCATTTCACTTATCAAAATTATACAACATAAAGAAAAATGTACTTTTTTTTTTTACCAAGCCTATACATATATACATATAAAATCACTCTCTTATTTCAAGTTTACTACAGTATGTCATAGAAAAAACATAGAAATAACCTTTCTCATGTGTCATTATATGTAAAAATTGTGACATACTGTTCTGAAAAATAATCTTTTTTTGAAACATATGTTCTTTATGACAATTATCCATAACTAAAATGAAATGATATTAAATTAGTTACTGATTTTTTTCTTTGTTTTTTGACCATTGCATTTTCATCTTCAAGTGAATAGACGATCTGTCATCACAAGGACCTTTCCTGTATGGCTCATTTACTGTCAGCAGAGAATCTGTAACAATGCCACATGTGTACTAAGTAGAAATATCATTTTGATTTGTAGACTCCAGTTCTTCTATGCAGTTTCCTTCTCTTGTATTTTTATTATCTTTTCTATTCCAATCATCTACATTTCTTTCTTTAGAACAAACAGAATTCTCCTTTGGTTCACTGTTCTCTTTCCCCTGTGATAAAATCTCCTGTCACTATATTCATCATAGTTGACCATCTGGGAATGTTTCAAACCAATTCTCTACATTGTATTACCATCTTGGTCCATTCGGGCTGCTCTAACAAAATACCACAGACTGGGTAGATTATCAACAACAGAAATTTATTGTTCACAATTTTGGAACCTAGAACTCTGGTGCCAGCATAGTTAAGTGGAGGGTTGAAGATTTTTCTTTATAGCCTTATATGGAAGAAGAGGCGAGAGATCTCTCTGGAGGCTCTATTGTAAAGTCACTAATCCCATTCATAAGTGCTTTGCCATCATGACCTGATTACTTCCCAAAGGCCCCATCTCCTAATATCATAACCTTGGAGGTTAGGATTCAACCTTTGAATTATTAAGGGCTGTATTCAGACCATAGCAATTACTGATTTCTTTTCTTGTATTCCTAATTTTTATCTTCACTGCTTCAAATGCATAAACTTTGGTTTTTGCCACTGCGTTTGGAGTTTGCTTGTATTCCTTATTTTATCTGAGCCTCCCTTATTTGCATGCTTGCCTCAATCTCATCCTTTTCTTGAATCATTTCTCTTTATTGCCCCTTGTTTTTTTTTATCAGAGTTTTCATGTATTCTCACTTCTTTTTGAAGACATTAAGCCCATATCACTTGAATGCATTATTTCTAACATGGCATATGGATTAATACCACAGGATTTTAAGTTAAATGTTTTTATCTTATGTCTCTGCATCAAGGATCTATGCAAACTCAAGAAATTCAAAACTTATTTTAAAATTTTGGTATTAGACTAGCAACTTGTATCACACCAACCTTTCCACTGAAAAAAATTTATGCTTTTGATAAAACATTTTTAAAAAATTAATGATTAAAGATACTATAGAATAAATAAAATATGACAAAAGTTAGAAGACAGTTGAACCATGAAAAAAGGGAATTGTATCGGGTGAGATTTGTGTTTATATGACTTTTTGCCTAAAAGGACACTCCAGTCTACACAGTATAGAGATATTTGGAACTGGAGCATAAAGACTTGGTTTGATTGGGTTAAAGGTCAAAGTGCAGGATTCAAGGATGTCTGAGCAGCCGGAAAATATGAGGATAATTTTGGAAAGAAGGGAACTACAGAAGAGGGGACCCCAAAATCTGAACCTAAGCATCCTTCAATTTCATGGCTGAAGCTTTATTCATTCATGAGAGACTTCAAGAAGTTCAGCAAAGAGCAACAATTGGAAGACAAAATAGCAATAACAACAATAAACAGACAAGGTTTCAGCTGCTTCTCACTTCAGAAGAGAGAGTTTGGATCTGTTTCCAGCCAAGATTACTTTTTTTTTAAAAAATTTTATTTATTTATTCATGAGAGACAGAGAAAGAGGCAGAGACATAGGCAGAGGGAAAAGATGGCTCCTCATAGGGAGCCCAATGAGGGACTTGATCCCAGAACCCTAGGATCATTTCTTGAGCCAAAGACAGATGCTCAACCGCTGAGCCACCGAGGCATCCTGATCACCCCTTTTTTAAACAAAAAATCAACATTTGTCAGAAGAAGATAATAGAATCAGGAGTTCTAAAATATATTTTTTGTGATATCCATTGTTATGTCCTGAATTGCATCCCCTCAAATTCTTACATATCACAATGTGATATTTGGAAAGAGTGTTTTTAAAGAGGTAATTAACTTAAAATGGTTAGCCCTAATCCAGTATGACTGGTGCCCTTATTAGAAGAGAATATTAGGACAGGACACAGGCAACATAGACAGAGTGAAGATCATGTGAGGACACAGTAAGAGTGTGACCATCTGTAAGCAAAGGAAAGAGGCCTCAGAAGAAACCAAACTTGCTGAAATATTGAACTTCAACCTTTAGACTTCAGAATTGTAAGAAAGTAAATTTCCGTTGTTTAAGCCACCTAGTTTGTGGTATTTTGTTATGACAGTCCTACTAAACCAATGCAAAAATTCTGCAATAAAAATTACGAGACATGTAAAGAAATGAAAATGTGACTCAGAGGAAAAAACAATCAATAAAACTAACTGAGATAACTGATATTTTTTGGGGAAAAAAAAGTATACAAGAACCTTAAGGGAGTGGTTGCAAATATATTCAAAGACCTAGGGAATTACAAATATATTCAAGACAAATGGGCCATAATAAATGTACTTACAGAGAATCTTATCAATGGAAGTTCTAGAACTGGAAAATATAATTCTGAAATGAAAAAAAAATCAAATCATGAGGTGGGCTTAACAACTGAGTAAAGATGGTAAAAGAAAAAAGGTAGGTAAAAGAAAAAAGGTAAGTGAATTTGAAGGTAGAAAAATGAAAATTATCCAATCTCAGGAAAAGAGAGGAAAGGATTAACAACAACAATAAAGGTACAGAGACTCTTGACACTAATAAAAACTAATCTACATGTAGTTAGACATAGAAAAAAAGAAAAGGAGAGAATGGGGGAAATTTAAAAAAAATATTTATGAAAATCTTTCCATGGTTGGTAAAAAACATGGACTTAGCAATCAAAGAAGTTTAGCGAACTCTAAATAAGATAAACACACACACACACACACGCAATTCATGCATATACACACACAACTTGGCACATCATAGTCAAACTGCTGGGGAAAAAAAGATTAAAAAAATGCTGAAGGAAGTCAGGAAAAGTATAGAGATATATTTTTTTACTTTTTTTACAATATGCTCAATTGGCATATTGTAAAACAGGGACCACCATATGAATCATGGTTTATAACTCAAGAGCCATGATGGAGGCAAGAAGACAAATCAATAGCATCTTCAAAGTGCCCAAAGGAAAAAAAATCAGTTAATCCAGAATTTTACACTCAGAGAACATATTCTTTAAAAAAGTGAAGATAAAGACTATTGCATATAATACAAAAGTAGGAGAATTCGTTGCTAGCTGAGCTTATTTACAAGAAATGCAAAGAAGTTCTTAACTGAAGGTCAATGACATCAGATGGAAACCTGTCTTTATATGAAGGAATGAAAAACCTTGGAGATGATAAACATGTGGGAAAATATAAAAGATACTAATATTTTCTTATTTTCTTTAAAAAGTATATGGCTGCGGCACCTGGATGGCCTAGTCTGTTAGGTGTCTGATACTTAGTTTTAGCTCAGGTCATGATCTCAGGATCATGAAATTAAGCCCCACATGAGGTTTCATGCTCAGCATATAGTCCGCTTGGGTTCCCCTCTCCTTTAGCTCCTCCTCCCAGCATGTGCATGCACACATTGCACTCTCTCCAAAATAAATAAATAAATCTTTAAAAAAAAATGTGTGGCTGTTTACAGCAAAAATTAAACCATATTGTAAGGTACATGATACATGTAGATATATATTAAGAACTTAAAAATAATGGGGGTAAAATAAACTGCGCTATTACAAGTTTCTTATATTTCATTTGAAAAATATAATATCAACTCTAAGTATATATGATAAGTTAGGAATGCATATCATTATCTTTACAAAAATAAATAGTGCAAAGAAATACCTAAAAACCAATAGAGAAATTAAAATAGAATCCCACAAAATGCAGCAAACAATTATTCCAGAAAAGGTAAGAAAACAGAAAAGAAAAAATGGCACACTAGGAAAGATGGAGAAAACTAGTAGACATAATCCAATTATATAAAACTTAGATGGAAATAAACTCTCTAATTAAAAGACATATTGCCATGGGTTAAAAAACCATAGGACCCAATCCTTTCTTGTGCATGAGAAGCATTTTAAATGTAAAGAAACAGGGAAGTTGAAAATAAAAGAATGGAAAGATATGCCATAAAAACAGTGAGATAAAGTTAGAGTAGCTATAATATCAAACAAAATAGACTTCACAAGAAGAAATATTCTTAGCAATAGGAGAGACATTTCAAAATGATATATGATCAATTCATCAGGAAAAACAATCATGGTTGTGTGGATGTCCAATAACAAAGCTTCAAAATAAATGAAGGAAATAACTGACAAAACTAAAGGTAGAGATAGCCAAATCCACCATTACAGTTGGAGATTTTAACAACGCTCTCAGCAATTGATCGAATAAGCAGGAAGTCAGTAAGGACATAGAAGATTTAAACAATATGATCAAATATTGTTTTTTTAATTCTTTGCTTGCTGTTTGCATTTTCTTTTAATATTTTTTATTTAAATTCAATTTGTCAACTTATAGTAGAACACCCAGTGCTCATCCTATTAAGTGCCCTCCTTAGTGCTCATTACCCAGTTACCCCACCCCCTTCTTCAACCCTTTATTTGTTTCCCAGAGTTAGGAGTCTCTCATGGTTTGTCTCCCTTTAACTTTTCCCAAGTTTCCCTCCTTTCCCTTATAATCCCTTTCACTATTTCTTATATTCCCCGTATGAGTGAAACCATAGGATGATTGCCTTTCTCCGATTGACTTACTTCACTCAGCATAATACCCTTCAGTTCCATCCATGTTGAAGCAAATGGTGGGTATTTATCCTTTCCAATGGTGGAAAAATATTCCATTGTATGTATGTATATATATATATATATATATATATATATATATATATATATATATATAATATCTCACATCTTCTTTATGATCAAATATTATGATCTAATTGACATTTATAAAACAAATCACCTATAACTGTAAATCCTTTTAACTGCACATAGAGTGCTTACCAAGACCTGCATGCTGTGAAGTAAAACAAGTTTTAATACATTTCAAAAGTTTAAAATCTTACCAATATGTTTGACCACATAGAATTAAATTAGAAATAAATTATTACAAAGTATTTATAAAAGCCTCAAATATTTGGAAACTAATCAGCACACTATTAAATATCCCATGGATCATGGAAGAAAGAAATCAGAATTAAAATCATAAAATATTTCAACCATTTGATGATAAAAATGGTATTTATTATCTATAATATGTGGAATTTATGTTAAAGCCATGCATAGAAGGAAATAAATAGCTTTATATACTTATATATAATATTTTAAATATTATAATATAAATATATTTAAAATATTACAATAAATAAATATTTTAAAAATAGACATTTAAATTCAATAATTCAAGCTATCACTCTAAGAAGGTGGAAAAAAGGCAATCAAATCCAAAATAAATAAAGGAAAGAAAATAAAAAAGAATATAATCTAAAATGATTATATATATATTATATTATATTATTTCTACTAAATTGTAGAAACCAGACAAACAGTAGAAAAAATTTAAAAGCCAAAAGTTGGGGGCACATGTATGGTTGAGGTGGTTAAGCTTCTGTCTTTAGTTTGGGTCGTGATCCCTGGGTCCTGGGGTCTAGCCTTGAGTCAGGCTTCCTGCTCAGCAGAGAGCCTGCTTCTCCCTCTCCCTCAGCCCCTCCCCCTAGCTCATATGTGCTCTCTTGTTCTCTCTCTCTCTAGTAAATAAATAAAATCTTTAAAAACCAAAAGTTGGTTCTTACCAATTGCATTTGCTATTGTATTAGAAGTTTTAGATAGGACAATACTTCAAGAAAAATAAATAAATGCAGAAGTATTAGAAAGGAAAAAGCAAATAATTTTTTTTACTTACAGACAATTTGATCATGTTCATAGAAAATAGTAAGAAATGTACAATGCAAATATGAAAATAAATAAGAAAATTTAGCAAGGTCACAGGATATAAAGTCAATAGAGAAAAATTCTTTTTATACACTAGCAGTGAACAGTGGAAAAGATAACATTTAAAAAAATTCTTTCAAAATAACCTCAAAATCATAAATAGAGACAAATTCAACAAAACACGTGTAAAATCCCTGCAAACAATAAAATATTGCTAAAGAATTTTTAAAATACTAGGTAAAGAGAGCTATACCTGGTTCACAGATTGGAAGACTAAACTTTTTTTTTTTTAAGATTTTATTTATTTATTCATGAGAGACACAGAGAGAGAGAGAGAGTAAGAAACGTAGAGACATAGGCAGAGGGAGAAGCAGACTCCATGCAAGGAGCCTGACGTGGGACTCCATCCTGGGACTCCGGGATCACGCCCCCGGCCGAAGGCAGGTGCTAAACTGCTGAGCCACCCAGGGATCCCAAGACTAAATATTTTTAAGATATTAATTCTCTTCAATTTCTGTATAGAGTCAAGGTAATTACATCCTCAGAAGACCCCCCCCCCCAAAAAAAAAGTTTTTTTGAAATTTGCATTGAAATGCAAAGGACCTATAAAAGCAAAATTTGGGCTCAACGAAATAAGTGTAAAGCCTGAAATGATTTAACTTTGTTCAGTCAACTGATTTGTACAATATTCTCAACAATGGTGGTGAACAAATGAATATCCATATGAAAAAAATCAAACAAATAAATCCTTGATCCTCTCTCTCTCTCTCACTCTCTCTCTCTCTCTCTCTCTCTCTCACACACACACACACACACACACACACACACACACATACACCCCATACACAAATTAAAGCATGTTGGGTCATAGATCAAATATAGACTAAAACCACAACGCTTCTAGAAAAGATATAGAAGAACATCTTCATAAACTGGGTGTAGCTAAAAACTTCTTAGAATACAGAAGTAGTAGCCATAAAACCAAGAGTGTTAAGTAAGATTTCATTGAAACTCAAAATTGCTTTCATTAAAGGACAATAAGATTATGAAGAGGCAAGCTACAGACTGGTTAAAAAATATTCTTGATACACGTAGCTAATGAATGACTAGTATCAAAAATATATAAAGAACTTCTACAAAAAACTCAACAAATTACTGGCAAAATATATAAGTAGAGTTAACACAAATGAAGCTGTATGAAAAGCCAATAGTACTGGAAAATTTTCTCTGTATCATTAACCATCATATAAATGCAAATTAAAGCCACAATAAGTGATGACTGCGTGGCTCAGTGGTTGGTTGGCTGCCTTCAGGTCATGGTCTAGGGATCTGGATGGGGTGTTCCTCCCACAATGGGCTCCCTGTGGGGGATCTGTTCTCCCTTTGCCTATGTCTCTGCCTCTCTCTGTCTCTCATAAATAAATAAATAAATAAATAAATAAATAAATAAATAAATAAATAAATCTTTTAAAAAATTAAAAAATAAAGCCACAGTAAGATGCCATTTTGCAACTTCTAGAATAGCTAACATAAATATGACTGACAACATCAGTGTTGGTGGGAACGTAGAGCAACTAGAACTCTCATACATAGCTGATAGATGTATAAAATGATAAAATCACCTTTGAAAATGGTTTGGTTAAAAAAAAAGAAAAAGAAAATGGTTTGGTTGTTTTTCATAAACTTAACAAACATTTAGCTTATGATACAGGAATTCCACTAAAAGATCTTTACCCAAGAAAGGCAAATATACATATATATACATGCATATATATATACATGTGTGTGTATATATATATATATATACATATATATGTGTATGTATATGTGTGTATTTTAAAGGCTGTACACAGATGTTCATAGAAACATTTTTCATTATAACTCCAAACTGGAAAACTGGAAATAATCTTAAAGTTTATCAACAGGCAGCCTGGGTGGCTCAGCAGTTTAGTGCCACCTTCAGCCCAGGGCCTGGTCCTGGAGTCCCAGGATTGAGTCCCATGCCGGGCTCCCTGCATGGAGCCCGCTTCTCCCTCTACCTGTGTCTCTGCCTCTCTCTTTATCTCTTTCTGTGTCTCTCATGAATAAATAAATAAAATCTTTTAAAAATAAATAAATAAATAAATAAATTTTATCAATAAGAGAATTTTTAAAATTGTGACATGTTTATAAAATGGAAAAAAAAATAAATGAAAAAAAAAAGGAATACTACTTAACAATAAAAAGGAAAGGGATCCCTGGGTGGGCCAACGGTTTACCGCCTGCCTTCAGCCCAGGGTGTGATCCTGGAGTCCCAGGATTGAGTCCCACATCAGGTTCCTTGCATGGAGTCTGCTTTTCCCTCTGTCTGTGTCTCTGCCTCTCTCTCTCTCTGTGTATCTCTCATGAATAAATAAATAAAATCTTTAAAAAAAAGCAATAAAAAGAGATAAACTATTGATACATACAACAGCATTGGTGAATTTCACTCACATTGTGTTAAGTTAAAGAATAATTTTTCTATAATTTCATCTATGTGATGTTCTACTATAGGCAAAGTTAATCAATGATGAAAAAATAAAAAGCAGGTGTTTTTTAGTGGGAATATTAACTGTAAAGGGTGACAAAATTTTCTTGGGTGATAGATGTGCTCTTTACATTCACAGGAGTTTAGATTATGCAGCTGCCTGTATTTGTCAAAATTCATCAAATTGTCTTCCATGTCTTCTAAGACATGTCTTCCATGTTATGCAAATATTAACCCTAATAAAAAAAAGGAATATGAATAATATTGAACTCTAGTATATTTGCTATTTTTGCAGAGTTTTGAGTTAAGAATTCTAAACCATTCCTTGTGTGTTCTACTCTTGAGAAAAATGAATAAATATATTGAGGATAGTGAAAATCAATTTTTTTTGGATAAGGGCATTGAAAATACAGAAAGCAATGAAACAGAATGTACCCTATAATGTTAGGTTGGAATTGGAGATATCGGTATCATCTCATTAGAGCTAGAACAGATAAATAGATGATGAGGAAGATGATACATGATAGATAGATTAGATAGATACATAGATGATAGATAGGTACATAGATACATAGATAGATGATAGATAGATAGATAGATAGATAGATAGATAGATAGATAGATAAAAAGTTCTTTATCCTTGGAGGCCAACTAATAAATACATAATAATTCATGAAGCATGAATGTATGCTAAAACTAGTGATTGAATGTTCTTTGAGGAATAGGACATTCACATAATCTGAAAATACATCCCCATATAATTGCTTCAGAGAGAAGAAATATATTGGATTCTACCTTAACCTAGTGATTAAAGTTAACATTACCAGTATTGTGATAAAGAAACATCATGTGCCTCTTGAAATAATGCATTGAAAAGGGCCCAACATCATGGCATTGATATTTTTGCCTAAAGCGCATAACCTAAATCTAACAATGAAGAAATATTAGACAAACCCATATTGATGGACATTCTAAAAAATAACTGGTCTGTGTTTTTCAAAAATAATTAAGTCAAGAAAGAAAAGGTAAAACTAATAAACTTTTCCTCAGTCTTTAACTATACTAAAACACATGACATTAATGCAATTTGTGATTCTGTTTTGGATTCTGGATCAGAGTAAAAAAATAGCTATAAAGAACAACACTGTAACAAGTGATAAAATTTAAGTGTAGATTAGATTTAATTAAAAATATTGTATCAATTTTGACTACCGTGATTTTGATCATTATAAGAGAATGAATAAAGAATTAGTGGTAATGGGGCACAATGTCTCCAACTTACTCATAAATAGTTCAAAAGACAGAATTATATTAAGTACACATATATACACACACAAACACACAATGATGATGATAAAACAGTAAGGCAAAATTAAGCAATTGATGTGAATCTAGGGTAAATGATATACTAAAAATCTTTGTACAATCCTTGCAAGTTATATATTTGGAATTAGATCAAAATTTAAAAGTTACAAAAATAACTCCAAGAAAAAATATATATGTATATACATAATAAGTACAGAAGCATAAATGATGATATTGAAGTTGGGCAATTGGTAGAATAAGCAAATTCTATAGTTTTCTCTTTGACAAATCAAACAAGAAACTTCTCAGATAATATTTTTAAAAGAATAGCTAAAATATGACACATGAGGAAAACAATGTTAGAACTATATATATAGTTAAAAAATTTCTCCATATAGTGCATTTCTATACCTGGAGACAGTGAGAAAAAAGAAAAAGTCTTATAAAATGGTGTAAGTTAAAACAAGACATCATTTCAAGAAAAATAAGAAGGTTAATGAGACTAACACAGGTGGTGATTGAGAATGAGAAATAGAATAAAAAGTTAGAGTGCTCAATGAACTGGACTTAAATCTAAGGATCTGAGACTATATATTAAGGCAATGAGATGTCCATAAAGCAAGGTAGGGATTCAATTCATAGCATAGGAAGATAATTAACATGCCAAGTAAAGCAATATATTTCTAACAGGAAATACCTTTAAGACCGGCCTTTAAAACTAATGCCAGTAAGAGGTCAGGACATTAAACCTTCAATGTGTGCCTGCTACTGGGCCAGGCTGTAGAGATACAGTGGTGAGTCACAGACTGTATAATCCAGGGGTAAGACATTAAACAAAAGATCCAACAAATGAAGGGTAGAATGGCAAACACACAAAGGTGCTTCAAAATAAAAGTATATGGCATTCCATAAGAACATTTAATAAAGGATTAATCTAATCAGAAAGCCTTTCGTAGGTATGTGAGCAATTGAAGAAAAATTATCAAGTGAGTGATAGTTAACTATTCAGAAAACAGAGGGAAAGACATTCCAGGCAGGAGGATTGGCATGTGCAAGCATCATGTGCTGGGAGAGTGTGGTAAATGTATGAGTATTTGCTGCCATAACAAATTATCACAAACATAATTATTTAAAACAACACATATCAGGGCACCTGAGTGGCTCAGTAGTTAAGCATTTGCCTTTGGCTCAGTTCATGATCTCAGGGTCCTGTGATGGAGCCCCCTTCCTGCCCCCTCCACCACCAGGGTCAGGCTCTCTGCCCAGCAGGGAGTCTCCTCTTCCTCTCTCTGTGCTCATGCTCCCTCTCTCCCTCTCTCTCAAAAAAATAAATGAAATCTTTAAAACTAAACACAACCCATATCTATTATCTGACAGTTCTAGTTCTTGTAGCCAGACGTGTATAATGGATCTCACTGGGCTAAAATCAAGGGTCAGCAACACTGTTTCTCTTCTCTGAGACTCTAGAGACAGAGAAACCACTTCCTTGCCTCTTTCAGTGTCTAGTTATTTCCTATAGCTCATGGTGACCTTCCTCCATCTTGAAAGTTAGAAATGTCAGATCGAATTTTTATCACACTGCATCACTGACCTACTCTTTTGCCTCCCACTTTCACATTGAAAGACCTTGGTGATTACATTGAGCCCACCTGGATAATCTAAAATAATCTCCCTATTTTAAAGTCAACTGATTAGAAACTTTAATTCTATTTGCAACCTTCATTCCTTCTTGCCATGTAACCTAACATAGTCAGAGATTCCAGTGACCAAGATATGGGCATCTTTTGGGACCATTAACCTGTGTACTGCAGTGAGTTTAGGGGATATCAAGAAAGCCAGTGTAGCTGGAATCCAGAGAGTATGGGGAATGTTGACAAAAGGCCATGATGGAGAGGCAGTGCTAACACACCATCAGTTATTAAACTATAAGAAAAAATAAAGATTCCCACTCTTCCAAACTTACTTCCTATCCTGCTTTCCACAAAGTACCTGGAAAAAGGATGATATTTTATCTAAAAACTAACTGGGAGTTCCAGATCTTTAGTTCAAGAGTTAGATATGCAAGGGCACTTGGGTGGCTCAGTTGGTTAAGCATCTGACTTTGGCTCAGGTCATGATATCAAGATCCTGGGCTTGAGCCCAGCATTGGGCTCCCTGCTCAGCAGGGAGTCTGCTTCTCCCTGACCCTCTGCCATTCCCGACCCCCATCCCCTCATTCATGTCTCTCTCTCTCTCAAATAAATAAATAAATAAATAAATCTTATAAAAAGTTACATATGCAAAAGCAATAAAAGTTGGAAATACCTAAAATGAGAGGATTAATTTTTTTCCTGCTTAAGGGAAATAGAGCAGAAGACTTAAAAGGAGAAGGGAGTGTGACAAGAAAAGAGAAAAGATCACCAAGAAACCCAGGAGATTTGGGGCACCTGGGTGGCTCAGTTGATTAAAGGTTTAATCATCTGCCTTTGGCTCAGGTCATGGTCTTGGGGTCCTGGGATCCAGCTCCAAGTCGGGCGCTCCACTCATCAAGGAATCTGCTTGAATCTCCTTGTCCCTTCCCTCTGCCTCCTGATCTGTGATCACATGCTGTCTCTTTTGAATAAATAAATAAAATCTTTTAAAAAAAGAAACCCAGCTGATTAGCTGTAGGATCTTTAAGAACAAAGATGTTAACAGTCTATGTAAATTATAAATCTCTAACTTTTGGCAAAATTTTCTACACATAAGAAAGCTCTTAATGAATAGATTTGTTGTAGGAATCAAGAACTGACTGTACACATCTTTGGAAGACATGATGGTAAAAAAAAATCATATGATACAAAGCTGAAAATGATAATTCAGTAGAGGCAAAATTCAAAACTAGAGGTCATCATGAGATGTCACAAATTCCCTCCCAGTAAGTAATTCAGAGAAATCTTGGAAGGGCATTCAAAGCAAATTTCCCAGATCTTAAGAGATCTAAAGCCCCAAGTTGACATATGACCTACAAGTCGTACTTTTCCCCTAATATCACATTTTTTAAAAAGATACTGATTTTCAGTAGCGTTTTAAATACTTTCATTCCCTTTGCAGCTTCATCTTGCCAAGATCACTATTCCTTCATTTTAATCTAAAATAACTCTTTGAGTAAATAGGTGTGGAGAAAATCAAGGAAAAAGAGAGAACACGTTTGTAAGTACAAATCAGAACTGAAATGGGAAATAGAGCTTGGGCCTCTTAAATAATCTCCCAGGGCGGAACAAGCAGAGAGGATGGAAGGGTAACAGACATTGTCTCTGACCAATTTAAGGACATTCCAATTACTTCTAAAGCCATTGGTTGAAATTTTAAATCAGAAATAAATAGTTATATGGTGTTCAGTTGCTCTGTTCAGGACAGAGACTTTTACAAAGCAATCAGTAGTTTAGTTTCTGGAATTGTTAGCCAAATTGAAATCACTCTGGTGTCTGACACATCCTTTTTCATGAAGTTTGGAAATGAGATGTAGTGAGAGGAGACTAGTCTCCAAGTTAGAAAAGTTCACAGCTCTAGTGGGAGTGAATAGAAGCCAACTACCCCCACCTCAGAAAGGAAATGCTTCCCAACACCTACATATTTTTTTAAAGTTGCATTTTGCATGTTATTTTATTTTAAATAAAAACAACTTGAAAAACTTTATAGCGTCATACACACAGCTCCTTTTCCTACACATTCTTTCTGATTTCCCAGGATTTAATTTCTCTCCTCTCATCTTCAACACTATATTTATCTTCCTTTCCTGTAAAAGTATTAGCACTCCAACCATTTCAAGGGCCTCCAACAAAATGGTCAGTGGAAGAGTCTAGGTTTTGTACCTTATTTTCCATTTCTGTAGTCTTCTATAATGAACACCCAAGTACCCATCCCATATCTTTGAAGTTAAACTATTACACATGCTGCCGTTGAAGACCACCTTTTTAAGTGATATGGAAACATGGTTGAGTGCAAAGAACGATTATGGACTATAATGAGTATCGACACAGTTTGGTACCTCCATAAACAAACTATTTTTCAATGAGGAAGAGTGGTCAATGTTGTTGCCTTGTTACATCATGATTAAAGATAGGACTTATACACAGCTTTAAAATCTTGTAACTCACTGTCATGTACTAAATTCATGCAACAAGACAGAATTCTCATTGAAAACAAGATTTGTTCTAAACCATAGGCAAAACCAATGATTCTCTCTGAGATATTTATTTATGCTCACAGGTCTGGCTGCTCCCAAATTTTCATTTCTATCTGAGCAATCAACATATTAGCATGGAAATAAATTTAGCTTGGGCTACTATTTCAGGAATTTAGTTTTTTGTTCTATTTTTTTTAAATTGCTAGCCAGCCCCCAGGCCTTGCTAAAGATTCATAGTGTTTTTTTGGAAAATCAAAAATGGAACTAAGCGATATCACTTAAGGTGCTTGATAATATCCTGTTATTGAAGCCAGGACTGAGAGTCTCTGTTTCCGTCTAATCTGTGCTATTTTCTGATTCTTTGCTGTATTGTAAAAGTATAGATTGAAGTTCAGAAATGACTTTATTCTCTTATCCCACAAACCTGTCTTCCCTCTTGCCCCAAAAAGTTGGATTCAAGGGATCGCAACAGATGGCCTAAAATGCTTGGGACTTTAAGGAATAACCAATACTGTGAGGAAGAATGCAACATTACATAAAATAAAAAGAGATGAGACTGAGAAATTCAGAAATGCTTTTGTAAATCACACAGGTGATCACCAATTGAGAGAGATAACTCTTTATAAGGGAAGGGAGGAAAATGAATACACTTAAGAGCCAACAGTGTTCTCTCATTTAATTTTCAAAAAATTATATGCACTTTTATGGGCTCAAAGAGGTTAGGTTTTTGTCCAAAGTGAAACTACAAAAATGAGTGATGGAATCAGTATTAAGTCCACAGCCACCTGAGTCCAGCATCCATCTTCTTTTCACTGCAAAGTGGAGAGATGTGACATGTTTGTGCATCCATAGGGAGGATAGGAGGCAGGATTTCAGACAGACAATGATGAATGCAAGGGGAGTGAGAAGGCTCCAGTCATAATGCAATATCTCCAAAATGGGAGAAAGACATAGTTCATAATTTCTGAGCACAGAGGCCAGGAACAAAATGCCAACTTGCATTTCATGATGCCACAGGGAACACTGATACAGATTTGTTTATTTATGTTTGCTTGTTTGAAATTTAAGGGTCACCCTACCACTATGCTCTCATTCACAATGCTTCCTGCCTTGTAGGCCCCTCCCCCTTCACATATTACTCTCTTCTCTTCTGTAACTTTATCCTCTGTATCTTTATGAACTTCTTTAAATCATCACTTAAATATCTGGGTGTCTCTTCACTAATCAATGTCTTTTCCTCTACTCTATATTTCCATTCAGCTATGGCTTTCATTTCTTTCCTACTTCTCAAGCAAACTTGTCAAATTTATTGTTTTTACCTATTCATTCCCTGTTCACTCTTTAATCTGGTTTCCTACTCCACCAAAACCCATCACCAACATGTCAGAAAATCCAAAGAACATTTCCAGACTTCTGCCTTGCTTACATTTCCAACAGAATTTGATACGTTTATCCTTTATTGATTTTCCTGGCTTTACTCTCTCTTGGTTTTCTTCCTATGTCTATTCTTGCTCCAATATCCTTTGTAGAGTCGTCTACTTCAACCTGTTCTTCAGGTACTGGTGATCCTTGGAGTTCTGCAAGAGGCCCACTGCTTTTCCTACTCCAATTACTGTTACAGGGTATCCTTATCTAGGCCCACAGCTTTAACTACCAGCCATGTGCTGATTACTCTCAACATCTCCATCTAATTCTCCCTCAAGAATTCCGCAATCATATTTCCATTTATCTCTGAACATGTGCACTTGGATATCTCATAGACACTTGAAACTAAGCATTTCTAAGTCTGAATGCATTATATTATTCTCCAAACCAGATATTTCTATAAATTTTCATATTAGCAAATCACTTCCCTCTATAGTTGTGTAAGGTGAACCTCAGGAACTCAATTCTTGTTCCCTCCCTCACCAACCCATTCCTACTACATCTATTCAAATCTACCTATGTTGCCCCTTGTCATGACCACTATACTAACCAAGCCAACATCATTTGCCAGTGTCACAACAGCTGTCAATGCTGGCTTCTCTGCTTCCAGCCTTGTGTCCTTTAATTCTGTTCTCAGAGTCCATGATGTCACTTCTCTTCTTGAAACATGTTAATGGATTCCCAGTGTGATTTAGATTAATTTCAGACTCTGAAAAACTTACAAAGCTTTATATGATCTGATCTCTCCCTGTCTCTGCTACCTCATCTCCTGACACACTCCCTTCTCACTCTGTGCCGTATGACACAACTTCCTGTGATACTTCCTTCCTCTTACCACAGTCCTTTTCCTTTTCATTGAGCAAACTGCTATTCATCCTTCAGACCTCAACCTAAATATCATTTTTTAAAATAAATTTATTTTTTATTGGTGTTCAATTTGCCAACATATAGAATAACACCTAGTGCTCATCCCATCAAGTGCCCCCCTCAGTGCCTGTCACCCAGTCACCCCCACCCCCCCGCCCACCTCCCCTTCCACCACCCCTAGTTGGTTTCCCAGAGGTATCAACCTAAATATCATTGTTTTTGAGGAGACTCCATGACTGTAAGGTTAGGTTAGATTTTGCACTCTCCTGGCATCCAGAATTTTTCTTATCATATTATTAATCATACATATATAATTGTACATTGTGGTAACTAACCATTGGATTGTCTTCCCCACTGGACTGTGAGTTCTATAAGCATAGGGCCCATAGGAACATGCTCATTACTATATTTGCAAAGTGGTATGTCTGACACATAGTCAGTTCTGAATAAATACTTGTTGAACGAACCCAAGCTCAAAAGACAATCATACAAAACCAGAAAGTCACCAGTAAGTCTAAGGTGGTTGGACATAAAGTGGTATCATTTTTTTAAAGATTATATTTATTTATTCATGAGAGACACAGAGAGAGAGAGGCAGAGACATAGGCAGAGGGAGAAGCAGGCTCCATGCAGGGAAACCAATGTGGGGCTCAATCACGGGACTCCAGAATCATGCCCTGGGCCAAAGGCAGGGACTAAACCACTGAGCTACCCAGGTGTCCCTAAAGTGGTATCGTTTAATTCCATTACTTTGACCCTGTTTGTTCTTTATTCCACTCACTGTTAATAAAAATAAGTACATGGTATACAATGTAATCAGAAGTGCATGGGGTACATTGATTAATAGTAGAATTTTCAAATTCTAAAAAAAATCTAATCACAAGATGTCTAGAAAAACCTGCTCACCATGATGTTATAGATTTACTAAGAAATAAATATGAGCTAATAGTACCTTGTTCAATTCATAAAGAATATTATCAATTAAAAATAGATTTAATGGAAATAACATAAAATAAAAACATAAACAGACTAGCCTATAAATTTTGTTATCAAAATATTTATAGAAAAACGAAGTATCTTAACAAAAGTCACAGTGGTAACTTCGACTTCAGAAAATCAGACTTGGAAAAATAACCACAAGAGAGAAAATTCTAAATAGAAGAACTTATACTTCATAAAACTTAATGTGGATTTCAAAGGTGATTAAATCAAAACCATGGTAAAATTAATTAATCTCACTGAAAATAATTTTAATAAGATGAAAATTGAAAAAGAATTCAAAATGTTTTAACTGCTCCTTAGAGGGAAATGAATAATAAACTAAATTAGTTTAATGTTTTGTATCTGAAAAATAATATTTGGCAAAAGTTTGTTATTAAATATGCGTATATCCACATCATTAAATATATATACACACATATATCATTAAGTGTATATATATATATATATGCATGTGTACATTTGCATGTATATGTTAACTAACCAACTGAACACACATGTATACAGTTGGTTATACATATACATATATATCATTAAGATAAAAATATATAATAGCAAATATTATGTATGTATCTATCAATCATCTATCATCTATCTATCTCTACCATATATCTATCTCCTTGGCACAAAGAGCAAAGTCAGCTGGGGCAAAAGAGTTGGACCAAAGTATCTGTGACCTAGGTATTCTCTCTAGTGACCAATGTCATAAGTTCACAGGACTGTCAAGTGAGATTCAGAAGATTGGTTGGTGAACAGAGAATCAAAACAAAAAGAATTAACTCAGATTAAAGGATTAGACAGGAATAGCATGAGATGTGTCTAATGTGTCCACCCTCACATCCAGGACTGGACAGTCCAAATGCTTCATCCTCATTGTTGAAGCTTTCCAAAGTTATGTGGTTTTTGATTATTGTTGCTATTGTTTGATAGATTTGGAATGCAAAATATCACCCCTTTACACCTCAGTATAAACCTTTAACACCCCAATGGACAAGACAAGACAAATAATGTCACATGCAAACCCATCTTTGCAGCTTTGTTCCCTCCTGTCCTCTTATCTACATCTAATCCATGCCCTCTTCTTCATATCCACATCTAATCCATTCTCTCTTCTTCATGAGTCCACTCTGACCAAACAGCCCATTTATTTTCCATACACCTCTCTGAATTCCTAGAAATTTTTATAGTTCATAGAAATGTTTCCATGACATTTACATTTGTCATGATTTGGAAGAACAGCACTTGATGGAAAAGATACTGTCTGTTTCTCCTAACTAAGTAATTACTTCCTTGAGGAAAGAGAAAGATGTTATCTTATGCAGCTTTGTATCTCCATTACTCTCTTGCTCATAGTAAGCAACTAATGCAAGTGTTATTGCCTTTTAAAATCTAAAAGAATTTAGAAATGGTAAGATCTTTAGTGACCATTGTATCATAGCATTTGTTCTGAGAGATGTATTTCTCCATGAACCCTTAAAAGTAGGTGATAATACCCTGTTCAATAATTTCCTTTTGAAAAGCTAAAACTGTGGGGTGTACAAATCAGACTACAAAGTAACAGCATTTGCACAGACATATTTTGTTTAGCATTTAAATATTGTTGTTTTCAACCTAATTTATCATCAATCTTTGACAATCAGAAAAGAATTATATTAAGATCTGGATTTATATTTTCTCTTGAAAAACCAGAAGGGTTGGCAATACTTGAAAAAAAAGTGTTGAATCCATATGGTTCAGCATCATAGTAATTGTCCAAACACAAGCATTGCTGCCCTTTTTAAATGCACACCCCTTGCATCTCACCATATCCTCCACTAAGCCCTCTTGACTAGTTTCCCACTTCTAGCCTGACCCATATAGGCATTTGAAAAGTTGCTGCCTTGACCCTTTGCATTAGTCTGAAGCAATGGCAATGTTTGTAGTCAGTTTTAGAATAGCTTCTTTTCCTAGAAGAAAACCTCCTTCTCATCAGAAATATGTCTCTGCTTTTCTGCCCTCAAATAGGTCAAATAAATTATGACTCAGATCTCATTCTACTGATGTCTGCAGCAATCCAAATAAAAGGTAGCATTCCAAGTATTCAAGGAAAGAAACCAAGCTGCTATTTATGTGATGAAATCATAGGATGGCTCAAGAAAAAAGGGAATATATCATTAGTCAGCCAGACAGAATGTAGGATCTGCAGGAACCAGCAGAAAGTTCACTAAAATTATAGCAGAGGAGCACATACTTGCTCAAAGAGATGTGCAGAGATTTAGTTAGAGCAAAGACAGATTTCTAGCCCAGCTCTGCAAACAACTGTTACTGTTATCACTCAGAGTACCTATTTTTAAATGCTGTAATGAGCCTTGAGTATAACTTCTCAGAAACATTATACAGCGAATCCACACTAAATGACACCAAGATTTCAGTGGTTTATTAAAAGTTGGTTGATTTATCAAAAGAATACATTAGTGATGGGATCCAGAAAGGCAGAAAGAATTGAGTTCACTCAGGAGGAAACAGAAAAAATATATATACTTTTCTATGGAAAAAGATAAGATGATATTTAGGGGCATTGGCAAACATCAAATCCAAGAGGCAAGTATTTGTTTCTCACTGAGAACACTATAAAGATTCAATGTAAGAAAAATAAAAGATTTGAAGTAATTAGTGGAGTCTGTATACTCTGACCTCTGTCTCCAAACTATCAGGCTGTGGGGTTTGTAACATGTTTTTTAGTGAAAAGTCACTGTCAGAAAAGACTTGGGAGATTTTAATTCTCTTGTTTCATAAGTGAGAATAGTGCAATCCACACAATGTGCTAAGGTCATGCATTCAGTAATCACTAAATACTGTTTTCTGATGTGCAAAGATGAGTTGTGCAAAGATACGTTGTCCAAAGTCAGTGAACCTAGGGAATTCAGAGTCTAATAGGGCAAAAGGGCAGGAACCCCAAAACAATATATACTCATAAAATAGTTAATGGTAATGATAATAATAGTTATCAGTTACTATGTGCTGCAATGTGTCTGATGCTGTGTTATCTGGCAGATTTCTGTCACCTCATTGTTCTTCCAAACCTCTCACAGGTAAGTGTAATAGTTCAAACATTACAGATGCAGTGATTGAGGCTTGGAAGTTAGATACATCCATTCATTCATACATTCATACTCAACAAATAATTCTAATTCAAGGTATCTGAACTACAATGGTGATCAAAAAGAGAAAGAGACAATCCATATACATATATATGCCTGGTAGGAATATGTGGTATGAAGAAAAATAAGGTAAGGCAAGAAGATGAAAAAAAAGTTTTTGCGCAGCCCTGGTGGCTTAGCAGTTTAGCGCCGACTTCAGCCCAGGGCATGATCCTGGAGACCTGGGATTGAGTCTCACGTCAGGCTCCCTGCATGGAGCCTGCTTTTCCCTCTGCCTGTGTCTCTGCCTCTCTCTCTCTCTCTCTCTCTCTCTCTGTCTCTAATAAATAAATAAAATCTAAAAAAAAAGTTTTCTTTGAGAGATCATTAAAGCAAGTGAGGAAATGAGCCATCAAGTTACTAAGCAGAGAATATTGAGGCACAAATAATAAAAAATGCAGAAGCCCTGGGACTGGAAGATATATGAGAAATATTAGTGCCTCCTTCCCTATTTCTTAGGGGATAACAAGATAAATCAGACTTGAGTGCTTCCCTCAAGAAACTTAAATTTACTAGAAGGGTAAAACATACGCACTAATATTAAAAAAAAAAACATGTAGAGCAATAAAAGAAATAAAATTAAAAGTCAAAAGAGGTAGAGATTTTGTTTAATTTGGAAATAGGGAAACTACTGCAGATTGGAAAGTCTGAAAACTTTCTAGAAGTGGCTTTTGAATTCTCCCTTTAAATGTAAGTAATTTATTTTTTTAAAAAAATTTTATTTATTTATGATAGTCACACACACAGAGAGAGAGAGAGAGAGAGAGAGAGAAAGAAGCAGAGACACAGGCAGAGGGAGAAGCAGACTCCATGCACCAGGAGCCTGACGTGGGATTCGATTCCAGGTCCCCAGGATCGCGCCCTGGGCCAAAGGCAGGCGCTAAACTGCTGCGCCACCCAGGGATCCCTAAATGTAAGTAATTTGATCCCGGTGAGTTGGATATGGGGTAGGTTCTTGAGAGTAAGGAACACTTTTTATCAGTGATAAGAACTTGATCAAAGTAGAGCATGGAGGAAAAAATAGTTCAATTTAGCCAGAGTGTAGTGGAAATGAGAGCAAAAAGAGAAGAAAAATATTTGAAAACACCAAATGAGGGCATAGTCAGTCCACGGAGGCCACCTGCAACTCAGTATTGGTAGGATTTGATGACTTATGGAACATGGGAGTTGAGAATGAAGGATGAATCAAAGAGGGCACTGATGTTTTGCACCTTGATGACAAGAATTAAGGTTAATAGAAATGAGGAAGTGAAGAAGAAAGCAAGTTGATGACCTCTAAGACAACCATTGTGTTTAGTATGTTAAATATGAGTTCCTGTAGCGGTGGTTCTCAAGCATAGCATGCATTGGAATAATAGGAAGTGCTTGTTAAAACACTGATTGCTAAGCTCCACGAGCAGAATGCATCCCTAATACATTATGATTTGCATTTCTAGCAAATTCCCAGGTAATTCTGATGCTGCTGCAGCAAAGGCCTCACTTTGAGAACTACTATCTCTGAAGAATATTTAAGTTGAAATAAAGGAAAATTCAGGACTACAGAAAGATCATCTGCTAAATGTCAAAAAAGCCAATCAGAGTCTCTGGAAAAGTGGCAAGGTTTTGCAAAAGCCACTGCAGGCATCTTCCTAGAGAACTAGGATTACAACTCAAGTCATCTATTTTGGTTTCTCTCCATTTTCATTGTCACACATTTTCTGATCTTTAAATGCCAATGACTTAGTGACTGTTCTAGGATTGGGAACAGATGTTTACAAATTCATTTGAAAGTGTTCAGGAAAGCACTATCCAATGGAAACATAATGCAAGCCACATATGTGATTTTTAATCTTCTGGTACACTCATTTAAAATATTTTTTTAAAAAAGCAAAAAGAA
This sequence comes from Canis lupus baileyi, assembly GCF_048164855.1. Classification (NCBI taxonomy): domain Eukaryota; kingdom Metazoa; phylum Chordata; class Mammalia; order Carnivora; family Canidae; genus Canis; species Canis lupus. The sequence goes on from NC_132838.1 coordinate 35,109,443, forward strand.
ACTAATGAAATCATGCATAAATATATTCATTTCAAAATGTAAGAAATATAAGAAATTAATAAGGAAATATTTTACCTTTTAAATAAATCTTTGAAATCCAGTGTGTATTTTATAATTATAGGCCATCTTAATTTGGATTAGGCACACTGTAAGTTCTCAATAGCTACATCTGAGAGGTGGCTGTCGTATTGGGCATCACAATGCCAGAGCTGTATGATGGAAATGCCTAGTAATAACGACAGAGTTAAATACACTTGAGATTTTTAGCATCAGTCAAGGAGATGAGGCTAAACCTAATTTAAATGTTACTGATCTTAACTTGTTTATGCCAAGGCAAACGCCAGAAAAGAGGTACATAGATGAGATTAAATAAAACTAAAGTGATTTCTCTTTCTAGCCAAAATGGAGTAATAGGAGTCAGATCTATCTTCATGACTGAAAGATTTTTAAAAAGGACAAAATAAAGAAAACAATGGTTCTCAAATATTAAGTATCAGTCAGTATAGAATATAATTCCTGAGAGAAAAATAAACAAGGTGAGCCTTACAAATACCTCAGCTCACTGTCAGGGCAGAGTTTCTAGGTCATGGTAAATTTCATCTGAACTAGAAAAGTATTAAAATAGGCCAATATCCACATTGTTTTGGCTCTAAGAATGGTGACATGGGTTGATTCAGATGGGTAAGGTAAATCCTAAATCCTGCCCAGTTAAAGCAGACTAATTTTATGGCTCTTCTAATTTGCTGTTGTCAACTATTAACTTTATAAATGAAACTATTATTCAGTTTAAATTTTAAAGTTAACATAATAGGAAAAATACTCAAATACTGGTAATTACTTAGAGCCACAAATTTGATGCTGTGGATTACAAAATGCATTCCCTCTTTCTGCTGTAATATATCACTGCATTTTTTGTTTTCAACTGCGTATATTCTACCCACCTTGTCATCATAATTTTATTTTTGCCTTCTTAAATTTTAATTTCAGTTAGTTAAAATACAATGTTATATTAGTTTCACGTTTAAAATGTAGTGATTCAACAGTTCCATACAACACCCAATGTTCATCAAAACAAGTATACTCCTTAATCCCCATCACCTATTTAACCCATTACCCCACCCACCTCCTCCTGGTAACCATCAGTGTGTTCTTTATTTTTTTAGTTTTCTTTTAAGATTTTATTTATTTATGTATTCATGAGAGACTCAGAGAGAGAGGCAGGGAGAGACATAGGCAGAGAGAGAAGCAGGCTCCATGTAGGGAGCCTGATGCGGAACTCGATCCTGGGACCATGGGATCACGCCCTGAGCCAAAGGCAGATGCTCAACCGCTGAGCTACCCAGGCGTCCCCCATCAGTGTGTTCTTTATATATGAGTCTCTTTCTTGATTTCTCTCTCTCTCTCTCTCTCTCCCTTTTTTCTTCCTTTACTCATTTATTTTGCTTCTTAAATTCCACATATGAGTAAAGTCACATGGTATTTGTCTTTCTTTGACTGACTTATTTCATTTAGCATCATACTGTCTAGCTTTATCTATGTTATTGCAAATGGCAAGATTTCATTAATATTCTAGTGTGTGTGTGTGTGTGTGTGTGTGTGTGTGCCATATCTTCTCTTTCCATTTATCCATCGATGGACACTTGGGCCACTTCTATACCTAGGCTGTTGTAAATAATGCTGCTATAAACATAGGGGTACATGTATACTTTTGAATTAGTGCTTTTGTATTCTTTAGGTAAATACCCATAGTGCAATTGCTGGATCATAGGATAGTTCTATTTTTAACTTCTAGAGGAATCTGCATGCTGTTTTCCACTATGGCTACACCAGTATGCATTCCCACAAACAGTGCATGGGTGTTCCTTTTTCTCCACATCCTTACAAACTCCTGTTGTTTCCTGTATTGGTGATTTTAGCCATTCTGACAAGTGTGAGGTGATATCTCATTGTAGTTTTGATTTACATTTTCCTCATGGTAAGTGATGATGAATATCTTTTCATGTGTCTGTTAGCCATCTGTATGTGCTCTCTGGAGAAATGTCTGTTCATGTCTTCTGCCCATTTTGTAATTGGATTATTTGGTTCTTGGGTGTTGCATTGTATAAGTTCTTTATATATTTTAGATACTAACCCTTTATTGGATATATCATTTGTAAATATCTTCCTCCATTCCACAGGTTGCCTTTTAGTTTGTTGATTGTTTCCTTTGCTGTGTAGAAGCTTTTTATTTTGATTTAGTCCCAATAGTTTATTTTTGTTTTTCTTTCCCTTGCCTCAGAAGACAGACCTAGAAAAAAGTTGCTACAGTTGATGTCAAAGAAGTTACTGCTTGTGTTCTTTTCTAGGATTTTTATGGCTTCAGACCTCACAGTTAGGTCTTTAATCTATCTTCAGTTTATTTTTGTGTATGGTGTAAGAAAGTGAACCAGTTTCACTCTTTTGCATATAGCTGTCCAGTTTTCCCAATGCCAGTTGTTGCAAAGACTATCTCTTTCCTATCGGATAGTCTTTCCCTCTTTGTCAAAGATTAATTGACCATATAATTATGGGTTTATTTCTTATTTTTCTATTTTATGCCATTGATCCGTGTGTCTATTTTTGTGACAGTGCCATACTATATTAATTACTATAGCTTTGTAATGTAACTTGAAGTCTGGAATTATGATGCCTCCGGCTTTGTTCTTCTTTTTCAAGGTTGCTATGGCTATTTAGGGTCTTTTGTGGTTCCATATAAGTTTTAGGATTATTTGATCTAGTTTATGAAAATGCCATTAATATTTTTCAGGAATTTATTAAAAGTGTAGATTGCTTTGGGTACTCTAGATATTTTAACAATATTTGTTCTTCCAATCCACCTCATCATAATTTTAAAATAAGATATTTCCAAAGAAAAGCTTCAATGGTGATAGTTTCTTAGCAACTTGTATTGCTTACACTCTTACTTTAAAATATGGTCATTTTTTCATGTATTTAATGTCCTAAGTTTCAGATTTAATTTCTGTTTCCTATTATGTTGATTACCAGAATCTGAGAATTTACCTAATTGATTTTGGTGGGTATTATAGAAGTTCTGGTTAAATTTTAATGTCAGGGTTTCTTTTTAGTGAAAAAAATGAAAGGGGAGCCTAATGGAGCCCAAGAGTTGAGAATATTGTGTTCAAAGTCTGAAAAAGTCAAGGCAGGTTGAATTCATAGGGCAGATCATGAGAAAAGATAGAGCTGCATAGAAAGAGATCTCCAGAAATTCCTAGAGCATTCTGTGTAAATCCATAGCTTTGTACTGTAAGGAAATGGCCTAAAATTGGAGAAAAAAATACCCTAATGTATTAGAGGGAACAATCTGTGGAACTCACACAGAGCTGCAAATAGTTTGTGTTCATTCCAGCGAAGGGAAAAACCTTTAATTCACAGGACATTGAGTAGAGAATACAAAAGCCATTGCCTCAATAGTAGAACAAAATTAACTCTAAACTAAGGATTTTCTGATCCATGTAATAAACCTTAAAAGTAACCTTCAAAAGTCTAAAACTATTTCCAAATAATTTTATGCCGGAACAATTTTAGGAATACTTCTATAAATTCAAAAACATCAAGCACCAAACAAGGTAAAATTCACAAAGTCTAGCATCCAATAAACAATTATCAAGCATGAAAAGAAGCTGGAAATACAACCCATAATGATGAGAAAAAAAAATCAATCCGTGGTGTTAACAGGTTTTTGATGATGGGCTCTCCCTTGGAGCCATGTGTTAGTACCAGAAAGGACACAACTTTAAAGTTAGTTGCACAGGATTTGAACTAGGTCTTTTTAACTATGTGTACATGGACAATTTACTGAATTCAGTGAGCCTAATATTCATTAACTACTAAATGGATATGCTAGATACTTACTGTTGAAATATAAATTAATAATGACCTACATGTGGCAGTGTCAAAATTTACATGTTAATATTTGAATTCCCTAAATATAACTTTGTTGTTTACTTCCTATATCAAAATTCAACTTTTTCCCAAAGTTTCCAATCTCTACAGAGTGGAAAAATTATTCCATCCAATATTAATGAATCTAGAGCACAAATTTTCATCTCAATCATTTTCTAATACTTAGACACTTTGGGACACATATTCAGTCTTTAGAAGTGTCTTCCCTTTCCCCCACTTTATTATATTAAGCTCAAGCTTGAAACTTCCCAGGGAGAGTCATGTGCTCCCTGGCATCAGGGAATACTTAAACAATGCCCCTGAGCCTTGGTTGAAGATGCCTTATCCCTATAATTTCTGGCTTTAGATATCGTCAGTTGATACCCATTGAAGTTGGTCAAACTTCACTGGCCTTTTGAGCATTGTGCTAACATCCATGAGTTTAGTCATTGCCTCTAGATGAGAGCTCTTGTCTTTTTCAGCTTCTTTATCTCAAATTCAACCTGTAGTCACCCTCTTCTCTCTGCACTTCCCTGCGTCCTCCTTAGGAGCTCAGAAACTATCAACTGCTTTCCCTGAAACTCCTCCAGACCTTCTTTTGAGCCCATTTGCCTAGAAATCTACCTGGATCATGGCTACCTGACCATGCCTGCACTATGCTGGTTTCTGGGGCTCTCATATTGCAAAACAGAAAGCAGAACATGAGCTTTGTGTGCTTTCAGGTTCCCATCTCATACGGTCTGAAGTTCACATTGTCTTACCTCTTTCCATCCTGGTAAGGGCTCAGGGAATGAGATGCTAGTCCCCACAGAACCCAGGTAGCATCTCCAACTTAAGTCTAGTCTCCTCTGACTCCCTCTCTAAATATTTCCCCAATTCCAGAGGCTCCTTTGCTTCTTACCTGTGGAGAGGGAGAAGAGACTTCTTTTGAGCTAGGCTTCATTTCTACAAGCTCTGTGATTTATAGCATAGCCAAAGATGTTCACTTTCTTTAATTCTTCTCACATTTCCAGAGACCAGGAGTCCTACATCAGTTTCACTGGACTGAAATCAAGTGTCTCCAGGGCCACTCTCATGTCTCTGTAGGGAGATTCCCTCCCCACCTCTTCATGTTCTAGAAATATATCCCTTGGCTTATGATATCTTCCACATTCAAAGCCTACTTCAAATCTCTCTCTCAGCCTACATCATCACATCTTCCTTTGTCTCCTGAGTGAATCCAATCTTCCTCTGCCTCTTTCTTAGCCAGACATTTACAATGGCAGTTAGGGACCACCCAAACAATGCAGGATAATCTCCTCATCTCAAGAGCTTTAATCACATCTGTAAAAACTTTACCACAGGAAGTTAATGTTCACAGTTTCCATGAATTAGAATCTAATGCTGTTTGGGGTCACCATTTAGCTCAAAATAGTGTAATTTAATTGAAAAGAAAATCTTTTCAACAAACTGTACTGGAACAACTGGATATCTATATGGAAAGATGGGATATCATCTCTATTTCAAGCTAAATACAAAAACTGAAATGAATCATGGTTTTAAATAAAAAGGCGAAGATGATAACATTTTTAGGATTGATATTTTTCTGAATTCAATGGTCCTCAAAACAGCAAGTCTAACATAACTATATTACGTTTGGTCAGCTTAAGTATCTCATTCATTCATTCAAATACTTAGTGAAAATGTTAAACAATTATGTTTTATACATCTCCTTATTACAATAGCACATCATTTATAAACACATATACTAGAATAGGGTAACTCGATAATATCCAAACAAGTGAGAATGTTAAAGCGTGAAAAATATTAAAGGAAAATTAAATTAAGCTAGGGAAGAGGTTAGTAAATAAACTGTGTGTTGGAACTTGCATTTTGAGTGGCTCAGAATTTGGGCTTTTCATCTGCCAGCACAAAGATGACAAAATATATGTGGTGTCCATGAAATAAAAGCATACTTGGTATCCCCCAAATCATAATTTTCCTGATACTGAGACGAAGGGAGAAATTTCGGCCTGAGTTTTTATGAAGAGAAAATAGGATGGTAGTGAGCATTGACAGCAGCATTTTGCTTAATTTAATAATTTCCCTGACAAGATACCAGTAAGCCCTTCAGTGTAGGCACAAGGATGAAAGCCAAAGAGCAACTCAATAAAGCCATTTCTACAGAGGTCTCATTGCTCTGTAATGATTGCATTTGATCCACGGTGATTATGTGAAAGAAAAAAAAGGGGGGGGGGAGATTACATCTTTAAACAAGTTTGAGAAACAGACTTAAAAATCTCAAAGAGATTTCATGGTTGTGGGACTTTTCAGAACATTTACTTTATTAATACATATAGTGAATTTCAAAGCAAAAAGTCACTATTTCCTATACTATCAAACAATTTTGCCAGGAATAAATTTCCCAACCATGTTTTCTGAGTTTACTTTGTGGAGAATACTTTATTTTAGAGTATCTGTAGGGACCATCATTTTCTCAGAGACTTTTTTATGAAAGTTGATCCAGAAAAATAATACATCTATGTGAGTGCTACAGCTCACGGCAAATGGGAGATGTATGTTGCAAATGAACTGTAGACATTAAAGTATGAGAGAAGGTCTGAAGTAACTTCATTTCTAGTACTCACTTGTACAACAAAGGGGCCGCCTTTTTTTTTGCAGGGGCTCCACACCAGGGGACATTACATTTTTCTTATAAATAGAGAAGAGAATTGAGTCTCATCCTTGAAAACTTGTCACCAGTAGATGTGTCTATATGCAAAAACACTAATGTGGAGTTTGGCCATAAGTCCATAATCTGAAGCATTTTTTCCAGTGCATAGGAAAAGTTAAAGGATCAGAGACTTTTACTTGGTTGGGAATAAAAACAATTTTAAATCAGTACTTAACAACAACAATTTTAAAAAGCTTTAGAAAAAGACAAAATCTTCAAAACAAACACACTATAACAGGATAAAAAAATTAATTCCTGTGAAAGCAAAAGCAACTAATTCTGAATATGCAAAATAACCTCACAGATTCCCCAACCTCCATGCCCTGAAGCTTTTTGCTTAGAGAACAAAATGCTTCTCACTTCACTAAACCAGCTGTCTCTTAAGACAAGGAAAAGAGCTGGAAACTGGTATTCAGAATGCCTACTGGGGGTTTCAGGCTTTGTTCTAAAATCACTTTCTCTGTCTGAGGGCATAGTATCTTTGTTTCCTATTTTGATACCGGCAAGCCTCCTATTAGAGTGAAAAATATGTGTAGAATGACTACAGGAGATTTCTCACTGCTGGGAATGTTTCATCCAAGTGTTCCAAGAAAGGTCAACAAGATTAAGCAGTAATTTTCAAGGAAGAAAAATTGTCCATGAACTTCCTTATTAGACATTCTGAGCTACTCTATTGAATAAGTAATATTATCTGCCAGATTAATTCTTTGTTTTGCCTAGTCTATTCTTGCTCTGAAATAGCTGAGGGAGAGGCATATACAGTTTACTTCCTAAAATATGAGTTTCCACTATCATGATTTGAAGACACAGGAAAGATCTTTATGCCCTACAACATTTACCCCACCTGTTTAAGTGGTGATCTTGTCGCCATAATTTTAGAAAGATACATTCCTTCAGACTTGTCTGACATAATAACTCATAATCTAGGTTAAAATATTCTTAAGTATGGACTCATTTTTTAGATCTTTAAACTCAGAGTGAAAAAAGCAGATACTTTTGGAAATGGATTCCTGAGAGATGTTAAATAGGTCTAGAAAAAATGGAATAGACTCAAAGAAAAGCAAGCCTAATATCTAGTCAAACCAAAGAATTAGATGGACAGTAATGTCCTCTAAGGGGAGGGAACCACAGTCAGGTCATCTACTGTAAGGAAGGGTACAAAAATACCTAAAGTTCAGAGAGAAGAATTAGGGCCAAAATATGGGTGGGGAAAATACATAGGTTGTTTTTAAATAGAGATTGGGGTCAACATCCAAGAATTAGGAGAAAGACTAAAGATGACCCAAATTTCAAGTGTACAGGCCAGTTGACATCTTCCAGGATCAGCATGGTCTAGAGAGAAGAGACTAGGACTGACGAGGATGGGCTAGCTGAGAGCAGTCAGTCCAGAGCCCATATTCCTATAAGAGGTTCATTGAGAAGCTGAGGGGTAAGCTGAGGACAGCCTCTCTTCCTATTGCTTGTAGGTATTCTGCTTAGGATGACTTGAGAAGAGAGAAGCCTGTCTCCATTGGTTACTTTAAAGTTTTAACCATGGTGCAGAAGGGAATCTCAGAGAGAGCTCAAATAAGTCTTACAAATGACTCTGATAATTCCACTTTATCAAACAATGCATGGCCACATTTGCTCTTGATTGATTTTCTGGACTTTTCCACTTCAAAATATTTAACTCTGGGACTAGGACATCCTAATCTGAGTTCTCAATATGCTACCTTTTCTCATCAAATCTCTTTGACAGTGCCACATTTCAGTCCTCTGGTCCTTCCATACTGGCATTTCTCATTTGTTTAACTCCCTGTCTAGCATGGACAAACCTTTCCCTTTGAATTCTTATCAGAACCCTCCTGTGCTACACCCGACTAAACCCAGCAAACCCCCTCTCTTGAGTCAACTGAGCCATCTGTTTGGTTCTTGTACCCACACCCTGCTAAGAGAAGCAAACTGCATTACTCATCTGCTTGATTATACTACAGAATAATGGTTTCTGGTTTGCCAGAATAATGGAATGATTTGCCTTTCAGAAACATACCTTTTCTTGAGTTCATCAACAAACTATTATTGCTATTTCCCCAGTATGCACAAAATATGTCAAGTGCCGAGATATATGTCTAAAGTACTAAATATTTATGCAAGTTTGAAAATTGAAGAACTCTTATGAGATGCTTGAAATGATTAAGATGCATTAATTATCTTTTTTACCTTTCCTTTTACCATAAGGGTGATAGCATCTTAGAATCTTTAAGGACACCCCCCAAAAAAATCTGAACAAGAACAGAGTCAAGTTGTCAGTATTCATGAAAAATAGCACCATAGATTCCAACACCTGCTACAGACTGAACTTATAGGAGGAATCACTGATTTCCAGTGCCTTTCTCTCTTTCCTTCCCCTTCTGAGGCCTGGTATCACCAGCATTTGGCTTCCATGAATTCCTGCTATATTACCCCACCTTTCCTCTTTAGGCAATATTCTGAGCTAGATTTCCACCCTCTATTTTACTCCAGTTTGTTTCAGAAAGTACTCATTGGATATTTACTGTATCCCAGACCCTCTGGTGAGGGTCATACATGAATATAGCAACTTCATCAAAGTCACTGAATCTCCTTTTGAACTTCCAGTGGACTGACACTCTATTGCTTTTATCATGTTAATTTTAAAAGGTATCATAGTCTTACGTGCAATTTGTATTGAGAGTAGGCCTATAAAATGAATGGGTACATTTCTCCCTTGAAAAAAGTAGGAAATCTAAAAGGATGGGTAACCCTCTAGATAAGATCACAGGCTGATATGAGAAAAGCAGAAAACTGTATATATTGTCAGCCTGCATTTCCCATGAAAGAGGATCTGTGGGTGTACAGTAGTGATGACAGAGGCATGGATGAAGTTAGAAACTTTAATGAAAAATATATCTGGGATAGCTGCTATTGATATGGTAAATGACAACTTAACATTTTAAAAAATCTAAATAGATTACTTATACTGTCCTTTCTCAAAATCTGAATGCTAGGTTACCCAAGGGTCCATGCTTGTTTTGTAAGGCCCCTCTGTATATTAAAATTTGTTCACTTAGACTCTTTCAAATTAAAAATTGGAGCATTGGGTAATTGTTATTGAACATTTGGCTTATCTTTTAAACTGGTTTCTGGTTTCTGTAATGTCTGAGACAGGCAATTAGAAAAGTGAATGAGACTCACCCTTTTGAAGAATATGGTCATGGAAGGCAATCTGGTAAAATGACTAAGCCTAAATTCTCACATCCAACATACAGTATGTGAATTACTACTCTGCCATTTTTGTTACTAGATGTGAGACAGATTACTTAACCTTACAATTCTTCAGTCACCTTGTATATGAAACAGAGATAGATATGATATTCACTTTATGGCATAATATGAGGATTGATAATACACGTATACATTGTTCATTAGAATGCCTGGTACAACATACATTTTATTCACTATTTTTAACCCTGCACTCAAGACATAACCAGGTAAGGGTATGAGAATCCCTTTGATGGATTTTCCATGATTGACATGATAATGTCAATCATGGAAAGTACTAGAAGTTTCTCATGAATTTACAAGTTTATGAAAGATAATGATTGAGCTTACTTCAAATGAGTCAAATCTATTTATATTCCAAAAAGGGATATTTGAGTCCCAAGCCAGGGATCACCTGAAAGAAGAATTCTGCTTCTCTAGGCCATACATCAAGATTTACCTCTTGTCCCCTTTTTTCATCTCTTCTCTGTTCACTCTTTTCCTGGAAATCTCATTTACTACTATGGCTCTAGCTATCACCTTAAAAGAACTAACTCTCAAATATTTTTCCTGAGCTCCAGGTCCATATTTCCAACTCCCTGAAGAACATTTCTGCCTGGCTATCCTGCTAACCCAGAAAACTATATCTTTGTCTTATTCATTTTTGTGTCTAATCTTCACATATAAGAGCATAAAAATATTTGTCTTTAAATTACTATGTTTAAGTATGCAAATGTACATGTGAATGAATAAAAGATTATGAACTGTTCTTCCATTCAAGCTAAGTAAGATTATTAGCCTATTAAAAGCCTTTAAACTATATCATATCCACAAAGTCAAACTTAAACTGAAAAAGAGAATGCTGACTTCCTTCTTCAGTTTGGGATAGATATCCAAAAGTGTGGTTCAAGGAAGAACCTGTCCTACAATGCAAAGTCAGCAAAAAGGCTTAATAGGCAAATAATCGTATGGAAAGAAGGTTATCCATCTCAGCCACAACTGATCACAAGCACATATCTGCATATAACTGGCTCTAAGTCAAAGGAATTTCTAATGGTAGGGTAAAGTTAGACATTCCAAATCTAGTAAACTTGGCCGTGCATTGCAGGAATAACTTTATTAAAAGCATGTGAGCTGTGGGTAAAAGTGGTCAGAGATGACAGTGGACCAGGAACTAAACATAAAATATCCCTTCCTCCATTCTTATGGTCCAAGACTCCAGGGAAAAAAGATCAGGAAATAAGTTGTAAAAACTATGTAAAGAAACATAACCCTCACTCATTAGTTTTATTGACTTATTCAACAAAAAGTTCCTGGATGTCCAGTATGTCTCAGGCACTGTCAGATGCTTGGTCAGATACCCAAACCAAGTCATAAGGTAGCTGTGGTATTTAGCTATCCATCAGTTCTATTGTTCTCTGGATGGCATCTTTCTCTAGTATTTTGAAGTCTTTCTGACTGCTTTCAAATATACCGTCTCACATGCACAGGAGCATGGACTGCTAAACAATTAACAGAAGCAAGACAATCATGTGTTAAATCAAACCTTAAAAATTAAAGTTTCCAGTGGTTAAACTCTTATTACTTGCCAAAGAAATAAAGTGTATTATGACTACTGATTATGCGAAGGCCTCATATTTATCATTCTTCTCGTCCATGAACCACACTTGGCATACATGTCTAGAACTACTGAAGTCTTGGAGTAGCTCTGAATCCAAGTAGTCTTGGATACATCCTTTTGCTGGTCTCCCTCACAGGAGCACACACTGATGGCAGCCTCAGGAGTCCTGTATGATTTGCCCTGCATTGGAGAATTAAATGTTAAATAGGAGCCAACTAGAGACTAGACACAGATTTTGGTTCCTTGTCCTGACCACCTTTGGTATGTGCATGGATGTTAGGGTGTTATGGATTTGGAATTATGTCCTCTCAAATTCACGTGTTGAAGTCTTAACCCCCAGTACCTCAGAAAGTTACCTTGTTTGCAAGTAAAGTTTTTAGAGAGAGAGATAACTAACTTAAAATGGGGTCCTGAGGCCCTAATCCAGTGTGACTGGTATCCTTACAAAAAAGGAAGTTTGAACACACACACATACAGGGAAAATGGCATACAAAGATGAAGGCAGAGACCAGGGTGATGTTTCTACAACGGAAGAAATACCAAAGATTGTCAGCAAACTGCTGAAAGCTTGGGAAAAGGAACAGAATAGATACTTTTCACAGCCTTCAGAAGGAACCAATTCTGTTGACCCCTTGATCTTAAGACTTTTAGCCTCTGCAACTGAAGACAATTTTCTGTTAAACCATACAGTTTGTGGTACTTTATTATGGCAGCAAACTAATACACAGGGCTAATGCTTTTAAACTTTTGAAGGTACCAAATTGTATCCAGGTTCAAATGCAACTTCCTCAGATATAAATGCCTGTCAAAATCTTTTCAAGTTTATATGTTAAGAGCTTTGAAAATGAAAAGAAAAAAGAGCAAATATTATCTCTTCAGAATGATTCTTCCCAAATAATGACAGTATGTTACTTGAAAAGCCCCTTTCTTTGGAAAAGTGCACCCTATATACTTATCCTTTATTTCCAGCTGAGACAACTGCTCTTTTATTTCAATGTCAGATATCCAAGTTTCAACGATCAAACCAAAAAAGCAGTAATTAACACAAATTGTTGTATGTGCTGCTTGTCATTTTGCACTACCTCATTTTGTCCTATTCGCAGGGCACTAATGAATTAAAAACCCAGAACAGACAAAGATGGGCAAATTTGGATGCATTAATATTTACTATGAAATCATGATTATGATAACTCTTGTGTAAAGTGAAAACCATTTAAACAAGGAATCCCTGTTTCCTTGTTTAGGCTAATAACTATCACCATTAAAATCTAACACACCAAACCAGAGCATAGTGAGGTCTTGTATTTTTATGGTATAGAAGTTAGAATGGATTATAATCTAGACTTAGCAGGACCAGTTGCATACTTTGCAAGGCCCAATGCAAAATGAAAAAGCAGGAAAAAAGATGAATTTTTAATTTAATATTGTGCTAAATAAAGAAAAAATTAAAAAATTAATTATTAGCATGTTGTATCATTTAGCTCTATACTGTGTACTGATACTTTCAAATGCAAGTATAAGAGCATTTAATTCATATGCAAAATCACTGAAATCACACCATTCACATCTCACAGTTTTTACACCCATATGTACCTCATTCTTACCAGACAGTGGAAATGCTGCACAGAATGAACTCGAGTGTATTTATTTCCATTATTGATGCACACACATCCTACCAACATTCTCTACCTCCAGATTAGTAAGGAGTAAGGAAGGATTAAAAGGAAAAGGAGCTGTGAGTTTCCCCATCTTTCCTTTTCTTTTGTATCATCATATTTAGCATAAATGGTTGGCTAATACCAGGAAGTTACACTATGTAGAAGGATATAATAAGATTTCTGGGTCATTTGAATTTCTTAAAACACTATTGACTTCAATTTGTTCAAAGCAAATTCTCATTGAAATGAAAAGTGTAGTCTCTTAGGGCTGTCAGGAACCTGTTCCACACCTACCCTCACCCCAATTATTCAGACATAGACCTAACACATTTGCTTTGTACCTGCTTTTGAGTCTTAAATTCTGTGCATCATGGATCCACCAGAATTCTGTGCTTCTGTGCAAAGAACATTGCATGCTCCAAGGTTCCATTGCACTTCTTTTACAAATCACAAGCTCAAAGATAAATGAGTAAGGATTTCTGTACAGTGACAGCACAACATCAAATGACGCATAAGATCCCTTGTGGTCATGTGGTTTGCAAGCCCACAAAGACAGCTCTGGGTTCTCCAGGAACTTGCTACACCTTTGAGCATTCATTAATCTCTACAGGATTCATTATCCTTGTCTGAGATATGAAGGAACAGACCACTCAAAACTTCTATAGATCTATCCTCTTCATGGCATTTCTTTCCAATTTACCATTATTTTTTAACAATGTCCCCACTTCTGCTTGCAAGAATGTAAATTCTACAAAGGCAGAAAGTTCATCTTGTTCACAAATGTACGTACAATGAATAGAACTGGGGCTTAGGATATAATAGGTTCTCTACAAATGTGTAATGAAGGGATGAACAATAAACACACGCTCCTTATCATGCTACCTAATCTTCCTCACTCTCTTTATCTATATAGTAAGATCTAGGATCAAGAACTTTAGAGACATAGTACATTGAAGCCAAAGGTCAATATTAGCCTAATAATGTAGCTTTGATAATTTATGCAATTAATACAAATATAGAACCAAGAGTTTAAGTTTGGCAGATTCACATTATAAAACAGAGTTTCATTTATTAAAAAAAATTTTTGTATAGTTGGCACATAATGCTACATGAGTTTCAGGTGTACAACATTGTGATTCCACAAGTTTGTGCATAATGCTATGCTATGCTCATGGCAGGTGTAGCTACCGTCTGTCACCATACGATGCTATTACAATACCATTGACTATAGTCTCTATGCTGTGCCTTTTATTTCCATGACTTATTCATTCTATAACTAGAAACCTGTATCTCTCACTCCTCTTCACCCATTTTATTCATCCCCCCTATTCCCCCTTCCTCTGGCAACCATCAGTTCTCTGTACTTATAAATCTGATTCTGCTTTTTATTTGTTTGTTTATTAATTTGTTTTATTTTTTAGATTCTGTATATGAGTGAAATCATGGTATTTGTGTTTCTCCAGTTTAGTTTTTTACCCTAAAGCGATGGAACTGGTCATCTGAATGAAGTATTGTCAAATTTGTCAGTGCTCTATTAGGCTGGTTTGGCTCATGAATGTCACCTACAGAGTCTTCTCTAAATCCTTGAGCTAGTGATCTCTGCTTTAGACCATCTGAAAAGAAATAAAATAGATGATCTTAGGGATTACAAGTCACCCCATAGCTATAGATCTATGAACGTATTTTTACTTTTCTCTCAGGGCCAGAGTTCTAACCAGCACCAGTGAGCCAGTGTCTGCCCAATGGCATGAAGCAATGTGAGTCTTCTCACACCGAATCCCATTCTGTATACCTTTGACAGTGTCTTTTGGCATCCCCAAATCATCTGGTATAATGGAAACTCTCTGATAATTTTTTTAAAAATATAGAAAATTCATAATATTATCAAGGAGCTACTCCCTCTCCAAAACATTTTTTAAAAGCTCTGGTTAGAGGTTTGTAATACTCTATCCATTCTCAGCTAATACTCTACCTGAGGGTGTGTGTGTGTGTGTGTGTGTGTGTGTGTGTCTGTTTGTCTCTGTCTGTAGAGAGAAAAAAAAATAAGAATGGGGCCATATTTATGGCCAGGTATTAATTTTTCAGACTATATAAACTCAATAAATATATATATTAGAGTCAGAAAGATTATTATAAAAGAAAAATATAGGCTTCATTTGATAGTGACAATCTATATATACCTACAGCTCAGGACCCTACACTATTTTATAAGATACTAAAAACTTAACCACACCAAACCAAATACTTCAAAATATGTTTTCCAATGAATGAGAAAACCAACATTAATCCTAAGAACATGCCTATGCTAAATCCCTCATCTTGAGGGTTTTACTATTCTCTTTCGAACTCATTTTAAAATTCAGTCTTTTCCAAACTGCATAAATTAAAAAAAGAGAAACTCTTTTCACATAAAATAAATTTATCTAGAAAAACTAACTTGAAATCCAACATAAATTTTGATCTTTACAGGTACAATTCCAAAACTTATGCCAAAAAATGGGCATTTGTACAACTTCATGCCTCATACTTAATTTGTTCTTAAATTAAAAATTATTTAGTAATGGAAAAATTCATTAATTTTGTTCTTGTTAACTTATAAGTTCTCATTTCACAGGATCATCAATTGATGTTATTTTATCTATTCTATGGTTTCCCACTGAGGTTGAATCTCTATTACAAGCTTCAATACTTGCTATTGTCCAGAAAACATTTCTATTTGCTGACTTGTTTAAATAGCTCCAATACTGTTATACATCTGGGACAGTAATTTATTTAACTTTCTTCCAAAATCTTGTGATCTTTTGCTCAAGAATAAGGAGGAGTGTTCCAGAAACAGCATTAGGTTTTACCTACCATTTGTTTGAAGGAGATCTTGGGGAAGGGTGGGGACACTTTAATTTTCCAGCCCTTTCCCCATCCAGTTTGTCCTAATAAAGGGCATGTTGTTATTTAAGTGGCTCAGACTCTGAAAAATATCCACCGCTGTATATCAGTTATATACATCTGTATATATCTTAGAATTTTGAGATTATAAATCACTTGCAAATGCTCTTCAGTGATTTGAGGAAGAAATCCTTTCCACATTTTTATCCATGCAGATTTTTATATAGAGATATTAATTTCTTTTTAAAACTAAATTTTCACTACTTTTCCCACTGGCTCCTCTGACTCTGCCAGACAGACAGCAAAAGAGGGACCCAGTAATGCACAGAACATGGACTTTTCCCCTAGTCAAATCTAGTTTGAATCTCTGCTGTGCTTCCTGACTGTGCAACAGGAAAAGGGATCTCCTCTTGCATCGGCTTCCTCAATGGCAAGGTGCAAGGGTTAAAGAAGATAATGTATGCATGAAGTACAAAGAAGGTGTCACAAAAATTGTTATTCATTTTTAGTATTATTACTCTTTGTCTACTACCAATATATTACTTGTATAAAAATTACTTGTATAAAATTCCTGGAGGAATTTGAAACTGTTGCCTGACTAATGTGAGTAGAGGATAGATAGATAGATAGATAGATAGATAGATAGATAGATCTGTGTGTCATGTGTTTATATATTTACTTGTATGTATATATATATAATATATATATCATGCTATATATAATTTTATTTTATCTTCTGTTAACCCTACGAAGTAGGTAAAGCAGGTAATATTTTGCAAATATATAAATGAAGAAACTACAATTAGATCATTTAAGTAACTACTTCCCTTGATTAAAGAGCTCGGTTTAACCAAGGGCTCCTGACTAAAACTCTGTTCTGTGTTATCACACATTCTTAGTGTATTTAATTTCTGTTTCTCAAATTATTTATGAGCATAGGCCAGGTAACTAGGAAGTGTTTATAAAAGTGGTAGTAGTGGTAGTAATGGGTAGTACATTTCTATATTTCAAAAAAAAAAAAAGGATATAAGTTAAGAAGTAGCCCACTCTGTAATTGAACTCATGTTATGCTTTGAATATGACATTGTATAAGGAAATGATAGAATAAGAAATAATCAATAAAGAATGTTTCATCCATTTTACTTGGTTAAATTGTTGACACCAGCAATTTGGAATTCTGAGCAAATTCCATTTTAACAATGAAAAGTCTTTGTTGTTTTTCTCAGGAAGTCCAAAGAATTATAGAAATTTCTTAAAAGCTGGAAGACCTTAGAGACTGAGGTCAAGAAAAGTGCAAGACGTTCCAAAGAATGCTGTCTGGGCAAGCCACTTCAAAATACTAAATGGATTATTGTCTTTCAAAATAACACCACTGGGAACTATATAATTATATTTTATATATGGCATGTCTCATTCTACTGATATCTCTCAGGAGCTCTGAAATGCTTTGTAACCAACTGGTTCTCCACCTCCTACTTCTGAGTAATGACAGAAGAGCTGGTGGTTCTGACCTGTACATCTCAATCTCAACTGCATATATATATCTTTGATGTACCTAGAGCAGATTGGAATGAATGTGCTAGATGCTGCATAGTACACACTATAGTTGTTCTTCACAGTCCGAGTGATAGAATATATAGTTAGACTTTGGAATATAAAGAACACTGGCCCCATGGTATATTAGCTTGCCAACTAAAGTGAAATTTCACACTTGGTTTCTAGGTATTTTTCTAAGAAATGGTCCTGCCACGAAAGGCCTCTATATTTGTTTGGTGAGAAAAAAAGCTCAACCTCAGAAGAAGGGCAAGCACTGGGCTGGAAGAAGACTTCAAAGCTGTGCATTCAACCTTCACAGTAATTTACTTAACAAGCATAGACTGAGGACCTCGTGAATGCTCAAAGATGATGGCAATGTATTTCCATACAAATAAAAGTTTCATCCAAAGTGAGCATCACATTCACAAGCAGTTCCAGATTTTCATAGGCACATAACTTGCTTTCAGAGCTTAATCTTATGAATAATAAGTTTGGTCATTTTGCTAAGAATTCCCTTCTGGTATCCAAAACTTAGGTGAAAACAGTGCCTAGAAATGCTATGCATCCAGAACATTTGTACCTGGGATATATGAAGTTCTTGTGGTGCCTCTGTCTCTTCCGGTCCCTTGGCCACTATAACACTTTGTACGCTCTTCAAAAGTGTTATGGTTTTTGCTTTAAGAGTTGTAAAAAATGCTGATAAGATTTATTTCATTTTTTTCAGTACCCTGGGAATTCTAGACTGAGAGAAAAATATAAAACAGTAAATTTTCATTATGTGTATGCATAGTTGATCTGGACATAAAATGGGACTCACCAATATGGCTGAAATGTCTGCAAAAATTCACAGATGTGCCTTGCAAAGCCATGTATCAAGGTCTTTTGATGATATATATCTAGGAGAAGGTTGTAAAAACATAAAAATTACCACAATCCTACTAAGAATCAGGAAATAAAAACTAAGCCATACATTGAAATGTATTTTTTCACTTACAAATATAAAGCTTTAGTCAAAGTAGTTTTATGCAAATCCGCCCATACTCAGCTTTATTTGACTATTGGTATCTATTTATAATTAACTTATAACAAGATTGTTGAACTCTCCTTCCAGTCACAGTGAAATAACTAATATCAGACTTTCCTTCTTGCTGTAAACAGCTAGATAGAGAGATAGAAAGCTAGAAAGTGAACAGTGGTCTTCTAATAAAAATAAAAGCCCAGATAATTTACACAACCATAACTTTTCTTGATGTCATCATAGAACTGAGGTCACAGAGTTACGAACTAACCTAAAATCTAAGGAAAGCTAAGAACCTTGAGGAGAGATCATTGCAAGCTTCACTTCTTTGAGACAGAACACAAGAGAAAGAGATGCCAGAAACCACACAAATTGCTCAAAGAATTCCAATATAATTTTTAAAGTATTACAAAGGTCAATTCTTCTCAAACTCTTCCAGAAACTAGAAGAACAGAGAAGCTTCCTAACTCATTTTATTATGTTAACATTACCCACATACCAAAACTAGACAAAGATATTACAAGAAAAGAAAATTACAGGCTAATATCCTAGTGAATATAGACCCACATATTCTTCACCAAATACTAGTTAATCAAGGCCAAAAATACATTTTTAAAATATATCATTATCAAGTGGTAATGTTAGGTTGGTCCATTCAAAAGTCAATGTATAACATTCAAAATTCAAACATCAACAAACTGAAAATATAAAAAAGCAGAAAATGCATTTTTCAAAATTGAATATTTATTCCTGATCAAAAAAAATTCTCAGCAAACTAAGAATAAGGGGAAGTTTTCTCAACTTGAAAAAATGACATCTAGGAGCAAAATTATAGCTACTATAATAGAAAGAAAAAAATTATTTCGTTAGCCCAAGATCAGAAATAAGACAAAACAGCCCATTGTTATACTTCTACCTATACTTCTATATTCTGGGGGTTATAACCAGTATATTAAGTCAAAAACTAGAAATAAAGTGTATACAGATTACAAGTAAAATGTCTCTACCACAAAAGAAGAAATTATCTATATAAAAAATTCCAGATAATCTACAAAAATTTCTTAGACCAAATAAGTGAGTTCAGGAAGGTCACAAGTTATAAGATCAATATCCACAAATCAAATGTATTTCTAGGTACTAGCAACAAATAATTGAAAATTAAAATTTAAAAATACCATCTATCATAACATCAAAAACCATGAAATGCAAACATATAAAGGTTAAAAATTATGTGTAAGAATTGTATGCTGGTAATTGCAAATACTGATAATAGAAATCAGAGACCTAAATAAATGGAGAGATATGCTCTTGCATCAATGACTCAATACTGTTAAGATGTCAATTCTCCCTAAACTGTTCAATAGATTCAACACAATCTCATTTAAAAACCCAACGAGGGTGGTTTGTTTGTGTTTTTTTCTTTCTGTTTTTGTTTTGGGTAAGTTGTTAAACTAATTTGAGAGTTGATATGGAATTGCAAAGGACCTTGAATATATAAAACACTTTTGAAAAGAAAGACCTAGATTAGAGAATGTACATCACTAGATTTTAAGACTTATTAAAAAGCTACACTAGTCAAGATACAAGATAATATATTATTGTCATAAGAATAGCCATATAGTTCAAGGAAGTCCAAAAATAGACCTACACATATACCACATTATTTTTTGACAAACATGCCAAAGTAATTCAGTGGAGGAAAAGATTATATTTTCAATAAATAGTGCTAAAATTTAGAAAACAAAAATTAACCTTACTCTTATTTCAAACCGTGCATGAATATTATTGCTAATTGTATAAAGATCTAAATGTGAATAGTAAAACTATAAAAGTAGATGAAAACAGAAGCAAAAAGCCTTTTCAACATTGGTTAGGCAAACTTTTTTTAGGCAAGACACAATAAGCAATAAACTTAAAGCAAAATATCAAAGCATTTCAATTCATCAAATTGAACATTTCTACTCTTTGAGAGATATCATTTAAAAATGTACAAGCAAATCACGAACTAGGATACAATGTTTATAATACATATGCAAAGAAAAAAGACCCATAGCCTGAGTATACATACAAAGGACTCTTAAAAAGCAATAGGAAGAGGAAACACAACTCAATTTGAAAAATTTAGCAGCATGGTTGAACAGGCACCTCACTAAAAAAGATGAATGAACATTAGGCAGTGAAAAAATAATCTATATCATTAATCATCAGATAACTAAATTAAAACAATGAAGTACAACTTTATACCCACCAGCGCGCCTAAAATTTTAAAACCATGAACACCAATTGTTGATGAGAATGTAGAATAATTGGAATTCTCAGACATTCCTTGTGGAAGTAAAATAATTGTAAATCAATTAAGAAAACTGGTATTTTCTTATAACGTTACATGTGTACTTATGAAGAAAAATCTACAAAACAAGAACATTTGTAGGTGGTGTATTTTTAATAGCCATAATTGAAAACAACTCAAGCATATCAAAAAAGAATGCTTGAAAGTTTGTGATGTGTTTGTACAATGAAATATTACTCAGTAACCAAAGGAATAGATACAAGACTATGGATGAATCTTAAAAGCATTAAGCTGAATAAAAGAAAGAAGTGAGACACTGAAGAGTATATCCCAAATGATTTCATTCACATGTAGTCATAAGACAAAAACAAAACAAAACAACTCATAAACTATTATTGCAGAAATGAGGTAGGTGGTTTCCTGGAGCCAGGGTGGAAATATGACCTACAAAGCGGCAAGAGTCATGATAGTTGTGTTCCAAGGATAGGCATGATCTACCCTAGCTACCGGCAATTAAAAGGGTATATTTTCTGTAGAAATTTTATTTCATTTTATTTTTGTAGAAATTTTAAAACAAGAATAAAACTGACCAAAAAGTAAGTTGGATTTGCTTTATTACTTCATTCTGCTGATTCTAAATGTCAATGACAAAGTTTTCTCCACCAAGCTTTTTCACCATCTAACCTGCCTTGGTAAGCCAGCGGGTGGATGAAAATGTTGACTGGGGATGAGTGTATACATTTGTCAAAACTTATCAAACTGTATGCTTAAAAATTGATGTATGTTATTTTATGTAAGTTATACCCAAAGACAGTTTAAGTTAAAAAAAAGTAATTAGTGAGTGTCTCTTTCATGCAGCATACATTTTCAGGAACCATGAATCATGTAGAGATGAATAAAATATGTTCTTAGTCTCAAGGAAGTCACTCTTTATCAGATGATGGAGGTGTAGTTAGGGCGCTATAAGAATGTGATAAATAGTATGGTTAGAGGTATTAGTAAAACTGGTGAACAACAGTAGGTATTATTATCTGAGAATGTCTCAAGTGTTTTCAAAGAAAAGGCAAGAAGGCTGGCTCTGTCAGTGGTAGAAAGAAAAATTAACTGGCCTCCAAGTGGCCACATCTATCCACTGGAGCTTAGTGAGGGAAGGTTTCACATATAGAGCACTCTATGGCACTTTTGATTTATCTTTGTCATGTGAGAGCAGAAGCAATGATCAACGACATATATAAAGGATGCGATACTAACATGCCAAGATAGATCTTCAATTATGGATAAAATTTGTGATGTTCAATCTGTTAGCATTAAAAAATAAAACAAGGTGGTGCCTAGGTGGCTCAGTCAGTTAAGCATGTGCCTCTGGCTGGGGTCACAATTCCAGGGTGTTGGAATTGAGTCCTGCATCGAGATTCCTGCTCAGTACGGAATCTTCTCTCTCTCCCTCTTTCCCTCCCCCTTCTTGTGCTCTCTCTCTCTCTCTCTTTCTCTCAAGTAAATAAAGTCTTTTAAAAAAGAAAAATAAAGAAAATAAAATAAGTATACAAATCGCTGCACAATGTTATGATCCAGCATGGAGCTGTCTAAATTCTGAGGAAGGAGGGATTGCTTCTGGATAGGGAGCTCAGAGAAGGTATCATGAAGAGGATGCTGTTCAAACAAAATTATTTAAAAATAAGTAGAATTTTTAAAAATTGTGGCAGCACACAGTGAGTGAGGGTGGAATGGGGAGAGACATCCTACAAAATAGGATGGCATTAATAAAGATGCAAAGAGAAGAAAGGATTGGGTGAGTTTAGGAATTTAGGGAGGTATCTTGGCCTTAACCTAATTATCTGAATTACTTCAGGTTTCTACTTACTGTGATAAAACAAGGAAATACTAAACTATGGAAAGAATTAAATTTTGCTGGATTGTAAAGAGCATATAAGAGAAAAGAAAAAGATGGAGTTGATAAACAATTTGCAGCCAAATTATTAATAACTGTGAAGGACAGGTTCACATACCTACACAGCCAAGTGGATTAAAACTTTGTAAGCAAGATAGCACAGCAGAGCCCATCGGCACAGGAGCCCTTCCACTGGGCTGCATTGGTAATCATGCTTCAGCTCCACCATATACCTCTATGTGACCCTGTCAAGCCACTGAATCCCACTGTGCCTTGCTTTTCTCTGAAAAACAGCTATAATAATATTGCCCAGTCAAAGGTTATGTTGATGACTAATTGGGTTAATACAACCAAAGTATTCTAGAAGTGTTAGCTATTATTACAAGTGTGTGTGTGTGTGTGTGTGCACGCGTACGTATACAAACACTGACTTACATGTGACGTCATTCTCTGTCTTTCTGTTATACAATACTATGCAGGAAGTCATTGTTCCCAAAGTAGAGGATGAAATCGGGAAATATCTAGCATATACCATGTATATGACTTCCTTCCATCAGAGTTCAACAAGTCAGTCTGATAACCATCACAGCTTTTCTCCATTCACCCAACTCTAACTGGAACCATATGAATGTTATAAAATCTTGACCTTGGGCTGCCTTCTAATACAGCCAGAAGTCCAGGTTTATTTAAGCTTTTTAACTTCTGTTTTCCTTATGGGTGAGATAGGAGTATTTCTCTATCAATATTTAAAAGTTAGTACCAAATGACCTTGAGTATCGTTAAATAGTTTTCTGTATCAGCTCATCTTTTTTAGTTTGGCTCCAGTGAAGTTTAAGGAAGCAATCTGATCACTGAAGGGTTTGGGATTCTACTGAGTGCACATTTCTAATCTTAGTGAAGGCAAGTATTCATTTCATTCAATGTCCACCTGGTGTCTAAACCTCTTGGAAGAGTTTTATCATGTATGCTAGTCAGGGTTCAACTAGAAAAGCATAACCATTAGGAGATACATACATGTGAGTATGTTTTAATTTTAATGTTTTAAATTTTACAACTGTGGGAACTGGGTAAGCAGTTTTGGCAAGGGTATTTTCTTCACATCTGAGACTGTTGTTTGAAGTCCAGAGGATAGGCAGTAAGGAAGAGAAGATAGTTATAAAGTGGAAAAGAGTAAGAACAAGCTGGAGCTCACAGACACAGAGCTAGCCTGGAGGACACAAGGCTGGACTGAAATTCATTAGTTCTCATTGCTCTGGTACCTGTGGTGTGGGGATTCAGGAAAAGTCAGGACCCTTCCTCTTGTAAGTAAGCACATATATCTGACCCAGGAGTCAGAGAAGGTGAAGAATCCAGGGAAAGTAAAGCAAATGCGGATGCAGATGCTGCCTCAAGGCAACAGGGAGGGTCAGCACATCAGTGAGTCTAAGTTACAAGATGGTTGCTGCTTCCTTTCTACTCACTAAATCTGAGAATAGCCCTTGTGGGCTATTGTCAGCTGGAAACTGCAAGAGAATTTGGGGAAATGTAGTTCAGCCTAGTCACGTTGACACATTACAAAGCCACCATAACATATGAGTAAATTAGATAATTTTATTTATTTTATTTTTTAAAGATTTTATTTATTTATTCATGAGAGACATAGGTAGAGGGGCCAAGACTCAGGCAGAGGGAGAAGCAGGCTTTCTGCAGGGGCCTGATGCAGAAGGCTAGTCCTTCTGGCTAGTCCAGAATTTTATGGCTATTCTGGCTGGCCAGGACCCCAGGCTCAAGACCTGAGCCAAGGGCAGACACTCAACCACTAAGTCACCCCATATATTAACTATTTTTAAAACTTTGTTTTAAATGAATAGTCTACTCTTGAATTATTTAAAACTTCAAAAATCTGTATTGTCTTTAAATTTTTTTCTTTGCATGAAGTCTGTGCTATTTGCTTATGACAAAAGAGCTCTAAATGGAACATTTCTTAACACCCCATGTGTAGCATGTAATATCTCTCTTAATTTATTCCCTACAGAAATGTATTGTCTATTATTTGTGTGGAAAACCAACACAAATGTTGTATGTACAGAATCACAAGGCTGGTAGGAATTACAGCAGTCGTATATTCCAGACCAAGTTCAGGCATCTCTCTCTGTGAGGTATCCTCACATAGATTTATTAACCATTCTTTGCAGTTTTCAACACTAGATTGGACTCAGTTTATGTATCCATTAATTGAAAAATTAAAATAATGTCGAGAAGTCAGGCCTATGTGACATTTAAAAAAATTAAAACAGAAATGGTATTTGGGGGAATTGGTGAGAAAAGAGTTGTAACTCTCCACTTAGCAGTGACAGAGGCTATTTCTACATTAAGCCAATGATCACTTTGGCTAGTCCAGAACTTTATGGCTATTCTGGCTGGCCAGGCCAGGTGGTCGGGGCTGAGTCCATGACAAGACCTAAGACCTCAGAAAGTTCCTTTTGGAGAGTCAAGTGAGCACGCCTTCATCTTGTGAGTAGACATTGCCACTTCTAGTAAGATAATTTCCTCTAACGTAAATCACTTTAACTTCAACAATTCCATTTTCTTTATTCAGGTAGAATGAGGAACTGACAGTTCAGCGTCTTGCTAGAAATAGGCCTCTGCAAAAATAAAGACATTTTCCTTCCACACAAATTTCCTTAACTTCTCATTTCTCTCCTTTATCTTCCAATCCTTTGATCATGGTTTCCCTCCATCTCCTAAAATCTCAGCACATTCTCTTTATATCCCTAGGCTTTAAAACCAAAAATTATGCAGAGGCCATTGCTTCAAATGAACAGTCTAGGGATTTTTCAGAGGACATTTGTGCTGAGGAACTTGCTTATTCAGTGTGGACACCTCCTAAATATGGACAGGAAGTGAGCAGCCCTTTGGCTTGCTTCTCAGTTTTGCTGTCACCTGATCAAACTGTCTTCAAACTGTCCTTGTGTAATAATAGAGCTAATAAAGATATTAAAGTTAAATAAATGAAGTTAATAAAATAATAGATAAAAACAAAAAATGAAGTTAAATAAATAAATAAATAAATAAATAAATAAATAAATAAATAAAAAGTTATTAAAGTTACCATTATGATAGAAACAATCTGTAAAGAGACCATGAAGGGCAAATTGCATTTTTCCTCTCACTGCAAGCAAAAGGACAGCTTGCTTTCTTGAAGTAAGTAGGTTTTGTTGGCCACACATTCTGAAGTAAGAATTGTGAAGAGTTCCACTGGAGCACTCTCCATGTACAGACCATCCTACCACTGGCATTACTCAAGTTAAAAAGTAAATGCCATCTTTATAGGGATCCTGTGTGAGGTGGTGATCATATGCTTTCACCACCTGCTACCTCTCGACTAGTTAGAGCTTCTCTAAAGAAATGAAATGGGTACTTTCTTAATCTGCACAGGTGCTATTAAAAAATACCAGAGAGATCCCTGGGTGGCGCAGCTGTTTAGTGCCTGCCTTTGGCCCAGGGCACGATCCTGGAGACTCGGGATCGAATCCCACGTCGGGCTCCTGGTGCATGGAGCCTGCTTCTCCCTCTGGCTATGTCTCTGCCTCTCTCTCTCTCTCTCTCTCTGTGTGTGACTATCATAAATAAATAAAAATTAAAAACAAAACTAAAAAAATACCAGAGACTGGGTGGCTGAAACAACAAAAATGTATTTCTCACAGTTCTGTAGACTGGCCAAGATCAATGTACCAGCAGATTTGGTTTCTGGGGAGACTGTCTTTCTGGCTTGTAGATGGCATCTTCTTGCTGTGTCCTCATATTTCAGAAAGAAAGAGAGCTCTGATGTCTCTTCCTTTTCTTATAAAAGCACCATGCTTATGCCCTCCTTTCACCTTTATCACCTTCTCACCTGTCTCCAAATATAGTTACATGGAGGATTAGGCTTTCAACATATAAGTTTTGTGGGGACACAAACATTCAATCCATAGCATTCTTCTCCTGACACCCATAATTCATACTCTTCTCATGTACAAATACAGTCATTCCACCTCAACAGTCCCCAAAGTCTTAATCCACTCTATCACCAACTTTAAAGTCTAAAACCCAAGGTCTCATCTTAATATCATCTAAATCAGGTATAGGCAAGACTTGAGATATGATTCGTCCTGAGGCAAAATTTTTTTCCTGCTGTAAATCTGCAAAGCATTAGATACATATTTCCATTCCAAAAAGGAGGAGTGGGAAGGAAGAAAGGCAAACCATAGCAAGGCAAATTCTATTAGACCTTAAATTTGGGGAATAATCCCTTTTGGTTCAATGTCCCACTTTTCAGACCTACTGAGGTAGCAGTGCCACTGCCAAAGCTCTGCAGGGTGGCCCTATACGTACAGCTCTCTTTGAGAGCCCTGCCACTCTCTGCAGGGGCCCTGTCTTCTAAAATGGAAGAAGAAATAGTCTTGCCCCCCTTTTCCTGTGGTGGAAGTGGCAACCCTGATGCTCTCTGATCTGCCTTTGGGATCCTTTGTCTTTTTTTGAAGAACAGTACCAATTTGTAGCCAAATAGTTCTATGGTTCTGTCTTGTAGAATCCAAGAAGTCAGGCAGCCTTCCTTAATTGTTGTCCCATCTCCAATCCCATTTGGTTCAAACTGGCAGTGTTTCTGCTTGTGTGATTCCCAACAACTCTTTATTGAGTGATAGTATAGTCACACTCTTGGTGTTTTCTTTAGAACATACTTTCTCCCTTATCTGCAATTTGGACAGGCTGAGAATTTTCCAAATATTTAAGTTCTGGTTCCTTTTTGCCTAACAATTTCTTCTTAAAGTCATTTTTCTTCTCTTTCATTTAACTATAAGCAGTCAGGAGAAGCCAAGTTACTTCTTCAACAATTTGCTTAAGAATTTCCTCAGCTAAACATCCAATTTCATCACTCACAAGTTCTGCCTCCAACTAAATGCTACAATACAGTTCAGTGTATCCTTGCCATTTTACAATGAGGACCATCTTTTCTCTAGTTTCAAATAACATGTTCCTCATTTCCATCTAAGATTTTGCCAGAATGGACTTTAATATCCATATTTCTATCAACATTCCATTCATGATTATTTATGTATTCTCTAGGAAGATGGAAGCTCTCTCTCCAGCTTTCCCCCCTCCCCTTTATTCCCCCTAAACCCTCACTAGAATCATCTTTAATGTCAATATTTCAATCAGCGTTCCCTTCAGGTCAGTCTCCACTTCTTCTAGAATGCACCCACAACACTCTTCCAGCCTCTACCTGTTAGCTAGTCACAAAACCACTTCTGCATTTGGTAAATTGGCAACCCATTTCTTGGTACCCAACTCTGTATGTGTGGGTTCTCCAGAGAAACAGAACCAATTGAATGTTTATTTATTTACTTATTTCTTTAATTATAGTTATTTATTTAATTTACTTATTTTACTTCTTTACTTACTTATTTAACTTATTTACTTACCTCCTGGTTATGAGGAATTGGCTCACACAGTTATAAAGGCTGACAAGCCCAGATCTGCAGTCAGCAAGATGGAGACTTAAGAGAACAAATGGGGGAGTTTCAGTCCAAACGCTGGCAAGCTCAAGAGCCAGGAAAAGCCAACGTTTTAGTTCAAGTCCAAAAGCAGGAAAGAACAGATGTCCCAGCTTAAGTCTGTCAGGCAGAAGGACTTTCCCCTTATTGGTGGGAGGGTTAGCCTTTCTGTTCTATTCAGGTCCTGAACTGATGGGATGAGACCCACCCACATTGAAAAGAGAAATCTGCTTTACTTAATCTACGG
Organism: Canis lupus baileyi; assembly: GCF_048164855.1. Taxonomy (NCBI): domain Eukaryota; kingdom Metazoa; phylum Chordata; class Mammalia; order Carnivora; family Canidae; genus Canis; species Canis lupus. The sequence continues at coordinate 35,137,989 of NC_132838.1, forward strand.
AGTTCAGTGTTAACAACATCCAGAAATACCCTTATAGATACACAGAGAATAATGGAATGTCCAGATGTCTGGGGACACCATGGCCTAGTCAAGTTGATGCATAAATTAACTATCACTTCCATTTAATTTATATAACTTGTCCAGATTTGTTGAGAGGATGAATGCTTTATTATCTGTTTCATTGATTTCTCCAGAAGTGTATGTTTTCCTATGCTCTGTGCACAATTCTGTCCACTCAAGCAAGCCTTTATTTTTTTCATTTACCACTTCAGTAGAAGAAGGAACAATTCCTTTATTTTTTCCTTTGAGAGATATAAGGTGTTTGGAAAAATACTGGTTAGTGGACTATCTGTTTTTCTCAGCAGATTTTCCCAACACTCTGGGCTTATAAATTAGCAACTTCTGTTCTCAGATATTGATGCTGGCATTCTTGAAACCCAGACCTAGATGAAAACCTACAGTACAAAATATCTTTGTTTAAAAGGTCATTTAACACTGCAACTGTAGATATGTGCTGATGGGAAGGGAATAAGAGTTGAACTCACTGGTCACCCAAATTGTTTAAGGATACTATATCAGCCTTGACTTTGTTCAGAGGAGGGCAGGTTTCCAGAGGCTTTTAATCTAAGACTCTGACTCTGGAGGTGGGCAGCACTTGTGTCATTAAAGAGAATGATTTGATTCTAGCTTTGTTCAAAGTGTCACTGGGTAACCATAGTTCCTGGCCTCTGCCTGTTTCTGCTTGATTGATGCAGAATCCAACAAACAAAAAATGTTGATGAAACTAGCTTCTTCCTAGAAAAGCTATGCAGGTAACCCAGTCTTCTTGATGCTATCTAAATGCAGAGAGAAAATAACTATAATAGAGAGCACTGTCTCTAATGGTTGTGAGAATGTTGTGGCAACATACTGAGTTTTCAGACAGCATGCCTCAGTCTTAGCTGCTTCATTGATGTATACTTTGGAGCCCATTCTGTAGGACAAGCACTAAGCTATTACTTTCCATTTTAGAGGAGTCTGTAACAAATGAGAGGATCATTAATTTTTTCCCAAAATATTACTTATGGAGGGAAAAGGAACACAGTTTCCTAACAAACACACCAGAGAGTTCTGTGAGAATAAATACATCATAGGTAAAAGGGAATTTAGTAAGTATACTAAATATCCAACACCTTCAAGAGTTTACTCAAAAACAAATCATGGAAATTGAGTCACAAAGTCACTATTTTTGTGTTGCCTGGTGACTGGAAAAGAGTTTGATTCATAGGGAGCAGAAAAATGCTTTGAGTGGTGATAAATGGGCATTTATATGAAAGAAGAGTTTTCAACCACCGAAAAGATCAGTCTCTTGCTAATCCTTGTAATAAATAGGTGTCATGGAGGAGTTGGGGAGGAATATCAAAGATTGAAGATGACATTAAATTCTTTGAGGTAGTGAAAACACCAAATTAATGAGGAATCCAATGAGATTTAACTGGCCCAATGAATGGGGATAAAACTGTAGATGAGTTCATTGTGGGGAAGGACAGGATAGTACAACTGTAGATATAAGCTGTTGGGCACAGGAGAAAGGCTTGAAAGGAAGTTGGGAAGGGCATTCTGAAAACATGATATTTAAAACTCTTTCAGCAACACACAATGCAAATTGCATTGCATACAAGGCTTGAAAGGCTTGAAAGGAAGTTGGGAAGGGCATTCTGAAAACATGATATTTAAAACTTTCGGCAACATACAATGCAAATTGCATTACATTAAATAAATGAATAAATACTCTAAATAACTTACAAGTTGAGGTGCTGTTTTTAAAGCCCAGGAAAATATTGAATATCATCAAAGATGTCAAAGCCCAAGAACATCCATTAACAGTTATTATGTTTACAGAGGCTCAATTTAATACAATATGAAATTCTATTTCAATATCCTCTATGATCAAACTAAGTAACCACACCAAACTGCTACTGTGCTACTGAAAACATCTAAAAATGCCTGAAAGCATATTTAAAAATATTTCTAAAAAGTACTGAGGAGCTAGAAAGATAGTAAATAGGAACAGAAATCCAAAGAGGTAAATCCAAACAGAGTACTAGAGCCACTTTTGTCCTGAGGACATTTGCCAAACTCTGAACTTCTGATTTTAATGATTCCATAGGGGATGGACGTCAGAAGTCAAAACCCAAGGCTAGACAGAATGAGAAGTCTAAGAGGAATCCCTCCCAACACAAAGGGCTACAGTTTTGGGTCAGGATAAACCAGAACAGATAAGGCCCATCACCTTCACCATCAGTAGTTATATCCACAAGCCTGCTCTTGATTGGCTGCACAAAACCACATCACTTGAGTGGTCCCTAAACCTCAAGCCAAGAATCTAAAATTTTAAAGAGAGACAATATAATAGCTAAAAGCTATCCTCTAGCGAGATGCTACAGCCAGATTGTCTGTGTCTAAATACTGACTCATCACTTGACCTTGGGCAAATCATTTAAGCTCTCCATGCCATTTTCTCAACAGTGTATTGGGATGATAATAGTGCCTTATAGGGCTGACATAAGAATTAAATAAATTCAAGCACTTAGGACAGTATCTGACATATAATAAGCTATATAGAAGTGTAAATGAGTTTTAAAATTGAAGAATAAATCAATAAAAGATGGGAGAGAGGGTTTGTGATCGAGAGGCAGGGATTTTGACCACAGTAAGGCTATATAGAAGAAGTTTGTTTAATAGCATTTGGTAAATTATATATCCTATGTAAATTACATATTATATTACATTGTGGTAAATTATATATCTTATATATATTATGCATTTTTCTGTATGTAGTTGTATCTCATTTTTTTAACCCTATAGAAGTAGTTCTCAAACCTTTTGGTCTAAATTTCTCTTTATATTCTCTAAAATTATTAAGGATTGCAAATAGCTTTTGCTCCTGAGTTGTATCTATCAATATTGACAGTTTTAAAAATGAAAATTGAGAATTTAAAAATATTTATTGCTTCATTTAAAAATAACAATAAGCCTGGAGGGCCTGGGTGGCTTGGTCAGTTAAGCATCTGACTCTTGATTTCAGCCCAGGTCATGGTCTCAGGGTTATGACATTGAGCCCCACATTGGGCTCCACAGTGGGTATGGAACCTGCTTAAGATTCTCTCACCTTCTCCCTCTGCCCTGTGCATGCTTTCTTTCTAAAAACAAAACAAAACAAAACAAAAACAAAAGCAATAAGCCTATTATGTATTAACATGAATAACAGTTTAATAAAAATCTGTCACATCAAAAAAAATGGATGCTGGTTGGCGCAGTTAGTAGAGCATGCAACTCTTGATCTCAGGGTCATGAGCTCAAGTTGGAAGTGAGATTGCTTTGAAAGTATATATTAAAAAAGAATTTGTCATATATTACAAAACAAAAATTATGACAGAAGGAACATTTTTAAATTTTTTTAGTAAGTTGTTTTAATATCTGGCTTAATAAAACCCTCCTAGATTCTCATATCTTCAGCATTCAATGTGTTTTCTTTAAAGTATAGGGGAAAAAATCCAGCCTTATACAAATGTGTCTCTAGAAAAAGGAAAAATATTTTAATGGTCTTTCCAGATACTTACAGATATTTTTTTCTTTGATACAATACCAAAAGTTGACAAGTGGCACTTTCCTAAAAGTTTATTGCAATGGAGAATCAGAAATAACAATCCAATTTCATACTCCATTACATTAATATCTATGAATCCAACTTCTATTTTGAATGTATCTTCCATCGATGGAAACTCAGCTGGTTCACTGAGTTAAGCAGATCTTTCACATGTTGGCAAAATTTACCATCAATATTAAAAAATCACATTCATAAATCACCAATAATCTCATCATTAACTTTTTAATATCAGAAAACTGTCACACTAAATGTGGCAGATACAAGTTTTCTGAAATTCTAATTCTTGCTTGAAAGCTATAATTTTATAATTAGCTACCAAGAGTGATAATTATTTCCTTTGAACTGGCAGTTTGATTTCATTAATTTTCAAGAAAATGTCTGCCAAATACCCAAATCTGAATGACTATAGCCTGTCAGTTGTTCATAAAAAAAAAAAAAAAAAAAAGTGGCATTCCATGAAAAAAGCAGCTAGTTCAGCTTGCAACTGAAAAATCTGCTTTTCATACTTTGGTATCTAACAGAAGTACTTTATGTAGATTTCCCAGTTTTTCATGTGAAATGTTAAAAAGACCTGCACTCAACCATCAGAATTTAATAAATAATATTTCTTGCTACTTAATCTAAAGTATTCCTAGGTGCAAGTGGCTTTCCTGTTTTCTTTTCTTGCTGCAAATGAGCGGTTTATAGGATAAGGAAGATAGCTTTGGCCCTTCACCCAAGAGTCGATGGTTCCAGTCAGAGATGAGACATAGGCCACAAATACACAGGCTAGTTTGAAGAGTCCTATATCCATCTGGCTGTGGGACATGCAAACACCAGGATATACCAGTCCTGTCAAAACACTATGAAACCACATGAGCCAGTGTTGTGCATTTTTCTGGTTGAACATGTATGTAAACATTCATCCTGAAAAAGACATTATGATTTATTTCAGAAAAAGAAAACATTTGGTCCAACTTACACTTGGAAATTATACCTCTACTATAGTATTGTGAGCATTGATTCTGATAGTACTTCTTACATGTCTGGATTTTTCTTGGATCAAAAGATCCATTAATTTATATGTTCCAGTCTTCTAAATACATCACAACTGGATCACTAAAAATACATGAAAAAGATAAAGTTAAAAAAAAAACACATTTAAGACATTTTATTGGGGTATTTAATTTTGGAAAACTTAAAATCATCTACAAACTGAGGTTGAATCCCATCCTCCACCATGCACACATGCACACGCATGCACACACTTCTCAGATGTGATTTTGTGAAAATAAAACCTTTGCCCTCAGAAATATTAAATTGTGAAAACATGTGTGAGGCTGAACGTAAAACCTGGAGTTATCTATGCAGACTTGACACTGATGGGAATGGAAGGAACTGCATGTACTGCACCTGGTGGTGGGGTTGGTTTATTTGGTGAAATCATTGTCATTCATAAAATTGAAATAAAGTACATTTTATATGCACTTGCTGTGGGAAGAAAAATGTCTAGGAAAATTATTTTTAACCAGTCACAATTTTATACATTGTAAATAACAACAACAACAACAACAACAACAACAACAATAATAGATAGAATCTTGAATAGAAGCATGAACTGTGGGATGTATATTCACTTCCTACTGCTGTGTAACAAATTATCACAAAATTAGATGCTTAAAGCAATACCCAGACACTAACTAGCTCACAGCTCTGTATGTCAGAAGTCCTGGCACAGTGTGACTGTGTTACACCCAAATCTGTATTAGTTAGCTATGGCTGCCATAACAAAATACCACAGACTGGGTGTCTGCTTCCATGTTCCTTCAGGGTGTTGGCCAAATTCAGTTCCTTGCAGTTGTAGGATTAATGACCCCATTGTCTTCCTCAGTGTCAGGGAGAAGCCACTCTCAGCTTTTAGAGGCCACCCACATTCCTTACCCTGTGGCATCAATGGAGAAACTCCCTGGCATCCATTCCTTCCATGCTTCAAATTTCTTTCACCAGGGAAACCCCCACCGCTTTAGGTGCTCCATTGCACTGGGATCTTTTCTCCTTCTCCTTCTCCTTCTCCTTCTCCTTCTCCTTCTTCCTCTTCTTTCTTCTTTCTTCTTTCTTCTTTCTCCTTTCTCCTTTCTCCTTTCTCCTTTCTCCCTTCTTCTCCTTCTCCTTCTTCTTCTTTTCCTTCTTCTTCTTTTTCTTCTTCTTCTTCTTCTTCTTCTTCTTCTTCTTCTTCTTCTTCTTCTTCTTCTTCTTCTTTCTTCTTCTTTTTTAAGATTTATTTATTTTGAGAGAGAGAGCCTGCACATGAGTGGAGAGATGAGAAGGGGAGACAGAGAGAGAGAGAATCTCTAGCATCCTTCCCTCTGAGTATGGAGCTCCACATGGAGCTTGATCCCAGGACCTGAAATCATGACCCCAGCCAAAATCAAGAGTAGGATGCTCAATGAACTGAGCAACCTACGTGCTGCTGGGACCTCTGCTTCTTGTGTGGTGCCTTCATGCCTGACAGGAAGTGGTTATCAGTCTTTTCTTATTTACTAGAAAGGCAAGAACTGCAGCTCTCAGTCCTTCTCAAGCAAAGAACATATGGCTTAGGTGTCACTCATATTTTCCCCACAGATCAGGACTCGACGCTCTATCATGGCCATGGGCAGACATTATTAAATCTGTATGGTGCAAAGAATGACTGAATTCTTGCTTAGTGAGAGGGTCTGGATAAATTACTTGTTTTGTTCAAAAAATAATACATGCAGTGTATCTGTAATAAAGTTAATACTTCCCCTGGCAACTGATGCTTGGAACATTAATGTTTAATTACTTTACACCCAATAGAGTGTGGGCTGCATTTGCTTTTCTTAAAATCTAACTTAGAATAGAATTTAATGCAAAGTATAGGGGAAGGCAGCATAAGTATGCCCAGGGTCTAGCATCTTTCTTTTAGGCTTTATGGGATTTTGGTTTCAATGGTTCTCAGTCTCCTTCATCCCATTATTCATCCCTTAGCTTTAAACTTGTGGACTCTTTTCTCAGGCAAAAACAAATCCCAAGTGTCCATGTTGTGTGCCTATGTGGAGGCTGAAGAATTTGTCTGAAGAGTGACATCTTGACATAGACCCAGCCATTCTGAAGAAGGGGAAAGGGAGCTGGATGCAGTAAGGGAATAATGAGCCCTGGAGGGCATCAATTTTCACTCTCTCTCTCTCTCTCTCTCTCTCTCACACACACACACACACAGAGGCAGGTCCAAACATAGCATTGTGACAGCACCATTCTGAGAAACCTCTTTTTATTTTTTGTTTTTGTTTTGCCAACCTCTCAAACTGCCTGCCTGGAATTTAACAGGAATCATACATGTTTTTCTCCAGTCTAAGATCAGTGACAATACCTAATGGACAGAAGGAAGCAGCCAGAGCCCGAGATGCTGGAGTTTGGGACTAAGAGGAGTCAGCATCTGAGCCCTGCTGAGAGGAGGCACATCTAAGAGGTTTGGTAGAACAGTGAAATGGAGCGTCTCAGCTCCTTACTTGGACTGCGGATCTCTTGAATTGAAAAGACTATTCTCAGGACCCCTGGGTGGCTTAGTGGTTGAGCATCTGTCTTTGGCTCATGTCATGATCCCAGAGTCCCGGGATCAAGTCCTGCATTGGGCTACCCGCAGGGAAACCTGCTTCTCTCTCTGCCTGTGTCTCTGCTTCTCTCTCTGTGTCTCTCGTGAATTAATAAATAAAATCTTTTAAAAAAGGAAAGACTATTCTCTTTAATGTTCTTATCCTAAAAACCTAAAAATGTTAATCCAAAATGACTTCAATCAATGTTGTGTGATACTGTGAGTTTTGTCATAGATGTCTTAATGATAAAGGCTGTTGGCAGACATGGCAATGATCACAGTAAAGAAGCCATAGCTGGTGAAAAAAGAAAGAAGATTGTGCCCGACATGAGGGTCTACTGAGCTATGGCCCTTAATCAAGAAAGCCTTTTTCGGTAAAATATTTTGTTTTGTCTATAAAAGATGGAAAACACAGGAATTATGCGTATTCGTCTCTAAATGGGTCACAGGGTGGGCAATATTCAGTTAAAACAGGGAGAGTTTAATGAATGCCTGGTACGTGTCAAAAAAAGTCTCAAGCACCACCACATTTAATGCACCAAATTCCCTAGGACCTATGTATTTTATGCCAACTTTTCACTTGAAACCAATTCTAGGTTGTTGGACTTTCCAGAGGTCACTCTATACAAGGAGGGGCTGGAGTTGGCAGCCTGGTCTTCTATTCTGGGAGACCTCATGCTTCTGTTCCACAGTTGCTGAACTGCACCCCAATGGAACACAACCGTCGGGTTATTCTGATGGAGGTTAAGTCCAAGCAGTATTTATTTAAGACAGAAACCTAGATTCCTTCCAAATGGCAATATTACCTTCAGCCAGTTGTTTGCACAAACATCTTTGCTGCCATCCAGAAATCTGTGTGCATACTTTCTCGGTGCTTTCCTGCCCTTAGCTAATGCTGTCCTTCCTTGGCAAGGAAAGCAGGGCAGCCTGCAGCAAAGACTGGTCAGACACACCCCTTGGTTTCTCTGTTCACGAGCCTCAGAGAAGTCGCTCGACCCTGAGCTGGAAGACCTCTAGCCTCTGGGAAATGCTGTTCTTTAAGCAAACCAGAAAGATTGTTGGCTCCCTTTTTCTTCACACTCAGATAAGGAGATGCCACTGATCCCCTCAGAGATTCATCCTGGTCAACCAGGAAGTTTTCTTCCAAACAGCACCCGCAGTAAAAATAGAAAGAATGATTATTGACCTTAACATAGGGGTTCCAGATGGCAATCTGGCCTTTCATCTCGACGAAGGGGAAATGGCGGAGACAAAATTCAAAAGATGGAAAATGGAAAAGGTACTGCCTGTGGGTGCTTCAGCTTAGCATCCTGATGGCTTTAGAGATGAGTCTCCATCAGGCAAAACCCCGGTCTCTTCTCAGAAGGCAGACTGCAGTTTCACTTACAGGATGTTGAGTGCTCTTCCCCAATCCCTTGAGCACATGTATGGCAAATGCATCTCATTACACAAGAAGAAGGCAAATAAAATTGCTTCCAATATTTTTTGGATAAATACAGTGGGAGGCCATTGAGAAACAGAAGCCAGATTTCACACATATTTAATTTTCAAAAAAAACATTTAAATAGTATTAAGCTTTTCCACACATCCATATTGGCTTAAAATTCATAATGTTATGATTCAAAGCACTTTTTAAAAACCTAATGATTCTAAATACATGCTTATTAAAGGACATGTATTGTGCATTGACCTTATTCATTTTTCTGGCCTTCTTGGATTTTAATAGCTGAAAAGAATTTAAAGGACAGAGCCTTTGGTCCCCAGTCAGGAGACCTGAGATTTCACTGTTGGCCATGGAATTAACCAAATGCAATTCGTCTCTGTATTCTCCTTGACTCACCAGGGCTAATACCTAACTAGAACCATTCTGACTCTTTGAGGCCTCTTAAATAGTGGTTATATTTTTCCCTATTTTGTTAGAACTCTTTTGAGGTAAAGCTAGCCTTTGGAATCAAACAGAGCCAAAGTCAAACTCTTTACTAACTGTACAGACTCAAGCAAGTTATTTTATGTCCTTGGGTTTCAGTTTCCTCTTCTGTTAAGTAGAGATAATAATAATAAATGCTTAAGATTGTCATGAGGAATTTATTAACTAATATATGTAACATAGTAAGTGTTCCATTAATGGCAATTTATTTTTTATTGCTATTGTTTTTCTTTTCCTCTTATAATTAATTTCTTCTGCCAGAAAATATATTGTGTCTCTTACTTCTTATATTTTTGCCCACAGAAATTCCATCTATTACCCAATACATTTTCTAAAGTATGTGCTCTCCTTGATGCCTTCTCCAATCCCCACACTAGAAGTGAATTTTCTGCAATCTCTGATTCTTTTCTTAAGATTTTATATATTTATTTATGAGAGATAGAGAAAGAGAGAGAGAGAGGCAGAGGGAGAAGCAGGCTCGCTGTAGAGTAGGAGCCTGACGCAGAACTTGATTCCAGGACCCTGAGATCATGACCTGAACCAAGACAGACACTTAGCTGCTTAACCACCCAGGTGCCCAGGAATCTCTGATTCTATACCACTTCTTTTACATTTCTCCTGTAGCACTTGTCACTTAGTGGCTTTTACTGTAGCTTGATTACCTTTTTCCCCAAATCTGATCATCCTAATTAGAATGGTAGCCTCTAGAGGGCAGGAAGCAAAACGTTCCTCCCTTAAAATGCTTCTTGAAATGTGTTGAATGAATATGCATATATCCTAGTATAATGCTGTTTGACTTATATATTAATTTGTTGAATCTATGCAGGAATACTTTTTTATTTTAGCATTTTTTTTTCAGTTTTAACATTCGGATTTTTCTGTTCAGTGAAGATTTTTTGTCCTGAAGTTACAACATATGGTTGAAGTCAGAATGAAAAAATATCTATTGCTGGAAAGTCTTACTCCTTTTTTCTGATGGGGCACTGCAGCTGTCAATCTCTGATTTTCTGTAATTCCTTCTAGATTTGGTGGTAATACATCAAAAACAATGGGCAACACAGCCATGTAACCCCTGTCACCTGCAAGCCGTTTCACCTTTTTCTGCCTTAGTTTTCTCACCTGCAAAATGGGTGGGGAGATATGATCAAATGATTTTAAAGAGACTTACCTTCTCTAAAAGTTCTAGTTTGCCACTTATAAAACAAGAGCATTGACCTTGATGACCTTGAATGTTTCTTTCTGTGGTGTGATTCTTTGCCATCTTCTCTTTCCTAGACTACATCAGGTCCCAATAAGAATAACCAAAATTAATTTCTCAGACATTTCATTCACTATTCAAAAATTTCCCAGCTACTTACAGTACATGTTTTATCATTAAAAATAACATTAATATGAGAGTTTATCAAAATAATTCTTATTAGGAATCCCTGAATGCAACCAGGAATGAAGGGAAATTGTCACTGCAGTTTGAATGGTACAAATAATTTTGTGAATTACCAGGACTTAGTGTAATTAATAAAAGGATGGCATCAACTTGGCTAGGCCACCTTGGATACTGTATTACCAGTAGCTTGGAGATGCTCTACCAGTACTGATATGAGCAAACCTGAAATCTGGAGAGACATGGTACAGGGCAGATTTCTGCTTTTTTCATTCATACAAATCATGTGTGGGTTGCATATTCCCACCTCTACAAACAAGGGATCTGAGGTGCCCAAACTTTGTCCAACTACCTACTCCACATTGACAAAAATTTGAAGGAAGGTCAAAGATTAAAAATTTAAGCCAGGGTATTACAGATTAGAGCATTCACATAAAGGAACAAAGAAGCTATTTAAAAATTTTTGCTTCGGTGGAATGTCACTTTGGGGAATTTTCCTTTGGATTGTTTCTTTTCCTTGTAACAGAAAGGTAGTGGTGTCAACTGCTTGGGAGAAAGTGCACTCTCAGCTGCGGAGTGTAAGACCTTGTGAATGAAGCTTTAAGAAAAGGCTGATGGTGGGAAGACTTTCAACAATCCCCCTCTCCAACTTCTAATCTGGTTAACAGATTCTTCAGAGACAATTCATAGTACATATCATTTTCACAAGAGGAAGCTACAGAAAAGTTTAAAGCAAAAACCTTTGCTAGTAATAGAGTGTTGATTTTCCTAGGAGACCCCATCTGCTTGCCTCCCTGAGGACTTGCAAAGAGAATTAGGCAGATGGTGGAGGACTAGGGTTTTAGGATCCTTGCCATTTCTATCATTAAGACTCTACTAATACCTACTATGTGCCTGGCACTGGGCTCAGCACTAGAAATATGGGGAGGTATCTGGGCAAAGTCATTGCTGAGAGTTATTATTTGGCCACAATTACCAAAGGCTAGGCTCCACTCAGGACCCCTACATGCCAGCTTTGTAAGGAGCTCAGTTGCCACAGAAGGTGGGTATTCAGCACCTTGTGGAACGTGACTCCTGCCCTTTGAGCTGTGACAGGAACCCTACTACACAGAAAACCACAGCAACCTACTCTCTGTCTGATGTGCTTAGTGCTTTACTAGGAAAGAAAAAGAGGTTTCAGTCAACTAAAGAACATATATTGCAAATAGGTTGCAAAAAGAGGACTTTCTTTTTAAGGAAATTGTTTTACTTTGAGGTGTTCTTCCTTAGGAAAGCTGGATCCCTGTGTTTTCTCTACTCAGTATTCTTTAATGAATTTATAAGATCCTTTGTGGAGGGGAGGGTAACATTCTAGCTATCAGAGCACTGTATATTTATATTCCTGAGTCAAGGCAGCCTGTGCAAAGAGCAAAACAGGTTGTGAAGCTATAAGGGAGACTTAGAAGAACTCACAGAGAGCTTATTATAAGCAAGATGAAGCATTGAGTGATGGTCAGCATTTCTGAGAAATTCCAGAAAGAAAAACACTTGGCAGTGAGGTGGGAAAATAATAATGTGGTAGTAGTATTTCTATCCCTCACCTAACCTCTTACCCCAACCCTCTTCCTATGAGCAATTCTTGCTGTGCCCATTTTGCCACTGGAGGGAAAAACATTGACTTAGGTAAAACAGCCGTTCTTTGAGCAATCAAGGTTGTAGAAGTGCTAATAAATGCTGTCCTTGTTACTTCGAATCATTTCCCCAGGGTATTTGTCATTTGTACATTGAGATGTTCTGACAGCCACTTGGCACTTGCATTTTGTCATGTTGTAATGGAGTACATTTCCACTGCATTCAGTATTTTTTCACTCCAATTACATGCATTGAATCAAACCCTCACTACAGTAAAATTTGTCTGAAGCCCTCCCCAGAGCCAAGATCCACCAGAGAACCTTGCTCTGGTAAGTGCCAGTGGGTCTGTATAGTGGCTTCCTCTTGATTTGAGGAGCAGCTGATTTGATTTGGTCTCTTATTTGAGAGTGAACCAGATCATTTGCATTGTAAATAAAACCATTTCTTGTCTTTATTTCCATCATTTTTGATTGCTTTTGGCTGCTTAACTTGGATAATTTAATCATGGGCCATATGAAAGAGAACAGAGAAAGATTTTAAATAAGTTTAGAAGGGAGCTCAAAGCAAATCTATGGCAGTAACAGATGAGTAAAGCATCTCTGGTTTCAGACTTTGCGAGCATTATATGGCACATAAGTTACAATCTCCACTTTAAGGAGTCATAGGAAACTTAGAATAGAGGCCTCTCAAAATATATCCCCTGTTAAATTCAGGCTTGATACTATATGCAAGGCAGTATTTCAGTGAGACTCTGGTGTTGTATTGGAGGTGGAAGAAAGACACGTGTTCTGCAACCAGGCCCTGATGCGAGGCCTCCCTCTGCTCCACTCAGACTAGAATCCGAGCGAAGACAGCATAGCGCTGAGAGTAATTGGTTTTCTGCGGTGATTGTTATAGGATAGAGAGTAGGGGGAAAATGGCTTTTATAAGTATTTGCCTTTTTGCTACAGTTTAACAATTTTGAAAAGGCAGCCATTCCCCAGGATAGCATAGAGGAAATGAACTTAAAATAGTCTCAAAGATCTTTTTAAAGCCTTCATTACTTCTGTTGTTCTGAGTCATTATTGATTTGATATTCCCAAGAATGACTATTTCTCCAGATGATGAGATTTGAAGATGGGGCCTTCTACATTCCCAGGAAAGGCCCAAAGCTGTTTCTTGCAAAATATTCAGCAAAGATGTCATTCCTACCTTGCTTTCTGTTTGGTCTTGGCAGCGGCTTAGAGCAACAGGTGGTGGGTTATAAGTCCTGCTTAAAACAGTCTGAAGACTCTTACCCCACTTACAGATAATGTTAAAAACCTCAAGGAGAACTAGCCTGTCTTTGGAAGATGCAGACTAACCCAGCCACAGCTGACTTTCCAAAAGGGCAGGATTGCACCCACCAGCTGGAGGCTCTTTCTTTCTGAGAAGGGCAATGTCCCCAGGCACAGCTGACTCTTGACAGGGCTGAAGGCCATGCCCATGAATCTACTAGGGGACTCTTGGGTCTAATCTTGGCAACTTATGGCCATCTCTCCTCTTTCAACAATTTATATCCATGTTGCTCTGAGCTGCTTCTTTTCTTATGTAGACTTCTACAGTTTTCTTCTCTTCCTAACATTTCTTCAGTGCTCCCTGAAACACCATGTCTATCATGGGCCAATTCTTTTCTTTTTTCTTTTTTAACAAAGGAGATAGAAGTTTGTTGAATACACTGCAAGGGAGCAGCAGGCAAGACAGTAAAGCAGAGACTATCTGCAATGAGGTGATGGTAAGGGGCTACAGTTATAGGGTGGAGGAGGGATTATGGGAATGTATGGAATTCTCCCCTCTTTGGTAATCTTAGGAACTATGTCTGGTTGCAATTAATCATTTGAAGTCTATGGCTTTCTCAAGGTTGTTGCTTAATGAGCCTCTTTGCATTCAGTTCAGTGGTTACTGAGGCCCTTTTGCCTTGATCACGTTTCCATCGCTCAAGCCTATTGCTTAAAAGCAGCCTCTGCATTTGCCCCTGAATAATTTCAGCCCTTAAATTGCTGAGGATGGAAGGTCTTATCTTCTGTAACTGCTTCATGTTTAATGAGGGGGGTAGAGATGTCTCTACCTATGTGTCAACATTAGTCAGTTGGGAATCTAATAGGAGTTATCGAAGGCCGAGGCAGCTATGTCTAGAGTCAATAACATATGGAAGTCTCCATGAACAGAGAAGATTATCTGTCAGCTTGAAGTTGTGGCAATGGAGTCTTAGCACTGGGCAGAGAGGCATAGGAGAAAACAACAAAGCACAATTAGAATAACAATAAGGAAAAGAAGCCTAACTAAGAGTCTTTGACAGTTGACCACATCCTTATATCAGTAGAGGCAGGTCCTGGGAAAATATGACTAAGGGATAAAACCATCAAGAAGCCTTTTGGGATGTCTAGCCTTACCAATGCCCTAATTATGAGGAATCACTGGCAAGTGAGAGATGCCAGATCTGAGAGATATGGGTACCCCCAATTCAAACATAAGGAAAGTGGAGCCATCCATGATCTCCACAAGTCCATACTTAACCCTATTGTGTGGGGTACATTATGGCTTTTAAGAAGGGATTTTGTTATCCCAGCCACACAGAATTGGTCAAGGTGATAGTTGAGTTATATAATTGCTGGGGAATCCATTCCATTTTCCAGATGGTCAAATAATCATTTGCCCATAAGGTCCTGTTATTATTCCCACAGAATAACAAGCACAAAGATTGTACATGAAGTATTGTGGCCATTTCTCCAAAGCTTGAGGTAAGATTTCTCTCACCTCAAGCAATCTAGCTTAGGCAAATGAATGGTCAAAGACAACTAGAACTAGAATTTAACATCCACAAAGGTATATAATTGAAACATATTTTTTTTTCTCTCTAAAATCACCTTTACTGGTAGGCCAGTTCTTTTAGTTCCATAATTATTCCTCTTAACTTCTAGTCTTTACTGAAAACTGGCACTTCCCTGAGGATTTCGACCCCCAGAAAGATGCTCCAAGGGAGAGCCTTTCCATTCCTGCATCCCTTGTGTCACATATTTAGGAGTTTGGATTAGCAAGGTCCTCAATTCTCACAGTTTCTTCATATTGTCACTTCTCTTTCCTCATGCAAAATACCCTTGCTCATTTGAGGCTTGCGCCAAGCATTCATATAGGCCCTGAATGCCATCTCAACTTCCAACGTCAGTGCCTACTGAGATCACTGTTACAACTGTCACCTTGCTGTGAATATGCTGAATATTGCATAGATTTGGGTTCTACCTTTTATTTGGAAATGAGATTCTTTCTTTTTCATTGAAGTATAGTTAATATACAGTGTTATATTGGTTTCAAGTGTGCAATAAAATCATCCAACAATTCTCTAGATTAATCAGTGCTCGAGATAAGTGTGTTCTTGATCCCTTTATCTACTTCACTTCTCCCCCCTTAACCCTTCACCATTATCTACAACCCACAACCATATTTCTCTGATCCCTCTACACACATACTACTCTTCACTTTTGCCATCTCTGTGTGCTTACCTGTCACTTTGCTCAAACCCCTCTTTTCCATAACTCAATTTGTTTCCAATTCATTAAGTCTCTGTCCATGTCTTATCTTTTTCATGCAATGTCTTCAAGTATACAGCCCAATGTGGTTTCTCATCATGCAAATCCATAGCTTTATTTTATTTTCCAGGTGATCAAAAACAAAACATGTGATAGCTGTGACACTCTCTGATTCTGTGAAACTTACCATTGAATTCTCTGTCCTTTCAAATATCTTGCTGTTACTGTGTGGTGCCACACAGGAGGCTCCTGTTCCACTCTTTATGGGGAGCACTACCATGGGAAATAAGAGTAAACCCTACAAGAGGCAGCTGAAAACTTTTAACCCAAACAAAGGATATATAGTCACCATCACACATCTGATCATTACAAACAAAAAACTGAAAGCAGAACTAATTTCAAATAGTAATTTAATCACTTCATTTGCACACATTTTTTCATAATTAAAAAATAGACTGCTAATTCATTTTTAATGCACTTCTAGTGATAAACATGCTCTGAATCATAAAATTCTACAGATGAAGGAACTGCACTTCCTACATCATTCATTTTACAAAAAAATGCTATTTTATTAGTATAATTTTAAACCAGCAAAAGTTGATTTTTCACTCACATAATGAATCAAGTGTGGGTCAGAGGAGGAGTTTTGTTCATCATAATCCCTCGAGAACACAGGATGACTTAGGCTTTATCTCAACACACATTTGCACTGGGACTGGGGCAGAGAAATCAGAGCTCTAGACAGTCTATCTCCAGTAACGGAAAGTTCTAACCCAGAAATGACATCAGCTGCTTTTCCCTACAGAAGCCAGAACCACTGGCCAGAACCAATCCATGATCTACTCAACCACAAGAATCCAGAAAACACAGTTTGCCATGTGCCAGGAAGTGCTGGAACTGATGAGCAGCACTAATAATTACCATAACTAGAGCTAACATTAAGCTGCTTGTGTTGTGTTTATGCCATATCATTATAATACGATGAGAGTAATGGGAAGGCAGTTTAATGAGCATGCATTTTGAGGCCAGAGCAGCCAAAGTTCAAAACTCTATTTTGACACTTGTTAGCTAAGCCTCTGTGGCTTGGAGCAACACGCTTGACCTCTCTGAACCTCAATTGTATTAACTGCTAAATAAACATTTAACAATATTCTATAAGGATTAAAGGAGATAGAATTTTTTAAAAATCCAGAACAATTTCTGACAAATAATAGATACTTTATATATGCTAGTTTTCTTTTTCTTTTCTCCTCTATATTAACATTTTGTTCACCTCTTTTTGTCCTTCCTGACTTCTGTTATGGCTATGGATTTGTTCTCGCCTTGGGTTTGAAAGAGTTAATCCCATTTCCATTACCTGTAGATGGGCATGTGCTCTTCAATGCTCTACCAATACTGTGCTCTCATCAATACTTCCACCATATTTATCATTTCAGGGCTGTTTTGTGTTAGGCCATTTTCTGTTCTTAATCTGATCCAGCTGTTAGTTAAGTTCCTTTAAATAATTTGTGAGTCACTTCTCACTCTATCCTCACCTGAATTAAGACCACATTGTATCTTACCATATAGATCATAAATCTTTCGGAGATGAGAACCACGTTTTAAACTTTTATATCACTGACAGAGTCAAGCATTTTACTTTCGGTTACCCACACAACAGCAGGTATAAAATCATTCATTAGTAACATCCATGGTGTATTAGTTTCCCAGGGTTGCCTAAACAACATACCACCAACTGGGTGGCTGAAACAATTGAAGTTCATCTTCTTACAGTTCTAGAAGCCAGAAGTCCAAGACGAAGGTGCCAGCTGAGTTGGCTCCTTCTGAGAGCTGGGAGGGAGGATCTGTTCCAGGCATTTCACCTGGCTTTTGGTGATTTGATGGCAATCTGTGCACTCCTGGGCTTGTATTAGCATTTCTCTGGTCTCTCCCTTTGTCTTCACATGGCAGTCTCCTTGTGTGTGAGCATATGTACCCAAAGTTTTCCTATTTTATAAAGATAATAAGTCATGTTGGATTAGAGCCCATCCTAATGACCGCATCTTAACTAAATACATTTGCAATGGCACTATCTTTACATGCATTCACCTTCTGATGAACTTTAAAGTCTTGAAGTTAATATTGCAGCATATGAATTTGGAGGGGACACAATGCAACCCATCACATATGGGGTACTATAACCAAGATGAATATTTAATGATTTTATAGAGAAAATAGTATGATATCAGTGTTTCTGCCATGTCAAAATAAAATTTTCAGAATGTCAAAAACTTGATACTGATATAGAGTAAACATGTGTCAGATTAATTAACCTAATTCACAAGAGAACAAGCAGAATGGCAAACCTATTCCAAGAGCATTTGAGGATCAGAAATTTATATATTCCTCAGGAAAGATAAACTGAAATAAGTTTGCCAAGTTAGAGACAAACTGCAAAATAGCCTATAGGCAATAAATCTACAACCTTTGGGATCATCTTTTCTACCAGACATAAATTGATTACATTTCTGTTGGACAAAAGTAAAAAATTAACATATAATGTCTCAGAGTCTGTGATTTAATCAGTAATAATAGCATGTCAAACAAAGTTGCATATTTCTGTATAATTGATTCTTGGAGACAGTATGATATTAAAAGGACTCAGCCATCCTTTTCCTCTATTTCCACATTTTAGATGTTTTCTTAATAGTCTTCCCTGAAAAATCTCTAAAGATTATTTCTAATCAGAAAAGGCTGGTTTCATAAAGTCTTAGTCCAATTACTTTATACTGGTGAAACAAGGGGTGCTATCTAAATGTATCAATTTCCTTGTGATCATCATATGTAGAGCTAGTTACTAGGATCCTAAAATTAATTTTTGTCTTGAAATTTCCTAAAGACTCCTGGACTCTGAATGGACTTTGAAAAGCTTCCATTAGTTGTTCTTCTAACCAGAATCTCAGAATCCAAGCCCAAGACATTCTCTCCATCAGATTTAACTTGTGCTACCAATAAACAGGAGTGAATTCTTCTCTCTTCAAGGTCTCCAATATCTGCTAAAATATCTGACCCACAAAGAAACGACCTTTCTTCCTACTTCTAATGCCCCTAAGGATTCTGTTATACATGACAGGTGCCAGACTGGTTTCCTTGGAGGGCTTTATATATGGATTCCACATGTGAATTAGAACCCTTACTCTTTAGTCCTATCTTATCATAAAGGTATTAAAGAGGATGAACTCTCAAACTTGATATTCCAGGCATATGTTTGGTAACACAATCAGTTTGTCCAATTATTCTCTGGTTTAAAAAATTCTTATGTCAGATTCTTACTGAACTTATGCAAATGACCAAATTGCCATGAAAAGCAGAGACATAGTAGAAAAATATTTGTTTCTGTATCCCGAGAGGTCAGGGGAAAAATATGACATTTAAAGAATGTTTCATGTTAAACTATAGAAATATTTTTTACTAAGTTGAGGCATACAGATAGATCAAGAAAAAAGAGAAAGGACATTCTGGAATAAACAGTAAAATATACAACATTAAATGCAGTATCAATAATATTTTAAGACAAATAACCATAGTTCTGCTTCTCTCCTCATCAGTCTTAGTTAATCATGTTTTTCCTACAGGATCTTGGATCAGCAGTTGCTTTGATAAAATCATTTCATCATGTATTGAGAAGAGTTCTAGAAATCCTCATTTACTCCCCAAATTGATTTGTCCAAGTCAAATCAATTTGAATGCGTATACAATAAAATATCAATAGTTAAGTGTATTCATTTCGTAAGATGATATAACAAGGTACCATAGAGTGGGTGGCTTAATAACAGAAATGTATTTCCTCATAGCTCTGGAGCCTAGAAGTTCAGGATCAATGTATTGACAGGATGGATTTCATTTTGAAGTCACTTTCCTTTGCTTGTAGATGGCCATCTTCCTTTTTCTTCAAATGATCTTTCCTTCATGTGTCTGTGTTTTAATCTCTTCTTATAAGGATATCAGTCATGTTGGATTAGAGCCCATCAATATGACCTCAATTTACCTTAATTATCTTTAAATAAAGTTATATTCTGATGTACTGAAGGTTAGGATTTCAATATATTAATTTTGCGGTATATAATTTCATCTATAACATTAACTATATCTGGTTTAGTCTTTTCCAAGAAATTCTCAGATTTTCCTTTGTTGATAACCAAATTTGAGACTTTGGGCAAGCATGAGAGGAAAGTAGAAACAACTTGTTGATGTTATGACTGAATGGTTTTTAGTTCATTATGGTAATCAATAGTATTATAATGAAGAAGAGTAAAATTCTTTATACGTATAAAATACCTAACTCTTTTTAAAGGATTAAATAAATATTTCTACTGAGGGGAAGAGCATATTATAGACTGACAAATTTCTAGAGCCTTCCAATGAATCTTATAAACAACCAATAAAACATATTTATTTAATAACTTTTCCCTGTATAAAATTAATCTAGACTTAAATAATTCTTTAAGAATTATTCTCATGAACTTATACAACAATGTTGGGATAATTTAGAAAAATAGCCAATAAACCTGATTATTTTATCATCTCTCTTTTATTAGGTGAAAGACAAAATCTTTATGACTTTATTTATGACTTTTTTCTATAGAAAATCTCAAAGACAGGCTTGGGTATAAAAGATATCTTAATATTTTTTAAAAATGTGACTTGCTCTTATGAAGTAAAAAAATGTGATATTATGAGAGAGATCATTATTGATTAAGAATGAACATAGAAAAAAGATTGAAGCATAGGCATATAAGGTAATAAATGCTTGAATGAATACACATTGAGATCAATTGCATGTAAATTGAAATGACGTAACATTTTAAAATAAACATGAAATAGGGAATACAATTGGAATAAACCATAACAGTTCTGAAGGGAGAAAGTTTTATTGTTTTTTTTTTTTTTTAAAACAAATCAGGGGTATAACAAAGTCATTACAAAGCATGCAAACTTATTTTGCTGACATACAAAATCCTACTATCTGGTAAGATTATCTAATGAGTATAAAATATCCTCTTATTAATTCTAGTGAAGACCCGATTACCTATTCCATGACAAATATTTAATTTTAAGATTGAATAAAATTGAAATTTTACTTTTTACCAGAACAGTTTTTGGGGTTACCTGGGTGGCTCAATGGTTATCTGCCTTTGGTTCAGGTCACGATCCCCAGGTCCTGGGATCAAGTCTGCATCAGGCTTCCCACTGGGAAGCTTCTCCTTCTGCCTTTGTCTCTGCCTCTCTCTGTGTGTCTCTCATGAATAAATAAATTTTTTTTAAACAACAACACTTTTTGTGAATAAACAGCAAAATGAGCCAAAAGCATCTTCTAACAATGATGTAGTAAAGAGACAGGATTTACTCTACCCTAAATAACTAGAATGTTGAACACAAGTATACAAAGCAATGACTTTTCAGACATGGGACAATAACAAGTACAGAACCAAGTTTCCTGAGAGAAGAGAAACAACTGAAATGAGCTCCATGCTTGCGCCAGCTTGCTGCATAGAGGTAGTTGAATTTGTAGTTAAAATTTTCCAACCAAAAAACTTCCAGACCCAGATGGTTTCACTGAATTCCTTCAAACATTTTTAAAAGAAATAATATCAATTCTACACAAATTATTCTAGAAAATTGAAGAGGAAAAAATATTTTCCAACCCATTTTATGAAGCCAGTATTACTCTAACAAGAAATCCATACAAAGACATTATAAAAACAGAATACTGAAATTAATATCCCTTGTGAACACAGAAACAAAAATCCTTCACAAAATATTAACAAATTGAATCAAGCAATTTATAAAAATGATAATATCATGACCAAGTGATGTTTATCCCAGAAATGTAATTTTAGATTAGCATTAGGAAATCAATCCCTACATTTCATCATATTAACAAACTGAAAAAAATATGATCTTCTCAACAGATATGAAAAAATATTTGATGAAACCAAATACTAATTCATGATAAAAACTAAATAAAGAAGAAAGAAAACTTTCTTAGCCTGATTAAGGACATTTACCACAAACTTGCGGCTAACATCACACCATAATTAATTGTGAATTTAATGAATGCATTTACCCATAAGAAAGGACAATTTGAGATAAGATATCTGCTTTTACCATCTCTATTCAACAGTGTTTTAGAGGTCCTAGGCGGTGCAAAAAGGCAAGAAAAATAAGGCAGGCAGACAGAAAAAAATGAAGTGCACAGATGCTTTATTCATGGATGACATACTTAGAATTGTATAACATCCTACATAATCCACTAAAAGACTATTCAAACTAACAAGGGAGTTTAGCAAGGATGCAAGATACATGACCACTATACAAAAATCATGTGTGTGTGGATATTAATAAACAATTGGAAATTTAAATTAGTAAAAAAGCCACTTACAACAACATAAACATATATGAAATATTTAGAGGTAAACTTGACAAAAATTGCACAAGACCAGTATACTGAAAACTACATTGCAGAGAGAAATTTAAAGGAACCAAATGAATGGAAATAAATCAATCAAAACAGAGCTCTTTTAATTTCTTTATAGTTTAATTTATTAATATCGTCAGGATGTAGGAAAGTATTTCAAACTTATGCAATGAGAGACAAAGATTTTTCTCAATAAAGCCAAACACAGAGAGAGCTTGCAGTATCAGTTTTGCAACTTTAGCCATAGGTTAAAAATAAGCACAGAACACAAAATCTTACCAGTCCAGATCTCAAAGGGCCATTCTCCTTTCCAGGAGGTATAAAACATTGTCATAGTTGACTTGAGCTCATTAAAAGACAAACAAAAAGACTAGCCATTTCCAATTCTCTGTGGCATGTCACCCAATAGAAAATAGCTCTCTACTATTCACCTGAGAGAAATCACTAAGTGATTAGATCATAAAACAAGATTTTCAGCTATCAGTGTCCTCAACAGGGAGTAAATTATCAGTTGTGCATAAACTACTTTCCTATATACAGAGTACTCTCCTGACTATTCAGATGAGTCCAGCTTAATGGTCTGATAACCCCTAGCCCCTGGGCCCAGTGGTAGAAAGACAGAATTCCCATAAAATAAATTTCATATACAGCTCCTCTATTGTTTATGCAGCCACAACCAGTTGATCAGATAACTATTAGTCCTTGGTCTCAGCGGTAGTAAAGAGTATAGTCCTAACCCTACTATAGACAGACATCACAGGCCAACACACTTAGCTAAGAATATCTAATGAAATCACAGAAATAGAAAAGAAAAGAAAACAAACAAAAAGGAAAAACAGAGAAAGTGAGATTCAACAAAGGAAAAAGTTCTAGAGCCACTTGGGAGGCAACTACATGTCTAGGCTTAAACAGGCAAAGAGGAGAACTTCTCCAACAACATAATTTAATTGGCTCTAATAGGTGAGCCCACTATGATATCATGGTGGGAGGACCTAAAAGATTGTTATATAATAATTAAGTGTGTAGTTTTCAAAAAGTTAAAAAAAAGATGATTCATACAAATATAAAACGAACACATATCAAAAATTTAACTTATTAATGAGGATATCAGCCAGATATTAAGACAGGTTCCAACAGGATTTCAGGAACATAGTCTCTCAAGAAGAGCATGTTGAAATGAGTCCTTAAGTTAGGAGAAAACTTAAAAGCAGTTAGTGTCCAAATATCCAATAGAGCAATAAAACTGTATCCTTTAGGGATTCTCTAGTACTCTACGTCATCTCTCTAAACTATTGATCACTGCATGTATGCTACCAATTTATTAACCTTCTTTTCATAACAACTCCTCAAAATGCAAGAGGGACTCATATTTCTTTTCAAACTTATTTATGCTTTGAATCTCTTCTAGGCAAATTGACAAGGTAACATCTTTAAGTATGTATGTAACTGTCTTCACAGAGCATGGATCCTAATTAAGGTGCATAGCAAGTCAAACAAATATATGCCCCTAGAGAACTGGGTAATTTTCAGATAGACCATTTAGACAATTCTCTTAATGGCAGCCTTCCTTTCCTCTAATTTCCATCTGTTTGGCTTTTTTTTTTTTTTTTTTTTTTTTTTTTTTTTTTTTACAGCTTCATGAGATTTATTTGTTTTTAGCCTGGATCCCATCCAGGAAATGAATTTTCCAACCAAAATAGTAGAATTTCCCCTACCTTCCATCACCATACTGTAAGTTGAAATATAACACAAAGGTGTAAAGGAAAAGAACGCCTCAAGATGCATACTGAAAAGGAATCCATTTTTTAGATCATAGTAAGTCCAGGAGAGAGGTTTGGCATGTACTACAGTGCATTGATAAGCACAGATCTAAAACTTCATTAATGAGAAAACTGCTTAGGGTAAAATTTGAGAAAACTGTAGAAGCAAAGTTTAAGGATATTTAATGTTATTTATCCAAACCATTCAATCTTTGAATAAATTCTCTATAAGCTAAAAGAGAATGGCAAAGAAACATAAAGGATGTGGATCAGAAAATATACTTATTTTAAAATAATAAAGTACCAAAATAGAAGGGACACAAATGCACAGAAAACCCATAATTACCAAGTGACTAGATATTTTCCCTCTTTCCCCCTTTAATCTACAAAGTCAAAATATCATCTTAAAAGTATATATTGTATATCTACAACATGCAAGTGTTGTGCTTACATGAGACATTCATAGATAAATAAGACAAAGGATGGTTGAATTCTAATTTACTTCTACTAACCGGCTATGTGACATCAGTTATTCCAAACTTTTCCAGGACGAAGTTTTCTCATGGGTAAAAAGCTCTTCGTTTTCTTGAAATTATAAAAGATTATAAGTCTATGATTTTATAATGCCTGTCCTCAAAGAGCTTAGGAAAGTTTTTTGAAGACTTTTAAATCTGTACAGAGTGAGATGGGAAGATGGGTTCTCAACACAGAAATGATTTCATTCAGAGTTTTTCAAATTTTTATTTTTACCACAGAATTATTTGTTCAAAAAGCATTATTGACTTGGAACACAAAGAAGTAAACAAATATGTAGAGATGTTGTGACTGAGTCAGGCAGGAGGTTCTGGGACCTCTGGTTGGCAAACCCTCCTATCTTGGCCTTCAGACTTCTGCAGTCCCTAAGCAGCTCTAGTGATTCTCCAGGGTTCTCTGGAGCATATTTGAAAATCATTTATGAAGTCCAGCCTATTTAGTTTAAGAATACTAAACTATTATTAAAGATAATAAATTGGGTAAGGAGAAGTTAAGTTTCCTTAACTAGGAAATGTTTTTCTCCAAGTTCACAGAAATCAGAGACAGAATTTGGGCCAGATCCACCCACCTGCCTCTTCTAGGGATTCTCTAGTACTCTATTATCATCGTTCTAAAATATTGATCACTGTATGTACACTACCAACTCATTAACCTTCTTTTCATAATAACTCTTCAAAATGCAAGAGGGACTCATATTTCTTTTCAAACTTACTAAAGGTTATTATTTTTATAGCCTTGCAAAGGGACCATTTGATACCAAGATCAATATATCTGAACATTTTCTCAAGTTATCTGGAAAAAAAAAATACCAGGAAGGATAGCTGGGAACTGATACAGTATGCTTGAATAATAATTCCCAAACCATTTTGTAGAATTTTCATTTTGTTCATGAACACATTGATGGAGGATCTGTAAGTGTTTCTTAGAGCTTCAAAGATCATTTTTAAATCTTTCCATTTTCTCTG
Source organism: Canis lupus baileyi (assembly GCF_048164855.1). Classification (NCBI taxonomy): domain Eukaryota; kingdom Metazoa; phylum Chordata; class Mammalia; order Carnivora; family Canidae; genus Canis; species Canis lupus. The sequence goes on from NC_132838.1 coordinate 35,163,407, forward strand.
TCATTTTATATTACTTTCTGCTCCTAGGTCAGTTTATATATTTCCTACTGTGTCTCTGTTTTTAGTGTGGCAGAGTTTCAATGTTTTTTTAAGTGTGTCAATTTAATGGACTAGTTTATAATTTAGACCCAAATAATGGTGTTTTTGTGGAGAAAGGTTGGATGGAGGGGACAGGATGGAGAGAAGGAAAGAGCGGGTGTGAGGTAGAGATAAACTGGAGCGTATTGGGATTGCCTTTTAAAATCCTACACAGATTTTCCCCCATTCAGATAACTTGCTGACCTTATCCTATGCTACATCTGATTGCAATTACTTCAGTTTGTTAAGCTGACCAATTTTAGAAACTTGGACAATGTACTTCGTTGCAATCAGATCTGCATTAAAACCCAGAAATGAAGGATAAATCAGTTATTGCCATTGAAGTTGTTATGTTGTATTTTTTCCGAAAGAAATACACTCATGTCAGCAGGCCTGAACTTTAATTTCCCCCAAACTTCTAACATGTCTTCTGCAAATAAGTCTGGTAGCTTCTACATAATTAATCTACAATCTTGTGAAATTCAGTTACAAGGCCAATTCATCACTGCTCTTGTCTTTTGTAAATTTTATAATTATTGACAACACATTTTAAGGTACAAAACACATAGGAGAAAAATTAGAGGAAAGTCATACTATAAATTTTTCAGCATTAATATATAGATGTTCCCTGTCCACCAATAAATTTCAATTTATCTTTCCATCAGGCCATGCCCATGGGTGGAGTGATTTGGCAACTTCTTAACACAATGTGATTTAAGGGCTGCAAAAGGAGGTATCTCAGAATTTTAAATTCCTTCCACAAATTTTCTTAGCTTCCAAAATCCCCACCCTTTCTCTCTAGAGTAGGGACCAGAATGCAGAAAGCTCAGTTAAAATGCAGATATGTCACCCAGGGAAGTAGAGTCTAGGGTCTATACTCAATTCTTTGTAATTTCCCAAGCAGAGAACAAAGCCCTGAGAAGAGATGAGACTTCAGGAGGGTAGAATGAGTAAAAAAAAAAAAAAAAAAAAAAAAAAAGGGACAGAGCCTTTAGGGCAGCTAGTCACATGTTCTTGGAATCTAAAACTATACATGTTTTTGTTGGCAGAGAAGAACAGGCCTAGGGGAAATACTTTGGCAGGGACACCAATAGGTGTGGGATAATGAGAGTGTCAATTACTTGCCAAGCACTGGTGCTCTCAAGTACATGATCTTGTCTTACTTAATCCTCAAAGCAAACTTGAGTGTTAGGAGTTACTATGCTCATGAAGAGACGAGAAAATGAGCCCCAAGGGACCCAAGTTCACCGAGCTACTGTACATCAGCATCTGGGTTTGAACTCATGGTTAAGCACCTTCACCTTCACTATCTCATGGAAAAAGCAGGAAGGCAGAACATGTGGAGCATGACACATGCCAGGGAGATAGAGGAAGCAGAAAGGCACTGGTGTCTATTTCTTGGGATATCTGGTATGGGAAGATTAAATGAAGTCTATGTCTGACTAATGTTGACCAGTATAGAAAAACTGGTTTCCAGGTGGGTAAATATTCAGCTTCAGATGCATTTCATGAGGCTCCTCTCCCATCTCTTCCCTGTGCTCACCCTGTGCTCCAATAATCTACTCTGTCCCCTCTCTGCATTTGTTCTTTTTCCACCCAGAAAGTTCTTTCTACTGTGTTTGTCAAACTCCTATAAAGTGGAGTAACTTCTGGTACTTCTGGTTAGATTGTAAAGTCCACAAGTAGGCATAATTCTACTTAGTCAAAGTTAATCTGTAAAACTCCTGAAATCACCTTTAAAGTTCAATATCCTTGGATTTGTCATTGCAGACCTCTTCAGCATAAGAGAGCTGAGGCTCCTGGGGGAGGGCAGATTCCCGGTAGTCATCTCCTAATCCTTCAAGATGCTTTCTCATTAGATAGAAGGTGGGCAAAAATTACCCCATCCTGATTTACTTGCTTTGTTTCTTCCTTCCTTCCTTCCAAATGGATCATTTAATTCAAGTAAATCATTCATATGATACAGCTTTGCTGCAATTCATTCAAACTGGATTGATAAGACACTTCTTCAACACATATGTCATTATAGCCTCTGACCTCTTTGACACTTATTTTTTCTTACCATGTCATCTTTATTGTACTCATCTTCTACATGGATCATAAGATTGTGTTTTATTCATGTTTCTAGGCCCTACCATGCATAACCAATGTGCTGAATTTAAATTAAGCAAATAGTTGCATATAGATAGTTTAGCTTTGACTGGCCAGAGGCACTTCCTGAAGAGTGACCAGATACTTTATGATCTCTGTGGGCATAACATTGGCACAAGGTTGGGTGGAATCAGAAACTCCTAGGGGAGGAAAGGCCCTGGGTCTAACCTGGCAGCAGTATACAGCCTGGCAGCCTCAGCAAGGCAAAGTTGGTAGTTCCAGGTTAATGTAGGGAAAAGACCCAACTCTTCACCATCCCTGATGAAGTGCCAGAGGCCTCACTATGTAGAAGTGGCTCTGCCTTGGGATTGATTAACTGTATACTGGAGCCAAGAGGCCCTTAGTGCAGACAGAATATTGAGGAGAAAGGGAAGTGAATAGAAGAGATTATTGGAAGAATCTTAGGCACAAATGTCATGATAAATAGAAAGGTAGACTTTCAAAACTCTTTCCTTGAGAGATAAGGAGAGTATCCATTCCATCTCAAGATTATCTAAAATCAGCATAGTGGGGAAACATTTTCTTTCTACCCTCATATGGACTCAGGACTGGCCCCCATGTTTAAATCCTGAGTTTGTCTCTCAACATTGGCAACTTTTAGGTATATGACCTTAAGTAAGTTTTTAAACTGTTCTGTGCCTTAGTTTCTTCATCTCTCCAGTAGAAACCCCTCAGAGGGTTGTTTGATGAGTGAAATGAACGAATCCACACAAATCACATAGGATGGTATTTATCCTTAGTCAGCTGTCAATATTAACCAGCACCTCATCCATCATCATCAATTCACTTATTAACTTTACCTCAATTTTCTACCCTCTTCCTACTTCTTCATTTCACATACCCTCGTCACGGTAGCGAACCAGGACCATCCCAGTTTCAAGACTCCACTCACGTTCTTCCCTCAATTTGAATGGCAGAACTATTAGCTGCTCCTATTAGCTTGTCTTTACCTCTTTCCCCTGGTTTTAGCTGGGCCCTGGGATACCCAGCTAAAGAGTCCATTTCCCAGCCTTCCTTGCAGCTGTGGCCATGTGACTACCTGGGTGGTCAATCAGAGCTGAGACAAATTAATGTGTATCATTTCCAGAACATGCCATTAAAAAAGAAGGAGTATGCTTTCCACTGCACTGGCTGAAGTGTGGACATACCACAAGATGGAAGTCATGTGGTGAGGAAAACAGAGCAAGAAGACAAAGACACAGGCCAAAGTTGACTTCCTAGAGCAGAACTGCCCACATTTAAACAAGCAGGTCAGGTTAGTTTACTCTCTCAGGACTTATTTTTTTCTGCTTAGTATCTTTACTCTTTATGGTCTATCACTACCTATATTAGAGACAAATATATTAACATAGACAATCAATATTAAGCTTTGAAGGACATATGATCTTGAGGGATCTTAAAGTGAAAAAAATGGCAAGTTGGTTTTTCCAGCTTTTCTGAAAAGGCATTTACTGAGGCCAGCTTCTTTTTTTTCCTTGCTTCTTTTTTTGGCTTGGTTCTTTCCTGCTAATCAGCACAATTTTTAAAAGTTGAGACACCTTGGCTAAGTCACAAATTTTTATTAAAGTGTATTCTTTGTAAAAATTTGGCATGACTCACCTATGACTGTTTCAAAGATTGATATGACCAATCCATGTCAGTTTTTCGACAGCATGAGCTTCCATTTTCTTCTGAGTATCTATCATCACACATCTGTGCTGTGTGTACAAAATTCCACCTCCCGAGAGCCCCACGTTTGATAGAATCAAGTTTGTCTAATTTTTCAAACAGTGTTAATTCAGTTTAAAAATACTTTTCTCATTATGTTATTGCAAGGGTCTTCTTTTATTCTATCTCATGCTTTAATCTATCCTGGATCTAACACTTATTTAATTAGAATTTTACTGTTGGAAAGGGGAGCTCAATAAAATTTGGCATCCACTTCCTACCCCCTGTCAAATTTCTTGTGGTGCATCAAAGAGATGAAGGAAAGTATTACTTTCTGCAGATAACACAAGACAAACACTAGAGATTCAATCCATTTGGAAAATATTTCCCTCACATCTTCTTTTATCTGCAGGGTAATTTCCTTTGTAGTGGGTTTCACAATGCAAATTAGGCACAGTTTATTTATACCCAAGTGCATGAAAATGAATTTATATGTACCCCAGAGGAAATGTTTCATGGAAACATCCACTTTTTCTTACTTTAGAATTATAGAAACCTCTGCAGTATATCCTCTTCCATAAAGATCTTAGGGGTATAGAGCCAGTTTTCATGAGGCAAGACAGCTCCACCCCTGCTCTCCAAGAAGGACTCACTAGAATTATCATTCCCACTTTAAATCTCTCCAGTTGATTAAGGTGTTGTTAGCAGTATAACTCAATCAACCAACATATATATTTATTTGATTTCCAGTTAGAAGAGAGGCTCTGCCATTTGTAAGAAATATAAGAAAAGATATTATTTTTGCCCTTAGAGAGTTGCCAATATAGCTGTAGAAACTTGTGAGAGTCCCTGGCTTTTCAAGTCCTCTTTAGAAAAACAAAGTCATGATTCTCAGATGTCTCATAAAAGACCATCCCTGAGAACAGTTACACTCACCCTTGGCTGTTCAAATCCCTTATGTCTGTTATCATGTCACCTGAATTTGAATAGAATTTTCAATCTTTAGTGAATTAAATTCTCAGCAGGGACTGCATCTTATAAATCCTCCTTGTCCTCAATGCCTAACCTAGTACCATATACACAAAATACATTAACGAATAAATGAGTGAATGAATGAGTGGACTTTTGATATAGTGTCAATGTAGCTAAAACTAATTTATCTTCAGGTCTAGATGCAAGACATTATGGTAAGATCATTTCTCTTCAGGCCCAAGGACTAGACTGATTGCTTCCATTTATATCCATCCAAATCTGTTTAACAAGTATTTACTGAGGGCTCACTGTATGTCAGATAGTGTTTTGATGCTGGGAATACAGTGATAAATAAGCCAAGAATTTGCCCTAGTGAAGCTTACATTCTAGAGAGAAAGTAATGCTAAGGAAAGAATTTCTCTTTAGTAAATGAAGCAGCCAGTAAAGGAAGGAAGAAAGATTGCAACCATGTCATCCTGGGCTTATAGGTAAATAGCACTTGTTTACTTAAGCTTTATAAAATTCAACAACAAAATAGCTTCTGTCTCACAAGTAAATAAACCAAAATGAATTAGTCCTTGAAAAGTAGAAATGAAAAATTATTCCCCATTACCTAATCGGTACATCCATAAAAGAAACATTTTAAAAATAAACTAAAATAAAAATTTTAAATGTATCTCCGAATGAAATAGCTGAACTATACTTTGCATAAAATTTTATTCTGTGCTTTAAGCCAATGCTTCTCTAATTTATGTGCTATCCTCTCTGAATTCCTTCTGTCTCCTTTAACAGTCTTTTACCAATGCATTAAGTTTTTCACTAAAATTTTCATGAGGAGAGAAACACTGATAAGATGCCCAAACTAAAAAAAATTGCTTATATCTTATGTAATCTACTGAATAAAATATGGTTAATGAACAACACAGAAGTGATGCATTTAATCCATGTGGAAGTTAACTGTTCTTAGATTCCTCTCTGTCACCTCTCCCCTACCAGTAACCAGAGTAGGGATTAATGATGAATGTGGTGAATGTTTCTTTCTTTCTAAAATTTGCATTTCTAATTTGCTATATTTGAATAATAATCAGGTAGGTGCTTTTGATCATCAATGGTAGGGAGAGACAGAGGGTAGAAATATATCTTTCACTAATTTGAAAAATTATTTTTTAAGTAGGAAATCTGAACTTAAAATGTTACTATGGTTCATTGTGCATTATAAATATAGCTAAATATTGAATTAGGTTAAATATAGCTCCCTCTATATATTCATGACTGCTGAAAATGGTTTAATTTATTCTGGAAATATTTTACTTCTATGACATAATCGACAAGGAGATTATGTCAGGAATTTACATCTTTTCTGTTGAAAATAATATATTGATGATATATATGTGTCAGCAATATTTCATTCTTAGTTTTATCTTTTTATCTCTTAATGATTAAACATTTTTAAAAGTAGTGTTTCTGAATTTCCTTCCAGATCATCTGTCCATCACTAAGTTAGGAAGTTCTGGTACCCATATCACTAAGGTACCTTCTGGGAGGGGCAGAAAATAGAAATCTCTCAACTGAGTACCAAAACCTCAGCAGACTCTGGGAAGGCAGGAAAGCAGGAAGGAAGGGAGGAAGGGAGGGAGGATGGGAAGGGAAGGGAGAAGGGAAGGGGATAGAAAGGGGACTTTGGCATCTGAGGTAGCCCAGCCAGAGATTTACAAATTAATTTCTTCTGCTGTGCTTCTGCCACATTTGCCACCTCCTTGGAGTTGGGAGCAACCATTAGACTGGGTTCTGGGGGATGGAATGTGGGAGGAAGTGAGGTTTGCCACTTCCAAGCTTGACCCACAAAACTCCCTGCACAAACCTGCACACATTCCTACTTTTCTGGGTCAGCCAGCTGCAGAGGATTAAGGGAAGCCCTCTCAGAAGGATCTAGGGGGTATTGGAGCCACTAGATGGAGCAAGGGCAGCAGAGCACTCTCACTGGATGGGCAGTGTGAGGAAGAAATAAACTCTCACTGTGCTGAGCATTCGAGTGTTTCTTATAGCAGTAGCCTTCCTAACAGATACAAAACCTAAAGAAATAAATTGGTAATAACACATTCCATATCTTTTAGTCCTGTGAAGTAGTTGGTCCTCATTGATAAAGCTTATTTAGGACATCTTTAATGAGAAAAGAACAAGCACTGGAAGCTTCTCCACCTCCACTAACAAGGGATGCATCCTGTTCATTTATACACCATAAAACATCAAGAGGAGAGTTTCATTGCTCTGCATGGGAATTTAATATTCTTTGGTGCTGTACTGATGGCCAATGATCTTTTTATTCCTCTGGGGGGAGGGGGAAGAGCAAGAATCCTGGGTCAGTAACGTTAGATTTCACTGACATATGAAGCAATTTTGGCAAACCTAGTGAGCCTTTTGGTTGTGATTTATATCTAGTCAGGGAGAAATGACATCTGGGATGTCTGATTTATTCACTAGCAAAATGCTGGCTGAACCTAAAATAAGAAAATAGAGATTTATGTAACAGATTGCAGCGCCTTAATTTAAGAATGGTTAGGAAACCAGCAGACACTCCATGGCTCGGCTCTGCCTGGAATCACATGCTGTAAGCTAATATTACCTTTCTCAAAGTATTAAGTCATATGTTGAGAGTTAGGGCATTATTTTTTCACCTGAACATTTTCAAGATGACTCTTTAATATCCAAATAAGTTCTGGCATTCAATTACATGTCGACTGCCATAACAAAGCAAGCAGCTTTTGTAGAATTTAGCAGACAGCTATAGTCTATTGTAAGTCTACTTGGAAGCCTACAGGCTACTTCATACTAATGTCCAAGCCAGGAGAACCAGGGAAATACCAGGACTTGATAAGCAATCCTGTCCCTTTTAAAGAGACCTCTCAAGGTCTATGCCATAATTATTTCCTCTTCAAAACCTTGTAAAGTTTTCCTGAATCATAATTGATATAGGAAATATCCAAATGCAATTTCTGTCTGGTCTCTGTGCCCCTACTAGGTGTGCTCCTCCTAAGCCACCAGTGTCTTCTTGTGTTGAGGAGACTGAGTCATGTAACAAAGTCCTGCTTCCTGTTTTCTGCTTGGCATTGGCTATGAGATAGCTCAAACCCAATACACAGTCCCCTCTAGGGAATTCAAAGGACTCACGCTTGACCATGGTGCACTAACCTTAGTCAGACTCCTCTCTTCATTTTGTCCTCTAGTCTGACATTGTTACCTATGTTCTCATCCATGCATTCATTAGTTGATCAAGCAATACATTTATTATGTTAGCTGTGTAAAATTTTTCTGAAGGAGGCTAGGGAACCACAGAGAGAGCCAGAAATGATCAAAAGGAGAATAACAATGAAGAAGGAAAGAAGAAATCGAGGGACCCCTGGGTAGCTCAGTGATTGAGCATATGCCTTTGGCTCAAGGCATGATCCAGGGATCTGGGATCGAGTCCCACATCGGGCTCCCTGTGTGGAGGCTGCTTCTCCCTCTGCCTGTGTCTCTGCTTCTCTCTCTGTGTGTCTCTCATGAATAAATGAATAAAATCTTAAAAAAAGGAAATAAGAAATCGAGATAAGAGAAAGAAGATAGAAAAAGGAACAAAAGGCTAGAGGGAAGAAGGAGGGAGGGATACAGCCATATTTCTACTAGTGTTCAGCAGGTGAGAAAGTTGAGTGTCTTATCTCAGGATCAGTAAACAGGTATATTTACTTTTTTCCTTTATAGGAAGCCAAAAATCTTGCCATTGTTCTTCTTTTAAAGTCCCCACAGAGTAAAGGGATTGCACTGAAGAACCCCTCCTACTATATGAAATTTTGTTACCTCATCATGCCTTCCTTAATGTCAAGATTTGGGAAGAATCACCATTGTAATGATTGGGAATGGAATTTTTATCCCTAGCAAGACTAACCTCAGTAAGCCAGTAAAGGCTGTTAGGTGCTCCCCATTCAATTCTACCTTCCATTGGAGAGAGGTTGTCAAGTGTCTCAGGGAACATGGTCCCAGCTTCTTCATACCTTTCACTCTGGGCAGCAGGGCTCCCAGGGCAAATAGTGAGATAAATCATTCCTATCTTCCTCCCTTCCTCAGGAATTTAACCCTTTGCTCAGGCACATTATGCCATCTTGCTGACCATAGGCACTTTCCTGGCTTGGCCAGGGACCGCTGCCTTTGCATGTAGCTCAACAGGTCCCTGAGTGAGTCTTTCTCCCACCAAGATTAAGTGCTTCTTTCTTCTTTTTCCTTGGTAAGAATATAATAAATGATTTCACCACTAAGTGCTAGGAGGTTACAGACCCAGTTCTCAAAGCAGGAATGGAGATGATAAAACTACAGAATCTGTCAATATGAATTTATATAAGGAGATAGAAAGCATGATCTGAAAAAAACAGGCAGGTGGCATTGAAGATAAGCTGTGTACATTCCTTGTTCATCTCTTGGGGTGTTTGATCGTGTACACTAGGCTCTACAACTTCTCACAGTAATATTTGCCCATTTAAAAACAAACTTTTTTCTTTAAAGGAATGGATCTATAGCAGATAAAAAGTTTTGTCTGTAAAACTAGAATGCAAGAGATACTGCTTTAATTTCTTTTCTTAATCGGTTCCAAGTTCATTCTTCTCCTCAAGTAGTAAGAAATCTGATCAATATTGGGGCTTTCATCCCACCTCCCAGGTGTGGAAAGCTCTCTGTCATCTTATGCATTTGACAATGTTAGGGAAAGGCTCTCCTCTTCTGTTCATATCTGGTCATCTCTGTGATGCTTGATTCCCAAGTCCAAGAAACCCCCTAAATGCAGGGAATTACTCAATGTCCCTGCCAAGCCCGGGCTCCCAGAGATTCAGCTTTTATGTTAGTCTACCCCCTGACTTCTCTGAGAAATTCCTTCTCTGTAGGATAATTGCATGGTAGGGGTAATATCTGGCACTTTTTGGGGGCATTCAGTTTGCTTTCTTCCTTTCCAACTCAGTCAATCCTATCTCTTGAACTCCAAGCCCAAGAGTTCATCTGCTCTCTCCTCTTCCAGTACTATCCAGCATGGCAGGCCTCATTTTCACAGAAGAACATGAAGCATCTAAGAAGGAGAATTGCTTTTTTGCCTCACAACTCCTGTTTTCCTTCCTGGACCTCACTCACTAACCCTCAAGATAAGGCAACACAGAGACTTAGCCATGAAAACGAAATAGCTGTCAGCAACTCAATAAATAATCCCTGCCCAAATAACCAGAGATGGAATGAGAGGTGCCACTGAGTAGCTGAAGTGGAAGAAAATACGAGGCAGTGTAGACATTTGCTTTATACCATGGCCCTCCCCCAAGGAAGGAGCACCAGCCACATGTATCCAGACAAGAGGATGAAAGATCTCCCTGGGGAAGGCCTCAATTTAGTCTTGGAAAGAACAAAACTTTGACTGTGGAAAATTGGGGCTCAAATACAAATTCTACCATTTGGAACCTCTGCAATACTGCCAAGTAACGTCTACCCTGCACCTTCGAATTCAATCCATAAAATGGGATGCAATGCCTTCTGGCAAAATCTTCATGAGGAGTAAGTAAGCCCCATCTCTCTTCGACTCCTTTCCCAAATGTGCTATTACTTTCTAGAAGGCTGGCAGAAGGGTAGGAAATGGCAGAAAGACCAGAGGAAACATTTTAGGAATCCAAAAGGACTATGCTCTCCAGCCCATGCCTTATTTTTTTAATTTTTAAAAAAGATTTTATTTTTTAAGTAATCTCTACACCCAGCATGGGGCTCAAACTCACAACCCTGAGATCAAGTGTTGGTGTGTTCCATCGACTGAGTCAACCAGGGGCTCCTGGCCGACCCCATGTGCCAGATCAAGCAGGAGCAAATGAAAGGCCACTACTCCTACCTCCTCAGCTATCCCTATGGTCCTGAAGGTAATCCACTCAAATGCACTACCATGGTTAAATCTCAAAGCCTTGGAGTCAGCCATACCTGGGTTTGGATCTCAACTTCATCTCAGACACATTCAGTGAGCTTATTGATATGTGAAACGGGATTAACTACTTATGACAAGAGTTCTCTAAGACAAAAAATGAGATGACACACAAAAGGTTTAGTCCAGTATCTGACAATAGTGGCCCTCCTGTTATTTTTATTATTCTTATTGTTAATATCCTCTGTTGACTTGCTCAGAAACCTTTCGATGTTTCAGAGTTTCAGTATTATCAGCTACTGAGACTTTTCCTTTTCCTTCTTGTTCAGTTGGTTTAATTCTGAAACAATCTTCCAGCCTCTTCCTGATTATGTTCAATCATGTCTGAATTCCATTAATCCACTAATTTAAAATCCTAATAATTATCAGTCATTCCAAAGCAGCTGCAAGGTACAAGAGTTCACAAACAACAGAGAGCTGCTTCCATGGAACTCCAGTGGGCATCCTGCTCCACGTTGCAAGGCCAAGTGCGCACAGGACGTATGCTAGTAAACAGCCTCACCTTCACCCGGGATACCATCTTTTATTATTATTATTACTCTCTTTTTTCCTCATCAAGGCTGACAAGTTGCACCAGGTATTTCCTTCTTACTTAGATACCAAAATAAAGTCTCTTCCAAACTTCTGGCTTTTGAGTTCTTATGCCAGGGCGTCGGAGCCAGCCCCTGAGTCATGCAACTGAAAGCCAAGCCTAGGGGAGGTGGTTTTCATTTCAGGAACTCGGCTCAGCTTCCTGGAGACTAAACACAGCAGCATCAATAAATAAGGGAGAAGGGAGGCAGTAATAAAAGAAGAATTTCGACGTCAGTCAGTTTCAACGTTAACTAACCAGTATATAATACTTAAACATGGCTCTACAAGAGAATGCATTTCTATATGGTGGAAGAAAAGGATCAAAATCTGAGACAGAGTAAGGCTGGATACTGCCACTAGACAGCCAACATGAATGGAAATGACATTTTCCTAAACGTGTAGTCCTTTTTGTTTTTGTTTTTTTTTTTAAATAAACCAGACTCTTCCTAATGGGTATTTTTAAGTTCCATTTTTCTTCCTTTCATTCATTCTGTAAATTTTTATGAACCCCTCCTCTGTACCAGATGCGGGATGTATAACAGGGAACAAGACCCACTTCGTGGAGTTTATATTCTACTGGGAAAGGCAGCTCATAAACAAGGGTTTTTCCTTAGACCAAAGGACAGTGAACTAACCATGTGGCCCCGGGCAAGTGTTCTAATCTTCTTATGCACCATTTCCTCGTCTGCATAAGGAGGATATTAATAGTCCGTACGTTGGAGGATTGGTGCGGGGGGTAAATGAATTGCTATGTGTTCCAAGCTGTGAGCAGTGCCTGGCACAGGGTAAGTCTTTCCTCAGTGTTGGCTGTTAGCAGCTCCACTGGAATGCAGGCGCAGAGGGCAGGGCCTTCTGTTGTTTTGTTTATCGCTATATCCCCAGTGCTTAGAACAGTGCCTGAAATAGAATAAGTGCTCAATAAATATTTGCTGAATGACCAAAATCAAATCAAGTTAAAGATTGTGTTAAGAGATGCGAACAGGTTCCCCTACACAAAAAGTGGGAGAGCAGGGAGCAAGGTTGATATGGCCAGGTCTCTATAAAAAGCTAGAAAAGGATTCCAGTAAGAAGGAACAAAAGCAGTGGCCTTGTGGCGGGAAAAGCTTGCTGTGCTCAAGAGTCTCCTAATCCCTGAGGGTGAGCACATCCAGCTGCTTGGCCACTGGCTTCCAGGCTGCATCCTGCAGTGCTCCGATGACCATCTCCTGCCCTTTCCCTTCCTCTGGACTGTTTTCCCCACACAGTGGCAGAGGACTTCTCTCAACTTGAATATCTCTCAATTTGAATATTTTCTTTAAGGAATAGCAGTGGAATGTCAAGGGAGCAGGAAGTGGAGGAATATGTTTTTCTCAAATATTTCAGCTCTGCAGACTCAGTGGAAAGTGGTTTGAGGTCACCCATGACTTTCTGACATCTTTCCTTATTTTTCTGTCCCATGTTTCACACCCTTTCTTCCTGAGGACGTGTGACAACTTGGAAATCCCAAGTCTTGTCTTTAAGCTCCTAAGTGAAGTGCTTGTGTTGTATCTCATAAACTCATTCTCCAGTGAGGGATTTCCGTCCTTCCAGTTTCCATCCCTAGAAGCCCCAGATTCTTCTACAAGTAGTTGCTGGTGTCTCCTTAGAAATGTACTGATTTGCTCAAAAGAGAGAGTGGTATTTACTGTAAAGTAGACTTCCGGGCAGCCCGGGTGGCGCAGCGGTTTAGTGCTACCTGTAGCTCAGGGTGTGATCCTGGAAACCTGGGATCGAGTCCCACATCAGGCTCCTTGCATGGATCCTGCTTCTCCCTCTGCCTGTGTCTCTGTGTGTGTGTGTGTGTGTCTCATGAATAAATAAATAAAATCTTTAAAAAAAATGTAGACTTCCCTCTGCTTTACGATAAGACCTCGTATAGTCTAGTCAGATTTGTTTCCATCTAGAAAGGGAAGAGGGGAGGAGGACCCTCAACTACTCCTGAGAGTTAGTTGATTGGTCCAGCCACTAATGTGCCCATCTAGACAACGGGGTATTTCAGCCACCATCACCAATATGCCCTGCCTCCAACAGGGTCACTGTCAACCTTCACAGATTCATTGTTTTCTAGCCATGCTGAGGCAAGAAAAGAAGAGTAGCTGAAAGATACCCATTCTCTCTGGTGGCCAGGGCCAAAGAAAGGAGCAAGAGAACTTCTAAATAAGTTCTTTGCTAGTTTATTTGCCATGATTGTTTAATGTCCAGGAAATGTTCATCAAATCAAGAAATGTAATTCCTTTGGGATTGGAAAAAAAAGTTTCCATTACACAGTATCTTCCCACTGGAAACCCACATTGATTTCCCCTTTTTTTTTCTAAGACTGTCTGGTGTAGTTGTCAAAGTACCCAACTGGAAACTGAGGCCAAAGGTTCGAGTCCTGAGGGTAAAATTCTGTTTCTCAGGAAGTCTCCTTGTCCTGCAGCATCCTTGCCTATAAAATGGGAAGGGCGTAAGGGCGTTGGGCATGGTGTTTGTTCTAGCTCTCAAACATTCTGTGGATCTCTTTAACAAGCATAAACTTGCAGACGTTCCTTTGGCACACCCAGAGAGGAATTTGCCATGTTTGGGCACCATTTAGTGAGGTCCTCTGCTTAGTGCCTTTACCAGTATCAGTTGGACTCACCTAGTTCAGATATCTTTCTGTAGCAAGTTCAGATGGGATTATCTCTTGTTTAGATTTTTTTAAAGAAAAAAAAATATATATATACATATTAAAATGGATTCTTTTAAAAAGAAAAAAAGTATGTGTCTTGAACTGACACTATGGAACATAGGACATTAATATTATTTGTAAAGATCCAGAATTAGAGCAACTAATATGTAGTTATATGTAAGGTGGTTTCCAGTATTACCTTCAATCTTTCCCCACTAAGTGTTAATAAAACACTTAACCAGATACCTGTAAGGCAAACATTTCTATCATGGTCCTGTTCTTATTTTCCCTTTGTAAGCCTCATGCAGAACAGGGCAAGACCTCTCCTGTATACTATACCAGTCTGTACGTGACCCTCCTTCTAGACTGATTTGAAGAAGTCTTAGTGTCTTCTATGATTTCACAACATTCACACATTAAAGTTCAGAGTCTTCATCAGTTGTCTTTATATAACTCTAGCTATTTCTATTCCTACTTGTGAATGCACAGACTCATACAAATGCAAGAACTATGGAAAGCATGGCTCATCTCCAGGGCCACTATACAACATAGGAGAGGTAGTTGCCACTTGCCTGCTACAGAATACCTTCTCTTCTCTGCCCTACAGCATAGAAGGGCTTTTAGAGACCACCCTGAGTTTTGGAGAGAAAAGAACATCTGAACTGAGTGCTGCCTAAAGAATTCTTCTCCAAGAGGCGGAAATCATTACCCCAAGGTACTTCCTGAATCTCACCAGCCAATGGCCCCAGAAAGATAGCAGCTGTGAGTAAAACCATGAACTTTCTGGCCACAGGGATTTTCTTGCTTAACTGCTTTACCCTCATTTATTCCACATTATACTCTCCTGGTTGTCAGGGATTTGTCTTCTTTAGCTTATGGCTTTGGAACTCATGGTTATCTGTATGCATCCAATGATTCACCATTTGTTGGGAATTACAGAAGAGGAAGCTCAGCAAAGCCTCCTTTCAAAAGTTGGCCCAGAATTATGCAAGTGGGTTGAAATGAGTAGTAGAAACAGATGATTTTAATTCATCTCATCTGTTCATTACCTGCAGTGCAGATGCATGTTTGTGAGTATTGCAGCATATGTTCCATTTTTCTTTTACCACATCCCTTGACCCCGTCAGTGCACTAGAGATCCTTAAATTCCCCTTCCCAGAAAGTTATATATAATCTCAACATTCCTGAATTTCCATCCTGTGCCTTTCATATGATCAACAAAAATACATAAATGATTGTAAAACTGTGAAAACTACTTCTTGCTTCTACTGAGAAACTGGGATTCATTCTCAGCATTTTCTTGCAATGTATCCCTATACCTACTCCCTCCAAAATGTGTGACTGTAATTCATTATTCTTACCATTTCTGTTACTTTCATTATAAATGTTTGCTCAATTTCAACTTTAGGAGTCATCAGTTTGCAGTGCATATAGATTCCCCCTAACGTCACCTGGGTGTTTATCACTCAAGAAGAAATTGTATTGTATCAATAAATCTCCAGGAAACATACATGGTGGCATCCAATCCCTACAATAGTTTAATATTCTTATCCTGAATTATTCTACTTGAGATGTACAAATGAAAATACTATCAAAATGCTGTCTTTCATGCTCAACACAAGCCCCTACATGAAGGCTTCTATGATGACTCCCACTTTCACAGACAACCATCTCCTCTGTGATCCCACAACACAGAGGCTCTGTGTCCCCATCTAGTGCTGAATCAGATCCTGTATCAAACTGATGCCTGTTGCTCTGTGTGGAGTACTCTTGTCTTGCCAATTACATTAGCATTTCCTTGAAGGCTGTATACATGCAGCTAGCTCTGCATGTCCTCTGCCTCCTCCCCATATAAAGAATAAAATAAACCTTTCTGTGCTCCCTTACCACCCTCTTTTTCTCTCTAGAATGATAGTTTTCACCCTGACTGTAAATTTTTCCTTTGACATTTCTCAGTAGACCCTACACTAGATGCTAGATTGTGAACTCATTGAAGGCAAACTGTTGTATTATTCAACTTTATATCTTCAATGCCCAGTGCAGAACAACTTTTCAATAGCATTTGTTCCACAATGAAAGGATAAATGGACAAATACATAATTATTTCAAGAATTTTTAAATTGCATATAGTGCTTTAATGTAATGTTTTAACAAAGTACTTATTAAATATTAAAGAATCAATAAGTACCACACTGTAACAGTTCAACGAGCCTTATATTTTTTGACCAAAATTATTTTCCCTGCTCAGATTTTCCCAATGAGTAAAACATGCAATAATGTGTAAGAGGAACCCAGTTATTGCTAAGATGCAAATAAAATGTAGCGCCTTGTGCTGAAAATGTGACCAGAAAATAGTTGCTAGTTTATACATAACACACTTAGAAAAGTGCAGAAATGTTCAAACAGTGATTCCTGTGTGTTTGATAGCTCCAAGAACAACATCAAAGTACCATAAAAAAATCTCCTGCTAAATGTGAAAACCTGACAGTCTGCCCTATCTCCTGCTGAGGGTCTGCCTCATGTCTCCTCTCTGGGAGAAACATTTTCTTTGTATCATCAAAGTAGGCAGTGAATATTCGAGTGGACTTTCACCTTGCCTGAGACCTCTAACAACATACCCTTCTACCTCTGCTCTCTAAGCTCTCTGCAAATGAGCTAAGCTAAAAATCACATCACCCAGTTCAACCCACTGTTATTTCAAAGTGCAACCCACATGTGAGAAAGAAGCCTGTGGCAAGCCATTCAAGGTATTAAAACCGTGACTCACTGCCAGACAGAAAAAAAGTATTCTCTGCCCAGAAATTCAGTAACATGTTACTGCTAAAATTAAAAAAGAAAAACTCTCAAAACAGATCTGTGATGAATTTGTATTAATGATGGCATTACAACATAATTCTGAAAAGAAAAAAGTCTAAAATTCCAGTAAGTTCATAGAACATTAGATAATATCAAATAGCAACAGCAAAACACAGGAGATTGTCCCTGAAAAAATGCCTTCTTTAACTGAATGAAGTCATAGAGTTATAAGAGGGGAAGGACAGTCTGGCTTTCTTGGCAAGTCTGTATTTAAACCAAGTTTGGAAGTAATTTCAAAAAGAATTATCATATATATATATATATCAGTCATATCATTTTTTAATTTATTTTTTATTTTTTAATTTTTTTTAGTCATATCATTTTCAACAACGATTACTTTGCACCCAGGACAGAGATTCCTCCTAGTATCTCTGGTTCATCGTGAGAATTGATATGGGCACTAAATGTAACCCCAGGCCCTGGGTTGTACTTGGTACCCTGAAACATAGTAAAGTATAGTCCTTCATGTATCAAAAGTACACCAATTTGATCACACCAATGTGATCAAATAAGGCAGTAATTCGGGAGCAGAAATCAATGTTACTATCTGAATATATTGCTTTCCCTTTTTTTTTTTCTGTACAGATAGTTGCTCAAGATTGGTGAGAACAAGGGAAGATCAATATGTTTCCACAATGTTAAAATCAGTTGAGAAAAATGAAAGATTCATCTAGTCTCCCCATTGTTTGCATTTGTGGTGTAAACAGACACTTGACTCTTTGGGAACTGAATTGGTACCTTTGGATATTGCAGAGCCGGAGTGAGACTTGGAGGAATGATAAGCACCCAATTATTTAAAAAGGCAAAAATGAGCATGAGAAGTATGGACAAGAATACTGGAAAAAGTCTGGGAGTAGAGGCTGCAGTGTGTGGTGAGAAGCACAGTTTCCTATGCTCATCAGCCAGCTGAGACCTGTTTCTGAGAACACCACCCAAAAATCCAAGAGGCTTTAATGGCAGACATTTGCTTCATAAGGCAGAGCTCATGATGCTTCCAGAGCATCAGGGGGCCTTATGAGATGTTGTGCCCACACTCATCCAGGACAAGCCTTCCCAGTGCATGTAAGTGACTTAAGCAAGGATTCATGAAATCTGTCATTCTCTAACACTTCATACCATAATGCGGATCCCATTTCTATCATTCACAAAGAAAAAGGAAAAACATAATTGAATTTTCCCAATAGGCTGGGACAATGGGCTGAATCTCACAAAAATAAACCTCACTCTTTCAGGTCTTCACCTCAATCATATTTCTTCGGCAAGGTCTTACCCAAACCTTAGACCATGTCAGATATCCATGCACTTTTGTGGCATCTTGCTCTGTCCCTTTCTTTATTGCAGACTATAAATTTGTTGAGGGGTGAGGACATATCAATCTCATTAACCATCATATCCCTAGTGCTCACAGCAGTTCCTGGTGTGCGAGTCCTCAATGAACATTGGTTGGATCAATGAAAGCATATACAAACTGTTATGTGTTCGTTCAGGCTCAGAGCACTGAGTGCCTCATTAGAAGAGGTAGCAGGCCATGGTATCCAGGTGTGACAGCAAGACCTGGACATGGATCCAAAATGAGTCAACATTTCCAAAAGTGAACACTACACTGGCTCCATCAAGAAATTCAAATTCCACCCAAAAAAAGAGGGGATGGTGCTCATCTTCCCTGAAATTTTGTATCCAATTCTGGGGAAAATGGTAAACTGAAATTCATCCGGAGAAGAGCTACGATGACAGTGGTGCCTGAGAACCATGAAAGATGTCTGAACACCTGAGGCCAATTAAAATAAAAAACTGAGACTCAGGGAGACCTGTAAGCAGTCATCACGTATTTGAAGTGTTGGCCTGGAAAGGAAGGATTATACTTTTTATTGCCTGTAATTCTGGAAGGCAGAGAAAGGACCGATGCATATAAATCATAAAGAGGTATGCTGTGGCTTGAGAGAATGAAAAATGTCCCAATAATTATACCTATTTTAAAAAATGAAATGTGCTTATTCAGCCTCCGAGAGGGATGTTATGGAAAAATACTTAATGACAAAGCATGATAAAATCTGGTTCCAAAACATGGATATTAGGATTTTTCAAAATAAAGGAATACACATGCACACACAGACACACACACGCACACATACCTGGGAACATACATCAAAATGTTAACAGTGGTTATCATGTGATAGTACCATAGATGTTTTTAAATTTTTGTTATGCTTTTCTTTCTTGCTTTCTAAAATTATTATGGTGATGAAAGATTGTTTTCCTAATGACAGAAATAGTACTGTACAACAAAAATGGTTGTCTTGGGACCCGGGGAGTTCCTTTTCTGCTGGAGGTGTTTGAGCAAAGCCTGTATTTGTGTTTGTAACTTTCAGGGATGTCAAAAGGTAGCCCTTATTTAGAAAAGAAGACCTCCCTTAGCTCTATCAGCCTCTATGGTACCTTTAGATTCTGAAACTCTATTGCCCAAAATATTAGTTATGGATCACTATTATAATTTTAATAATATATAGCCATTGTGTAGTCATTAATCATAATTATTACTTATTAATAAAAAGCTGTAGCCTCTCAGATATGTCAGGAAGCTCAGAAGTCATCTTTTCTAACCAATTCTAGACAGAATTTAAAAAACCTTTAATGGTGATCACTGGGTGGCTCAGTGGTTTAGCGCCTGCCTTCAGCCCAAGGCATGATCCTGGAGTCCCAGGATTGAGTCCCACATCAGTCTCCATGCATGGAGCCTGCTTCTCCCTCTGCCTGTGTCTCTGCCTCTCTCTCTCTCTCTCTCTCTCTCTCCCCCCTCCCTGCCTCTCTCTCATGAATAAATAAAATCTTAAAAAAAAAAAAAAAAACTTTAGGCAACAAGTGCAGGTGGATGATTGAGTATGGTCAGGAACACATGTCTTTTCCTGTTGCCCATTCCAGCATGATTTACTCTAGCAGGTAAGAGGCATGCTGGTCTTAAAATCACCCAGCCCAACGGTGGATGAAGCAATTTAATCCATTCTCAAGCAAGAGAGGATGGTCCGCTGAAGCCTATGACACTGTTATCCCTCTCTGATATTTCACAATGAAAATAAGGAGAAGTGCTTTATCATATTTATACAATATTGTTTCCTTGACTTGAAAATTTCATCTTTTTCTCCAAAGCACAGAATGATCTTTTCCTTTTTACATGTCTTGTCTACTGTTATCAAACCTACTTTTTGTTGTTCACTCTACTCAGGACATCTAAACATTGTTACATAGAGTGATTTGAACTACAAACCTAAGTAGAGTTCAAACCAAGACACCTAACTCTAAGGAAAGCCTTGGGTAAAGGTTTAAAGTACAGGATATATTTTTCCTGAATACTAGAAGATACCCACATTCTCCCTAGGCATCCTCTCTCTGCTTCTTTCAGGAACCAGGACCTTTCCAACCCTTCTTCACTGTGCCACCCCCAAATCCAATTCCACTCTTAGGAAAGGCATATGAAATGTTTTCAAATCAAAGCCTACAGTAGAAAAAGTGATCAACTAACTCTGTAATTGTTTCCTATAGGCACTGCACCATGCAAGACCACATGGAAGAAACGAAGTGATATAAGACAGTCCCTGTTCTTATGAGCAGACACCTTAGTCAGGAAAACAAAACAAATTCGTGAATCATGAAATCACAAGGTAATATGTAGTAATTAATATTATAAACATTAAATGCTATTGGTAAATATTACTTACGTTCGGAGAATAAAATATAGTTATCTTAGAGCTGACAAATTTACAATGCTATCAAATGAACGAGGGAGCCATTCTATGGTGAGCTAGCAAGGCTGGTAGGAGGCATGGTAACGATGACAGTTCTAGCAGAATTCCAGAAAACAACAAAACAAATGACCCTGGTAGCAGGGACCAGTCTGTGCCATGCGCTACTTAAGTGCTATCAAGGTGTGGTCTGTGGACCAGCATCCTCCACACCACTTAGGAACTTGTTAGAGATGCAGAATTGAAGCCCCGCCCACAGAATTACTAAATCAAAAATCTATATTTCAGCAAGCTCTTTGGGTGATTGATCCACATGCACATTATTGTTTGAGAAGCTCTGGTCTAAACAATGGAGAGTCTGCTCACTTCCTTCATACTTGAGTCCTGAGTACATCAAAGCGGTTTCCCTTTTAAAACAGTTATTAATTTGTCACCTGTAATTTTTGCAGTTGCAAAGTTAACTCATTGCTTGACTTCCTGTCTCATTTATTTCTTCTCAATATATCCTATTCATCCAAGGAGGTGATTAAGAATGGCTGATGTATTTTCAGCTTCAACCCAGTATCCAAGGAACTACCCTGTATTCTACACTAGGGGGTGTGTGAGGACTGAGTTTTGGAATCTTTTAGGCCACCTTCTCCACAGTGATTTTTATCAGCTACTGCCCCCTTGTTCCAGAATTGGTTTCCCAATGTCATTGCTTGGAAGAATGAAGAGTTACTACAAGCCTCCTCTATACTTACACCGTAGTACATTTCCTCAACCATAGCTGCTTTGTCCACTTTCCATTATAGGCCCATTTGCCTGAGGGACACACATGCCATGATCTACCTACAGGGAGAGCCACATCTGGGGCAACCTGCCTGGAATCAGGGACCCAGAAAAGGAGAACCATTGCTTTAAACACAGGAACACATTAAAGGCCTTCCGGTCAGTATCATTGCTTTCTTTTCCAATGGGCTTCTCATCTTGTCAGCTCATGCAGAATTGGGTTTTTGACAGATCTCCTCATCAGATGCTAGGTCAGAAGGCCACAGTGTCTCATCATCCAATTTCTAAAATAATAATAATAATAATAATAATAATAATAAAAAGTATTCTGTTCTATTATTTAAAGATATTAAGAGACCTCCAGACAGAAAGTACCAAGTGGTGTGTGGATGAGGAATCTAGAGAGGACTCTGGATTCTCCACTACTCATGCAACCTTTGGCATGAGTAACTAGAAAACTTAACATCTCATTCCTTTGAGAAGACTTTTCTTTTCTGCAGCGGAGTCCAATACTGTCTCTGTGGTTGTGTTTTAGAGAGGGTCTAGTAAAGCCAATTCACTCTGAGTCCACAAAGTTTAGCATTGCTTGTCCACAGTGCCCTCAGCATCTCGGCAGTAAGCAACTCACAAATGCATTTTGGAAATTGCTATAAATGTTCAGTGTTATAAGGGTCTTCCATCTCCTAAATGCTTTTGTCCTTGTAGGATCCTTTAAACAGTTACCTAACTATATTTATTCCTAAAAGGGATGTATTTAAAACTTTGAAAATTGTGACTATTTTGTTGTGCCCAAGATCGCGAATCCGAGAAACCACCAAGGAGCCGACACCAATGCAAGTACACGAGGGTTTATTTACAAGCTGGAGCTTGGGTCCAAGTATACTCCATACAGCAGAGCAGGGACTTGGACCCCAAAGTGGGTTACAGCTGGGTTTTTATGGGCTGGTCTAGGGGATTTTCAGAAGGGGCGGAGGAAAAATTTTTTTTTTCTTTCCAATATGGGGGAAAGGGTGGGGCAGTTTCTTCAGATCTGATATGGGATTCTCTACTGAGGGCATTCTGAGCTTTATTGTCTTTCTGATATGAGATTCCCTGCCTCAGACATTCTGCAGTTTTTCCTGTAAAGTTCAGCTCTTATTCCCAGGGGCCTAAGATGGCTGTACTTGTGCTAATGCTAAACTTGAGGTGGAATGGCCTTAATTTTTCTCGGCCTCCACAATTTGTATCAGTGTGCAGCCCCACATTTTAACAAATTGGAGCCCACTCCAAAGTAAAATTAAAATGGTTTCAAAGAATGACAGAAAAACATTTTTTTGGCAAGGAACGAGAGGAAGCCAGAAGGAATAGAGGAGAAATCCAGTGGAGAGTGTAAAGCAGTGAGAGACCTTTTCCATATGTGTGGCCATTAAAGAAATTATTACAATTCCTTATGCTGCATATGCAGAACACAACTCTATCTCTTCATAAAAATAGTCCCCTCTTTTTTTTTCCATTCCTGCAGATATTAGCAAAGAGTTTTCCTTATAAAAGAAAGAATATGATGAAGCAACCACAAGGAAAGCACACAGAAAAGGGCCCAGGGCTACACAGTACACCCAGCTGACACAGTAAATTCAAATGGATCACAACACTTGACTTAAACATGCCAGTGACACACAGCGGGTTTCTTTTGCATAAATTTAGAAATTCAGAATTAGCTTCCTCAGGCTCCTTGCCATAAATATGTAAAATATTTCATGGCAGAGCCCTATGGGTCCTAAAACCCTTGGTTTTTAGTCCTGTTTTATGTGAAAATGCTTCCCCTTTTGTACCAGCCCCCTCAGCGAAAGCACATGGCATCTCCAGCATCTCTTGATTATGGCTAAACAGCCATTTGATGACCTTTTCTCCCATCACTTGTGCTTTCATTTCATGATATAGTATACTGACCTCAAACAGAGAAAGAAGTTCGAATGAAGTATTATATACTGTGTATTCATCCCCAAACCTATTCTGCCCTTTACTCCCAGAAGAACACTGCCATTGCCCAGTAACTTCCCTTGGGCTGGATACCTCCAGTCTTCCTCCAATGAAGAGAATAAGGCTCTTTGAATAAGCCAGGGACTTAAGCAACCACTCCTTTAGCTCCCTCATTTCCTCAGGAGTTTAGATTTTTTTTTTTTTTTTTTTTAGCTTGGGAAATTCTCTCATTACTATAAATACAAATATTAGCAGGGGTGTAGATACTGTGTCAGACACACAAGAGCCAAGTGCCTATAGGTACTAGGTCCCACCAGTAACCATTTTTTTTCACTGTGATCATTTCTCTCTCTTTAACACAAGTCAGCAAGTAGAAATCACTCCAGATAATTTCTGTTTAACACAAGTCAGCAGTAGAAACCACCCCATTTGCATTAAAAAAAAAGTCTAGTGTCCAATCTTGCCAAGAGGAGAGGGCAAACCATTCTAAGCTAAGCCTAGGAGCAATCCTATCAGAAACAGAAAGGAAATCAGAGGACTGGGTTCAGAGAAGTGTGAAGAAAAATCCGACCCAAGCAAGGTCACACATCACAATGGCAGGGGAATTCATTCTGAATGGTTGGGCAGGACAGTGCAGGGAGTGCGCTGAGAGCTAGATAAAGGGTCATGGTCATGGTGAGGGAGGCAGTTAGGAACCATGCCATGACCTTGAGTAGAATTGTATCACGCTGAAAAGGGGTGAGTTTAGGCCTGTAGATTAGAGCCACAGATGTCTATGGTGAAACTTGGTGTCTTTTCAAAGCCCTTTTGGTTACCAATATCAGAGAGCCAACGAAGTTAGCCTAATCAATAAACAGGGATGTTTCACAAAGATGCAAAGAAGGAAGTGTATCCGGGCCTCTTTGGACTCTGCTCTACTCTGCACGTTTGCATTTTCTTTTTCCCCATAGACCAACTGGTTGTGATTCTCTCTACAGATGACCACCATGGCTCTAAAATGCATATCTGAGCCAGACTCAGATGCTGACTAGCTTTCTTTAAGTCCAATTCCTAATTCCTAAGAGAAGGAATATGATTGTCCAGGCTGGATCAGTGGGAGCTCTGATGTAATCTATGATCACAGTGGAGGGTACTTGGTGAATAAAAGTTTACCCAAGTTTGTCTGCAGGCGGGGGGATGAGTCCTATAGCAACATAGTGTTGTGGCCTGGGCAGGGACTCTGAAAGGTGTCTACAATGACTGTCAGAGTCTGCTGGTATGTTTTGTTTTTTGTTTTTTTGTTTTTTGTTTTTTATTTTTTACTTTATTCTAATGCTTTATTCTACTTCCTCCTTCATCATCTCCCCAGTATTACAATGACACAGCTGTGGCATCGGCATCACTTAGGAGACACAAAGATCCCCCGCCCCTCTGCTGGTATGTTTTAACTCTACTTCTTGCCAGTAAGAATGAAAAAAAAAAAAAAAAATATATATATATATATATATATATATATATATATATATATTCCATATATGGAATTTTTTGTCTTATTCCTACTAATAGGGTCAGTTTAGGATCTACAGAGTGTCAACCACAGGTGTGGCACCCGCGTAGGGTAGTCTGGGCAAAGCTGAATGGAAAGAAGCATTTACAAAGACTGCCTTAAGACAGTGTGCACTGTGCTGGGTTGGAAGAATTCAGAGACCTACACAGATTTGCTATTTACTTATTTACTTTTTAAAGATGTATGTATTTATTTTAGAGAAATGGGGATGGGGCAGAGGGAGAGGGAGAGAGTGAGAGAGAATCCTCAAGCAGATTCCCTTCTGAGTGAGAGTCCTAATGTGGGTTTCCATCCCAGGGCCCCAAGGTCATGACCTGAGCCAAAATCAAGAGTCAGATGGTTAACTGACTGAGCCACCCAGGTGCCACAGGTTTGCCATTTAGAATAATTCAGAACATTACATATGTGCCGGCTTTTTCTTTTAATGTGGAGATGGGTGTAAGGTTCTTAAAGACCTAAGCAAGACCCGACCATACCCAAAACATGAGAGGACGAGTTTGCCCTCAGAACATTCACAGTACCATTAATCACTTCCCCAAATATTTACTAAGGCCCTACTCTGTGCCCTATTATAGTGTTGACTTCAGGGCTATCATGGCAAAGAGGCCATCCCTAGGTTGTGCTGGGGAATTTGGGCCTGGTTTTTGGGAGGTCCTTTCTAGGGTTCTGAAGGGAGCTTGACACCAGGAAGTTTCTGGTCTCCTCTGAGCAAAGGAGCACGTGCTCCTTCCACCCTCCTCTTCTGTGTGCCAGAATTTCCAGATTTGTTCTGTTTTGCAGTTGCATTAAGCCACACTCAATTCCAATCCTAGCAGAAGGCATAAATTAACATTTTATTATGTGTACTTATTAGGGTCTCTTAAAGCAGACATGCAAATGTGAGGCTCCCACAGTAAATTACGGCATACCCAGATCAGCTGAAAATATGCCAGGTTGTCCTGGCCAAGCCCTTGGAAAGCAGCACCTCACTGAGCTATCCTGGGAGAGACACTCACCTCAGCTTCTGCCCCCGGTTGTTTACCCTGGCTGTTGGCCATTTCCGGCTCCGATTGGCACCCCAGACCTCTCTGTCCAGCTGCCATTGGCTCATATGACTCCTGGTTGACTTTCATTTACAAGGAACCAATTTCACACGCAGCTGTAGGTGAGCCTTTTACAGGCCTCTGGCGAGTGAGCGAGAGGCCTCAGGCCTCCTCCTTCTAGCAGCTGGACAAATACATCTGCCTTGGCCTTCCACGGGGACCAGGCTATTTTGAGGCTGCCCTTGATTGGCTCTTCTTATTACTGTGCCTTTAATTCCAGCTTATAGCTCTTAAAACCTTATATAACAGGAACTTCAAGCTAGAGGGAGTTTGATTTGATTTAACTTGGCTCTAGTGGAGGAATTAGTAAAACTAAAAGTGAGAACTACTTGATATGCCACTCCTGGTTCTACCAGGTTAAATTGTAAATGGTTCTAAAGTGTTTCTTTCCTAAATGCTGATTTGGTCACAGATGTCTGTGCTTTGGGGAAAGCTACACCGGAGAAAGAGAGAAAGAAACTTTTCCCATGGCCACTTGACTTCTCGAGGCTGCCTTTTGAATCCCTCATATTTTATTTCATTGTTGGCATCTGCCTTCTTGGGAGCATATGTGGACAGTCCCGCTCAATAATGAGAGAAGGCAGTAGAAGAACCCCAGACTACAGAGCCTTCCAGAGCCCCTCCATGGGCATCAGCCATTGATGGGAGACCAGAGTTCTAACCTCAGAGCTGGGAGCACTGGCTTCCAGTGGCCTTGTGCTAGTCTACGTATGCAGAGTGAGCATTTGCAGGGTATCATTTTGGAGTCCCCTCACCTTAGGCTATTCTGGAAGCCACCTTCCAGGGGGCCCTATGTAATGAAAGTGTCTAGAATTGCCTCCCTGATTCCTGCCCTCTGCTTCCAGGTGAAGATCACTTGATGCTCCCCACAGCCTCACAACCCCTGTGGTTTCATGAAATCAGTGTGCTCTTGGCTCTCCAGGTGCTGCTGGCCAGAGGACTGCCACCTCGTGGGCCCCAGTTCTTGCCCACCATGTTCCTCTGTTTTATTTTTCCTTCCAAGCAGATGCCTTTTACCCTCCCTCCTCCTTTCTCCCACTTCTATTCCAGCATTTCCGCTTCCTCTCTCTTTTTATTTCACTCCGTTTTTCTTAACATCTCATTCATTTCACCTTTCTGCTCTGCAGAGAGCTACGCGTGATTCTTACCTTCCCCCAGTGGCATTTAAAGTGTTTCTTAGTGCAAAACATCCTATTCATTGCCATAGAAACAGGAAGCTCAGTGTGGAAGAAAAAGAAAAAAAGAAGTCTGGGAGTCTGAGCTTTGCAATTCTGTTATTTTGCCCAAATCCATAAATGGCAACACGCTGGGAGACATGCAAAAGCCTGCTCGCTGCTGGGACAAGAGAAGTCAGGGCCTCCCATTCCTAGGAAACTGGGCACAGTTTTAAGCAGTGGTTTAAACCTGGAGAGAGCCAGCTTATGCAGCAAAGATCTCTGCTTTTCCCTCCTGTGGAAGCTCCCAGCTGAGCCCCAGGAAGTCAGAGGGACCTGCATTCTGTGATTGAGACTGCTTCTCAAAAGCTGCAGCACTCAACACACTTGTTTTGGACCCTGTCAGCCTTCTCTCTGGAGAAGAAACACAGGGACATCCTCACAGCCTTCAGGTCAGGATTCCATGGCAGCATGTGGCGTTGCAGCTTCTTTGCTCCCCTGGAGGGAGTCACCATTTCCTCACCACACCCTGGATGGTGCTTGAGTTTGGGTCATCTGCATGTCAGGCCATCTCCCTGATAGAAAACTAGAGAAACTTCACATTCACATTGTGCCTAAAATAAAGCTGATGGGCCATAGTTTTCCTGGATATGCAGTAAAATGTGTTTGATGTGTACATCTTCCAATCATTGATTTCAAAGATGTATCTTTGACCTACCCTCAATGCTGCTCTTTTGGTCTGGGTCCTCAAGCACCTCCAGCTTATTATCCCTTACTGAGAGATATGGACTGAAGCCTCAAGCTAAGGACCTGAAGTTGGCTGGTTCAGTCTCTACAGGGGCAGGGAGTTTCTCAGAGGCGATCTATATTCCATTTCCAGCAATGCATCCTAACTTCAGGCAGCTGCCTGTATTCTGACTGTATTTGTCTATTTTCTATTTGTCTATTTGGTATCATTAATCACAAGCTGAACTAGAGGCCAAAGCTGTTTATATCTCCCCTGTGATCCAGTTTACACAGGGGCACAAAATCATATTACAAACTCTCCAACCAATTCCAAGCTCGTAACCCCAACCACCTCTTTTGATTAACTTACACACACCAAGCCACTGTTTGCTCTGCTCTAAATCACCCAGAACCAGGTACAAGACCACCCCTAATGCCCAGAGCCTCCTGACACCAATCAAAGTAGCCAATCCTAAGCTTTTTGCCATGCTCTGCCTTGCCCTTTCCAGGGAAGGCACAATGGAGGCTCTGGGTTCTGTTTTCCCCTGGATCCTGCATTTGCCTCCTGAGCAGACCCTGTGCTTTCCCACGTGGTCCTGTTTGACCTGGCACGTCCCGCACTCCTCTTGGAAGCTTTAAGTCATGAAAATCTTTCAATAATGTTAGCCCATCTGTGTCACCACCCAGGCACCTTTATAAATTAAGACCCAGGCAGAAATCAACTTTACCCACACCTATTTTATCAGCTACAAGAACATTCTGGGAAGGAGATGTAACTGGTGCACCATGAACACATCACAACTACAGAAGGACTGACCCAGGGCAGGCTTTGCTGGGGCCAATTCAGCAGCATCTTCATCTATAAATAGAATGACCATATGTCCCATTGTGCCCCATAGAATCCAAGTTTATCCACCAACCTGTGCAATTAATAGTGTCCTCGTTCATTCTCAGAGCAGTCCTGGTTTAGAAAATAAGCCACTTAGTTACCTTAATATAAAGCACCAAAAACTAGTCACCCATTAAATAGGTAAATGTCTTCGTTGTCGAGGACTTATTGCAACTCAAACATTTAGTCTCACATTTCCACTTGAGGAAAGGGTTGAAATGAATGTTATGGACTTTCTAAAAATACAAGTGTTTGTCTTCACATAATATGCAAGAAGTTAAAGAGGAAAAACCAGCTGCATGAAGTATAGACACAAAGCAGAGCAATGAATCATGATTACTCTGAGGTTTCATTCCTGAGAACTGAGAGAGATGATAGTACTGCCTGCCATCACCGAAAAGCTGGACTCAGGGAGGCGTCACTAGGAGCCAGCCAATTGCTTCACCCTCTCCGTGTGTTTTAATGGTCAGTACCTGAGATGAGATACAGGCACTCAGTCATTCTACAGTACATTTTGTTTCCAGTAAGTGCTGGAATTTGTACTAAATTGTGTATGTATGCTGGCGATACAATTAGCATCGGCAGTAGTTCCTATCCTCGAGAAGTTTATTCTATAAAGGGAGAAGGTAACATATAGAAGTATTTCAATTAGCCTGTGAGCACAGGCCATTACAGGTCCATATAAGAGAAGCACTTACCCCAGTCTTGGGGGTTATAAATAATCTTTCAGTTTAAATTTGGAGTGGGTTGTAGGGAGATAGGATAATGAACTGTAAGACTCTGGTAGCAGTTGACTAGGGAATCTAGAGCTGATTGGAAGGTTCCAGAAGCTAAAGGACAGTGTCTGAGAGTATTGGAGCACCGGGTCGAGAGAAAGTCTGATACCAAGCATCCAAATAAACAGGATATAATTCCTAAATGTTATGAATGCCTGGCTCCAAGTCTTGGCATTCCTTGACATGTAGAAATGAGGAATGTTAAGGACTGATTTTCAATCAGTCCCTAAACAACCTATATTCCTTAGGCTCTGGGGCTGGTGCTGATATTTGTCCTTAAGATCGCTAGCCTCAGTTCTGTGGAGGAGAAGAATCAGCTGTGTCACAGGGACAACTTCCTCGCCATTCTCTCAGGGATGTCTGTCGAAGGTTGTTTATAATCAAGCCCCAAAAATCTATGACATGCAGCTGCACTGTCTGTGATGGTGTGTACGTCAATGAGAAAAATTCATGATTTAGGAATGCATCTGAACTATGTTTTGCTTCTCCACACCCTAGTCAGATGTAGGGTTGTTTTGGTCCTCTACAGAGTTATAAATAAAGAGCCAGCTCTAAAGATTTGCTGAAGCAAACCCAAGACTGAAGGAGCAATCCTTCTTAATTGACCTGACTTACACAATGTTTTTGGCATATGGTCTTGCTCTCCCCAGGCAAAGAGAACTCCTATAAAAAGAAATACATAATATTGGCCCTAGCATTATTTTAGAGTCCTGGAATGTTAGACACAGAAGGAACATTAGAGATCTTTTTGCCCTACACTTTTATCTTAAAGCTGAAGGACACCAGACGTTGTAGAACTGCTTAGTGGAGGTCCTCAACCGGGATTCTTTTTTATTTCAGAAGCAAACACAATTAGATTTCACACATTGGGAACCAGAATTTTGTTACATTGCTGAGTTCTAGATAGCAGTCTCTATTGTATGATTAGTATACTTCGACTGTTCTGTACCATAAAGTATTCAGTGCTTCATAGTGAGTTAGGGACAAACAGGCCTAGGCAGGGCTAGGTAGGGGGCTACGGAATCAGGCTCACAGAAATCCCAAAAATTCCAAGGTGTAAGTAAACCAGAGATAAGGAAGCAAGCTGGACCACCCTGCCCTAGGTGTGGGCGGGGAGGGGGTCTCTTTATGACAGTCATCTGTGACCAGCAAAGAATAACCAGACCCGAAAGAAGAAGTAAGCCATTAAAGATGTTATCACCAGTCCTACCTCAAACCAAGACAGCACAAGAATCTCAAGGCCACAAGCTTCCCAGTCAGTTCTCAATAAAAGACTCTCACTACAAGCCTTCAGTGGCAGGGACCCCTCTCACCTCTGAGAGCTTTCTCTGTATCTTTGCTTAATAACTTCTATTGCTTTACTCACTCTCTGTTGTCCTCGAGATTCATTCTTCGACTCCATGAGACAAGAGCTAAGCCTTCCTGTATCAGTAGTGTAGGCCCCAGGATCCCCAAGGCCAATCATGGGGCATATTCTTAATGTTCCCTACTTGGGATCAGTCTCTCCCTTCTCTCACCCAGAATCAAATTTTCCTCTTATGCTTTGTTATCAAAGCTCTGCCAGGTAAGGCCTTGTTCAATAAACCCATTCACCTTGAGATATTCATATATGATAATATTCTACTGAAAGTAAGTCTATAAAATATTTACCTATGAAATAATACTTTTTAAAAAAGAGGCTAGCATTTTGTTTTAAAGATTTTATTTATGTATTCATGAGAGACACAGAGAGAGAGAGGCAGAGACACAGGCAGAGGGAGAAGCAGGCTCCATGCCGGGAGCCCGACATGAGACTCAATCCCAGGTGTCCAGGATCAGGCCCTGGGCTGAAGGTGGTGCTAAACCGCTGAGCCACCCGGGCTGCCCATGAGGCTGGCTAGCATTTTTTATTGTGAAGAGCCATGCGTTGCACCAACCATTTTAAATATATCAGCTCATTTAGTCATGACATCTCTACAAAATATCATATTATACCTATTTTTTGGATGGGAAAGTGCGGTTTGGGTGGTTGCTCTGTGTCATACTAACAATAAGTGGCAGTACTGGGATTGGAACCCAGGCTACTTGAATTCTAAGTCTATGTACTTTATCACAGTGCCTGAAATGAAGCAGCCACTCTGCAAATTGTGACTGCTGCAAACAACAACAAAACAAAGATAATTGCATGTCTGCTATAGTATGCTTCCCCAAAGGCACAAATTAGGACCTTTTGGATTCAATCCCCTTTCAATAGCCTTCATGTTGAGAGTTTAACTAAACTACTCTATAATATTTCTGCCTTGGCATCCATTCTGTGTGGCCAAGTGGCCTGAGGGTCTTGAGCTGACTGACACTAGCCCCTCCTCCAAGCATGTGCCCTAGACAAAATAGCTCTCAGGGCCACAAGTAAATGAAAGTTCCTGGTGTGACTCCCTCAACCACGCTGGTGATAAATAGTCTATCCCACCTCCCACGGCCTCCCCCTTGTGTATCCCTTAGAGGAGAGCCCCATGAATCTTACCAAAACCTGGCTCCTTCTGGCTTGAATAGACCAGACCGGCATTAGCCTGGCAACTCCAAAGCATTCCACCCCCCGACCCTCCTAAAGACATGAAACCCAGGTCCTGCCTCATGCTCTGCCTACACCCTGCCTCACCCATCCCCCTGTGGCTCCTGGAGGCATGCCATGTACCTCCTCCAGGACCTGTGGGTAATCAGCTTCTCTATTTCAATTCCCTTGTGGTGTTCTGCTGAACCTGTGGCTCACCATCCAGCACCCCAGGGCTCTGTTTAACAAATGTTCATTTAACAAAGTCACAGCACCTCAGCCTACACCTTCTCAGCAATTTCCTCTTCTCTCCATTCATTGATTTAACACTAATAATTTCGGCAAATAATTTAGGCGATACTAACAGCCAGTAAAGACCCTCTCTGACACAAGACTGCCTCTACTTTTCCAAGATGAGGAGGTGCCCCCAACCACCTCTTTTGATTAACTTGCCTCCTCCCTGCCCTGTTTGCAGTTATCATCATTGCCATTACTGATCTGCTTCCTCTCTCAGGATCCTGCTCAAACCCCACTGGCCCCTGGAAAGGGCGTCTGTCCTAGATCACTGGCTGTGGAGGGATGAGCTATGAACTCACTCTACACCACCCAGGCCAGCCCATCACCCCCTCAGTTTCCTCTTTCCTCACTCCCAGCTCTACTCTGCTCATTAACCTCCTCATCTGCAGCATGAGAAGGTGTGCTGGAGAGAAGAACACAGGAAAAATCCTGGAACATGCTCAACATATTACTTTCATGAAGAGAACAGTCACCTCTGGGTCCAGATGCTTTCAGGCTCTAAGAAGGCCCATTGCATCAGCCTCACTGAGACAGACTCAACCACTCTAGCACCACCCCCACATGGCCACACTGCCTGCTGGAGGCCCAGTGGGGGTAGGGGTGGGGTCATTGCCTCTACCCATTCCTGGAGCTTCTGCAGCTGCCTACAGTTCTTTAATCCAATCAGAGCTACACTGTCCTGTTTCCATTACCATCATGATGAGATTGCCAGAAGCAAGATATTCATCCTTTCTGGCAAACCCATCCCTCTCAGGAAAGGCCATCTCTGAAGCTGCCTAGACTTCCTTACTTGTCCAGACGGTCTGGGGACTTTCTTAGGTAAGACCCCATTCCTTGGACCTTTGCCAAATCATTCACACTCTCTCATTCTTTCCAAGATCCTTGGAGGGCAATTGAAGAGAATGTCTTGAGTGTGAAGGAGAACCCCACTTCCCATGTAATAGCCTTTATGACATATAAAGGCTGAACTCTGTCCACAGAACTCAATCTAGGACCCACAGTCTTGTTTTCTCTAAAAGCCACCTCCAAACTCTCTCTAGTGAAGATAACACTTAGAAGTTCCCTGTGCAATTTTTGCCAGAATTTTAATTCCGTTTGTTCTTTTAAGGTAGGCAGAATTGCCACTACCACCCCCACCCCACACACAGAGATGCTCACATTCTAATTCCTGAAGCCTGCAAATGTGTTACTTGCCTGACAAAGAGGACCTTGCAGGTGTGATTCAGTTAAGGCTCCAGAGGTAAGGAAAGTAGCCTAGATTACCCATGTGTGTCCAGTCTAATCACATGGGTCCTTAAAAGCAGAAAACCTTTCCCAGCTGTGACCAAAGAGCAATGGGGTAATAGAGATGTGACATAACTAGCTTTGACAATGGAGAGAGAAGTTGTAAGCCAAGGAGTGTGGCCTCTACAAGCTGAAAGAGGTAAGAAAACATATTCTCCCCTAGATCCTCCAGAAGCAGCCCAGACCTGTCAGACACCTTGATTTTACCCTAAAGAGACCTGTGTTGGACTTCTGCTCTCCAGAACCATAAGATAATAAAACTGTAGTGTTTCAAGCTACTGAGTTTGTGGTAATTTGTTTTAACAGCTACAGAAACCTCATACAGGCTGAAAAAGAGCAACAGGCAATTCGAAGCCCTCGTCTTCTCAAAGTCCCATTCAACTAGATATATTAGCAAATGACTCCTTCCTAACTGACATTTACTTCTCAATAAGCAACTGTTACAACAACTATGAAAAAGACAAAATAAATTTTAAGAAAAAAAAATGTAAAAGATCAACATTATCCAGGCTGCTTGGGAATGTATATATTGCTACCGATGGAAAAAGACAAGGACTGGTACATGTTCATTCCCAAGATTATTTTCAATGCAAACTGTTAAATTTAACAGGAAAGCTCTTTTCTTATTACAAACTACCTGAGCACATTATAGAGTTAGGGATTTTGTTTACTAGATTCTAAAAGACATAAACTGGTACTGAAGAAGTTTTGAGATTGTTTGAAGTCAGGGCATCTTGGATGATCTCAACTCCCTATTGAACCTGAAGAACTTGTTCACAGAACTCCATATCATGGCATTCAGTGATTGTGCCAAGGCTAATCACCAAACTCTTCAAGGAGAGAAATTTGACTCCGTGTATTCCAACATGAAATGAAGCTTCACCAAATTGAGTCAAGAGCATTTAGAGCAAGCGTGAAGGTAATGAATGGATGCTTCCTCTTAACATCAGTGTTTCATGTTATATCCTTTCCCAAATATTAAAAAGGCATTTTTCTTTCCTGCCTTCACTCTTGAATCAGTCTTTTTTTTTTTTTAATTCATTCATGAGAGAGAGAGAATGAGAGAGATAGAGAGAGAGAGGCAGAGGGAGAAGCAGGCTCCATGCAGGGAACCCGACACGGGACTCCAGGGACTCCAGGATCACGCCCTGGGCCAAAGGCAAGCGCCAAACAGCCGAGCCACACAGGGATCCCCCTCCCCTTGAATCAGTCTTAAAAAAAAGTTTCATGTTCCCTCTTATTATTTACTTTTATTTATAAAATTGTGAAAAATTGAGTCAAGAAGAATTCCTGCCATTTACTGAATTACTACTATGTGCTAGGAACCTGACGTTCACTGCCTCATTTAATCTCTTAATTAAGGATTATTATTCCTATTCATTGGAATAGGAAGGATGGAGGATGCCTGGGTGGCTCAATGGTTGAGCGTCTGCCTTTGGCTCAAGGTGTGATCCCGGGGTCCTGGGATCAAGTCCCGCATTGAGCTCCCTTCAAGGAGCCTACTTCTCCCTCTGTCTATGTCTCTGCCTCTTTCTGTGTCTCTCATGAATAAATAAAATCTTAAAAAAAAAAAAAAAAGGAATAGGAAGGACAAAACCAAGGCTTAGGAAGTTCAAATAACTTGCCCAAACTCGCAGGGAGAGAGAAGGCAGAAATCAGAGCACCTTCCCTCCTTAGTCAGGGTCCTCTAAGTTTCTTATATTATTCCCTCTGTTTCTTGAATGTGAAACATGTTCAAAAACAACCGTAAGAGTCAAATAAAAGGCTCACCAACAGGTGAGTCCAGTGTTAGATCATGAGTCCATTTCCCCAACCCAAGTTAGGGATTCCCCAGAGCAGCACACAGAGAAGGCCACTGGCTTCCCTCTCTGGGATGGACAAACAGAGAACTAATAAAACTCTTGTTTTTTAGTATGGCTTCTGTCACTCTGCAATTACCTTTCTTTTGTGAAGGGGCCTCTTGAGAGCCCTAGAGAGGTAGAAATACCTACATAGCCTAAAGGTATCTCTCACAATTGAGGGTCACAATTAATTTACCATTTCTATCAGGTAAGAAAACAATGTTGTTTGGTTACTAAGACAACAGCCTTCATTCTTTACTTTGTTGCTTTGGTCTTTTATTGCAGCTCCCCAGAAAATTTTTCTTCAGTATTGTGATGCCTTGTAAATTGAACTACTTGCTCAAATATCCCCTCTCCACCATTCACAATGCACTGTCTACTCCGCATCAAAATAGTCATTGCATAGATGCTTTCTACAGCAATGACTGTTGGAAAATAATTCCTAAACTCATTCTCCGTCCCGAGTGTGGAGGCCGAGAAAAATTAAGGCCATTCCACCTCAAGTTTAGCATTAGCACAAGTACAGCCATCTTAGGCCCCTGGGAATAAGAGCTGAACTTTACAGGAAAAACTGCAGAATGTCCTAGGCAGGGAATCTCATATCAGAAAGACAATAAAGCTCAGAATGCCCTCGGCAGAGAATCCCATATCAGATCCGAAGATACTCCCCCACCCTTTCCCCATATTGGAAAGAAAAAAAATTTTTTTCCTCCATCCCTTCTGAAAATCCCCTAGACCAGCCCATAAAAAAACCCAGCTGTAACCCACTTCGGGGTCCAAGCCCCTGCTCTGCTGTGTGGAGTATACTTGACCAAAGCTCGAGCTTGTAAATAAACCCTCATGTGCTTGCATCGGTGTCAGCTCCTTGGTGGTTTTTGGAATTGCAATCTTGGGCACGACACTGAGTTTTCCTTTAGCTGCCTTACTTCTGCTCCTTCTGCGATTTCAGAGACCGGTTTGCATTTCCTCAATTTGCTGTGGAGTTGCCATGATGTTATATCTTTGTGAATGATATTTCCAATGCCTAGAGCCCATTCCAGGTGGTAGATTCAAGCAAAGAATTAGGAACAATAGCATGATTGCATCAGCTGCTATAGAAATGACCAAGCATAAAGTAAAGGGAATCTGTTTTCATTCACTAAGGAGCCAACTTTGGCTCATTTATATAGCGATAAATACCTATAAACAATTTACCACTTATACAGGTATGTAACTGATATAATTGTTCTTTATCTGTGGCAGTAGATAAGAAATAGGAGAGGTGATGAGAAAAAATGAACTTTTTTTAGGATCATATATACAGGCTCAGAAGAATCACAAAGACCATGGGCAATGTCTCCATAGATGGATTAAAATATGACAATAATGTGAGAAAGGAGGTCACTTCTTGGGAAGTTTATCACAATGCTAGAAATAAAAGAGAAAGCAATCCATTTGGGATTTGGCCTTTGGTTTTCTGATTTAGGGTTCAGGCCTAGAAAAAACTTGCATTCTATTCCTATACTTGATACTCACTCTTGCATGGTTCCTTAGGGATACAAGTAATGAAACAGGCAGGGTATTGTAAGCAAGAAGAAACAAACTTCATTCTAAAATATTGGACAAGATTGGGATGTTCTACACACTTACAGAGAGCAAGGTTTGGGGAAAATGATATTGGCAATCAAAAATAAAACAAAAATCTTGATGCCAACTCAACATCAAAAAATCTAGCTACCTATAATTTGCCTCAATAATGCCCGAATTGAAATGTAAGAACTATAAACAAGACTGATGAAAAAAAAATTATAGAATTTGCAGGTGCTGGTCTAAGTGCAATCAGACCTCAAACACATCCAGATTTAATATCTAAAGTCTTGATGCAAAATATTCCCCAAGGGAAGCTGAGAAAACCTTAGCATATTAAAATAAGTGTAGAACAAATATTGTCTTTATGGTAAAAACAAATGATACCTGCATATACAGAATCTCATCAGAGGGTTATTATTTTCCCCAAATCTCAGTGTTTCTAATGCACATCTCAAGGTAATGATTTTTCTCTTATTTCTGAAGTTTACCAAACATACTGCAAACTATCTTGAATGGACTGTAGCATGGGAAGATTAAGGCAAAATGCTAATATTTTTTCAGGTTCTGACCAAGAAATAAGCAGACATGCTGAGTGATTATTTTTAAAATCACATGGTAGACTTTTACTTCTAGCTAAAATAGTTTGCACTAGACCACTTACTCTGATGAGAATAGAAAACTCAGATAAAATGTAAAAAAAAACACACACACAAAAAAAACAGCTATAACAACAGCTGTCTGACAGAAGGCATTGGAAAATGACTGAGGCAACCAGGAATTGAAGGGCCAAGATCCAGCAGAGACAAGAAAAGGGAGCCACAGAGAGCTGAGCTGATAGTCTGCAAACAGCTTTTCCCCTCAGGGCAATTGCCAATTTTTGGCATAGGATTGGAGGCTAAGAATCCACCCAGAGAGCTGTGGCTGATAGAGAAACAGTTTCTGAATATCTCACAAGGGTACAGACAAAAAAGAAAAAGACTGGGAGTGAAGGGGAAGTTGGGAGATTGGTTGGCCAAAGCATCTAAGACTTGAGGTAACAGAATCCTGAAGGGAAGGGAAGCACAGAGAAGTACACTAGATACCACATTTTCAACTAGAGGCATATGCCAAACCCTTAAGCTGCTAAGGACAAGAAGCTAGGCAGGAAATCACAGGAAATCAGAACAGTTTTGGCCTACTCACAGAATTGAAGAGACAAAAATTGGAGTTTACAGCCTGACAAAGAGAAGCCCTAAGTCAACTCTCTAGGCTCTCAGGTGGGACTCTTGGGGGCCACACCACTATGGAGGAGCAAACCAGAAGTAGGTCAATTTCCAGACTTCAACCCAGACTCGTCAGTTTTGTTGCTAATTGAATCAAAGTGATGTGCTTCTTCTTTAACTACATAACCAAAGGATAGGATAAGCCCTATCAAAGGAAGAGAGTGCCTCCACAATCTTTCGTAAGTAATATATAGCATTCAATAAAAAATTATGGTCAGGGATGCCTGGGTGGCTCAGTGGTTGAGCCTGAGCCTTTGGCTCAGGTCGTGATTCCAGGGTCCTGGGATCAAGTCCCGCATCAGGCTCCCTGCAGGGAGCCAGCTTCTCCAGCTCTGCCTATGTCTCTGCCTCTCTCTGTGTGAATCTCGTGAATAAACAAATAAAATCTTAAAAAAAAAAAACAACTATGGTCATATCAAGTAAAAGGACCAAGAGGAAAAAATAGGTAATATAAACAGACCCACAAATATTCCTGTTATTAAAGTTATAATACTTGGATTTGTAAATATATAATTAATGTGACAAAATTAAGAAAATATAAGTCAAACATAGTCAAACATAAGTATATTATTGCTAAAACATAAGGCAAAGATGGAAAATTCTTACAACAACACAGAAAATGTTTAATAAAGAAAAAAGGTAATTCACAAAAGCTTCTGGCATACACATATACATTTTAGAATAAACCAGTTCTTTCATTAAATATAAAAGGATTAAATATTCCTGTAAGGGCCAAAGATTGTCCAATTGAATTTTTAAAACTATGTACAGGGACCAATTTACAAAAAGAGTCATCTCTGCTGTCAATCAACTCTATTTTCTTTTTTTTTTTTTCAACTCTATTTTCTATGACAATATTTCCTCAGCCTTCCTTAGGTTGTGTAAGAATCCTCTGAGAATCTTGTTAAAACACAAGTTTCTGAGCAACATCCTTCAGAGTAGAGGTTTAGAAGCATTTCTGTGAGCTCTCAGCAGCCAGGTCATGCTGATGCTACTATTCTTTAAACTCCATTTTGCACAGCTATTATCTACATGATGATAAATGTAGACTCATAGAGACTGTAGCAAAGGTCTGACTCCTTTCTAATGAGTTCATATGAGAGGTGAGGTCAGGAGAGGCAGATGGGCCCATATTTTGAGTTTGGGTAGGATATCACTCCGCGTTATTGTTTTATAAAGAAATAGCACATGCATACAACCTTCTTCATCTTTTCCATTAAGAAAATAGGACTCTCCCAGTTATCTTCATCAATCTCTATATTAACAGGGAGTTTATACAATGCATGTAAAAATTAGGATCCCATTTCACTGAAAATTCTGCTGATACCACTACTAAACCAAAATGGGACATCAGTCAAGAGATGTACCACCCTGCATGCTTAAAAATGCATCAGTGATTCACCAATAATTTCATGTGTGTTCCATCCCCATCTAAATATTATACCATATGAGGGAAGGAATCATCTCTGCCATTTTTTTGTATCTTCCCAAATATCAAGCACAACAATTTCCCTCAGTGAATTATGAAGACTAAAGCCAAGGCAATTGCTAGGAATTAGCATGGAGTTAATCCAAGTTTGCCTTCTGCCCTATCCAGCACTCCCATGTATCATCTTATTCAACACTCTTCACCAGCAACACCCACCTGACTCATATTAACCCAATTCAGTACTTCCACTGGGTTGATGGAACCCCAATGCTACCAATATCCCAGTAGAAAATAATTAACTTCCTACCTTTACATCTACTCAGAGAGCATAGCAAAATGAGGGTATACTCCCTGCTAACCCTATGTGGCAGCAACACTCAACAATGAGAGTCTAGACACTCCAGCTCCAAAATACAGCAGACAAACTAGACAGTGTTACTGCTGGAAGGTCAGAGCCCTTCAAATTACGTGTGTAAGTGACCATCTAGCTAGTTCCTGCAGGCCAGGCTTTTCCTGACTTCAAATTAGTCAGACCAGCCGTAACTAAAGCAAGCCTCCAAGACTGTTTCTGTTGGCTTAAAGGTTTGTTTAATTGTTGTTTTTATGGATGCCAGGCACAGACACTTGTGACTAATATCTCACTTATTTGAATGATACCAGTTATCAATGGTTTCATCAGGTGAATGGCACAGATTATATGCAACATATAAAACATGAGTAATGTGCAAGTTCTGAAAGTCCTAAGTCCTAAGATGATAGATTTCAATTTTATTTCAAGATCACAGCATGAAAGTCAAACCCTCTCCTTTCTTTAGAAAGAGAAAGGAGACTGTGAGCCTCTTCATTTAGAGTTAGAAGGACCCCAGAAATATCAGACAAATTTATAAGATTCAGCAAGCTTTTCTCCTTAAAGTTGGCTTTCAGGATATGACGTCTAACCCCATGTAATGTTTTAATTTTGGGAACCCCTGCTGAATTGGGGATAGGCATTCTTTCAGGACAAAGAAAGACCTGAAATCTTTCTTGAAACAAATATATTGGTTCGCAGCTAAGCAGCTAGCTGTCCCTCAGGTAAGCATTTAGATTTATGGAGATATCCAGGAGAACCAGGGGAAATGAAGAGACATGCTACTTTTCATTTCTAGTTGTAGTGAATATATAACTTGTTTATATAATTTGTTTTTTACTAGCCTATCTGGGATATAGGGAATCATACTTCCAACTGAAGTGAATAACTTCTTATATATATGGACTTCCTAAGTAACCCCAGCTGTTTCAAGCCTGTTTCCTAACGAGTCTTTCTCCAAGACCCTGTTCCCAGATTGCCGGTCATGAAGTCTCCACCAATGGAATATCACCTGCTTTATCAAGGTGTTAAACCTCCAAGCCACTGAATACCTGTCACCAAACCTGATAGGCCATTTCTTTCCTGATGGTTGCTAGGAGGCACAAGGCATTCCCAATGCATTTTTTTCCATACCTACCAGTGAATGCATGTTATTTCCATGTTTTGATCACTGCTAGTGTGACTCTTTCAGTGTATCTACTACCTCTAAAGGCTGATTCATCAAACTCTGTGTGCATGTGCATATGTGTGCATGTGTGCATGCATTTGTGCTCAGAGGATGATACAGCAGAAAAGACCTAAATAATTAGTACATATATTTTTGACCTTCCTCTCTATGACCTAGGGATTCTGTAGAATCCTTTCAAGGTTAGAGGAGAAAATGAGGAAACCCAAGGGGATTCAGTTGCCCTTAAAACTCCATAATGAGTATAGCTTCCTGATAATCAGAATTATATATTGACTTTTGTAGCAAGCACGATTTTGAAGAAAGAGTGCTCTCACTTCATAAAGGGGATGGTGTTGAAAACCAGATATTTATTTCAATCCCTTTTCCTCTACAGATGAATAAATCAAGAAGAAATGAAGATTGTTACACAGTCACATAGCTATTAAGCTAGAGTTGGAACTAGAACTGAGGTCACTTAATTCCTCAAGTGTGTATTTTCTATGTATCACACAGCAAGGAGAAAGGAAAAAGAAACAATACTGTGTTTGTTACATGTGTTCATGATCAGGATATGTTTTGATGGTGATCTAGAGTTGAAGTGGGAAACAAAAATGTGGGGGTGGGATGTCCCATTCTATAATGTGTCCCAAGGAATCTCAGGAAAATCAGAGACTAAGCAAACGATTGAAATCTTGAGCTAAGGGAAATTCTTTCTGGATATGTTTGGTAATCTACACCCACATTTCATAGCATAAAGAGGCAGTAGGAGTCCTAAATAGCCCTTATAAGAAGTTTCCATTAGGATGACCATGAAGATGCACCTCATAAACTAACAGAATTTGGAGTTTCTACATATTGGTCATTTGTTAGGAGTCCTCATAGGATGGCAGCAAGGCTTATGAGCAGAATGTCAACTGTATCGTATCAAGATCACTCTAGTGAAGAAAGCTGCTAAAGTCTACTGGAAAGGTCTTACTGATCAGAATCTTTTGCATATGTATATACAAACACAGGCCTGCAGAATCAAACTGTGAAGGGTACCCCTGGGTTTTAGATCTTTATTTTCTTGGCAATCATAGATGATACTAGAATCACTTTGGGAGCCTTAAGCATAATGATGCCAAGCTCAACCCCAGAAGAATTCCTGCAGATAAGAGTAACATCATTATTTTTAATGTCCCAGATTATTGTAATATACCACCAAGGTCAAGAGCCGCTAAGTCAGGTTCAAAAGAATCCAAAACATGAAGGAAGAAGAATAAAAGGTAATGAGATGTTACTATGCTCCAAAGAGCCAAAGTAACTCACTGTCCAAGCACACCTCCTCAGTGCTGAGTGACCTGTGTTACTTACAGAACCCAGCTAGGATCATGTGGCTACCATGTCACCACCCTAGATGTCTCACTGTCCCAGTGCATCTCTCTCTTGGGATAAACCTGCTTCTAGAACTCTGTATGATTGCACAACTCCCCGATCCTCACTCAGCATTCCTGCCTCCACTTCCAGGAGATGCTACCTTTACCTCCCATCTGCCATAAACAACCAAACCTCTCATGGAGTATATACATATTTTCCCCCACCATTAGTAAACAAAATAAATTTGCCATGTACTACTGTTTTTATGAGGCCCTAATGGAATCCTTCTTACAATCCCTTAAAGGGCAAGAATACCCTCCTGGTAATAGATTTTACTACTTAAATGAATCCATTCTAACCCTTGCATTTTCCAAAGATATGGCCGCTCACAGTAGCTGCAATAGCCAAAAGAAACCTCCAACAC
Source organism: Canis lupus baileyi (assembly GCF_048164855.1). Classification (NCBI taxonomy): domain Eukaryota; kingdom Metazoa; phylum Chordata; class Mammalia; order Carnivora; family Canidae; genus Canis; species Canis lupus. The sequence continues at coordinate 35,206,466 of NC_132838.1, forward strand.
TTCTGCTAGCTCTGGTGAACGTTCAAGTGCTGCTATCCCATCTCTACTCAGAGGTTTCTGTTCATCATCTGCTCACAGCCTCCAAATCGCCCACCCTTTCAGAAAGCAAGGCAACATTCCTCTTGTCTGCTTGGCTTCTAAGCAGCCTGGCACTGTATAAACAATACCGGAACAAAGTTTTGTCCTAGTAGCCTGACCCCATTCAGGCTGGAACTGCTCAGCCTTCTGGTAGACGTCTCATGCTCCCCTCCCCCAAGAGATGGTTTGATAGCCCACAATTCTGCCCCAGTTCTGAGGGAGGAGAACAGGAATTGCATCCAACTTCTTATGAATATTATTGAATCCTTGATATCCATGTTTCCACTTAGTTAGGAGGAGCTTACTGAGGACCTGTTCTGTACCGTGTGTGTGTGTGTGTGTGTGTGTGTGTGTGTGTGTGTGTGTGTAGCTTGGGGAATTAAAGCTTGTCAAAGGCAGGTGGAACAATGGGATGATAATAATTCCAGGAGTCAGGAATCATGAAGTCTGATCCCAGCACATCAATAACATGCCTAGGACTAAGGGCAAGAGTCCATTTCCACATTCCTAAAATAAAATGATCTCTAAGGAAAGTACAAGGGGAATGGAAGGGTTTGGCATTTCTGCAGCTAGAAATCAGAACAGAAAAACAACTGGAACACAATGGAAATGGCAGGTGTCCCTCGCTATCCAAAAGTGGAGCATTCTTATGAAAATTTTCATAAGTTGAAATGGCATAAAGCCAAGAAGTAATTACCATTAATTGATATAGAAACATTTTTGAGCATCCCCAGACCCCAAACATAAGCTTTCTTAGGTCACGTCTTGCTAAAAGATGCACACACACAAAAAAGTGGAAAGCACAAATGGTCATAGACCCAGTTCAAAGTTAGGATGGCTTGCTGCTGACATGCAAAGTTTAGGGTCTCCGGGGAAAGAGCTTGGATGTACCACTCTCACTGCTCTCTGCACACTGCCTCTAAAACAGCTCTCTGCAGAACAAACTGAACATGATGTTTGCTTTCCACCTTCTTTTGTAAAAGCAAAAATCCTCTTCAGATTCCTTTTGGTTAGCAGAAATAGGTACTATTAGGCCTTTTATAAAATTGAGTGGCGTAATGTGAACTTTTGAAAAGTGGGGGATACCTTTACCTGAGAAGAGTTACACAGCAACATAACCAAATTAAAAAGCCCTATCTTCAGTACCTTAAGAAATGAATAAAGTAATAGTTATATTAAAGGAGTGATATATGAAACAAGAGTTAAGGACACTGAATTTCATGAAGAAACACAATTATTAATATGTGGATCACTCATTTTACATGTAAGAATTGAAAGTTCCCATTTCCTGAACACACAGAGCCTTTATTGTCCATATGCTGTTATCTCTGTCTGTGCCCTCACTCCTCATCAGAAGCATTCACAATGCCCACACCTCGGAGAACCGGGATGATTTTGCATCTAACAACTTGGCTTCCAACTTGGATCCTCTGGGAAATGAAATTCTAAAGGGAGCTTTAGTCCAAATGAAGCCCCCACAGGAAAAGCTCGCAGGATGCCAGCTCCAGCTTTTCAGAGCACCCTCAGTAATGCTGAGAACGGCAGGCAACCATCAAGAGGAGACAAAGAGCCAAATGTGTTTCACAGATACATCCACACTGTGCATGTGCCAGTGAATGTCTGAAGATGCCCCTGACAGCACAGGCTGCTCCATCATGGACCCAAGGAAGCCCAAGTGTTACTTGAGAGATCTAAAACTGGCCAGAGAGGAGGCTGACACACATCCTTAGTGCCCCACACTGTTCTGACAGGGAAACCCACAGTGTGTCCTCATCCAGAAGGTCTTTTCCTCCGCGGGTATCTGGGGATCTGCAGGCTGGGAGCTTCCTGGGATTGAACAGAAGGACGGGTCTGTGCATGTTCACACATCTCATTTCATTCATTCACACTTCAAAAGGCTCCAGATTCTGTTAAAATTTTAGCTCTTTCTTATTCTCAGTCCATTTTTGAAGCTGGCACCAGTACGCCTGCGTTCCAGGTATAATATATAGCTCCTCACTGCCTCCCACTTCCAAGCCTTGCTACCACGTATGCCACTCACATTTTCCTCCTTTCAACACAAACATGATGCTTTTCATGCTTTCCTTTGCAAATGATGGATGGTTGCTGAGCTAAATATGGAGACAGGGGTTACAGACACATTTTGTTCCTATTAAATGTTCTACTTCTGTGTTATTGCCTTTCTTGGCTTCACATTAACTCACTTCCTTCCTGGTATCCAAAAAGTAGGTGCCTATGATTGGAGTCCTGGAAGTGAAGAGCTAGACTCCATATTTCAGATCTATCTTTAGGTCTCAAGAGTGTCTCTATTTATTTGTAATTTCTTTTTAGGATGGAGTAAATCACCTGTCACTTTTGTGGTCTAAGATAAACACACTCCTTGAAATTTGGGACACCTGGCGTTTTCTTTTTTTTGTGTGGTCGACTGATGAGATGAAGGGTGAATTGTGAAAATGGCACTTCTGGAAAACTGATGTTTAAAATTCTTCTCTTTTAATAAGCTAAATGTGGGGGCTTGTGAAAACCCATGAATACTGACAAAAAGTTGAGCCCAGGCTTTGGAGATGCACACAGCCAGCTTGGTTTCTGGTTTCTGTCTCTCACTACCTTGTTTCCCTTATCTATCCTTAGAAAGCCTCAGTTTCCCAGTCAGCTTCCCACATTGCATCTGAGTGTCAAATCTCTTTTGTCCCCTTTAATATAGAGCAATTACCTTGTATTTTAAAAAATTTTATTTTTGCTGACTCTTTGGACATGAACATTTTTTACTAATTCAGGACAATTGTTTTGGAGAACGTGCTACATTCTGAATTTGTTCTATTTTTCCCCCATGATTAGATTTATATTAAAACTGGTTGGTAAGAATACTTCAAAGTTGATGTACACTTCTGACTGCTTCTCATCAAATGGTACATAATAGTCCCATTAGTAGAGAATACCAAGCTCAATTACTTGTTTAAAGTCATTTCTGTCGGGGCTCTTTATTCAAAAAGAAATTCTCTTTGTAATTAATAAATCATATTTGGTGGAGCAAAAATTTAAAACTGTATAAATATTTAGTTCCTCTAAAAATTTTCATCCAGTGATTTTGCAATCCATTAATTATTCTTCCATGAAACTTTTATTCACTTATCATGTATTTACTTAGGCTTGCAAAGCTGCAAGTTTTTTTTAAAGTGTGTCATTTCTTCTGCATATAGTTAATTGGTATTCTTTTATAGAAACAACTTCCTTTTTTTCTTTCTTCCCCTCTATTTCTCTTTCTTCGTTTTTTTTTTTTTTAAGATTTTATTTATTTATTCATGAGAGACACAGAGAAAAAGAGGCAGAGAGAGAAGCAGGCTCCATGCAGGGAGCCCGACGTGGGACTCGATCCCAGGACTCCAGGATCACGCCCTGGGCCAAAGGAAGCACTAAACCGCTGAGCCACCTAGGGATCCCCACTTTCTTCGTTTTTGAATACCACTATGAACTGATGGATTTTTAAAAAAATCAATGTGCTACCACTGTCATCATTCTATCAATGTTCAAATTTGCCACAAATGTGATCAGTGGAAGCCCCCTCAAAGGGACTCCTATGAAATTTTTTGTTTTGTTTTTAGTGGTTGCATAGAGTTTACAGTGTGCTAACTGGTCCCATCTACTTTCAATTTTTATACTGCCTTATAGATAATTTAAGAACTTATGCTATGATAATTCATAACTTATGAACTTATGATAATTTAAGCAACAATATGTTTCCATATCCCCCCCGCCCCCCAGTCCTTTATGCTATTGTTAACCTACAATTTACTTCCGTGTGTATTATTAATCAGCAATTGCTATGTTTGCTTTAAGCAGTCAATTATGTTGAAAGCAATTATAAATGAGAAAGATTTTCTTTTATTTACCCACATTTACATCATTTTCTAGTCTTTTCCATTCCTTTGTGTAGATCTAAGCATCTATCTGGTATTTTGTGTCTACTTAAAGAATTTCCTTTATTTTTCTGGTGAAAGTCTGCTTGGATTTTCATTGTCAAAAATATGTTTATGTTGCTTCATTTTTGAAAGATATATTTGCTGGCTATAGAATTTTAGATTATTTTTTTCTTTCAGTTCTTTAGATATGTCACTCCTTTGTCTTTCTTTTAACTTACATAATTTCTGACAAGGAAACTGCTGTAATTCTTATGTTTGTTTCTCTGTTAATAATGTTTCTTTTTGTTTTTAGTTGCTTTAATTTTTTTATCACTAATTTTAACAATGGGAGTATGATGGGTTTTAGTGTAATTTTCTTTTAGGTTTATCATGTTCGTGGTTCCACTGAGCTTCTTGATCTGAAAATTTACATATATAAATAGATATAATTATAATTCATAATGCATATAATTATATATAGTTATGACTTAATATATGTATAATATTGCATATATATAAATTTGGGACATTTTGGCCATGATTTTTTCAAATATTTTTTCTTCCTCCTCAGAGTTAAAGTCCATGTATATATATTGTTTGCTATTATTAAACACTCATGAAGCTTTATTGTTCTTGTTGCATTTGTTTGTTTTATTGTTCTTCCTCTTCTTCTTCCCTCACCTCCCTCCTCCTCCCCTTTTCTCCTCTCTCATTTTCTTCTTTTCCTTCCTTAGTTTTTGTTTCTCTGTAGTTCATTTATTAGCACCTATTTTAATGTCTTCAAGTTCACTGACATTTTCTTTTTCAGTTCATCTGCTTTAATACCATCTAGTATATTTTTCATTTCAGATATTATATTTTCATCTCTGGAATTTCTGCTCATTATGTTACCATTTTCCCTTACTCTCTGATGCATATCAAACATGTTTATAATAGCAACTTTAATACTTTTCCCAATTTGAACATCTCAGTCTTTGGGAGGTAAATTTTTATTGACTGACTTTTTTCATAGACATGTGTTATATTGCACTACTTCTTTGCATAGTTAGTAATTTCTAATTTGATGTTAGACTTTGAGATTGTCTGTGCTGTATTTTGTTGTATTCCTGTAACTATTGTTAGAACTTGTTCTGGCATGTACTTCGAATCAATTTTATTCATCACATTATGTGGATTAAATTTTGTTGGTATAGATCAAGAACAATTTTTTGTCTAGTGTAGGTTTATCCATACTACAAGGATGATACCTTTCTGAAGATTCTATCCAATGTTCCGTGTGTTATGAGATCCTTCTCCCTTGTCTGGTGGAAATGCAAATTATTCTCAGCCCCATTTGAGCTCCAGGAATTCTTCAGCCCACTGCTTTCCAGTATTCCTTTCTTTGGTCTCAAGTATTTTCTTCCAAAGCATATACAAAACAGTACTCTGCTGCAGCCTCTCCGAATTATCGGAGCTCAGTTGCCTCCTCTCCAGTATCTTGCCCTGAAAATTCTGACTGCCTTGGCCTTCTTGAATTCTAATTTTTTTCTCCTCAATTTAATGAGATTCCCAATCCCTGTTCATATCCTTCTTCCTATTCTGCAGCCTAGAAATTTCCTTCAAGCAATTGTAGGTCAATTGTAGGTCTTTGTTTCTTTTTCTCAGGAATATACCTCAGGATATATATATATCCCAGTTTTCTAGTTATTTAATATAGGAAGATAAATTAGGTGTCTCTTACTCTGTCACTAATGAAAGGAAAAATCCTCTTTGTCTTCTTGTCAAGTCCCCATCAGTATTTGATTATCTTTTTGGATATTCTGTACTCATCTTGTGTTTTTCCAGCCCCAAACCCAGAATCAGTTATTTCCACAAGGAGCTCTTGATCTTTAGTAGACAATAATATTTAGAAGATGAAATATGGGTGCTACATTTGCTCACTTAATACTGTGGTGTCATTTGATCTATAACTTTTTAGATCATTGTTTCATACTGATATCTTGAATTTAAGCCCAACAGCATTCTCCTCACCTTCCCTCATGTCATATCCCTCTCTGTCTCTCTGTCTCTGTCTTTGTCTCTCTCTCTCTCTCTCTCTCTCAGTACAGCTAGAACCCTAGTTCCCAAAACATCAATGTATTTAGTCATTTGCTCAGTATACATAGAAATAATTTCATAATTATTCTACCAACACCACTACCATAACAAACTTAATAAGTAAAATTTAGGATTTTTTTTGCAATTATTCTTATCTTTAAAATATTGCCCATACAAGATGCACAACCGCAGTACTGTGTTCAAGATTATTTAGATTCATTTTGCCTATGTGATTTTGCTATAAGTTTGATATATAGTTAATTTTTTTTCCATTGTTTTTATTTAATGTTAGGGTTTGCTTTTACTTCACCATTTTTAATTCAATTTTATTGTTTGATCATGCATAATATTTGCATGGTACAAAAATCAAAACCAACAGGGAAATCTCACTCCTATTCCAGTCCCCTCTACTTCATTCTCATGAACCTTCGATGTTAACCATTAAAATTATTGGTTAATTCTTCTTTTTTTAAAAAAATGAACTCTCTCTTTCTCTCTCTCTCTCTTTCTCTCTCTCTCTCTCTCTATATATATATATATATACATATATATATACATATAATTTCATTACTTTTTCCTCTTTTGTCATGTACAAAAGAAAAATCACCATGCATGCTCTTTTTTTTTTCACTTAAACTAGGGCACACAACATATAAGATGTCTCATAGGTATCCAACTGTAGATATCAAATAGAGCCTTAAGATTGTTCCTGATTGTTTCTCTACAAATGTCACATAATACTTACCCTGCCAATTATCAAGCAATATTTAATTTTGGTTTTGTTAATGTCAATTTCTCTTGAAGCTTCCTGTATATAACTTTAAGACAAAACTGATTCTCTCCAAAGCTCAATTTTAAAAGACAGACTTCTTTTTATCCTGACAAATTGGAATTACATTATCCTCTTATCGTTGACCCCATTTTTCAAAACTCAATTCTCTCCAAGTATGACCTTTCAGAACTCTACAACTTAACCACAGCTTGCTTAATTTGAGGGGGGTCCGTGAATGAGATTGTCCCAATTCAGATTCAACTTCCCTATTTTCTTCTAAACATCTGTCTGAAGGTCAGGAACAGTTTGAAATCTATATTTATTCTACAAACAGGTTTCCATAGGACTCAACCTGAAATTGTGGGCAAGAAAGAATTTCTGTTACTATATCAACTAAAGTGACCTTAGTGCAAAACACACAAATAAATAAAAACTGTATTTTCTGAAGAACTAATATTGAACAAATGTTGCTGGCATTATATAATAAGAGTAGCTTATATTGATAAATTAAATAGACTATCTCAGAGCATCTTAGTGCTATGACCTTTTCATTCTTGCAACAGTACAGTACTACCAAGTGGAAGGTCCATGCTGGATCTGAGCAATTGCACACCTGAATAAATCAGTCTTACTGACAGCTAAGGAGACAAGTATATTCATAGATATTATTCAAGTAAGATGTACCGCATATTATCATGAGAAGATCTGTAAGTAAAAGACAATGAGAGTTTGGTGACAAGGACATTAATTCTGATGGTGGACTTTGATAAACTTGGGGGACAAAAGATCGAATCTCAATCTTGGAAGGCTGAGCAGGATTTTGACAGCAATGAGTGACAATTTGTTTTGACCTGTGCTAAAAAGACCTATTGGAGGCTGTTGTAACACACAAGATGCCAGACAATTTTAATTAAGACAATTCCACTGGGAGTAAGAGGACAGAGATTCAAAGGTCAAATGTCCAAAAACAGGAAGATCTAGCAAAATGTCATTGATGATCTCACATTGCATATTACTGGAAAGAACCTAAAATAAAGATTTAATACCTGGGAATGCTGAGAAAACAAAGTGAGTTTTCTGATGGGTTTGTTTTACTTTCCTCACAGGGTTGTCATGAATATCAAGAAAAGTGAATGTGAAAAAATATTTTGTTTGTTGTGTGGTGTTCTTGTTATTTCTATTAACAAAAAGAGCAGTAATAATATGGCTATTTAAAGGTGTTTTTTTTTTCCTTTGTGAAAGCCTGAAGTGAAATGAAAACAAAGGCTGAAACGAGTTTTGCTGTAGAAAATAATTCTACCACAAGTTTCAAGTAAACCATTTGTAGCTGCTGAAATTGAACATATTGGGTTCTGCTAAGGAAGAGAAAGGGCCTCCAAACTCAATTTTAGCAGGAAAATGAAGTTTTTTTCTTGATGGAAAAGAATCTGTTGAATTCAATACAACAGTTCCATTTTTCCTAGGAGTGCAGGTTGGGTTGTTGTAATGTGATGTTTTCAAGAATCTTTATTTCCCTCTTCATAAGGAGATAAGTGAAGACTAGTTGTGGCATGAAGAGTCCTATTCTATGACAACCTTCCTTCTCGCCTCAGAGGGACAAATTCAGGCCATAAATTCCCAAAATAATGTGTCACAGTCACCATTATTGTTGCTATAAACTAAATGTGTCCCCTTCTCCCCCATATGTTAAAACCCAACCCCCAGTGTGACATACTTGGAGGCAGGGTCTTTGGCATGTGATTAGGTTATGAGGGTGGACCCCTCAAGAATGGAATCAGTGCCCTCATAAAAGGAACCCCAGAGAGCTCCCTTTCCCTTCTGCTATGTGAGGACACAGTGTAAAGACTGCCATCTATGAACTAGGAAGCAGGCTCTCACCAGACACTAAATCTCTCAGCACCATGATCTTGGACTTCTCAGCATCCAGAAATATTTAAGGAATAGATGCATATTGTTTAAATAACTCAGTCTATAGTATTTTTCTTATAGCATCCTGAACAGACTAAGACAATCACCCTCACAGCATTTAGTGAGTATTTGGTTTCATGTGACATTGTGATGAGTGGTACTGACAGAGTGACCCTGCTGGTCACCCACTGGCTGACCTTGCCAGTCCCTGCTGGTACAGATAACCGTAGGCACAAACATTACAAATATAGCTCAACAACATAGGCAGTGCAGAATGTATTTCTTATAAGCGAGGAAAGTAATAATAATATTCATTGAGTATATGTTATACACTCAAACACTATTGTAACAGATTCTGGTCTTTTGTCTTATTTACTTTCGACATCAAATAACCATTTGAGGTAAGACTCATTCTTAACCTCCTTTTACTGATGAGAAAACAGAAGCAGAGAGGATTGAATAGCTCATCCAAAATTACACAGCTAATATACAGTGAGGCATTATGGCTTCAGAATTCCCCTTTTTCACTATAGCTTATTGTCTCCAACAGTGTATTTTAAGGGTGAAGAATAGGAAGGAATTATAACTGATTGGAGTCTAACAAAAGCAAAAGAGAATCCCATGTGTAGATATAGAGATAATGTCCGTCTTTGGGTCAGAAGAGCAAGAAGAGAGTAAATAAGACAGGCTTGGGTTTGAATTAGAGCTCTACACTTACTAACACTGTGACTTCAGGACGCTGCTTAGCCTCTGCCTCTTTCTTCATTTATAAACTGAGAATCAAAGTCATGAATATAGCGAAGGCTTGCAGTGAGGTGTCTATGCATAGCAATTGGTACATAGAATATATTAACATTACTATTACTATTATTAAAGGTAAGAATTCGGCTACCAGACAGCTCCTCAAAGGACAGAGCTTTATGTTCCTGTCCTCGGTTGGTTGTTCACAGGTAGCAGAACAATTTCTCCTTGGTTAGGGAAAGATTTAAATATAGGAAGGATTGAGGGGAAGGGTGCTTGAGGAATTGAAGGTTATTCCAGCTGAGACCCAAGCTCTCCACCATTGGCTCTCCAGTCATGACCTTGAAGTATACCTCTGACATGGCTTCCTTCTTTCCTAGGACTCCAAGCTGGCTTCTGGCTTTCATGGAATAGATTCTCCTGAAGTTAGGCTCATTCTCAGTGACTTTTTCCTGCAACAGCCACAGAGCAGCACTGCCACTCAGCTTCCTGGGTGCCCACCTCTCCTGGGAACACACAGAGATTTTGTCTCTTTGGAGACAGACCCTATTTGAAAGAGAACCTCAGCCTCTTAGAAAATTAAAAGAAAGTAAAAGTATTAAGACATAAGTGAGAGTTTATAATTTAGAACAGAGGTCTTGACAGATCTGGCTGTAACTCCTCTCTAAACAGATGAGGACATTTAAAACTAGAAATGGGACTTGCTAGATATCACTTAGCCAGGGTTAGCAGAACTGGAATGGCCAGACTCCTGGTGGAAGGGTTGATGTTTTCAGACTATGCACCTCAGGGCACCAGGGTTTCCCTGATGTTCTCCAGAGACTTCTATGGGATAAGAGAGTAGGGAGGCTTCAGGACATTTCCTCAATGAGCACACCTCCACAACAATATGTTTTACATTGAGGCTTCTGACTAAGACTGGCTTTGTAGGAAGGGCTCTAGGGCAAAAAGAGTATTTGAGAACCACTATCTTAGACCTTTCTGCATCTCAGACACTCATCATTGATTGAACAATTTCTAGAAAGCAAACTTGAGAGTTCCCCAATTACAGAGCCTGTTGTTAAATATTCCAGGGACCATTGGGGCCATACAATTATACTACAGGCCATCAGATAAATGTTCAAATAAATGTGAAGATAAAAGGGGGCATAAACCTCAGGATGTTTTTGTGTGACTTACATGTGTTTTCAAATTAATGGTAAAAAATAATTTGAGTAAGAAAAATATAGAAAGAGTAATAAAGACAACCTCTTCAATATTTTTCAAGTGCTTAATATGTGTGTCACAAAAGCTTTGCCTGTAGCCCAAATAAGTTTCTCACATATACGTGCTATCATTATTCAAATGTATCTAGGTGATTTGACCACTGATAAAATCCAACTGCATCTTAAAATGTTAAAGTTATGGTATTTTCAGATATTTTCTCAACTTTTCCCTACTATAGGCCTATGATTTTTTTTAAGTCATAGAAAGGACATTCCCATGTATGAAAATTTAAGGGAGGCTGGTTAGACTGCAAGACAGGCATGCGTTTTGAATAATAAATTCTGTGCCATAAACATAGCACATGGGAAAGTTTTCTGAGCATTTCTAGGTTATTTCTGGTAATCACTTGTTTTTGTGAGCCATAGCCATTCTTTCTGTTATTTATGATCACTTAAAATCAACAGTCCTCCAAACAGAAGGACAGGAACCTAGAGAAATGAGCCGGTTACATTATCTATATATTAATAAAAATTAAAACATTTTAAAAAGAGATGTAATAAAAAGTCTTTATTTCTCCCCAATATACAATGATCCTGTGACCTGGCAGGAAGAAATGCTCTTTACAGAAAAGTTAGCACTTGCTTAAGATAAAAGTTAATCATAAAAGGCAAACAAAGTACAAAAGAACAGATAACCCAGTCATTTGCCATAGCTAGTATTAGCATGGAAGAGTGGGGCAGGCAGTCTGATAAAACTGGAGAGAAGTGAGGCTCCCCATGTAGTGTTTATTTGGCAACTGGAAGAAAATAATCCTGGCTCAGTTGTAAGGAAAATCTAAAGGAGCTTAGATGTTCCACCCTGGGAATTTGGGGAACATGGGACAGGTAACATATCTTTTTGTGTTGATTTTTTTTCCTGTTCTTAATCTCCAAACACAGTAGGTAGCGACCACAAGGCCAGTCGGAGCCTGGAGGGGCATCCTCTCTGAGGTGAGGAGGCAGCCCTGGAGTGAGAGGCAACATGATAGCCAGGAAGGCAGAGCCCTTCACCAAAGGGTGAGATAGTGAGAGAATCCATGGATGAAGAGCCATCTCCATGCACCAGGATAGTTGAACAGAAGGGAGACCCAGAAGCCCCAGGTAATTAGAACAATCATCCCTTTCTCCCAGTTCTCTACTCACAAAACTTGGGTAGACACAACAGTGAAAGGGGCCTCAAGGGCTAGCCTGTCCCTAGTGTTTGTGTCACAAACAGCTTTTGCAGCATAAGCTATCTTTTGATCCTGGGCTTTGAATGAATACCCTGCATGTCACCCTACGGCTTCACAGCCAAGAACAACAAACATTCTGCTGCTCTTGAACTTCTGGAAGTCATAACTGCTTAAGGTGGCACCTTCCCAGGTGACAAATATTCTTTTGTTGAGGCGGCCTTCTGCAGGCCAGGAAGAAAGCTATCACTGGGAACAGAATTGGCCAGCACCTTGCTCTTGGATTTTGCAGCCGCCGAAGTGTGAGAAACAAGCATCTGTTATTGAAGTCTCTCAATCTATGGTATTTGTTATAGCAACCCAAGCTGACTCATACTTACAGTTACGGAGCAGTCAGGTAACCCTTGACAATATGTTGCTGCCTGTGACATTCCCTTCATTTTCACAAATACTCTGAAAAATCTTTCGAAAACAGACAGAGATATGTGAAGAGCTCTCAAAAGATCTCTCAGCTTTCAGAAATTGACCTTCTGAGCAGGGTGGAGATTTGAGTGTTTGAGCTCACACTAGCTAATTTTTCTGGTCCAGAGAGTACATAAGAGGATCTTCAAGAACTCAACAGAAAAGAATTATACCAAACTGGATTAGCTGGGCTCCTCAAGTGAGGGCAAGCCCAGAGCACCTGCCAACAGTTAAAGATTGTGACCTACAGTCATTGTAACAAATTGCATAAGACCGATTTGGCAGACTTCCAGGCAACACCTCACTGAGAATTGCTACCAGGAAATTGCTAACACAATGCCAAGAAAAAGTGGCTGTGAGGTGCAAGATGAGGCCCCCTTTCTCCAGCATAAGAATCCTATTTTTTATTCCCATATGTGTGTGATATTTGGGATTTAGAGGTTCAAATTTTGATCTGTTTAACAACATTCTCTTGGATAAAATATTAAAATTTCCAGGTCCATGCCATTGTAAATAGATCATCTCCTGCAGAGGGGCAATGATAGGAGTATGTAGTGAACAAAGCTGTGATGGGAAAACAAGCGTAAAATCACATTCCCACAGACTTTGCAGTTTTGAAACAATTGCCTTTAAGTTCTGTGTTGTTTCCTTTGCCTCAGCTTCCTCCTCCTATCGGTCTAGCCCAATCAGGCTTCTCAAGTGCTTGAAGGTCAACATACCAGCATCTATTCCACACCATTTCCTGGGCGAGTGCATCGTAGACATTAATGTTTCCGTAACCAGGGGAGATCAACAATTGTGCAGACAGTGTGGGGTTTGGTGATGCACAAGTACAGCATGAAACATCTTCAATAAATCATATTTGCTGTGTTTCCTATTCCCATCATGCAGGAAGTGCTGGTTCCACAGGCCCCTGGGCTCTCAGAGATAAGGAAAGCTCTGCAGTGTTCAGAATTTTCAGATAGAGCTTTGGAATTTTGCACGAGATATGGAGTATGCAGTTCTAGACTGAACAGATAGGAAGCTGTTCCTCAGGTGTCATCACCCACTGGAACTGTCTGTCTGGACCTGGGAAACATGGATAGCTGGGATTCCTCTCTGGGTTTGAGATAGGCTATTGTGTGGATGTTTAGATAAACTTATATCCAAATGCCTATCCAGCCATTGCTGTGGAATTTCATTCATGAGAGCAATGTCCATAGTAAAGGAAGCAGATCAAACTGTGTTTGGTAGGTTCATCTATGAAAGCGGCCTTAGATTTGACATCCTGGGGCCTGGTTAAAGGATCAAATGAATCAGTAGATAAATTATTAATCATTTTTCTTTATGTGACTTGAAACACATCCCTATCCTGAAGTAAGGTAGGATGTAAGCAATAAGGTAAAGCATAATAAGAGTTGTGAAGTCTGCACTCTGGAAGGCTTTATTTGTTTGGAAGGTTCTCAGGGGTGGGGGTGCAAAAGCAAGTGTCCACATTATGAAAAGATGACATGAGTAATCCCAAACAAGGAATAGTCAGATACATTTAAATGCTTCTCTTATAATGCTCAATAAAAATAAAAGCAGGAACTAAAAGTTAAATAAATCATAAAACATGCGTTGATAGCTTCAGTGTAGAAATTGCATGTCTGTTAACATGACTAAGGGAAACATAAAGAAATGAAAGTAGTCATATTGTTACTTTTCCTTACACAAAGGCAATTTACTCATAGAAAACAAAAATTTGAGGAATCTTGTTCACAGATGGCTACTATGGTGACCCCCTTTCCTGTGGGTGCTATTGGAGGGGACGAGGGTGACATTTTCCATCTACCCAATCTCCATTCCTGAGTGGACAAGGGCTCTGAGGGTTGACTAGGCTCAAGGTCCAGGAGTCTTGGTTCGATTTCCTCCTGCGGCCCAGAGTTTGGTGTGGAGGCCAGTGGTGCCCAGCTCCTTGCACCTCTGGGTTACATCCTGGGCAGCCAACATGGCAGCAGTGTAGGGAGAAGACCCATCTAGGTCAGCCTCACCTTCATCTCTCTAGTCACACAGCAGATGATTTCCTTGCCAGAAAGACTGGAGACATGAACAAAACTGTCATTGAAGGATGCAAAGATGTAGCAGACACCAAACACATTTCCTCCTTCAACTACATGAGGTCCAAGCTGATGACCTATTTTTCCTTCCTTTCCTTCCCCTTGAGAGGAGCCATTTCTGTACGTCTTCTCGACTCTGCCACCAGAAAATGAAAGTAGTTATATTCTTGATGGACGATGAGTCCTTTTGCTCCCCTGTGATTGTCATACATAGGGTGTATATATGTCATTAGGCAATGTGATTCTTGCTTTCTTTGCAATTTCTTTGGAATGTACATTGAATGTGTTCTGATGTTAGGGAATTACTCAAAGATCTACTGTACAGCAATGTACCTCCAGGTAACTGTGTTGTATTGTACACTTAGATTGTTAAGAGGGTAGAGTAGATCTCATGTTAAGTGTTCTTTGCAATAAAACAAATTTTAAAAAATAAAATAAAGGAATGCCTGGAAAGCAGGCTTGTTTTCTTGCTTTGCTCCCAGAACTTGTTCATGTTAGGCATCTTCCTCAGCTGCACAGATTCCCCTCTGGGATTTGTGTATCCCAAACACTTCCTTTAGGTGGGTAAAGGAAGTATGTAAGTGTTTGACTTTCAAATATTTTCCTAATGAAAGAATCTGGGTTTGTAGAGACTTCATTGGTCATCTTGAACTTGTGTTCACTTCCACATCTTAAATGGATCCTACTGAAATAGGGCTTTTTTTCTTTTTTTTTAAGTGTCAAATCAATTTCACTGAAAATTCTTCCAATTGAGTCATTGCTCAGACCCAGTGCTCACATTAAATCTCTGGGGTAATATTTGATCTCTCTCCTTTTCTCACGCAGCATATCCTGCCCTTACACTATAACCTAAACCTTAAAAATGCAAGTATGACCACTCCTTAGTACTTCCACCACTGTCATTCTTGTCTGAGTTACCATCCCTTGTTCCTTGAACTGTTACAATATCTTCCAATTGGCCTTCCTGCTTCTACACTTGTCTACCCTGGAGTACATTGTCCACAGAGTAGCCAGAAGGATCTTTCATCATCCCATTATGATGTTGTGGAAGGCAAGAAAGTATGTTGACAGGATGGATTGCAATTGGAGGTATTGATGAGGACTCATGATTTCTAAAATGTGTATTTGAATATATGTATGTATCCACACACAGATAAACGCACACATGCACTTTTCCTAGCTCTGTCTACTGAAAGAACTTCAGAACAATGATGTTTAACGCAGTGAATGTGCCCCTAGATCTTGACTTCTGACTCCATCTCCACTAAAAGGAATCAGAGATTCTCAGAGAATTGAGTTTCCTAGGCTGGGTAAGCTAAGGACAATAAGATACTGAAAAGTTGCTTTTGTCGAGGAACACGGTCAAAAAGATATGACCACCAATTGACCTGTGAGTTGGATCTAGGCACCCCAAGGCTCTTCACTCCCTTCACCTGTCCATGGAATGTGAGATCAGCTTGCCTTTCACACTCCCAGAGGCTGCTCCAAGGACACAGCCTTGAGATGGTGATGCAATGTCGAAAACACTTGCACAGTATATGTGACTGAGCCTAGTGAGGGCCTCTCAAGATTTGGAGGGCAGGTGTGGGGATCCATTCATCTTGCTGCTGCCCAAAACAAGCCTCATGTGTAAGTTCCCTTTGCTATTCTTTTTTTTTTTATTAAGATTTTATTTATTTATTTATTTATTTATTTATTTATTTATTTATTTATGAGAGACAGAGAGAGAGAGAGAGAGGGGCAGAGACACAGGCAGAGGGAGAAGCGGGCTCCATGCTGGGAGCCCGACGTGGGACTCCATCCCTGGTCTCCAGGATCACGCCCTGGGCTGAAGGTGGCGCTAAACCGCTGAGCCTCCCGGGCTGCCCTCCCTTTGCTATTCTTAAAATTGCCACCTACCATGCTGGGGTGGCCTCTTTCTTCAGTCTCTACCTACCCTCTGCATATGGGGACTGATTCAAGTTACATCAGGAAAACTCCTGAGAAAGTTGTGTGAGATGGTTGTGAACCTACACCTTTTTGTTGAAAACTTAAGGAAATGCCCCTCAAAAATGAGGAGGCCTTGTCAAAAGGACACAGGGAACAGATTGAAGGAGCTCCCATTGGGACAATTTGAGAAATAAAATACTTAGGGGCAGTGATTAATCAGAAGTCATTGAAAAAATAGAAATCTACAAGTCCACACTGATAATACATAAATAAGGGTGAAAGGAAGGGAAGGCTCTTGCTTACAGTAGTATGCTATAAATGTGGGATGAGTAGTAAATATGGAAAATCATTATTTTGTAAATCTCACAGTGAAGAATTCAGGCAAGGATCATTAAGAAATGTTAAATCTAGGGAGTAATGTTGGTATGGACCAGGATATCTGCATAATTGCTTATTAGCTACAAGGAGAAATAGTAACTATACAGTGGACACACTAGATAACACGATGACTGAGTGATTAACGTTACCATCACAAACGGTGGGCAGATGGACATTGCATGTCTCCAGATGGGATATCCGGAGAAAGGCAAACATCACTTCTATGTCATTTCTGCCAAGAATGCACAAGCTGAATCTAATCATGAGAAAATATTAAACAAACCCAGAATGGGGATTGAGCTATTAAAACAGGGTGGTCAGGGCAGGAATGGATGGGAAGTGGGAGACTGAATGCTTCAAAACTGTCAATAATCATAAAAGAAAAAAAGCCAGGAAACTGTTCCAGATTAAGGGAGCTAAAACATGAAAAACAAATGCAAAATGTGATCATAGACTGGATTCTGTATGGGAAGAGAAAAAAAACTCTAAAAGGAAATTACTGACTCAATTGATATAATTGGAAAACAGATAATATTCTGGATACTATATTAATACTACATTTTACTTAAGTTGATAACTGCTCTGTCATTATGTAAGGCATATTAGTCAAGGTTCTCAAGAGAAACAGAATCAATAGGGCATAGAGAAATAGAGATGATAGATAGATGATAGATAGATAGATAGATAGATACATACATACATACATACATACATACATACATATGTGATAGTTAGCTGGATGGATAAATAGATAATAAGAAATTTGCTCACATAATTATGGAGACTGCAGGTCCCCAAATCTGCAGGGTGAATCAGTGAGCTGGAGACCCAGGAGAGCTAAGATGTAGTTCCAGTCCCAAGGTCAGCAGGCTTAAGACCCAGAGAGAAGCAATGTTTCAGTTTGAATCTGAAAGCAAGAAAAACACTGATGTTCCAGTTCAAAGGCTATCAGGCAGGAATAATGCTTTCTTACTTGGAGAAGGTCAGTCTTTTTATTTTATACATTCTTTCAACTGATTGATGAAGCCCACTCACATTGGGCAGGGCAATCTGCTTTAGTAGGTCTACAGATTTAGTTGTTAATCTCATCCAAAAGCACCCTCACAGACACACACAAGATAATATTTGACCAAATATCTGGATACTCCGTGACCCAGTCAAGTTGACACATCAAATTGACTCTCTCACAGGAGGGTATAGTCTTTTATCAGGAAATACCCATTGAAGTGTTTAGAGTTTAAGGGCCATAAAATATGCAATTTACTCTCAAGTGGTTTAATAAAAAAGATTTTGACAGAGATAGAGATTTGCAAATGATGAAGGAAATTGAGAAAATGTTAACCATAAGTAAATCTGAGTAAAGAATATATAGTCCTTGTGCTCTTCAAATTCTCTGTAAATCAGAAATTATTTTCAGATAAAGTTTTCTGAAAAGCCTTTCAGCACCCTGCTAAAAATCCTCCAGCTGTTTCTTAGGCACTATGGATGAATCCAACTTTTGTCACTTGACCTGGAGGACAGTAAGTGGCCCAGGCTCTGCTGACTCTTCACCTCAGCTAATTCTACTCACCTCCCAAATAGACCCGTGTTTGTCCTGTGTGCTTTCTGCTCCTAAAATAGGACATTCTCTCTACAGAACTTTTACACCTATGTTCTCTCCATCTGAAAGCATCCCTTCTCATTGCTCAGGTGTTTTGTCAAATGTCACTTCCTCAGAAAGTTTCTCTGACTGAAGGAGCCTGTCTTCTGTCATGTTGCTCTATTTCACCTTACTCTCTGAATTTACCATTTTTACTCACTCTTTAACTTGTTTATTATACCTCACTAGTATATAAACTTCAAAAGGGCAGTTGTCTTATCCATCTGGTTTACCTCTATGCCTCCAATATCCAAAACATTGCTGGTCATATGATAAGTCCTAAAGAAATATTTTTGAATGAATAGACAAATGGTTAAGTGCCAAAGTATCTAAACCTTTGAAATTAAAATACTTGATCTATTACTATTTGTTCTCCACTCATATATATATATATATAGACTTTATTAGTCTGTCACAGGAATTTTTGTGGAAAATAGTATGATAATACAGGTGAACATCAAACATAGAGTTTTATCATAGAGAAGTTAAGGAGAAGTACTAGAGGATGAAGAGAAACTTTAAAAAAAATGTAATTCTGAAGGTGCCTGCATAGTTCAGTTGGTTAAGCATCTGACACTTAGTTTCAGCTCAGGTCATGAGCTCAGAGTCGTGAGATCGAGCCCTACATGGAGGTCCATGCTCAGTGGGAATCTCCTTGGGATTCTCTCTCTCCCTCTACCTCTACCCTTCCTACACTCTCTTTCTCTGGGGAATAAAAACATAAATCACTCAAAATAATGAAATTTTGATGATCTGAAAATTAAAGTAGGGTGACAGAGTTAATTAATGTGAAAAATCAAAGAAAAAACATGGCATTAATAAGAAAATCTCTTACTAATGTGTCCTTGAATTCCAAATATCTAGTACAATGCCTAGAATATAGTAAATGATTCATAAATATTCAACACATGCAAGAAATAACCTGTCAATAATTCATAAGTGGGTCACTCCAGGGAAAATAAAAAGAGAGATGGTGAGTTTTGCACCCTCAAATGTTAAAACAGACTCATTTTTTTAACTAAAAGAAAAAAGTTCATGACAGCAAGAGGAAAGTAACATTAGGAATAACAATAACACAGAAATCCCCCAACAAAATCAACCCATGGAGGCCCAAGATACATAGTGAGTAAAATGGCAACAAGTAGTGATAAGGACAGAATTTTAAAAACAGTGAAAGAAAAGAAAACAGATATATACAAAGGAAACCCCATAAGGATATAAGCTGATTTTTTAGCAGAAACTGCAGGCTAGAAGGGAATGGCATGATATATTCAAAGTGCTGAAAGAAAAAACAAAAAACAAAAAACCCTACAGTCAAGAATACACTACCCAGTAAGGATATCATTCAGAATAGAAAGGGAGATAAAGAGTTCCCCATACAAACAAAAGCTAAAAGAGTTCATGACCACTAAACCAGTAGTATAATAAATATTAAAGGGAACTGTTTGAATAGGAGTAGAAAGTAGGGAACAAAAAAGTAGCAAAAATAAGCATACCTATCAAATTCAATCAAAGGATTCCCTAAATAAAAAGGTGTGAAATATGAAAACATATACCAGAAACATGGAGGAAAGAGGAGTGAAGAATGGCTTCAAGCTTGAAAAGTGACCATCAACTTAATATAAACTGCTACAGGCATAAGAGGTTATATACAAACCTAATGGTAACCACAATTCAAAAACCAGTAATAGATATACAAAACCTAAAGGAAAGGAATCTAAATATATCACTAAATAAAGGCAAAAACCCATGAAAGTAAAGAGCAAGAGAAGAAACAGGGAAGAACTACAAAAACAACCATAAAACAAGTAACAAAATGGCAGTAAGTATACATACCTGCCAATAATGACTTTGAATGTAAATGGATGATCTTCAATCAAAAGATACAGAGATCCACAGAATGGATAAAAAAAGCCTCACCTATATGCTGCCTAAAAAAGACTCATTTCACACCTAAAGACCCATACAGATTGAAAGTGAAGGGATGGTAATGCATTTATCATGCAAATAGAAGTGAAAAGAAAGCTAGGGTAGCAACACTTCTATCAGACAAAACAAACCGTAAAACCATGACTGTAATAAGAAGGACAGTATGTATATAATCATGAAGGGAACAATCCAACAAGAAAATACAGCAGGTATAAATATTTATGCATCTCACATGAGAGCACCCAAATACATAAAGCAGCTAATAACACACATAAAGAAATAATTGATAGTAATAGAATAAAATAGAAGACTTTACACCACACTTACATCAATGGATAGAGAATCCAAATAGAAAATCAACAGGAAAACATGACTTTGAATGACACACTGGACAAGATGAATCCAACAGATACATTCAGAACATTCCAACTAAAACAGCAGAATACATATTCTTCTGAAGTGCACATGAACAGTCTCTAAAATAGATCACATATTAGGCCACAAAACAAGTCTTAACAAATTAAAAAATATTGAAGTCCTACCATACATCTTTTCTGACCACAATGCTATGAAAGTAGAAATCAACCACAAGAAAAAATTGAGGAAAAAAACTAATGGAGGTTAAATAATATGCTATTAAACAATAAGTTGGCTAACCAAAACATCAAAAATGAAATTAAAAAATACATGGAGACAAATGAAAATAAAAACACAATGGTGCAAAATCTTTGCAATGCATCAGAAGCTGTTCTAAGAGGGAAGTTTATAACACTACACGCCTGCCTCAAGAAGAAAGAAAAAAATCTCAGATAAACAACCTAATCCTCCACCTCAGGGAGCTATAAGAAGAAAGAAAACAAAACCCAAAACCAGTAGAAGAAAGGAAATAATAAAGATTATAGATAAATGAAAGACTAAAACAAAAACAATACAACAGATCAATAAAACTAGGAACTGGTTCTTTGAAAAGATCAACAAAATTGATAAGCATTTAGCCAGATTTATCCAAGAAAAGAGAGAAACAGAAAGAGAGAGTTCTCAAGCAAAATCAGAACTGAGAGAGAGAAACACCAATTGACAATATAGACAATATAGACAAAGGATATAAGAGAATATTATGAAAAGTTAATTGTCAAAAAATTGGACATCCAGAAGTATAACCTCTCTAAACTGAATCAGGAGGAAATAGAAAATTTGAACAGATGGATTGCCAGCAATGAAACTGAATCAGTAATCAAAAAATTCCCAACAAACCGAAGTCCTGGGCCAGGTGGCTTCACAGATGAATTCTAAGAAACGTATAAAAAGAGCCAGTACCTATTCTCAAACCACCCAAAAAATAGAAGAGAAAAAAAAGCTTCCAAAATCATCCCATGAGCCAGCATTACCCTGATACCAAAGCCAGACAAAGACACTACAAAAACAAGAGCAAAAACAAAAACAAAACAACAACAACAAAAACAGAGAGAGAGTGTGTTACAGGCCAATAACTCTGATGAAAACAGATACAAAAGATCTTCAACAAAATACTAGCAAGTCGAAACCACAAATACATTGAAAAAATCATTCGCCATATTCATTGCAATTTATTCTCAGGATGCAAGGGTGGTTCAATATTTGCAAATGAATCAACAGGATACATCATATCAACAAGAGAAAGAATAAAAGCATTATGATTATGTCAATAGATGCAGAAAACCATTTGACAGAGTACAACATCCATTCCTGATAAAAACTCTCAATTAACTAGTTTTAGAGGGAATATACCTCAACATAATAAAGGCCACATATGAAAAACCCATAACTAACATATACTCAGTGGTGAAAAACTGAGAGATTTTCCCCTAAGATCAGGAACAAAACAAAATGTCCACTCTCACCACTTTTATTCAACATAGTTCTGGAAGTCCTAGCCATAGCCATCAGACAAGAAAAAGAAATAAAAGGCATCCAAATTGGTAAGGAAGAAATAAAATTTTCACTCTTACAGTTGACACGATACTCTATATAGAAAACCCCAGACTCCACCAAAAAACTAGTAGAACTGATAAATGAATTCAGTAAGGTCACAGGATACAAAATCAATATACAGAAATCTGTTACACTTCTATACACTAATAATGAAACAGAAGAAAGAATAACTAAGAAATCAATCCCATTTACAAGTACACCAAAAGTAATAAAATACTTAGGAATAAACTTAACCAAGGAAGTGAAAGACCTGTACCCTGAAAACTATAGAACATTGATGAAAGAGATAATACAAACAAGTGGAAAGATATTCTATGCCCATGGATTGGAAGAACAAATGTTTTTAAAATGTCAATATTACCCAAAACAATATACAGATTAAATACAATCACTATCAAAATACCAACAGCATTTTTCACAGAGCTCAAACAAATATCCTAAAATTTGTATGGAACCATAAAAGATCAGGACGCCTTGATGTCTCAATGGAAGAGCGTCTGCCTTTGTCTCAGGGTGTGATCCCAGGGTCTGGATATTGAGTCCTACATTGGGGTCCCTGTGGGAAGCCTGCTTCTCCCTCTGCCTATGTCTCACCTCTCTCTCTGTGTCTCTTGTGAATAAATAAAATCTTTAAAAAAATAAAAATAAATAAAATTCGTAGGGAACCACGAAAGACCCCGAATAGCCAAAGCAATCTCAAAAAAGAACAAAACTGGAGGAGCACAATCCCAGATTTCAAGATACACTACAAAGCTATAGTAATCAAAACAGTATGGTACTGGCATAAAAATAGACACATAGATCAATGGAAAAGAATAGAGACACCCCTCCCCCCCGCTGCAAACCCCACAATTATCTGGTCAATTTATTTTCAACAAAGCAAGAATATTCAATGGGAAAAAGTTTCAACAAATGGTGTTGGGAAATCTGGACAGTTATACGCAGAAGAAAGAAACTGAACCACTTTCTCACACCATACACAAAACGGAATTCAAAATGGAGTAAAGACCTAAATGTGAGACCTAAAACTATAAAATTCCTAAAAGAGAGCATGGGCAATGATTTCTCTGACATCAGCCATAGCAACATTTTTCTAGATATGTCTCCCAAGGCATGGGAAATAAAAGCAAAAAAATGGGACTATATCAGAGTAAAAAGCTTCTTCCTTTGCACAGCAAAAGAAACTATCAACAAAACTAAAAGACAACCTACTGAATGGGAGAAGATATTTGCAAATGGCATATCTGATAAGAGATTAGTATCTAAAATACAGAAAAAACTTATAAACTCAACACCAAAAAATCCCCAATAATCCAATTAAAAGTGGACAGAAAACATGAACAGATATTTCTCCAGAGAAGACATAGAGACAGCCAACAGTCACATGAAAAGGTGCTCAATATCACTAAAAATCAGGGAAATGCAAATCAATACCACAATGAGATATCACCTCATACCTGTCAGAATGCCTAAAATCAGAAACACAAGGAATGTTGGCGAAGATGTGGAGAAAAAGGAACCCTCATGTCCTGTTGGTGGGAATGCAAACTAGTGTAGCCATAGTAGAAAACAGTATGACATTTCCTCAAAAAGTTAAAGGTAGAATTATCATATGATCCAGTAATTCCACCACTGCATATTTACCCAAAGAATATGAAGCACTAATTTGCAAAGATATATGCACCCCTATGCTCTGGTAGCATTATTTATGGTAGCCAAATTATGGAAGCAGCCCAATGTTCAATGCTAAATGAATGGTTAAAGAAGCTGTGGTATATACATACAACAGACAATTATTCAACCACAAAAAGAAATGTAATCTTGCCATTTGCAACAACATGGATAGATCTAAATAATACAAGGCTGAGTGAAATAAGTTTGTCAGAGAAAGACAAATACCATATGATTTCACTCATATGTGTAATTTAAGAAACAAAATAAATGAACAAGGGAAAAAAAGATACAAACCAAAAATCAGACTCTTAACTGTGGAGAACAAACTGATGGTTGCCAAATGGGAGGCTCCATGCTCAGCAGAGAGTCTGCTTGGGATTCTCTCTCCTTTTCCCCTTCCCTCCAGCCCCCCATCCCGCACTCTCTATCTTTCTCAATTTCTAAAATAAATAAATAAATCTTTAAAAATTTTTAAAAAGAAATAATAATAATAGCATTTATCTCCGGATGGTTACCACCTTCTCAGAACTTTTGTTTTGGTTTAGTTTTGGGTTTTTTGGTTTGTTGCTGTTGGTTTAGGGGGTAGTTTTTTGGTACCTCTGGTTCAATTGATGACTCATACTTCCCAAGAAAGTCATATCTTTCTGTACAAAGCATTCACCCTCTGTATTAACTAGGGATGAGAACAAAGCAAATTTAATAAAATATCTGTTTACCCATAAAAAATAAGAATGCAATTCAATTTGCAGCGAGGTTTAATTAGCAGGCATAAGTCATTTTGGTTTTGAAAGCATGCACTCTAGAGTGCTCAATTTATACCTTTATACTCCATTTTGATAATATAGTAGTAGTTATACCATGTAAAGATGCTCTCATCATTTTTGCAAAAACTCTAGAATTTTCCAAATTCCATGTATTTAGGTAAAACTGCAGCCTCTTAGAAGTCTCCTTTGGATGCTATGTTTTGTGCATTCAACTCCCATTTCCCACTTTCCACATGCAGTACTCTACCTACGAAGTAAGGACAACAATTACTTAAGTATAACTACACTATTTTGTGATTAATTTTAAGGCTTAATGTTATCACTGGATCATGGTCTTGTGAATATACCAATGTATTCTTCTTGACTTTTTCAATATGTAATGGAAAGCCAATGTCACTACTTATATTTCCTAAGGTTAAGAGAAACCCAAATTATCAATTTGATCTTTTTTTTTATGTGAGATATAATCTGTATGGAGTAAAATTCACCTCTTACATGTCAACATTAGTTTTGACAAATGCATACTATTGTGTAACCACCACCACAATCATCACCCACCAAAATTCTCTCATGGCCCTTTTTAGTTAATCCTTTCCTCCACTTCCAGCTCCTGGTAACCATTAATCAAGCCAATCTTTGTATATGAACATGTTCATCATACCTCTTTCTTCTACTTTTATAAAAGTAAGACTTTATCAGAAGGAATTCAGAAACCAAAATGAAATTTTATCTGCAGAAAATTAGGAAAAAAACAGTTAATAATGATATTCTCACATTTGCTTTCATCCTATGTTATTTCTAATTATTTTCTCTGTATTATGATAACAATACATGGAAGTCAATGCTAACAAAAAAAGGATGATAGTATATGTCATGTCAGATAAGAAAAAAAATCATTTTGGTGCCCATGGTGAGCAAATGTCAGTCTCATAACAGTATCTAAATTATTAATTTGTTTCTATTAACCTTCTGAAGTGATTGATAATAATTAACAAACCATTCTCCTAATCAGGAATGTAAAAATGGTCTCAATTTGAATCCTGACTAATTGCTAGTAGCTGCCAAGAGTCCTGGGTTGTAGAGAATTCTGAGGCTTAATCGGAAATATTAATATCAAACATTTAAGTTTTAGAAATTATTAAACATTGCATGCAGATTATCTTATGTAATTCTAACAGGAAACCCAAGAGAACGTTCCTATTGTTATCCCTATTCTATAAGAGGAGAAATCAAGTTTTAGAAAAATTAAATAACTTATTCAAATCAAACAGGGTAGAGGTCATGAAGCTACAGTTTGAACCCACTCAGCCAGACTAGCACAGCTTTACCATTGTGCATCCAGGCAAGCGATCACACAATGGGGGGATTGGATTGGGGGCATGCAAATTTGTCTGAGGAAGTGAATCTGGGCTGAAATCTGTAGCATGTGTTCAACAGGGAAGGAAGAGAGGGTATAGAGCAAGGAAATGCTTTTCTGACAGAAGGCAGAGCAGGTGCAAAGGCCCAGTAGGTGGAAGAACAAGGCATGTTGGAGGAACTAGCTTGCCAGGTTGCCTAAAGCACAGAGGCCCAGGGGGAGAGCAGTGCAGGAAGAGGGTGGGAGAGAGGCCTACACTCTAGCCCTGTGAATGACTTTGATCTTTCTCCCAATGGCTTTGGGGAAGCTCCCTCATAGTTGTAAGCTGGCTGGTGACACAATCAAATGTAGGCTTTCAAAAGGTCACTCTGCCTGCAAGGGGGGAAACTGTGAGCAATCCAGTTGAGGGATAGTGACTGTGTTAACCAGGTCTTTTTACTTTCTATATCCTGATGCTTGACATCTGGGCCTTGGCTGATCTGAAGGGACTGCCTTACCCCGTGTTAGCTAATTCCTAGGGATGATAAACAATGGGCCTACAAACATGTCTTTCGTATGCAGACCAACCAATTCAGAGCCCATTCCCACAACTGTCTCCTTTATCAAGCTCTTACATTCTGGGCCACTCTCTACCAGCCTCAATCACCCCATGGTTAGATGCCAGACAACTAGAGACAGCCCCAGAGTCCCCTGAAATTACTCAAACTAATCAATCCTAAACCTGCTTACCCTGCTTGGCCTATTCCTCTCTCCCTCTGCCTCCTCACTAACCCTGGTGCTTTCCTGTGTGGCCCTCCATGGAGTGGTGTGCCCCTTCTTTGGGAGATCTGTGAGCTTAATAAACTATCTTTTCAATGGCAGTCATTGCCAAATCTGTTGACCTCATCGTACCTGAATAATAGTGAGACCTATATTTTAAAGCAGTGGCATCCTGGAGAAAAGGGCACATCTGAGAGATATTAGAGGTCAATAGGTCACGGTGATGGGTTGAATATGGGGCCATGGGGGAAAGTAGACGTCAAGAAGGATACCTAGATTTCTAACCTGCAGGCAAAGAGAAATAATAGTAAACACTTATACAGCACTTGTGGTCCTCCAGGCTCTGGCTCTGTTCTAAGCATTTTATATGTATTAACTCACTCAGTTCTCTAGAATCCTACTTATTATTCCCATTTCACACAGGGTGAAATGAAGACATAGAGAAATTAAGTAATCTGCTGTGGCAGAGACTATTTGATTTTTATCCATCCCCTCTCTTCTGCCTCCTGGGAATGCAGCTGAGCTATATATCCCAGTCACCTTTGAAGCTAGAAATGGCCAAGCGACCAATTTCTTGCTAATAGAATGTGGCAGGGTTGGACACTGATATGCAGCCCTCTGGGCCTGACTCATAAAACTTTCTCATGTACCATCCATCCTATGTGCTTTTGTCCCTTCTGGATTAATGAATGGTCTCTGGAAGCCTCTTGTTGATGATGGTGGAGCCATAATGTAGATGGAGCTTGAGTCCCTACCAAGGAACAGCAGACTCTTTCTGTAAAATACCAAAGAGTAAATATTTTAGTCTTTGAGGACCAAGAACCAAAATTGAAAATATTATGCAGATACTTCTAGAACATCAAAAACTCTGGCCATTTAAAAATGTAAAAACCATTCTTAGCTCATTGGTCATACAAAAAAACATTCCACAGGCCAAATATAGCCCACAGTTTGTAGTTTACTGAGCCCTGACCTACATCATCAAGTAAAGAAAAGTCACCAGATTATCTGGAAAAACTTTCCGTGAGCAATTAGTATACTGCTTGTTTATCAAACCATTGTCATTTGGGGCCATTTGATCAAGAATTAGTCTTCCAGAACTCATCCAAAGCTGCATATCTAGGAGGTAGCAAAGTGCAGATTTGAATCCTAGTTTCAAGCCTCTACTCATTGACACTGCACAAAGCTGCCTCTTGAGAAGGAACAAAAGTTTGATTATAACATCCACCAAAGTGTGGAAAGGAGCTGAGGAAGCTCATGTGCTTCCCGTTGCCACTCCCGTTCTAAATCTTGAGTTAGAGGGAAATGCACAAAGACAAGCAGCAAGAGTACTACTTTGTATAACTGTGCCTTGAAAACTCACTGGAGGACCAATTTTAATAAAAAGAGACCTCATTTGGTACTGTTACCATTCCTTCGAGGAGCAGGACTAACGTTATTCATTTTATAAAAACCCACGAGTGCCGTTTCTTCCAATTCCACTTCTACCTGCCACCTTCTCAGGAGTGTCTCCACTTCTAGAAGCTACCCAAATCTGGAAGCATACAGCACTTCCACTGAAAGGAGGTGGAATGCAGAGATGTGTAGGCCTGGCTCTGGGATCATCCCATATTTTCTAAGGTCTAAATCCCTTAGAGATATTTAAAATGACTAAGGAAACAAAGGATTTGTTTCTGCAGCTTTACAGAAAATAAAAATGAGAGGAGGGAGTTCTGGTATAGATTATCCTGAACATGTACACATCCCAAATGTTGGATGGAGTAGTGTACCTGCAAAACAGGCCTTCCCTGGAATAAATTTACAAGGAAATAAATCTATCTTCTAAATACCGCTCCTGCTCTTTCTTGTCATCTTTCTCCACCATGAAAGATTTGTTTACATTGGTGTTTATAGTTACCAGTTGGACTCAAAATAACTATTTTAATTCTGAGATCTCACTCATGGATA